>NW_023425366.1:92379689-93579689 GCF_014108415.1 Molossus molossus | reverse complement strand
AAATAGGACAGAAAAATAAAATTAACACCAAAAGCAAATGGAAACAAATGAACCAAACCGTAGGTCAGAGGAATACCACGCAGAAGGGTAGGAAGCAAAGAAGGAAGGTGGGGGGTGAGATGAAGGGTTGCCAGATGTAGAAAGAAAAACAAAGGACACCCAGTTAAATTTGAATCTCAGATCAAGAACAAATAATTGTTTAGCACATGTATGTCCCATGCACATGGCCCCATCCACTACCCCCCATCCCTTTGGCCTCATGGCGTACACTCACCCTCAGCGCCTGACACGTGGACCTTCCTGCTGTCCCTTAGACATGCCAAGCAGCTCCCACCTCAGGCCTTTGCACATGCTTATCGGGCTCTTTCCCCTCACTGACTTAAGGAGTCTGGTCAGAGATCACCGTTGTCAAGAGATCTCGCCTTCCTACCGCACTCCTTGTGCTCTTACTTTGATGTAGTGTTGTTTTCTCTAGCACTTACTGGAAGATACATACGCATCTATATAAAATATAGGTGGTGTGTGCGTGTGTATGTACATGGCACCTGGGACGTGCTCAGTGACCATTTGGTGAAGGAAGGAATTACCGGTATCCTGGGGCCAGCTGAATGAATACAGATACGGAGCCCCTGGCATGGAGCAAACGTTATTTCCCATTTCTCACTCACCCATCTTTACATGTAGCGACTTCCTTGTTAAAGCCTAGAACCTAAAAACTGGTCAAGAAATTCTGCAAAAAATAGTGCAAAGAGGGTGTTCTGCCCTCAAGCTCTTTGTGACTAATCAACTCCACTTCAAGGGCCTGGAGGAGCTATTTTTCTTCCAGCTCTAGCTCTTCCATCTAAAATGGTAATCCCAGGTCTCATTCGGTACTTTTTCCCGTACAAGGATGTGAAGGTCACCCACTTAGCAAACTCTTCAGTTGATGCAAAATGCATTTAGAAGCAGCATCTGAGGCAATATAAAATTGAAGATGAATTGAAGTTATTTATATTCAGTAAAGACGTGTTAGAGGCATGAGGCAAGAAAAATGCGTCTCTCCAGCAGGAATGCTTTACACATGGTTATGAAATACCCATGGACCACCAACCACTGACTAATATTACAACCTCACTTCTTCCCAAAAGCAGCGGGGCCTGGCCACTGGTAGGAGAAGAAGGTATATACCTTTATTTATATATGCCTATATAAACAATCAGTCACAGCATTAAAGTGATAAGCAGTGGAAAATAAATATTTGTTTGGTTTGTTATTCTTATTTTACAGTTTGGTCTTGTTTAAATTTGAATTCTGGAGGAGAGAAGCATCTTGATCTTTTCTGGGCTTTGACATCTCAAGGTAGTCATTTTGCTCAGTCAGCTCATGTGCAAATGTAAACTCCTTCCTCCATTGGTCAAAACCTTACCTTTCCCAGTAATATCTTCTCTTCTGACCCAACAGAGCAACTTTAGAGCACCGTGAAGCTTCTGCCAGCTGGAGAGAATCTTCATAGTATTCCAAAATAAAAATACTCTGCCCTTGTACATTTTTTTTTGAGGGGTGGGTCACAAATGGTAAAGAAAAAGTACTAACATTTGATTCCCTTAGATATGCACATTTAGCTCGTGTTGACACCCTTGATGGAATTCTCTCTGTGTTGAAATATCATCATAGTTGTTTAGAAGCAGTACAACAGACGCCAATGGAATTGTATTCACATTTGGGGCTGAATCGCCTCCACATCTTTTTTTTTTCTTTATTGATTTTAGAGAGAGAGGAAGGGAGAGGGAGAGAGAGATAGAAACATTGATATGAGAACATTGATAGTCCGCCTCCTGCATGCCCCACACTGGGGACTGGGCCCACAACCTGGGCATGTGCCCTGACCGGGAATCGAACCAGCGACCTTCTGGTACATGGGTCAATGCTCAACCACTGAGCCACACCAGCTGTGGTTTTTAATCTTATTTTTACTGATAGTGTGGGTTACTCAATATCATTGTTCTAAACGTCATTATAAATCCAACAAATATAAATTTAACAGATTTGAACCATGATCTTCATGATTGAAAGATTTAACTTTTAACCTTTTCACAATAGACTATGTTCAGGCAATTAATTTGGATTGCCCATAATCATGGCTTCTCTTCCCAACTCAAACGAGTTTTCATATCATTTAATAACACACTTTTTCATACTGCTAGTCATGAAATCAGTTTAGTGGGTCATAAAAAGTAGCTTCTTAATAAAGTAGGTAAAAGATATCGGAGTGTAGCTAAAGGAAAAAAAAATATTTTTTATAAAACCTTTGTTTCAGAGATATGTAACTGTGTCTCTATAGTCTGGACAGATATAGAGCTGCCCTGTAAAATATCCTTGCCATGGACTGCAATATAAAAAACAGTTGTAGATTTAGTATTTGCACACACACAAGTAATTAGCAGACACCCACAGTAACAAATAAAAATCTAATTCTTGGATTAACTGTGGAAGAAGAAAGACCACTATTTATTCATGTTTCTCAAGAAAAACAGATGCTTTCCTACAAAGAAAATATGTTTCTGACGTCTTGAAAAGCAAATCCCTAACTTGTGTTATAAGCTGAATTGTGAAAGAAAAAAAAAAGTACTTCCTTAAATAAACTTTTAAACTAAGATTTATGATGACTGGGCTTTGTTGGCGTTTTAATGACTAATTTTAAAAATGTTATTAAAATAAAGTGCAGACAGATTTGTTGGGAGTTTAAAAAAAAATCTTAAAAGAGGCCTTTCCAGGGTTTCTTTCATTGTGACAAAAACCACGATGCATCCTCAGTGGGGGGAATGGCATCTCCGGCATCTTCGTGGTGATGTCGAAGGTGGGTCGCTGGCAGATGCCGCCCTGGCCGCTGCCCTGGCTCTGGGGCTTCCGTGGCTGCCTGTGCTGATCCCACAGAGATCACGCCGTGGAGCGAGAGCAGCTTTGACGTTCTGTGGAAGTCCACAGCAGCAGAAAGAGAATTCAGCGTGGGGTGCTCTAGGACTACATTAAGAAATCTAGTAAGTTACCCTTGGAGATTTACCAGAGGGATATTCTAGGGGCAGAAATGGCCAAGGGTGTTTCTTGAGACCCACTGTGATATGGCCCCAGACTTCCTGACAGAACCTGTGTATGGAGAGTTATCACCTGAGGGTCTGGGGTACGGGGCTCTGATGGTGACCATTCCCCTAGTTTGTCCTCTGCTAACCAGTCTATTATTCGTTGCTGTTTGCCAGCCTTTGGGGAACTCATTTGTCCTTATCTCACGCCGAGGAACCCTTTTATTGAATGTCACCCCTTTCTTAAAACAGAAAATTGGCATAGAATGTGGTACTTGGGTAAGAAATGTACAGTTGACCGAAGTATCTGCATCTTGATGTAATGCTTTCGGGAAAAGTCTTGGTGTAAAAATTAATTTTGTCCATTAATAAAAAATATTTGAAACTCATTGACCAGCCTCTAGAAACCTTGACAAGTCATTTCAAAATGGCACAGACTCTAAATGGAAAGTAGAAAATGTTGCTTTTCCTGGGAAGGAGTCCAAAAATGTAAAGCACTCCTAAAGCTTATTTCAGAGCCTCTAGATAGTTCTGCCCTCATGCCCTCTTGCAAACAGAGGTGTAAGTTTAAAATCTAAACCCAGACTCTATCAATAAACCTTCACCAGAGAGACCCCCACGCGACAAGATGGTGTAAATGTTAAAATTATGACAGTGGTTGCTGCTTAAACTTTTACATTCTCCTTCCGTACGTTTCCCCTCAGCTCTGAGAACTGGGCCTGCTCACTGCAGGGCATCCCGGTGACCTGTGTTGGAAAGAAAGCCCAGCTGGAGAGCCACAGAGCATGTCTCTTCTGGTGTGCAGAACAATGGCCCTCAGAGACGTCTACATCCTAACCTCTAGGACCTGGGGCGATGTAAGTTTACACGGCGAAATGGGTGTTGCAGAAATGATTAAGTTAGGAACTTTGAGATGGGAAGATTATCCTGATTCAAAAGGGACGCAGGAGGAGTCAGAGGATGAAATGGACCAGATCGGGAATCAGGGAGAGAAGCTTCACTGCCGGCTCTGGAGGTGGAGGGAGGGGCCCTCAGCCCAGGGATGCGGCAGCCTGTGGAAGCTGAAGAAGGCCAGGCAAGGGAGTGTCCCTCCAAGGCTCCCTGGAAGCAGCCTGGCCAGCACCTTGCGTTCAGCCCTGTGAGACTGATTTCTGACTTCTGACCCCCTGAAGAGTAAGAGAATAAATCGTTGTTTCTGTCACTAGGGTGTGTGGTATTTGTAGCAGCAGATTTTATACATAAATCAGGCTTCCATGAATGCTATCTTAGTTGCTAGGATTTCTCAGGCTCATCTTTTCTTACCTTGGTTCGAATGGAAGTTTTTAAAACAGGAAAAACAAAGAGAGTTGAATTCACTGGGTTTCTCTTTTTTCTATCTCTACTGTGTTACCCGGTTCTTGTTCATGTTGGATTATATTTTACAACTTACTTTGAACAGAATGAGGTGATTCAGTTGAAATCCAAACCAACCACATTTCAACAAATAAGTTAATTTAGTTATGTTAAGTCAAAACTTGGTAAAAAAAAAATTTTTTTTCCATCATTAAAACTTCAAGAACAAATCTATGCTGTCAGAGACATTTATTCTCCAAATTCTATTTCTTCTCTCTTATGTTAGAATGTATTACTAAATAAAGACCCCTTCTTATCTACTTAGATTAATGGTGCTTCAAACCAGGAAGGGTAGAATATAAATGTCACATGGTTTTGATCATCTATTAATGTTGGACTTCCATAGCCCCCCAAAAAATATTAAGAAGGAAAGGGTATATCACAGTCCCTAGGGTTTGATATTTTTGCAATAATCTCAACAAGGCAGATATTTTTTCAGCCAGTGAAAGTGCTCAGAAAACATAAAGAGAAATCTTATAAAGTCAAATTTGCATAAGATCTGAAATAGGAAACTTTGCATTGTAGAATTCAAGAGCGTGCAGAAAACGTAGGCTATTGTTTTCTCGCGTCCCAGCTGCTAGTTCCTCCTTTTCAAGTGCGAGTTGGCCTCAGTGTAAAACGCAGCTGGAGGTGCAGAGAGTTCACACGGGAGCGCTCACCCTAAACACTTGCGAATGAAAAAGGGCGATGCAGCAAGCTGACAGTGAAATGAGAAACAACCTCGCAGAGAAAGGTCAAGAGATGATGTGGAGTGAAAAATCTCCAGGGAACTGTCACTTTCTTAAAAGGAAAATGACAAAAGTGACAAATTTCAGAGTCTGAGAACAAGGACGGAGGCTAAAAAAACATAGACGGGAACCACATGCCTTCTCGGAGGCTCCTTCAAGGTCATCTCCCCAAGAGTTCTTAGGAGTCTCCCCTGAAGAACAAAAGGGGAAACCCTTGTCCCTGATTATGGATTATCCTTCACCAGGCAGAGGTGCCTCCTGACAGAGGTGCAGCTGAGAAGACAGAGGTCTGGGTTCTCTGAGCTGGAGCCCATGGCCCAGCCTTACTACCCAAGCTCCTTCGGGACTTTTCTTCAATATTAAACACATATCAACTCCATAACGATCTTCTGAGCAATAATGAGGAAGCTTAAATCCTCACGCTCAACACACATACACAGAGATACACAGTCATGCATGCACACACACACAAACACGCAAAGAAGGGTGAACAAGCCGTTTCCCAAGTGGCGGCCCCTTGCGGTGTCCCTGGAGGAGAATCCTCGCTCTCCTCTTTCCCCATCTTTTTGTTTTGCTCCCTTCCATTTTCCCACTCCCCTCAGCAAACTTCAAAGGTACGATGGGGCGCTTCCGAAGCATGTATTTGCACCACTGATAATATTCAGTGATTGAAAAGATTCTCAAGCCTTACCCTTTGTGGTGTTTTTAGGCATTGTGAGAAGCAACACACCCACTGGAGTCAGAGAGCCCCTGATCTGGAACCAATGTAAACTGAACCGAGAATAGTTCTGAATGTTTTTTCAGATAAATATGCAAACCCATCTTCCCACCAGTCACTCTAGCCTCAAAGAGATAAAGAGTTGAAAGGCTTCTCTTCAGAGAGTAAAACATGTACTATTTGTCCAACAATGAAAAGTCTTTGCTTTAAATATCTCCAAATTGGGGACATATAAAATATACAGGTATTCATCATTTAACTACTTTGAGATAACTTTATATCTTTGTGGTTTTAATCACTTCTTTTAAAAGTTTTTGTAAAGACATTTATTTCTGGTGGAAGCACTCAAATACAATGTCACTCTGCAACAGCAGTTTTCCATCAAAAGCTTTTTAGTTTAAGTTGTAAACACAGCCCTGGCGGCACTGCTGAGGAGCCGTCTGCCTCATAAAGGGTTGGGAGCCTCATTTATTACCATCGAAATTGTGCGTCGTACACTTGATCGTAACATATTGTAAACTACCTTTCCTATCTCGATCAAAGGATATTACAATAAAACAATTCAGAAGTTTTCTGAAAAGTATGATTTGGTGGGTATATTATAATAAAAGAACTCAGAAGTTTTCTGAGAAGTGTGATTTGGTGGATTCCTAATCTAAAACAAATCTTTTTGCACCCCACCCGCACCCCAAAACAGATACCGATTGTGTGCCTGCCTTGATAGTTTTGTCCAACCCCATCGCCCAGAATGACACTGAAAGAGATTAGACAAATGACAGGGATGCAAAAGGGTCTGAATTGCATCACTAAAGAGCACAACTCCGAGGCACGATGACCGTTTCTGTTCCTCACGTTGCATTACACAGAGGTATTTGTGTCTTCTTCCCGGGAAACAGCAAATAAACGTCAGAGAGGACAAGCCTATTAGTGTTGACCGAACTAACCCAAAGTCTGTCATAGTCAGAGCTAACGTGATTTGCCTAATATCGAAGTGTACATCAGTTCTGAAATTGAATTTGAGGTCCTAATTCTCATGGTGGTGACCCCATTTCTCCTGCCAGGTAAGAACAGGGAGCCATTAGGATTTCTGTGATCTAAAATCGAGGGTCGGGGTGTTGAAAACATGGGTATTGGTTCCATGATTTCCTGATACCACCGCACAAAACAGGATTGACTCCTGAGGTGTGTGCAATGTGATTTGTGAAAGTTCAGGCTGACAGTGAAGGAAACCGAACGTCAAATTTACTCAGTGGGCCTTTGTGACACGGGAATAACTTCAGGTCATGTCTCTGTGGTGCTAAATCGGAGATGATAATGCTGGATTTGAGAGCAGTCTATGTCTCGTTCCTTACACCTGTTGGCATATTCTGGACTGAATTGATGATGCACTGAATATGCTTTTTAAAAAATCAAAGGATTTGAGTTTTACCATCATTTTTAAACTCTTTTTGATGGGATGTATTGCCATCAGAAAATATAAGCTTGATCGCCTTTTGTATTGTCAAAAACCATCCCTTCTTCCCTGTTCTTACAGACCTTGTCACTCCCTACTGAGAGGTGGGATCTATGTTTCTTCCCCTTGAAACTGTGTAACTGTGTGGGCCCCTGACAAACAGGAACAATGATAAATTATTTTTGTTGTTTTAAGACACTAAGTTTTGGGGTAATATGTTACACAATATTAGAAAGAAACTTCTACCTTCTACCTTAATTAAGGGGCCTCTTCAGTAGGGGCCTTGCAGGGGATCTGCAGTGTATTGTCCAGATTTCCCTCCCTCTCTCTCCATCCAAGTCAGAACAACCAAGTAACTAATTCTCCCAGGTGGAGGACTATTGGATGCTGATGGTTCAGAGCTATGTCCCTGTTCAGGCAGTGCCTCTGGGGAAGATATGCCTTCCCCGAGGACATTCTGCATGCAATAGTGTTTGCTGCAGGATACTAAGACCTGGCCTCCTCCGGGGAAGATATGCCTTCCCTGAGGACATTCTGCATGCAATAGTGGTTGCTGCAGGATACTAAGACCTGGCCTCCTCGCCTTAATCCAAGCAACACAGAAGGGTTACCATAGCTCCAAACCTCCTTGTGAGACAGGCTATAGCCTTGGTTGCAACAGTATCAGCTCATCTTCTTCCTCTGCTCAGTCTTGCTTCCCTCACTCCCTTGCAGGAATAACGTCTGCCTCTATAATCTACTGCACACAAACCTCTGTTTCAGGGGCAGTTTCCAGATACCTGAACAGGCCTCAATCAAAGGTTAAATGCCATTGGAAAAGAAGGTGAGGTCATGCTCTGAGACACTATGATGCCCTGGTGTTCCCAGCAGACAGCAATAACAATTAAAGAGACACTGATTCTTGCAATGACATGAACATGTTTCTAATCAGCTGATTATTACCCGTAGACTGAGATGGTTTACCTGACCGTCTTTAAGGCATCCTTTACTCATTCTGACACTTGCTGGACATGATCTCACTTGCCTGACCAAAACTATTTTGGCCTTAGGAAGTTTTGACATTAATGATGTTTCAGAAGAGAGTGTGTTTAAAATAAAAACAATCTGTTCTGGATCTGCGTTAGCAATGAAACACTTGAAACAAGACCACAACCTTCTTAAATGTTAGTCCTGGATATGGAGCCGAAATAAAGTAGATATCTGCTTATTTTAAGAAAAAAGACTTTTTACAGCAAAGCTTATGAAATTTAAAGGTGCCTAGTTCCATTTTTCCTGAAAGAAAATTGCTTTATTTTTCTTATTTGTTGTTTCATCTCTTATTTTATCTACCAGTCATCTTCTAGAAGTGATTTGTTTCTTCACAAAGAAGAGAGGGTGAAGGGGAAGTGGGGGAGATGAGTTTAGAGATTATTGCTAGAGGCTGATGGTCTGGGGACAGGGCAATGATTTAAAGTACAAGACACTATTTTTCAAATCAGGTCCTATTTCCTACTTCAGGCACTGATTCATATAATTAATTCATGAAGAGAAGCTTCAAGCTTGTTTTCTCACTTGACTGTGCTGTTTGCAGACTCTTCCATGCTTTACATGAACACAACTCCCAGCAGGAACTACTGCTTTCTCAACTTCCCCAAAGCCCCTGGAGGTCACCACATCAGCACTAAACACAACGGGCAGGAGAACGGGAATAGACACTCACTGCCTTCCCCGTGAGCTGCAGTGTCATACGGAATTGTCTGTACCACTTTACTGGCTTGGGAAGCAAAACTACGTACTATTCTTTTTGCTATTCAAATTAAGTTACTCTATCCCCCAATCCGTCTGTGGAGGAAAATAGTTCTTCTATCCCTGGGGTTTCCATCCCCAAAAGGAGTCCTGGGACTCAAGGTGTTTACTCAGTCCAGTGGGTCAGTTTTAATGACCAACTCTTCAGAAGAGAAAATGGAACACAGTCCTCGGTCGGATTAGTAGTCCGTTCAAGCTGCTATAACAAAAACACCACAGGCTGGGTGGTTTAAATCAGAAGCATTTATTTCTCACAGTACTGGAGGTGGGGAAGTCCAAGATCAAGGCCCTGGCAGATTTGGTGTCTGGTGAGGGCCTCTTCCTAGTCCACAGGTGACATATTGTGCGTCCTCACATAGTGGAGATACTGAGGGGCCTCCCAAGGTTCTCTTTTATGAAGGCTCTAATCCCATTTATAACGGTTCTACTTTCAACACCTAATCACCCCACCCCCCAAGGCTCTATCTCCAAATATTACATTGGGGGTTAGGATTTCAGCACATGAATTGGAGGGGGGAATAAACATTCAGTTTATAGTAGTCAGTCAAAGTAGCTAGTGCTCTTCAGTTGCAGTGGTTGCTATGGCCAGCACGGCCAAGGCATCCTTGCCAACTGAAGAGACCAAAGCACATCCGCTGATGCTGACCTTAAAAAAAAAGCTTCTCCCATTCAGAAGAGCAGTATGGATGCCTCGATCGACTAAGATTGCTCTCAGCCCTACAGTTCTCTAGAGACACAGCTCTCTGTTCTGCACGTGAACTCAGTCACCATCCCAAGGTCACCCATGATGCTAAAGTAGCTGGGACAGAGGTGTCCAATCATCCGGTGATGTTCGTCCCAGAATTGCGTTCCTCTGCCCAAACACCACTTACTACCACAGCTCAGTGAGACCACGCTCCTTGGAAGATGAGTCCCCAGCCCTGCCTCACCAGTGCCACAGTCAGTGGTACTGTCGACAAACCCCAGCCGCCTCAAAGCCAAGGGAAGATCAACACCACACGGGGTCTCTCCATCCTCAGCTCCAGGGCCCATCGCGTTCCCGACCGAGCGTGATTCTCAGCATTCCGACTGTCTCATCTCCAAAGCTTGTAGTCAACAATCAAAATATAGACCCAGTGTCCCAACACACATAGGCTTGATTTCCCATTACATGTCAGCCAGGGGTAGCAAGAGTCTTAAATAATATCAGTGCTCGGTATTTCTCTGATCCAGCTCCACTAGGTCTGTGGGGACTTAGTACTCCTCCCCTCAAAATACAGCTTCCTACGTCTGGAGATTTTCACAGGCTCCATGGAGCACTTCTGTCACTATTCCCAGTTTTCACTCCTCATAGTCTCCGCAGCCATTACTGCTGCTCACCAGAGAACTGTCTGTTGTCATAGCTGATGCCAACGCATCACTCCCAGCTGGAACCCACCGTCAGTCATCGCTGACAATGCCCATGAGAGGCCTGGCACTGTGGTGCACGCCAGAGTGCTGCCACGGGGGCTCCTAACCGGGACACTAACATGTGACAAGCCACTGGCTGTTCCCAGCAAAGCCACATCAAGACAAGGGCTGTGCACTCCCGGGGAGCTGTCTTCCATCAGTGCTGGTTCCGCGGTCTGGATGGCTGGCACCTCATCTCCAAAATCTTCCTTAGCTTTAGCCACCCCCCCTCCCTTCAGCCCTTCTCTGGGACACAGGCCAACACCCCCGGGGCCAAACACCGACCCGCTCTCTGCTTCCTCAGAGCTCACTGTGCAGTACAGGCAGCATGACTCATCCTGCTCCCCGGGTATCTTCCCGCCCAGCGTGGCCCTGGTGGCACAGGGCAGCGAGCCTGCAGGCCCGCCGATGGGCTCCCAGACAAGTCCGCACACGCCTGAACCCGCGGCGGGCCCGGCTCAGCCTCCACGGTGACTCCTGCTGCCGGCACGGGGCCACGGTCCCTAGGGTGAGGGGTGGCTGACGCTGTGGGCTCGGGACCCCCGCAGAGGGCCTGAGCCGGAGGAGGGGTGCTGAGCTGGAGCTGGCGGAGGGGTGCTGAGCCGGAGGAGGGGTGCTGAGCCTTCTTCAGCGCGGCTCGGTGGTGCACCGAACTTCAGTGGGGTGAGGCGGAAGGCCGCCAGCAAGTGTTCTGAAGAGAAGGAGGGACGTTTCGGGGCCACGGTTCAGTGATAACATCTTTATTTCTCCCCAGTCCCATCACCGAATATCCCTGTGGTGATTCTTTGGGGCCCACATTTCCCCTCAACGGGGAATAAACACTATGGCATTTGTCATGCGAAGAGAGGGACCCTCCTGGGGGAAGAGATCTGCTTTGTGATCGCCTCCTCCACAGTCCCAGGGATTTAGAACACTGGAAGCTTCTTGGAGGAAAAAATTCTAACTTTCTAAAATCCGTGGAAAGGAAACTGTCAGCTCTATTCCTAAGGACTCAGTTAATTAAAGTTAAGTCCCCACAAACGCTGCCAAATGCCAGCTCCAGATTAAGGGACGTGGACACGCAGTGCGCTTTGACCTCTCGTGGCTGGTCGAGCACCTGGCAGATTCGCGGAAAGTGCCTGTACGCTGACCCAGCAGAAACGGGTATTAACCGGCGAGGAAGGAAGACAGAGTTCAAGGACCATCTCAAGCACTTAAAGTGTGGGTCTGCTCATCCTTCTTTCTTCCCTCTACTCCTATTTGCAACGTTTTCACCTTTTTTTTTTCCACCCACACATGTCTTTCTTGAGTCATTTCAATGCCATCTTCTCCTGGGGATGTGTCTGGGACGAATGACATCTTCGAAGTCTGTGTGGTGTGAGGAGCCACCTCTCTCCGCTCAACGGCCTTCCTTTCCGATTTCGCAGAATTTCCCTGTGACTCTGTTTCCAGCTCAGAGCCGGGCACAGAGGAGCACAGAGCAGGCCACGGCTGTCAGAGTTGAATGCCCATGTGGCAAACGGGTGGCTTTGGCATCTGTGGAGCATCAGTCTGATGGGCGTGCCTACTGTCCCCGACCCTCAGTCTTCCCCTCGGGTTGGCACACATGCACAGGTTCAGGGCCTGAGATCTCTTCTCTGATTTCCATCTTCCAAATTCCTCTCTGAGAAGGTAATCTCTAGTCTAAGCCCTATCCTTCTTTTCCACCTTATTAGAGATGAGCTTATTAGACCACTTTCCCAGGTTAGGAAGGGGAACAGGGCACAGAGCAGGAAACTGTAAGGATGCTGGGCTTCCACAGAGAGGTGTTAAGAATTAAAAGAGGAGGAACACAGCTAGGTAACCTGGAAACAAGGAAGCAAACAAACGGATTATCCATCATGTACCATAACAACCCAATTAAATGAGGATTAATGCCACCCCCAGCCCCCACAAAAGTAGCTACATATTATTTTTGGATGTTCAAACACAAGAAAACTGAAGTCAGAGAAGTTAATAATTAGTCTCACTACTGGCTGTGGAGCCAAGATTCCATCTCAGGACAGCCTGATCCTTTGCTATGGAACCACCCTCGAGTCTGACCCATCGCTTACGTTATTTCCCAGGGAGGAGGTGGAGGCCCCCCCCACCCCGTAGCCTGGAGAGGGATGGTTTCAGGGTTCCCTCTACAGAGGCCTGGCCCTGGCCCTGTTCTTAACCTGCTGGCTAAGAGTTGCTAAGAGTCTAGTTGGATATGTCTTAAAGCAGATGCCCTGTAATAATAATTGAAGATAACAGCATAATAATACCATAATAATCCATTATCGAGGGCTTGCACTGTGCCAGACACTATGCGGAGCACCTTACGCTGTGTCACTGAGAATGTAAGGTAAGCAAAGGTCGCCACTGCTCATTGGCATCTGGCCTCTCCCTTCACCCGAGCAACCTCAGTGTGTGTTCAGGTCATGGAACCAGCTTCTTACATGATCTAGAAACCAGTTTCATTTTATTTTTCTCTGCCTATTAAACTCCCTCACCTGTTCTCTCCTGACCCTGAAATGACATCTTAGGGATGTCTTCAGTTTCTAGTACAGTTGTCCCTCGCCACTTCCCGCTTCAGCTTTCGGCTTCACCCTATCGCAAAACCGCAACTGTATAAATAAAGAATCCTACCTCGTGGAAATTCATTTATTGCTGTAGAGTCTGGAACTGATTGACCGCGATACACGAGGGCTAGCTGTAATGCTGATAACGAAATTTCTCTGCTCACTTTCAGACTTTATCAAGTCCAGTCCAGCTGAAAATTACAGAGTTCAGTCTGTGCTGTAGAGTAACAAAACTCCAAACTCATTTATAACTATTTTCTCCTTTATTGATTTTTAGAGAGAGAGGAAGGGAGAGGGAGAGAGAAACATCATTGAGCCTCCTCCGGCATGCCCCCCACTGGGGATCTGGCCCACAACCTGGGCATGTGGCGACCTCTCGGTGCGTGGGTCGACACTCAACCACTGAGCCACAGCGGCCGGGCACTCCAAACTATTTAAACTTAAAACTTCTCTCCCCACCACTCCATCTGGGGATGCTCCACCTTAGAATTCTGCCCTGAGGAGGGAAGGAGCCTTGATGGGCCTCTTCCCTCTGGTCATCTGCTCTCTCTCCCACCAGTTTGCTTCTGACCTCTCTGTGTCTAGGTCCGGGGGTACGTTTATGTAAAAAGAGTACAAATGTAAACTGGTGTCAGTGCCCTTTGGGTATGGGGAACAGTCTGAGTCGGCTTTCGTTCTCGTGGGCACATTAGCAGGGTCCTCGGAGAACCCAGCTGTGGCCTCTGGCCAGTGCCCTTGAACAAGCAAGGCCTCATTTCTAGCTGGCCGCTTAGCAGCCCCTCAGCCTCTGGGCTTCAGAAGGCCATACCCCTTCCCTCTGCGGTCTGTCCTCTATCCCTCCAACCATGCTCACCGACAGGCTTGCTCCCTCCTGGGAGCCCCACCTCCCATCCATGGAAGACAGTCACATTGGCCTGCCGTCTTGTTCACGCCCAAAGATGCCCTCTCCCTTTGCCCTGCCAGCTCCCGGCTCACCTCGCTGCAGAGTCAAGCCTGGGGCAGGGGTGTGCCTGATACAAGGTTAAACTGTCTCAGCGGTTCCTTGAAGCTCCTCTCACTTAGCTTAAAGGGTAACACTTCCCTCTTCCCCTAACAAGACTTGGGGTGAGGGGAGAAGACAGGGAGAAGAGAAATAGCACAGCGCTCCAGACTGTCCAGAGAAAACGTCTGTGAACCCTGATCCCCTCCCAGAGCTTCATCCCCTCAGCAGCCCCGGTGGAGAACAGCATCGCCAGCACACCCTGTTTCAGTCTCCGCAGGGAGCTTTGAAGTTCTGTTACACTCCAGGAAGGGCACATGTTCACCGCCTCATCCTTTCCTTCCTCCACTGACACCTTCTGAGAAATTCTGAGCTTTGCATCAACCCCTTGCGTTGTCGAACTCCTGGTAGCAAACAGCACACTGGGCTCTGACCCGCACATGTCATGATGGGTGTTACCCCCTGCCCAGGGGGACATTAGGCCACGTGGAGTTTTCATGTTTGTTAACATGCGACGTTTCTAGATATTTTTATTATTATTATTATAGTCACCCCATCAACCTCAACAATTTCTGGAATGTTATCACAATGGGACTGAAAACTACTTTACAATCATTTTAAAGATCATTTAGAAATGTCTTAAAGAATCCCAGCATCTCTATTAAAACTGCTTTTAAAAAAAAATCCCATTTTGATCTAGCCTTCTCCAAACTTTAAATTTGACCACCTAAGGCTTTTATTTTTCTCTCTTCATTGATAATGTGAAGCCCATATAATCTGGGAGAAATTTTCTCTGAAAAGAGGCACGAAAATAATCTTTTCAACAGAATATATTTTTTCTTTCTTTCTTTTCTTTTTTTGATACGTGCCCTTAGTGGGAACCGAACCCGGGACTCTCTGGTCCGCAGGCCGATGCTCCAACCACTGAGCCAAACCGGCCAGGGCTATTTTTCCTATTATCATCAATACTAAATACATATGAATCCATCTCATAGTGTCTCCTTAAGTAATCACAAGCTAAAGAATAATGATCAAAGTGTAGCTTGAATTCTCCACATTCAATACCAATATATTTAGCCAAATTTTATTTTATTTTTTTCCAAATTTTACTGTTAAAGAGAAAAAAAATAGTTTGCATGTTGGAAGTTGCTTGTTGGCTCTTCTCATTTATTTTCAATGATGAAGATCAGTCTTACAGTCAATATTGTGAATATACACAATGACTCTGGTTTTACTGTGTAAGCATGATAATACCGTTAAACACCAATGTGTGCGGCAGATAAGATATAAAGCCAAAGCCACGGGCACTAGGCTAAAAGCTCTTCTTAGAAGAGGACGGGATCTTGACCAGAATCCTGTTTAAGCCAAATTAGCTCCTCCCTCCCTTGAACCCGGGTCGCTCTCAGAGCAGTTGTCCAGGTTCAGAGGGCTGCGCTTGTGACCCCGAAGCTGTTCATTGGGCTGTAAGCTCCTCCAGAGGGGGATGGATGCTGCGCGAATTTCCTTTTCAAAGGCCCCAGCATAATGCGCTGCCTATTACGACTTTTGCTACATGATGCTTGTTTGCATCATATCACGAATATGTGTTTCAGTTCCCTTTCTGAAATCATGCTAAGGAGTAGACAGAACCTCTGTGGAGCTGACGAAGACATCGCAGGCGCTTCTGTGGGGGCAGCCTGGAGTGCTGAGGCGCTCGCACGCTGAGACTTACCCCAACTTTACAGGACCGGTACTTCTCACCACTGAGGCCTCGCACCCATGATCTCCCTTCACAGCCTCTCCCCGTCTCTCTGTCACATTCCTCCCATCAAAGAATTCAACACTGTTTAAATGATCTTGTTCACTTGTTATTGGTTCGCTTGCTTATCTGCCTCCCTCACTGATTTTAAATCCCAAGAGGACAGGGACCTTGGCCTTGTCTGTGGCTGCTTATCTGAGACCTAGACCAGCATCTGGCCATGCCGGATACCCAACAGAAGTTCCAGCTGCTGTCCAGACGAGCCTGGAGCAGGTTACTTCACTGCTCTAGGCCTTGGTCTTTATCCTAGAATCATGGAGCTTCCCTGCATAATTTAAATTTTCCTCTAACTGTAAAAGAACAGTTCTCTTCAAAATATTAATCTCCTTGTATAATTTGCCTTTTTCATAAATTCACATTATTGGTGAAAGTAGGAGAGGCCATCTTCTTACTGGTCGCCATTATAGACTTACAATTATAATATATGTCCTTAACCTAATCTCTCTGGTATCTGAGAATGATTTTCATGTACAATTGATTCCTTCCCATTAGTTCCTTAAATATTTAATTATAAGCTGCTAAGATCCTTTCTGTATGGTTCCATGGCCAGCCTTACAGCCCATTTCTATGACAGAAGGAAAAGGTTAAACTCTGTGCCCAAGGGATCCCTAGAGAAACCACAAAGACAACCGCAAGGTAGACAGAGGGACACGGAGAGGTACCCGTGAGAACAGAGCCACCGACTCAGGGTACAGTGGGAGAGAACGATATGCCTACTGATGCCTGGAGACTCCAAGAATGGTTCACAGACATCACCGAAAGTGAGACCACATCCAGCCATCTCTAACTCTCGTAACACTAACACAGGGGCCTGAGATAGTAATACCTTGCGTTAATACTAATAACCACTAATAGAACATGAGGCTGGCAAGTCATCATTTCAGCCCTCAAATAACATCCAGAAGTTTCTGAAATGTTTTACATAAAATTACAACCATGTGGAGCAAAGTGGTCTTGGTCCACATTCAGGGCTACCAGGCCTGGTGCGAGCTTTTGACCTTGTAAATCCAAACACTTGCGTCTGAGCAGCAGAAAACGTCATCAAAGGGGTCAACCAACTTGAAGTCAGAGTGTTCTTCAGGCACCGGCTAGAATTTAGAGTCAGTATATTTACCAGCATTAATCAGCTTTCTAGTTTCCAGAGATCACTTTGCCTGCAGTTAATCTGTAGATAATCTGGATTAAGAAGTTCCATTCTTAATAATATTGTGCTACCCCCACCTGTTTGTGTGGCAAGTATAATATGAAAACATAATTATTTACCATCTTCTACCCTCCTCAGCTTTCTAGGCAAGATTCTTTAGCTGAATTGTTCAGTTTCCTACCCTTTGTCTCATGGATAGGGTAGGGAGTAAATTAAAGAAAAAACTTAGAGACACTACATTTATATACATGAAATAAATAGGAAAGAAGGAAGGAGAGAAGGAAGAAAGGAAGGAAGGGAGAAAGAAGAAAGGAAGAAAAAGTAAAAAGGAAGGAGGAAGGAAGGAAGGAAGGAGGAAAGAAAGAAGGAAAGAAAGAAGGAAAGAAAGAAGTAAGAAAGAAAGAGAAAGAAGAAAGAAAGAAAGAAAGAAAGAAAGAAAGAAAGAAAGAAAGAAAGAAAGAAAGAAAAGCGTGAGCTCCCCGATAAGGAAAACTTCCAGGAGCGACAGGGAGAGGAGGACACAAACCAAAGAATCAAGAGTGATGAAAAGAAAGCCAGCAGGTCCTGAAGATGGGCAGAGACTGTTGGGAGAGATTTGGAGGAGCAACTGCTGGGTAGTGTGGGCCTCACAGAGCTGAACAGATAAAGTGGGTTCAAGACAGCGCCAGCCAGTGTGGCTCAACTGGTTGGAGCATCATCCCGTCCATACACAGAAAGGTTGCCGTTTCTATTCTCAGTCAGGGCGCATACCTAGTTGCAGGATCCATCTTTAGTGGGGGCCCGTTTGGAGGCAAATCTCTCTCTCTCTCTCTCTCTCTCTCTCTCTCTCTCGCTCTCGCTCTCGCTCTCGCTCTCACTCTCGCTCTCCCTCTCTAAAAAAAAGAAAATCAGTAAAGCATATCCTCGGGTAAGGATTAAAACAAAAAGAAGTTTCAAGGCAGATTATTTCTCTGTTACATGATTCAATCCCTCTTCAAACAACTTCACTATAAACTCACATTGTTTTGAGACTTGTGGCAAGCAGACTTGTGGTAATGACATTTCTTTTTATATATCATTATGTTATTGACTTGGACTGCACCTCAGAGCAGCAGACAATGGCCACACGTGGGTAGCATGAGAAAGGGTCCCATAATGAGAGGATAGCATTGGAGGTTCTGCCCTCGAGAATGACAAGTCACTGAAAAGGCTCATCGGGAGCAAGACTGATGAGCACTCACATAACCTCCACTCATGCCTCCTCCTGCTCCTTGCCCCTCTGTTGACACCAGGGCTGTCATTGGGCATCACTGCAGTGACCACTGAGCACGGCCACGTCTGTGAGCACCACCACCACCTCACACGCCCCACCATACTGTTTCCAGGAGGAAGTACCTCCAACCCTACAGCCATTTCTGACACTGTGGGTGATTTATTTTCTTCCATCGATTGTTCTATATTTTCCAAGTATGCTTTGAAAACAATATATATGGATATAGTCCCTTGACATACACATGTTATTTTAAAAGAAAACAAACAATCTTCCTAATTATATCAGTGATTCAACAATGGGTTGAGTCCATTACAGTTCCTTAGAGTCAATATCTATGAATATTACCAAAAAATAAAATCAATGACTTTGACTTTGATAATTTGGAAATTAGCCATCTTAAAAGCATGAAACTAGAGTGAACAGTCCTTAACGGTCTCTTCTTCCTCTGTAACAAGAGGATTCTACTTCCTCCCATAGCTTCCTTCCTCACAATCCATTTTTATGCTGCAGCCCAAAAGATCTATATCAACACATACTTTGGCCATGTTCAGAAACCTGCAATGTTTCCTATTACACACTGAATTAAAGCCATATCCTTCTGCTAGGTTTTCAGGGTCCTCCACACCCCAGCCTCTTCACCTCTCAGATCTCACCAACCACAGCCAACATCTCCCTCCCATTTCAGCCCCCAGGCCTGTGTGCATCCAGGCTCCCTCTTCTTCTGCTGGTCTGAGACCCCATCTCCTACCTCCTCTCCACTGACACGTCCACTGGATCCTTTAAGGTCCACCTCAGGTTTCCCATTCTCTCATGCACCCTTTCTGTTGGCAATAGTCCATGCAGGTCAATAGCTTCAGTGTTCAAGTTCCTTTGAATTATTGCTTGTAGTGTTTGTAATTTTGTTTTTTGGGCTCTGATTCCCTACTTAGTTGTCTTGCACAATTTAGCCCTTTAGCTTATCACTATATTATAACAATACTATTTATGATGCTGCCATTGTAATGGGTGAACCTAACGTGGCAGGTCCTCCCACTAGTGGGCCTTACAGAGCATCTTTCGACAAGGAAGCTCTCCTGGTTCAATGGTCAGTCCATCTGGCCCTCGGAGATCCATCACAGGTACTTGAGATTCCTATTTGAGTTACCATGGAGGGGGTCTTTTACTAAGATTATAAAAAGATGACCAAAAAAGACAAGAAGCAATGGTTTTACATTATAAGCCATGGAATCAATCATATTACTGAGCATTTAATGATGCATTTCAACTATACAACTGTATGGAACAAAAGTTTGTTTTTTGACATATTTACAGATATCATACATAGCCACAAAGACTGCTCAGTGGTCAGATACATTCAGTCAATACTGGGTGAAGCAAACTGGTTCCCACACTCTAACATTTCTCACAGTCTCATAATATTTGCACTGGATTTCTCCTCAGTGGGTAAGTATATGTTTTTCTAGACGGAGTCGATCACAGCAACATTTTTCTGCGGAGCTCATGCTGGCTGACACTGGTGTGGTTTGGGGATTCCCTTCCAAAGCCTCCTTCATCAGGATCTTGCTTGAGCCTTTTGCCAGGGGAGGCTCAAGGACATGTTTATTTTCTGTTCCTGATTCTCTGCGTTTTATTTCCTGGTCTGGGCGTGTGCAGGCCAGGCCTTCTCTTTTTCCTGGATGGTGTACTGTTTTTCCACGTTTCACTCTTTTTATGTTCAGTGTTTAACAACATCACCAATCTCAGATAACTCTAAGCCCCTTTCTGCATTCGCTCAGTTTGCATTCCGATTCAGAGAGGCAGCCTCGAGTGCTGATTAACACTGGGGACCCTGGTGCCCCACAGCCGGGCTTTCCGTGACAGCTGTACCCCTTACCAGCTCTGTAAACTGAGCACATTTTTAAAATTCCCAGGGCCTCACCCATCAAGTAAGAACAATTATAGAACACACTTCACAAGAGTTTGTGGGAGGTTAACATACGTAAACTGCTCGTACAGAATCTGGCCTCTAGTGGGCGCTATGCGTGTTAATGTGCAGTGCTGTCCTCAGTGGTCCTATTTCTCTCACGTAGAGTGATTGCTGTTGCTATTAGCTATTGTGAAGATCCACGTAAATCCTCTAACATCAGGAAGTCTGACTCGGGACTTCTGAAAATTGCTTGCTGTTCTTGCTTGAGAAAAATCTGTGCCGGGAGTGGGGGGCGGGGGGGTCCCTATCCCTCTGCATCAGGCTCAGCAAACGTTTTCTGTCCAGGTCCCGACGGGAAATCTTTTACGCTTAGCGGGATCTCCGGTCCACTGAACTCCGCCACGCAGTGTGGAAGCAGCCACGGGCCGCCCGCACACGCAGGGCAGGGCTCTGTTCCAGGGCTGCTTGATTCACAAAATCAGGAAGCGGACGGAATCCACCCACAGGCCTTGTTTTGTGACCTCTGCGCGACTGTCACCCGCCCTGAGTCTCCGGCCCAGCGATTTGAAGGACCTCCAGCGCCGCTGTGCCCGCCAGCCCAGCAAGGAAGACGGCCCCTCGGGGGCCAGGGGTGAGAGAAGCCAGACCAAGAAGAAAGCCAACAACTTTGGGAGAATGGAGTGGAGAGAACCGCAGGGGATGAGGGCACAGTCCTGGTGATACTGTAAACTTCCGAATGAACTTTGCCAAAGCCTACCCTACCGCAGGGTTTTCTAAGCTAGTAAATTCCCACTGTTGTTTGGGCCAAGTTGAGTCGGGTTTTCTAGTCATGTGCGAACCAACATCTTCTACCATCCGGCATGGTTATAGCAGATCCACCAACCAACCCTTTCTGGTGGGCGCTCTTGGTGTTCAATTTGTGTTTTATAGTTAGTTAAAACTTTTGCTGACTTGCTCCGAAAAGGAAATTGGACAACCAAAGCCCATTCCAAAATGAATTCAGAGACATTTATCTAAAAATTTCTAGGACATTTCTGTCATTTCTAAAATGCTTGGAGACATTGTCTCTCAAGTATCTATTATTCCTATTTTATTTATAAAGCTCTCTAGTATTTTGGTTTGATTGCTTCTGGCTCTTCTGTTATTTTACATAATACAAACAACGAATTCACCCATCGATCTATCATCCCTCCGAGGTCTGACTCTGGTTGGAAAGGACTCTTAAGTAAAAACCGGAGCGGCGTTTGACAGCCTTCAGAAGTCAACTTCTGAGATTTCCGTGCCTCGTTGGCAGCCCCGAACTGAAGTTCCGGGACACGGTGGCCACCGTCTTCTCTCGAGCAGACAGCAGGGCTCTCAGGCAGTGTCTGGGAATGTTGTCCAAGTCCTCCTAGAAGTTCTGAATCTTGAACACAATAAATGGTAAAGGGTACTCTTAACCAGAGAGACACTGTGCCTGTGAGGTCTCTTTGTGTACGGCAGGAACTCAACACGACAGACAGGGTCCCTCCTCACGCGCACGCAGACACCCTCGGACACACCCTGGGCACGTACAATCTCGCTGACTTACTGTTGCCCCTGGAGAATTGATGCTGAGACAGTCTTCACCTTGCACATCAGTTTCCACACCGGCAAATGTCAGCACTCAGCAGGTCCCAGGTCCCATATGGACAACCGCATTGGGTCATCGGTATTGTTCCTGCTATGAGTCAGTTTTCTGTGCCGCTGTAACAAATTGCCATGGTGTAGTCACCTAAAACAACACAGATATTTTATCTTCCGGTCTGTAAAGCAGAAGTCTGACGTGGTCTCACTGTACTAAAATCAAGATGTCCCCAGGGCCGCATTTCTTCTGCAGTCCCTGGGGAAGAGTTTCCTCATCTTTTTGAATCTAGAAGCTGCCCCCAGGGCTTGGCTCATGGCTCCTTTTCACCTCCAAACCCAGCGGGGGTACACTGAGTCACTCTCTCACCAAGTCGCTCCCTCTCATTTCTGCCCCCCTCTTCCACTTCCAAAGACCCTTGTTGACAATCCTGGCCCACCCAGATAACCCAGGGAACCTCCTCATCTCTAGGTCAGCAGCCTTGAGACAGCAACCTTGATGATTAGCAACGTTAATTTCATTTGTAAACTTAACTTCTCCAAGTTCATACATTTCAGGGGTTAGACCGTGGACATCTGTGCAGGCCATTATTGTGCCTATCACAAGAGATACGGACGAGGAAAAATAAGCAAACAAAATACACTGACGGACAGATAATGATAAAAGCAATGGAGAAAAGTAAAGCAGGAGAGTGGAGAGGATATGCCAGACAGGGGTATGTTTTTTTAAAAAGTTTGCTCAGAGAAGTTCTCTTGATTAGGGGCATCTTAGTAAAGATTTCCAAGAGGTAAGGGAACTAGCCCTGAAGCTGTTCTGGGGGAAGAGTTCCAGGCAAAGGGAATAATAAATGTCAAGGCCCGGAGGTGGGATCAGGCTACACAGGACTGCGTAGGAAACCTGTGTAGCTACAGCTACCTAAGTAGGGAGGAAATGAGAGAGGATAACAAGGTCAGGGAGCATCCCCTCATCACCTCAGACTTTGTAGGCCATTGAAAAGGACTTTCGGTTAACTCAATTTTAAAAGGGAGCTTGTTTCTTCAGTATTTTGGGGAACACTTTAAAATGATTTTAGAGCCCGGCCGGTGTGGCTTAGTGGTTGAGCGTCAACCCATGCACCTAGAGGTCACCGGTTTGATTCCCGGTCAGGGCACATGCCCAGGCTGTGGGCCAAATCCCCAGTGGGGGGCATGCAGGAGGCAGCCAATCGATGTTCTCTCTCATCGATGTTTCTAGCTCTCCCTCTCCCTTCATCTCTCTCTAAAATTAATAAAGAAAAATAAATAAAATGATTTTAGATTTATAGAAGAATTGCAGTGATAATTTAGAAAGTTTCCTTATACTTTTCACCCGGCTTCCCCTAATGTTCACATGTTATATAACCAGAAGCACGTTTATCAAAAACTAAGTTATTAAAACAGTAGTGCAGAATTATTTAGTAAACTATAGACTTTATTCTTATTTCACCAGTTTTCCCACTAACGTTCCTTTCTGCCTCAGGACCCACTGCAGGGTACCATGCTAGACGTAGTCATGTCTCCTTAGTGTCCTCCAATCTGTGACAGTTTCCTGTTCTTGTCTTGCTTTTCACAACTTGGACACTTTTAAAAACTAGTGGTCAGGTATGTGAAAAATATCCCTTAATTGGGTTTTTTCTGATGTTTTCTTGGGATTTAGACTGGAGTTATGGTGTTATTGCTTAAAAATTATATATATAGATAGATATCTATATATATAATTATATCTATAAAATTTTATATCTAAATATATATATAGTTGCTTTTGTAGAAAGAGATAGGGAGAGGGAGAGAGAGAGAAACAGTGATCAGCAGCACCCCAACCACCCGGGCATGTACCCTGACTGGGACCAGCCAGGCTCTAATCATGTACCCTGACTGGGAATCGAACTGGTGACCTTTCAGTGCAGGGGATGACACTCAACCAACTGAGCCACACTGGCCAGAGCAAGAGTTACGGGTTTGGAGGAAGAAGTCCACAGCAGTGAAGTGCACCTCTCTCACATCACGTCGTAGGGTACCCGATACACCATGGTTTACTAGCGGCGAGGCTCACTTTGATCCCAGATGCCAGGTTTCTCCACTCTAAATTTACTATTTTCTCCTTTCCATACTCTCTTCAATACAAGCAAACCACAGCCCACAGCCAAGGGGAAGAGAAATAAGGTCCACGTCCTGGAGTGGGGAGCATCGAAGGATTTGTGGAGGTGTGTTCAAGCACCGCAGTCATCAATGAGTGTTTTGGAGGAGACCCTCTGACGCTATGAAAATATCCTGCTTCTCAAAGTTTTGCCCACACAGTATTAGCATCTCCCAGTGGGTCTTGACAGCAGCAAGTGATGTTCAAATGGTGATTTCCTATCTCCTGCATTCCTACTGGGTTTAATATTTGAATTCTTCTGTAAGGAAGATTGGTCCCTTCTCCCCTATTTACTTATTCATTTCTTTATATGAGTATAGACCCTGGATACTAATTTTGTCCTTGGGATAGTAGTTCACTACTATGGTTATTTTGTTTCTCCAGTTAGTCTGGGCTTGGATGTTGGAGGCTTTTTCGAGGTGGCTCCTGGGCCCCTTTGACATGCTCCATTTTTTCATCATTTTTTATTTCATTTTATTTTGTCTTAGTATATCTTCATTTCCAGGTACTCTAAGATGCTCCAGGCTCATCTTGCATTTCCCCTGTCCCAGCCCTAGAGTCAGCCATTTCTCTGGGGAACCCCGGTTCCTTTCACTGAAACATGGTATTAAGAAACCAAGGTCTGGGTGTCATTGAAGAGATTTGGGCAGAGAGAGAGATGCTCTGGCTTAGTTTTTAAAGGATCAGTTTTACGGCTGGGTTGAAAATAGCTACATGGGGGTGATAGTTGCAATAATCCAGACTCCTTGTCTGTCATCTAGGAAAGTTGTTAGAGTGAAGTAATCCAGTCCCTGTGAAGTGGGTTGGGTGCCCTTTCTTGAACCCCCACGCAAACCAGTTATCCTTCACTTGCCAAACTTGTCGAGCCCCACTGTGTCCAGGCACTGTGTCCAGGCACTGTGCTACCTCCTGATGACACAGATGTGACAGTGAGGTTTCCTTCTTCCCGGGGCATCCAGTCTGGTACAACAGGTGCAGCACAGCGTGCTAAGCAGGGGAGTCGAGTTTTGTACAGGCCGAGTGCTAGGATAAAAGAAGAAATAACCTTTTTTTGGCAGACAGTCAGAGAAAGCAGAACACAAGGTTAAGAGTATAGTTCTGGAGTCAGATTTACCCAGTTGGAATCTGGGTTCTTCCACGCACCAGCTGATGACAGAATTTATGAGCCTGGATGCCCTGCGCGGAGAGGAGGACAGCGCCCACTTGTGGAAGAGACCATGCTGCACCCACTCTGCAGTTTCGTCTTCGTCCTGCACTTCCTAGTTAACCTGCAGCCAGGAGGGACCATATGTCCGACTGCGGCCAACAGAATGTGGGGACAGTGGTGGGATGCAGCTCAGAAGCCTGGCCCCCAAACCTCCCTGCCATCCTCCATGCATTCTCTCCCTTCTGCGCAAAAACTCCAGACGGTTGAGGCAGTTTTGCAAGGGTCTGGCAGCCCTGCGCTCACTGCTTTAAGGTGAGCCCCCCAGGAGAGCCCAGCCAGGAACACGCGCTGCAGACTCCGCATGAGAGCGAGAAACAGCCTCCCTGCCATCTGGGGACTGCTCATTGCAACAGTGGGCCTGTCCTCATTAGCACAGCACCCCGGAGGCTGCTGGAACACTGCGGTGAGATTCAGAGCGTGTGACAACGCCCTCAATAACCAAGCGTCACGATTACTATTATCATTGCCGTGATTTCCAGCCGGGGTACACTAGAGAGATGGGGACTTGAGGGGATTTGCTGGGTGGATAGAAGGTGAGAGGTGTCTAGAGTTTGGAGCAGGGGGTAAAAAAATGACAAAGGAAGGAACAGGGGGAAGGTGAGAGACAATGTGAAAAGAGAGTGAGGGAGGAAAAACTGACTTGGGACGAAGGGAAGCAAGAGTTGTGTACATGGTGGACAGAGCAGCTGGCCTGGAACCGGCTGCTGGCCCACCGGGGTCCGGCCTCCGCGGTGCTTGGCAGCGGGGCGAAGCCTGCTGTGCCTGCTGACAGCTGCTCAGAGCCTCGCTGACGCGTCTCCCTCAGCTGTTCCAGATCCAGATGGAGACACCATAGCCTGGCTTTTTCATTTGTTTTAGCTCCATGGCAAGATCCTTCCTGGACACTTGTTTTTACTATTTGAAATGTGTTTCTTTATCCCCTTCCGGTCACAGGAGCCACCTAAACGGAGGTAGGACGGGAAAGGGAGCAGAAGGCTCCACCACGGAGAGGCCAACCAACAAAGGACAGAGGCGTTCTTTGTCTCTCTGGGTCGTGAGGAAACAAAGGACAAATGTGTAGAATAGAGCTGGAGAGGGTGCAAAGAACACTTTTCTGTAATGTCCCCGCCCCCACCCCATCCCGCCGCAACACAGACATTTCTCTAGGCGAAGGGGCTCAATCTGCAGCTGTACAATTTTCTCTGTGCAAATCCAGCTGGTCTGGAAACTGAGGCAGCCTTGACCTCTTTAGCATCACCATCAAACTGACTGAGTGGCCTCTTAACAGAGAATCCTAATGCTTAAAAGGGCACTACCTATTTATCTCTTTGCTAAACTTACTAAAGTTTACTAGACCAAGAAGTCATTGTTCTGGGGCTCCTGTAAATGTTGTTGAGCTTTGGGGACAGTTCAGTTATAGATTTTGCTTATGCAATGAAAAACAACCATGTGCACAGCTGGAAAATAGACATCAGCTGACTGGACCAAATCAACCTCATTTATTATAGAAATCGTATCCAACAGAAAACCACATGTCAGAAAAAATATAGCAGTTGATGTTTCCAGGCAAAAGGACCACCCGTGGCTAAAAAACAGGAAATAACTAAAACAAAGAAAACCAGATCCAGAGAAATAACATTTGGATGCATGTGAAATCTGTGAAACCTTTACAGTGAGATGCTTAGAGTCCTACCCCCCAACATTCTTCTGTCCCAGTCTTCCCCTACCACCTCCTTGTCTTGATAGTTCTCCAGATTGACTTGTCTATCAATAAGCATTTGGGAGCAATGCTTCCTGCCAAAGGATCCTCTTTGACCAGGCCCCACCAACAACACAGAATTCTGAGAGCCCCATGTGTATAAATTAACCTCGTGCCATTTTCCTGGAAAGAAAATCACATCTACGTATATGTATCTATAAATCAAAACCCACTTGTCTATGGCATACTCACAGACATGCCAAAACAAAACCCAGGCCAGCTTGGCCGGGAAGAGGGCTACACACACAAAGAGATCTATTCACGCCTTTGGACTTCAAGAGAATCGTATGGTCCAACCAAGATCAACAAGATGATCTCAGCCTGATTTCAAAGGTTGCTTTTCTTTTTAAAAAAAGTCCTTCCCCGAGGATATATTTTCATTGATTTTTTTAGAGACAGAGGAAGGAAGAGAGAGAGAAAGAGAGAGAGAAAGAAACATTAATTGGTTGTCTTCTGTACATGCCCCAACTGGGAATTGAACCCACAACCTAGGTTTATGCCTTGACAGGGAATCGAACCCACCACCTTTTGGTGTATGGGACAACATTCCAACCCACTGAGCCATCTGGCCAGGGCTCAAAAGTTACTATTTTAAAGGTACAGTTCACAACTATTGCTAAAAATATATGTATTTTTACCTTTAAAACAAGCACTCAGAGATAAGAATCAAGTGTAGGAGGCAACAGCCAATCTGATTGGTGGTCATATCTCTTGAAGATATGTATTTGGTGTTAAATAGTAAATTGGCTATAAAGTCTAATTTTTTAAAAAGCCACCTACACTGCAGGATTTACTCACCTACACTGCAGGATTTACTCACAGTATGCACAGTGGGAAACTCCCTAAAATGTCTACAAATGTCATTAATATTTAAATGCACAAAGTTCTTTCATGTCTTAGCTGGCATAGTCTCTGGAGGAAATTGTGTTCCTTTTTTGTCCTTTAGCTTCCTTCTTTCTTTCTTTTCTTTCCTCTCTTTCCCTATTTCTTCTCTCTCTCCTACATGTCTTTGTTTTTTTTAAATCCCCACCCCACCTTTTTTTATGAAAGGGAAATAGAAAGATGCTAACATTTATTGAGTACCTACTTTGATGACAAGTGTTTTCTGTGAGTTATTTAGCACCTCTGAGGATTCCCTCCCTTGGCTTAATCTGAAAAATCCTGTCATGCTTCCAGTGAACTCATTTTTAATAAAGATTTATTTTTTAAAGTAACAAAGGCAATTTATCAAGTGCCATGTTTTAAGATGTCAAAGTCCTCTGAATGGTTTAACGTGTCCAATCACATCTAAAAAGCTGCCCCACCTCTGTGACTCACAGAGCATACATTTTGTTTTTGATATTAAAATACACACACACAAATATCCACTCACACTCACAAATATCCACATATACAGTACACACAAATACATGTTCTTTCTTTTCATTCTGTAATTTGTATGCAAAGTTTTATTGCTTGGTTGTTTTCTCTATTTCTCTCCCTCCAGGACTTAATTAGCCTCTGGGAATATGGTGTAGCCTTGAGAAGAAGCCTCTCTAGCCTTCTGAATACCATTCTCTGACCGGCCCCCGCCACCTCCTTGCCCTCACCCACAATCCAGCGCGGCTCCCCTGGCCGGGTCTCGAACCTCCGTCTCACAGCGGGCCGCAGCGGAGGAAGGGAGGAAGGGGGCCATAATTGCTCAGCATTTTCCCAGAGGAATATTTATTTTTCTTTCAGATTAAACATCCATGGAATGAGATAGTTACTTCAATGAAAACAGGTTGAATTTATGTAATGTATTATGTGGAATCTCGAGAAATCATTAGTGCCCCTTATATGCGACCATTTTAACCTTGCCTTGGCCCATGCTCCCTCCTGCACACCTTCCCAGGCTGCTCAAGGTCCCCAACACACGGATCTGGGTCTGACGAGGCCTCACAGACTTGCTCGTCCCGAGAAGGACTGGTCTGCCTTCTTCCGCAGAGATTTCATTCATTCTTGTCCAAGTTTTTCATACCAATCAGTTCCCCCCTCTACTGCCTCATCATACTTCCTCCCAGAAAGAACGAGATTAACCTTCAAATATGCTTTGCCCAAATCAACTTGAAAGTGAAGCCACTTTTGCTTTTTACCAAAATGGCCTCTAAGATGCATTTGGGGAAATGAATTTTCTCCCGGATGGTTCGCGGCCCCCTGTTCGACAGGTAGCTCTCCCTTGGCCTTCGAACCGTAACAACTCACACCTGTTGAGCTATTTGCTCACAGAAATAAAAGAAAGGGACTATCTTATTCTCGTCTTATGATGAGGAAACTGGGGCACGGGCAGGTTAAGTGGAGTGCGGACCCTAACTGATTGAAAACCTATCTTTTCCCAACTCTGCTCCGGCTCCTGCGGAGAGGGCTCTGCAGGCGGGCCCGCACCGTGCAGCCCGGTGCGCACGCGCGCGCCAGGCCTGCTCGCGGGTGGGAATCCCCGCAGCAGTAACCCCGCTGCTGGTGCGGGACCTGCTCGCCCCGCTTCTACCCGGATCCGCTCATTTCCGGGCTGAGAAGGTTGAGGGCACGTAACGGGCGGTTTGTGCAAACACTGTCTTCGGTCAAGAAAGTGTCTTCTGTTTTCCAGGGTATCAGCTGGTGAGGTGAGGAGTCTAAGGGGAAGATGCAGCATGAAAAATGTACCGAATGTGTTTGGCCACGGGCGTGTTCTGTGGCTAGAAGCACAGGGCCATGGCTCTGCCAGACTCCTGCGAGGGGCTCGTCCTGGCGATCTGATTCGAACACGGTTTTTCCAGGGTGTGCTTATGAATTAGTTATCAGGCTCTCCCCCTCTAATTCTAGAGAGAAGCAGCACGTCTGGGGACCGGTGTGGCTGGGATACCTGAAGAGTGGCGAGAGGCCATAGAGATTCTGGGAGGTGATGCCCTTGGGTAAGTGATTTAACCTCTCCCGGCCTCGGGTACCTTGTGTTTCTAATGTCCACAGTGGGTATGATAATAACTGCCCTGAGGTGTTGGAGGATCAGAGAGAAGGCTGTTCTTGGTGCGGGGCAATGTGCGTGGTCAGGGCAGCTGTTATTTATTATCCTGTTACCTCTTATAATGAGCAGCCTCACCTTGGGCAAGTTGTTGACATCAGGGTAGCCCAGTTCTTCCTCTGTTAGGACCCTTAGGCTGATCGAGAACCTAGCCCAGTGCCAGGCTTTCAGTGGCTTCTCAATGTGTGGTGTAAACTCGTCCTCCGCTGGGCCTTGCCCTCACCCCGGGGGCGCCCTTTCAAGCCACAGGCCTCAGTCCTGGAGAAAATGCACTGATTCCAAGGACTAGAAAACCTCACACTTTTTCAACCTTTTTCTTTCTTTTTTTTTTTTTACCTTCTATTTGCGCTAATTCCTTTCTCCTGGGTTTGCTAAGCTTATCCAGCTAGTCTCTCACAATCTGGCGAGGAGCTGGTGGTTAAATTTCCATTTTTAGAGTTTCGAGCACATAGCACACTGTGATTGAAGATCCTTCCTGACATTACTCAGAAACGCACAGCAACGAATGCGCTCAGAGAGCCGCCCTGCACTCCCACAGCCTGAAGTCCGAGGCCTCTCGCAGGTGCTAATTATAGCTGACCTGACACTGGGGCAGGCAGAGTCCCTGTAATTCTATTCTGTACAGCGTACCTGTCAGCACTCAACAGAATAAAATAGTTCTTTTGCTTTTCTTTCCTTTTTTTGTTTTTTGTTTTTCTTGCACAGGACCATGGGTTAGGGAAAACAATGAGCCCAGTTTTGCTTGTATAAATTCCGGCCAGGTCTTGGCACAGGGGGTCAGCCCCGAGGCAAAACTGATGGAAACTGGACCGTGCAGCTTCTTCATGACACTTTGCTTCTGTGCATTTGCACGCAGGGTCACAAAAACAAATGTCTGAGCAGGTTTTCTTTCAATAGAAGATGTTAGCATCTAGGTTGTATGGACAGCTATACTATGCAGAGTGGATGGTGAATTTTATCTGACAGTTTTGCCATCCAGGGCAGACATTCTGCCCATATCAACCATTTTCATTTGTTGCAGGATCTTAAATGAAACCATGTGCTAAATTCAGAAGTTTTACACATCAGCTGCACACGGTAAGAGCCAGATAAGTGGTAGCAAAGACCATGTAGTCATGTGATTTTTGTGTATCTTCTTTTTCTGAATTTAAAGAAAATTCTGAAGGCACTATAAAGTCAAAGTTAGCATGTTCCTTTATTCGGGTACAGAAATGGAGTTACTATGAACAGGGTAGTGAGGAAGCTCCCTCATTATAAGCCATTTCCATGTGACATTTTGCTGTAGTTGAAGAGAGTTTATGAATGTTAATACCTAGACATTTTATGTGCAACTGGTGCCCCCTAGTGACAGGGGAAGTCCTTAGCCATGTATTGTTTCAATTTTTAAAGTTTATTTAAATATTTTTTAAATTGTTGACAGTATTACAGATGTCCTCCATTTACACCCCCCCCCACACACACACACACTTTGCAGCCCTCTGCCCAGCCCCTACCCCTCAGGAGTTCACCACATTTTGTCTGTGTCCATGGGCTATGCATGTAAGTATATAAGTTCTTTGGTTTATTGTATTGTTTCATTTTAAAGCTGAAGAATTCCACTCTTTCTGATTTACCCTACCACAGATTTACAAAGTGGGAAGAGAAAATGGAGAAGCTGGAAAGGAAGAAGGTGCTTTGGAGTGCCTTTGTAATTCATAAGGCAAATCCCAGCAAGCATCCTTGAGTTCATAAAATAAGGGTCTTAAATGCCTAGGAGGTTTCACATTTCTTCCATAAATGAGGACGCTTGTCTGCCAGGTATCTCTGGGAACTTCCCTAGTGTGGGAACTGAGTTCTTCCAGGCTGTCTCAGATAATTCAAATATGCTCCAAAAAATGGCACAATTCCTCTAGGCTCTGAGAGACACTGGAATAATGGGCAGAACCCAAACATCTCATAGTCTGTAGCCAGAACAGATAGAACATGACCTTCTCGTGAGCTGAAGTTCCTTCTAGTTAGCAGAGGACCAGAGATCTCCACTTAAGAATCCTATACACACATCTACTGTCAACAGCCTTTCTTCCCATCCAAACGACAACTCCTCAGCTTGGAGGACCATCTTGGCTGATGGTACCCACCAATCTCCAGGGCAGAGACCACAGTTATTCTGAGCTGCCATAACCCAGCCCTTATCATTTTCCATTGAGAAAGTCTCTCTATCTTCCAAGTTGGGTTCTCTCTCCCCTGCTTATTCATCTTCTACACTACTACTAGCTGTTTATCTGATGACCTTAGGAAAACTACAAAATCATGAAATGACCCCAACCCACTTCTGCAGCCTCTTCTCCTGTTTCCCACACACTCGTCTTCCTGTGCTTATACACATGCTTTGCCCTCTGGAAGGCTGCAGACCCCTGGCCATTCTTCATGATTTGCAAATGCCCTCTCCTCTAGGACAGATCCCCAGTGTCCTAATGGCTCGCATGATCCCACATCATCTGCTTGCACAGCAGGGCTAGTCCTAGGAGTCTTACTACCGCTTGCCTATGTATTTGTCTCCATTTTTACCTCCACCAAGCAAAACTCCAGGCTTATTCTTTTTTTTAATATAAATTTTATTTATTTATTTATTTTTGGTATTTTTTATTTGAATTAATTTATTTTTGTTACAGATGTTTCTCCTGTTTCCCCCATTGACACCCTCCTCCCTATCCTGCCCCCCTCCTCACGGCATTGTTGTCCATGTCCATTGGTTGTGCTTATATGCATATAGGTTCTTTGGTTTATTTACCTTCCCCCATTGCCCCGTCCTCTAAGGTTTGTCAGTCTGAACTCTACTTCTATGTCTCTGGGTCTATTTTGTTCATTATATTCCACAAATAAGTGAGACCATGTGATACTTGTATTTCTCTGACTGGCTTATTTTGCTCAGCATAAAACTCTCCAGTTTTCTCCATGTCATCTCACAGGATAAGAGATCTTTCTTTCTTATGGCTATGTAGTATTCCATTGTGTATATGTACCACAGCTTTTTTATCCACTCATCAATGATGGACACTTGGGCTGTTTCCAGATCTTAGAGATTGTAAATAGTGCTGCTATGAACATAGGGTTGCATATATTCTTTCTGATTGGTGTTTCAGGTTTCTTAGGATATATTCCTAGAAATGGGATCACTGGGTCAAACGGCAGTTCCATTTTTAATTTTCTGAGGAAACACCATATTGTTTTCCATAGTGGCTGCACCAGTCTGCATTCCCGCCAGCAGTGTACTAAGGTCCCCTTTTTTCTACACCCTCGCCAACACTTGTTGTTTGATGATTTGTTGATGGCAGCCATTCTGGCAGGTGTGAGATGATACCTCATAGTCATTTTAATTTGCATCTCTTTGATGATTAGTGATGCTGAGCATTTCTTCATATGTCTCTTGGCCATTTGTATGTGCTGTTTGGAGAGGTGTCTATTTAGGTCCTCTGCCCATTTTTTAATTGGGTTCTTTGTCTTTCTTTTGTCGAGTTGTATGAGTACTCTATATATTTTGGAAATTAATGCCTTATGTGATGTATCATTGGCAGTTATATTCTCCCATAGAGTGGGTTCCCTTTCCATTTTGATTCTTGTTTCTTTTGCTGTGCAGACGCTTTTTAGTTTGATGTAGTCCCATTTATTAATTTTTTTTCTTTGTTTCTCTTGCCCTAGGTGTTGTATCAGTAAAAATTCTGCTACGTGTTATGTCCGAGATTTTGTTGCCTACATTTTCTTATAGGATTTTTATGGATTCACAAATCACATTTAAGTCTTTTATCCATTTTGAGTTTAACTCTTGTGTATGGTGTAAGTTGGTGGTCTAGTTTCATTTTTTTTTTTTGCATTTTTTTGCTGTCCAATTTTCCCAACACCATTTATTGAAGAGGCTGTCTTGACTCTATTATATGCTCTTGCCACCTTGTCAAATATTAATTGAGCATAATGTCTTGGGTCAACTTCTGGGTTCTCTATTCTGGTCCATTGATCTATATGCCTGTTCTTGTGCCAGTACTAGGCTTTTTTTTTTATTACAGTGGCTTTGTAGTATAACCTGAAATCTGGTATTGTGATCCCTCCTACTTGGTTCTTCTTTTTCAAGATTGCTGTAGCTACTCGGGGTCTTTTTCGGTTCCATATAAACATTTGGAGTGTTTGTTGTAGTTCTGTGAAATATGTCGTTGGTATTTTAATGGAGATGGCATTGAGTCTGTAGATTGCTTTGGGTATAGTATGGACATTTTAATAATGTTAATTCTTCTAATCCATGAACAAAGTATATGCTTCTACTTTTTTATATCTTCCTCTATTTCTTTTTAAATGTCCTGTAGTTTTTTGTGAACAGGTCCTTTACTTCTTTGGTTAAGTTTATTCCTAGGTATCTAAAGTTTTGTTGCAATAGTAAATGGGATTTTTTTAGTTTCTCTTTCTCTGTGAAAATATTTCTTTAGTAGTACTATAAGACACTGTGCACAAAAATACTGTGCACAAAATTTTTGCTAAAACTGGAGCAGTATAACTGAACATGTTTTAAATTTTTATTGAAATATTATTGACATATAACATTAGTTTCTTGTGCACAACATAATGATTTGGTAGATATATGTATATATTGCAGAATAATCCCCACAATAAGTCTGGTTAACGTGCATCACTATATGTAGTTTTCTTATGATGAGAACTTTCAAGATCTACTCTTTCAGCTCCTTTCACATTGACAATGCGGTGTCGTGAACTGCAGCCACCAGGCTGTCCGTTGTATCTCCATGGCGTATTGATCTCATAACCGGATGTTTGTGCCTTTTGACCACCTTTGCTCTCTCCACTTACCCCCATCTCCTGCCTCTGGCAACCACCAATCTGTTCTCTGTATCTATGATCTCAGTTTTTAACATTTTTTTCCTTTCTCTAAGATCCCACATATAAGTGAGATCATATGTTATTTGTCTTTCTCTGACTTGTTTCCCTAAGCATAATAGGATGTATTTTTTTCATACATCCCAGAGTTGCTGGCGTGTAGCAGTACGCCTACACAGAAAGGAAAGAATCATATACAATTTTGAAGGACACATTCATTTTATCTATACCTCAACCATCAAAATAAAGAAAGCATCAATTTCAGCACCTGACAGGACAAGGTTTGAGTCTTCCTGCCACCTCTTACTCGCTGTGTGCCCTTGCACAAGTCATTACCCTTTTTGAGCCTCAGCTTTTCACTGTAAAATGGGGTCATTTCATGTTTTTGTAGTACCTTCTATGCAAAGTGAAAACTAAGATAATACATGCAGTGTGCCTAGGGGTACCTGGAACTCAGCGCTCACTAAATGGAGTTTTATCTGGATCTATCTGACATGTAATATATATGGATATGACTGAGTGGATTTGATCTTCCTGGAGTAGCCGTGGAAACTTGGAAAATCTAATTAATTGTCTCTCTGATCTCATGCTGAATATATCTACACTTTCCACCCTGGTTCCATGCACATTTTCACTTGTGTCTGGCATAGAATGGTTATTTTTCAAACTGATGGAAGCTTATTCAAGGGGCATTTATTACTTTGTGGAAATATTGGTCGACCATTCCTTAGTTTCATGCTAAGAAGCAGGGGGGGAGTGTGTTTTTACTACTAGGCGATTTAATAATGTACCCTCTCCCCCCCCTCACCTCCTCCATATTCACTGGGGCGAAGTCAGCTGAAAAAACAATAAAAGCATATAGTCAGACCTCTACTTCATCATCTTGTCTCAGAAACTCCCGCTGGCAATACACATTTCACATAGCCAAAGCAGGGTGTTCTGAAAGAGACAGACGGACTCCAGCTCCCCCTAATTTACTGCCCTCCTTTCCATAGCATCAGATTCATAAAACATCGCCTGGGAGGCTGGCTGTCTCGCTGTCTTGAGGCTGAGCACAGGGGGTCCAGGAAGCAGACATTAGTTGCCAGGTCCCTGCTGACAAGAATACTTGCCTACACCCTTTGAAAGCATTTAGCATCGGCAAAGAATCTGGGGAAAAGGCCTGGCTGGCCAACAAACCATTACGCAAATCTAAAACCGGGCATTACGTTGTGCTCTGTGAGTGTTCTTTCCATGACAAGCCCTATTAATTGGTGCTTCAGCTTCTTACTTACTTCGGATTTTATGCTGCAGAAGAGACTTAAGAATCTCTTCTAATTAGCTGTGTTTGTTAGAAACACTTGGAATTGTATTCCACCTGCTGTTTTCTTATGAAATAAGGAGGTGATAAGGACTAAAGTTAGAGGAAGACTTTTAAGCTGTTGCATCAGGCCCTAATATATCACGAAGTATTGGGATTTATCCTGGATATACCAGCTCTGCAAAGGCCAAAGGAAACGCACCTTTATACTCTTTGGAGGAAAGAGTGGATGAAACACCCAGTAATAGGAAAATAAAAGAGAATAATAGGTCATCTAAGTGACAGACAAAGTCAGCTGCCTCCGCGCTGGGCCCTGGGGTGGGGTAGTCTATGCAAGTGCTTTAACAACTGTTTCTCTGTTTGTCACGTAGCCTGCTGGTCTCATGGGCACAAGCCCCGTTGGCTTTCAAAGCCAACTGTTTGGGGAGCTCTTCTCTCATCACAGGTCTTAAAAGTTGGGGTGCCATATATGGGATTCAAATTGTCTGTTTTTCAGGGAGAAGCTTGGGGTTTGAGTTTCCTCCCAACTGTGGGTTGGTGCACATGGGATACGATTTAAGGCGATAGTGTGTCTACCCACTTCAGTGTGGGTTTTTAAAAAATTTTATTTGCCCTTATGTAGGAATCACTGGGCTGGTTTTCACTCTTTTCCCAGAGGAAATTGCTCCGTATGTGGCTGTAGTTTTGGTGTGTCTGTAAGAGGAGGTCAGTTCAGGATCTATCTCAACATTTTGAGCTGGAACACCATGTTTTTTTAATTACAGTTGACATACAATATTGTATTAGTTTCAGGTGTACACATAGTGATTAGACATCGATGTAACTCGTGAAATGATCACTCAGATAAGCCTAGTACCCTCCTAAGACCATAATTAGTTATTGCAATCCTACTGACTATATTCCCGCTGTTGTGTTTTACATCCCTGTGATTGTTTTTATAACTGGAAACTTGTACTTCTTAACCCCTTCAACTTTTACCCAGCCTCCAAGGCTGCTCCCATCTGGCAACCATCAGTTCTCTTTATCAATGTATTTTTTTCTGTTTTTTATTTTGTTTTTCAGATTCCACACATAAGTGAAATCATGTGGTATTTGTCTTGCTCTGTCCAACTTATTTCATTTAGCATAATACCATCTAGATCCATCCATGTTGTTACAAATGGCAGGTTTTCATTATTCTATACGGCTGAGTCATATTTCATTGTATATATGTACCACTTATATATCCGTTCATCTACCGATGAACACTTAGGTTGCTTCTATATCTTGGCTACTGTAAATAATGTTGCAGTGAACATAGGGATACATATATCTTGTGGAATTCGTGTTTTGGATTTCTTTGGATAAATGCCCTAAAGTGGAATTGCTGGGTCATATGGTAGTTATATTTATAATTTTGGAGGAAACATTATACTGTTTTTCATTGTGGCTGTACCAATTTATAATCTCACCAACAGTGCATGAGGGTTCCCTTTACTCCACATCCTTGCCAAGACTTGTTGATCTATTGATGATAGTCATTCTGCCATGTGTGAAGTGATATCTCATTGTGGTTTTAATTTGCATTTCCATGATGATTAGTGATGTTGAACATCTTTTCATATGTCTGTTGGCCATCTGTGTGTCCTCTTTGGAGAAGTGTCTGTTCAGATCCTCTGCCTACTTTTTAATCATATTTTTTTCCGTGTTAAGCTATATGAGTTTCTCATATATTTTAGATTTTAACCCCTTATCAGATATATCCTTGGTGAATATCTTCTCCCATTCAGTGGGTTGTCTTTTTATTTGGTTGATGTTTTCCTTCATTGTGCAGAAACTTTTTATCTTTTTTATTTTTGTTACAGATGTTTCTCCTTTTTTACCCCATTGACACCCTCCTCCCCATCCTCCCCACCCAGTCCCCTGTTTTGTTGTCCATGTCCATTGGTTATGCATACATGCATATAAATTCTGTGGTTTATCTCCTCCCTCCCCCATCACCCCCTCTTCCAAGGGTTGTCAGTCTGAACCCTACTTCCACATCTCTGGGTCTACCCTATTCCTCAGACTATTATGTTCATTATATTCACAAATAAGTGAGATCATGTGGTATTTGTCTTTTTCTGCTTGGCTTGTTTCACTTAGGATAATACTTCCCAGGTCTCTCCATGTCGTCTCAAATGATAAGAGATCTTTCTTTCTTACAGCTGCATAGTACTCCATAGTGTACACGTACCACAGCTTTTTTATCCATTTGTTTACTGATAGACACTTGGACTTTTTCCAGATCTTAGCTATTGTAAATAGTGCTGCTATGAACATGGGGGTACATACATTTTTTCTGACTGGTGTTTCAGGCTTCTTAGGCTATATTCCTAGAAGTGGGATTACTGGGTCAAATGACACTTCAATTTTTAATTTTTTTGAGGTAACACCATAGTGGTTTTCCGTAGTGGCTGCACCAGTCTGCATTCCCACCAGCAGTGTATTAGAGTCCCCTTTTCTCCACACCCTCGCCAACACTTGTTTGATGATTTGTTGATGGCGGCCATTCTGAGAGGTGTGAGGTGATACCTCATTGTTGTTTTAATTTGCATCTCTCTGATGAATAGTGATGTTGAGCATTTCTTCATATGTCTCTTAGCCATTTGTATGTCCTGTTAGGAGAGGTGTCTATTCAGCTCCTCTGCCCATTATTTAATTGGGTTCCTTGTGTTCCTTTTGTTGAGTTGTATGAGTACTCTATATATTTTGGAAATTAATTCCTTATCTGATGTATCATTGGCAGTGATGCTCTCCCATACAGTGGGTTCTCTTTCCATTTTGATTCTTGTTTCTTTTGCTGTGCAGAAGCTTTTTAGTGTGACGTAGTCTGATTTATTTATTTTTCCTTTGTTTCCCTTGGTTGTGAAGACATAACCAAAAAAATATTCCTAAGAGCAGTGTTCAAGTTTACTGCCTATGTTTTCTTCTAGGATTTTTATAGCTTCAAGTATTACATTTAAATCTTTAATCCATTTTAAGTTTATTCTTGTATAAGAAAATGATTCAGTTTAATTATTTTACACATCTGTCCAGTTTTCCTAACACCATTTACTGAAGAGACTGTCTTTACCTCCATTGTATATTCTTGCCTCCTTTGTCATAGATTAATTGACCATATAAGCATGGGTTTTCTTCTTGATTCTCTGTTCTGTTCCACTGATCTGTGTGGCTGTTTTTATTCAAGTACTTGGCTGTTTTGATTGCTATAGCCTAGTAATATAGTTTGAAATTAGACAGCACGATGCCTTCATCTTTATTCTTCTTTGGCTATCGAGGGTCTTTTATGGTTTCATATACATTTTTGGATTATTCATTCTAGTTTTGTGAAAAATTCCAGTGATATTTTGATAGGGATTGCATTGATCTGTAGATTGCTGTGGGTACTATGGACATTTTAATGACATTAATTCTTCCTATCTATAAGCATCGTATATTTTTCCATCTATTTGTATCTTTTCGGTTTCTTTCTTCTGTGTCTTATAGTTTTCTGAGTACAGGTCATTTACCTCCTTGGTTAAATTTATTCCTAGGTATCATTATTTTTTAATGCAATTATAAATGGGATTGTTTTCTTAATTTCACTTTCTGATAGTTCATTTTTGCTATATAAAAATGCAATACATTTCTGAATATTAATTTTGTATCATGCTACTTTGCTGAATTCAGTTATAAGTTTTAATAATTTTTTGATAGAATCTTTAGGATTCTTTATAGTATCATGTAATCAGCAAATAATGACAGTTTTACTTCTTTCCAATTTGTATGTCTTTTATTTCTTTTTTTGTATAATCCGACGTGGCCAGGACTTCCAAATTTATGTTGAATAAAAGTGGTAAAAGTGAATGTAATTTTCTTGTTCTGATCTTTAAAAGAAAGCTTTTAGCTTTTCACCATTGAGTACATTGTTAGTTGTGAGTTTATCATATATGGCCTTTAATATGTTGAGGTATGTTCCCTCTGTTCCCACTTTGAGAGTTTTTATCATAAATGGATGTTGCATTTTGTCAAATTCTTTTTCAGCATCTGTTCATACAATCATATGATTTTTATCCTTAATTTTGTTTGTGTTATGTCACATTAATTTATTTGTGGATATTAACCAACCTTGCATTCAGGGAATAAATCCCACTTGATCGTGGTATATGATCTTTTTAATGTATTGCGATTTCAGTTGGCTAATATTTTATTGAGGATGTTTGCATCTATGTTCATCAGGGATATTGGCCTATAATTTTTTTTCTTTGTCTTTGATTTTGATATCAGGGAAATGCATGCCTGGTAAAATGAGTTTAGGAGCCTTTCTTCCTCTTACATTTTTTGGAATAGTTTGAGAAAGATGGGTATTAATTTTTCTTTGAATAGTTGGTACAATTCACCTGTGAAGCGTCTTGTCCAGGGCTTGTTTGTTGGGATTTTTTTTTATTAGCTGATTAAATTTCAGTTATCAGTCTGTTCAGATTTTCTGTTTGTTTTTGTTTTTCCTGATTCAGCTTTGGAAAATTATATGTTTCTTAGAATATGTCTATTTCTTCCAGCTTGTTTAATTTGTTAGCAAATCATTGTTCATAGTATTTCTGTATAATCCTTTTTATTTCTGTGCTGTCAGTTGTCACTTCTCTTTCATTTCTGATTTTATTTATTTGGGCCCTATCTTTTTGTTTTCTTGATTAGTCTGGCTAAAGATCTATCAATTTTGTTTATCTTTTCAAGGAACTAATCTCTTGGTTGTATCGATCTTTTATATTGCCTTTTTAGACTCTATTTCATTTATTTCCACTCTAATCTTTATATTTTCCTTCCTTCTATTCAGTTTGGTGTTTTTTGTTTGTTTTTGTTGTTGTTGTTTTCTTCCTAGTTACTTTAAATGTACGGTTAGACTGAGATTTTTCTTGTTACTTCAGGTAGGCTTACATTGCTCTAAATTTTTCTCTCAGAACTTCTTTGGCTGTGTCCTATGGATTTTTGGGTCATTATATTTTCATTTTCATTTTTCTCAAGGTATCTTGATTTCTTCCTTGATCTCACTGTTAACCTATTCATTCTTTAGTAGCAGTTTATTTAGTATCCATGTGTTTTTTAGTTTTCTTTTTGTAAATATAACCATGATCTTCCTACTTTTGCCTTTTATTTTTGTTACAGATGTTTCTCCTTTTTCCTCCATTGACACCTTCTTCCTCATCCCCTCCCCCAGCATTGTTGTCTATGTCCGTGGTTACACATACATGCATATAAGTTCTGTGGTTTATCTCTTCTCTCCCCCCACCTCCAACCCCCTCTTCTGAGGTTTGTCAGTCTGTACCCTACTTCTATGTCTCTGGGTCTGTTTTGTTCATCAACTTGTTTTGTTCATTATATTCCACAAATAAGTGAGATCATGTGATATTTGTCTTTCTTTGATTGGCTTGTTTCACTTAGTATAATACTCTCCAGATCCCTCCACATCATCTCAAAGGATAAGAGATTTTTCTTTCTTACTTTTGCCTTTTAAACCTTTGTACTAGCTTTATAGTTGGTTAATCCATTACTTTTACTAAGTGTTTGCCTTCATCAATGAGCATTTTTTCTTTCCTCTATTTTCTTATTCATATTTTTTCTTTTCTTTTCTACTTAAAGAAGTCCCTTTAACATTTCTTGTAATACTGGCTTAGTTGTGATGAACTGCTTAAGCTTTTTCTTGTCTGGGAACTCTTTATCTCTCCTTTCATTATAAATGATAGCCTTGCTGGGTAGAATAATTTTTGTTGTAGATCTTTGCTTTTCATCACATTGAATATTTTATACCAATCTCTTCCCAGCCTGCAGAGTTTCTGTTGAGAAGTCAGCTGACAGTCTTATGGGAGCTCCTTTGTACATAACTAACTGCTGTTCTCTCATTACTTTTAAGATGATCTCTTTGTCTTTAAACTTTGGTAGTTGAATTATACTGTATCTTGGTTATACTGGGCTTCTTTGATTTCCTCTTGTTTGGAATTCTCTGTGCTTCCTGAACTTGTATGTGTATTTCCTCTGCCAGGTTAGGGAAGTTTTAGTCATTCTTTCTTTATATTGGTTTTCAAGCCCTTGCTCTCCCTCTTTTCCTTCTGTTGCCCCTATAAAGTGAATGTTGGCATGCTTGATATTAATCCAGAAGTCTCTTAAACTGTCCTCATTTAAAACATTCTGTTGTTGCCCTGGCCGGTTTGGCTCAGCGGTTAGAGCGTCGGCCTGCGGTTCTGAGAGACCAGGTTCGGTTCTCGCTAAGGGCATGTACCTCGGTTGCAGTTTGGCCCTGGCCCTGGTCGGTTGTGCGGGTGGCAGCCACTCGATGTGTCCCTTTCACATCGATGTTTCTTTCTCTCTCTCTCTCTCTCTCTCTCTCTCTCTCTCTCTCTCTCTCTCTCTCTCTCCCTCTCACCCCCTCTCTCTCCCTCCCACTCTACCTGAACAAAAAATGGGAAAATGTCCTTGGGTGAGGATAAAAAAAAAAAAAAAAAAAAAAAAAAAAAGTTCTGTTGTCATTTTGCTGTTCCAATTGGATGGTTTTGCTACCTTGTCTTCCAAATCATTGATTCAGTCCTCTGCTTCATCTAAGCTGATGTTGATGCCCTGTAATATATTTTTCATTTAAGTTATTGTATTATTCATTTCTGATTTGTTCTTTTTTATGGTTTCTATCTTTTTGTTGAAGTTCTCACTGAGTTATCTATTCTTTCCCTAAGTTCATTGAGCATCCTTGAAATCAGTGTTTTGAACACTGCATCTAGAAGATTGCTTGTCTCCATTTAGTTTGGCACTTTTTTTCTGGAGTTTTGTTCTGTTCTTTTATTTGGGACATGTTTCTTTGTCTCCTCATTATGGCTACCTCCCTGTGTTTGTTTCTATATATTAGGTAGATCTGCTACATCTCCAAGGCTTGGCAGAGTGGTCTTATGTAGTAGGTGTCCTGTGGGGCCAGGGGCACAGTTTCCCTGTTCACCTGATTCAGGTGCTCTGGTAGGGGTTGTGTGTAACCTCCTGTTGTAGTTAAGCCTTGATTGTAGTTGACACATAAATGGTTGAGGTTGACCCTCAGGACAGTTGGCTACAGAGGCTGGTTATGACTATAGTAGACAAGCTGTTATGCAGGGACTAACCCCATGGAATGGAAGTCACTTTAACAGGGTTCTGATGTCAGCCAAGTTCCACCCTTTTGGTGTATTGTTTGGGGGGCTGCGTGGGTGGTGCTCTGATGTGATCTGAAGCCAGCTACAAGGTGTTAGTTATGGAGTCTGTTAAGAGCGGCTCTACTGCAGGACAAGGTCAGTCGACATTTGTGTCTGCCTTGGAGCCACCTAATCAGAGCTACAAAATGATTTGTGATTGATTGCCACTTATTCTGGGCTTAGGTACTTGGGAGAGTCTACACTGTGAACCAAGGCTGGATGCCAATAGTGCCAGGTTGAGACTTTTGGTGGGCACCATGATGTGAGCTGAGTCCAGTCATTACTTGTGCTGGGCTTGTGGCCACTTAGTTGAAGCTAAGTTCCATGCCAATACTGGCTGTAGCTTATGCCAGGTTTGGGACCACCTGATGGGAGTTACAATACAAGTTGAGACTGTTTGCCACTTGGGGCCACTTAGCAAGAGATTCAGGGCATGCTGAAGCCAGCTGCTGCTTGTTTGAGGTTTGTGGACCTTGGAGAGATTTTAGGAAAGTCCGCAGCATGAGCCAAGGTGAGCTGCATATGTGGAAAAGCCACTGAAAGTGGCTCAAGCTGGTTGTGTGAATTGGGTGAGATGGGGTCTCAGGGAATCACCAGGGTGGGGCAAACAGTGTTAGCCAGGTTAATGGAGAGCAGAGATTTGGCACCTGCCCATGCCTGCCACCTGGTTTGGGGGTAGGGCTCAACAAAGGAACAATGTTGCACACCAGTTCTTCTGTCGCCATGACCCCTGCCTCTCCAGCCGGTGCCCTGAAGCTAGTCAGTTCAGTTCCTCCCTGTATCTCCCTGGTGCTTTCAAGTGGCTGCTGCAGAGCAAGTGAATTTGTGAGTAAGCAAGTCCCTGTGCAGTCCCTCAGGAGTAATGCCTGGGACTCCGGCATCACTCTCTCTCATTAGGACACATCCCCACTGGTTTACACTCCCCTTCTATCCTCGGTGGCGGGGGACCTCCACAGCTGAGATATCCCTCCAAAGTCTTTTTTTTTTTTTTTTTGTACAGAGTGGGAAGGAGAGAGAAGAAGAGAGAGAGAGGGAAACATCGATGTGAAAGGGACACATTGAGTGGCTGCCACCTGCATGACCAACCAGGGCCGGGGACAAACTGCAACCGAGGTACACGCCCTTAGCGGGAACCGAACCCGGGTCTCTCCGGACCGCAGGTGGATGCTCTAACCGCTGAGCCAAACCGACCAGGGCTCCCTCCCAAGTCTTAATCACCACACTGTGTGTTGGGACTTGCCCATTTTGCATCTCTCCCCCTCCTCCTGTCTCGGTTTCTTCTTTATATCCTTAGTTATAAGAATTCTGTTCAGCTAGCCTTCAGGTGGTTCTCAATGATGACTGTTCTATAATTTAGTTGCAATTTTGATGCGGTCATGGGAGGAGGCGAGCAGAGCATTTATCTACTCCATCATCTTGACTGGAAGTCGGGAACCCATTTTTAAAAATTAAAGTTGTCTTGTTTTATTTATGTATTCAGAATGTAACATGTTTTTAAATTGTGTTAATATTCTAGTTCAGGTTGTCATCGGTTTTGTTAGGTTTCAAAGTTGCACAGGTTTTGAATGATCTGTTTGAATCCTATCGTTTCCCATGGCTTCTGTTATTTCTAGCACAAAATTATATAGAAAGCAAAGGTTTTCAGGAACACATATATCAAATTATAATAGAAATGCCTGTGTAGTCAAAACCCTGCTTTAAAAATCCCTTCAGAAGGACCCAGAGAGGAGACTGACATGCCTCGTGGTAAGTCCAAAACAGTCCATTCTCCAGCATCGCAACAGATCATCTGAAGTAGGCGGCTAGCTTTTTTTGGGTTACACTTCGTGAGAAATTCCCACTGTTAAACATCAGAAGCATAATCAGTGCGGGAAGATGTTTATAATTAGTAGGCTCACAGGAATATGTGTCACTTCATGTACTTCTCACGACAATCTCATGCCTTTGGTATCACAACTTTTATTTTGCTGATGAAGAAAGTGAGGCCCGAAGAAATGAAAACATTGCTTGAAATTACCGGGGGGTGAGCACTCATTTCCAATGCAGAGTGTCTAACCTTGAGCCCTTCCGTTCTTCAGTCGTTCATTTTAACTAGTCAGTTCTCAGTGGTTCTGTTTTCAACTTTCGTAGCTTCCTTATAGAAGTTTAACAGCTCTCTTGGCCAATATTGTCTTTATATTCATTTAAACTCCTCCCTACAATGTCATTAAATAAGTGATTAACTATCCTTTAAAGTCAGGCTTACATTTGATATTTTTTTTAAGTGTTTTCAGTGAGAAGAAATAAAGTATCCATTAAACAATCTTGCTGTGTGGTACAGAAAGAATTTGGTAAATGAGCTAGACTTGAGTTCTTTTATTTTAAACAAATGCTTAATTAAAAAAATTTAATTTATGAGTGTTTGTAATTGTACCAGGCACGGAGGGATTCGGGTACCTATGACGACCATGGTGCTAGTGCTCAAAGGGATTATGTTCTAAAGGTATAACCTTTTACAAATATGTGACACAGAAATATCCCTTATTTTTCAGGGATGCAGTAAGAATTTGGAGCTATTCATCTAGTAAGGCCCAGCACATAGAAACCATTTGGTTATTAGTAGTTATTATTAAGTTGGTAAATAATAATATGAATTAAACAGAACCACAGAGGCAGGTGGATTTTAGGATAATGGGCAGTCACCACATTATGGTCATGACGTTGAATCTGTGTTCCGAAGAGTGGCTGCCCCAGAGCAAATCCCATCACCATCTACAATCAAAGCTACTGCGAGTATCCTTTTCTCCCTAACTGACAGGTGAAAACCGTAGAGGTGGGCCAGCTGTTTGACCAGACTGTATACGAAACCTGATTCCTTTACAGTTCTACTCCTTCTGATACATTATATTGTAAATGAAGTTACTTGGAATTTGAAAGATGCCTACAAAGATCTTTGTATTTGAAAAGTTCTATTACAGTATAACTTCTTTAGTTCCCCTATGTGTGTGCTTGAAGACCCAATAGCTTTCATTCCACTTAAATAACTAGGTAAATTTCACTTCTAGCAATAGCAACCCAGGTTTTTAGATCCAAAATGGCCATTGAGAACAAGTGAAAAAGACAGACAAAATACCATATGAAAAACATTTGTTTATAATCATCAGAAATCTACCAAGGAAGTGAAAGTTTGTGGGACCAAGATCCAAGAGCAAAGAGAGAACATGCTTTCCCATGTGTGTGGACAGAGGCAGAGCCTGGCACCATTCTGCTCTCCAGGAATATTGTAAAAGACAAAAATAGTGGCTGAGATGAGAAACTGAGTAGAGCTTTGGACAGACTCTCCGCACTAGGGGAGGGACATGAGAGTGCAGGGCCTGCCTGGGGTTCCAGCACTTTCCAACAGGAAGCGCGAACTAGAAGTAGAGCAGCCCGGTCCACAGAAGGACTGAAAACACCTGACAGGACTTCAGTGTCTGATCCGATTACGTTGATATGCTCCTGACTTAGTTGCTTACCAGAAGCAAAAATGCATTCTCTGTGAAAGAAAATAAAGTTGGAGTCTCAAATCACCTCAACCGTTTTCATATACAATGTCTGGCCCTTCATAAAAAATAAATAACTAGCTATTACAAGAAGACATGTTTTTCCCAGAAATCAAGAAAAAAGAACCGATAATAGCAAGTAGCCCACAGGAGCATCAAAAGATGGAACTTTTCAAACTATTTTAAAATAACCAAATCTATACTGTCATAAATTAAGACAAAAGGGAGAATTTAGCAAGGAATGGAAGCTATAAAAATAATTCAATGGAAATTCTAGAACTGAAAAATAGACTTTCAAGTCAATAGGTGAGTTTGGGAGCAGAGTAGGCACAGGTGAGGAGCGGATGAGTGAAAGAAAATATCTGAAGTTCAGAGTCCAAGTAATAGAGAAATAGAGAAGAGACATATGGGACACAGAGAAAATGTCCAGTACATGTATGATTACAGTCCCACAACAAAGGGGATACAGAATTTGGCTGCAGAATATTCTAAGCATATCATACTAGGACTGCTGATAGCCAAAGGCAAAGAGAAAACCTTAGGAGCAGCCAGAGGAAAGAGGTATTTCACTTGCCTTCAAAGGAGCACTAAGACTGCCCACTGGCTTATCAGTATAAACAACAGAAGCCAGAGGATATTGTGCGTTACCTTGAAAGCGCTGAAAGAAAATAAATGTCAAACTAGAATTCTATATCCATGGAAAGCATCCTTTAAAAGTGAGTGTGAAATAAAGACATTTTAAAAAAGAGGGAAAATGTGTGTCGCCAGGAGATCCACAATAGAAAGGACATTATAAAAGGGTCTTCTTCAAGGTAAATAAGAAGAATCACAGAAGGAAGGTCATAAGTACAGAAAGAAATAGAGAATAATAGAAAAGGGTAAGTCCTAGGTATATGTAAATTAATGTGGACACTATAAATAAAATCAGTAATGCAGACTGAGAATTTAAATATATGTCAAATTTTATTTATTTTTTAAAATATATTTTTATTAATTTTTTTTTTTTTTAGAGAGAGGAAAGGAGAGAGATAGAAACATTAATGTGAGAGAGAAACATTGATTGGCTGCCTCCTGCACGCCCCCTACTGGGGATCAAGCCAGAAACCCAAGCATGTGCCCTGACCAGGAATTGAACGGGGACCTCTCAGTCCATGGGATGACACTCAATCCACTGAGGTACACTGGCTGGGCAAATATATGTAGAATTTTAAGAAGGAAAGCATACATAGTAGAAGGATGTCAATCCAGTTAAAGCACTTCAAAGTCAACAAATCTAAGAATGGTCTTTTTATAAAGGTGTCAAGACAACTGCCTATGGGGCAGGGGTGGGGGTGGGCGCGTTCAACCCTTATTTCCCACCATTCACACACACACCTTGATTCCAGGACTGGGAATGTCAAATGTGAAAGTGAAATAGTTTTTAAAAATTTAGACTTCGACATAGAATATCTTCAAGAACTTGGGTAAAGAAACAAGTTTTTTTATACAGGACCCAAATAATACAGACCATAAAGGAGGAGAGTGATAAGCAGCTGTCTTGTGTTACAGTGTAAACTTTTCTTCATTGAAAGATACCACTAAGGGGATGAAAAGACAAGTGGAAGATACCTGCGACATGGACTGTCTCGGGATATAAATATCTTCTAACGCTCAGTTAAGAAATAGAAAAAGGTCAATGAAAAATAGGTAGGAGACTTTGTACCTGTCAAAAGAGGATATCCAAATGGCAAATATAAGAAAAGCTGCTCAGATTTATTATCTTTAATGTCAGAGAAAAGCAAATTAAAACCACAATAAAATTAAAGACTTATCATATCAAGTGTTGGCAAGGATGTATAGAGCAAGTGAAAATATATATTGATGGTGGGAGGGTCACTTGGTATGATCACTTGGAACACAGTTTGGCAATACCTACTCTAGCTGAACAGTTGCATACATTATGACCCAGCCAAAAAAATTTAATTGTGAAAAATTAAAATTAGTCTTTAAAAAGAAAAAAAAAATGAAGATTCTCTTCACTATAATATGAAAATAGGATATATTTACTTTTTTTTTTTTGCAACAATAGTACACAAATCCTACAGATGTCTACAATATTCAGAAAAACCAGAGGAAAGTTATTTATAGCAATGAACTAGGGTATCACAGTAGTCCCCTTTATCCATGGTTTCACTTTCCATGGTTTCAACTACTGGTGGTCATCTGTGTTCTGAAAATATTAATGGAAAATTCCAGAAATAAACAATTCATAAGTTTTGAATTGTGCATCATTCTGAGTAATGTTGATAAAATCCAATGCTGCCCAGCCTGTCCCATCTGGGACGTGAATCGTTCCTTTGTGTTCACAACGTATACAATACCCCCCACTAGTCACTTTGCTGCCATCTCAGTTGTCAAATCAACTGTCATGCTATCCCAGTGCCTGTGTTCAAGTCACCCTTATTTTACTTAATGGCCCCAAGAGTCGTGATGCTGGCAATGTGGACATGCCAAAGAGAAGCCATAATGCTTCTGTTCAGTGAAAAGGTACATATGTATGTAGAGGAAAATGAAGTATATGTCGGGTTTGGTACTACCTGTGATTTCAGACATCCACTGGGGGTCTTAGTGTCTCCCCTGTGGATATGGGTGGACTTCTATATCCCAAATAGATCAAGTATTTAGTGTTGCATATTTTAAAGATAGATGTGTTCATTTATTTTCTGAATTGCTTTTATAAAAACTTTTCCTGTGATAGCAGTTGACTTCTGAAGCATCTTTCTAATATTTCTGTTTTTGCCATATGGGCTTTCTCTGTTTTGACACGTAGCCTTTATTTACATTTGCCTTTTCTTTTTCATAGTTGTGAATTTTCACTGTTGTCCAATCTTTTCATTATTCAAACTTAGAAATAGCTTTGAAAGTTTGTCTCACTGTAATAATTCCAGTTATTAGCTTACTGCTAGAGGCTTTCTTTTTCTGATAAATATTGCCATAGTAACTGAAGTTATTTTCATAAGCAAGTCAAATATATAAGTCTAGGGATAGTATCTTTTAGTTTCTAGGTTGTTCACACTCAAAGAATCCAGAAAAATATTCCTTGCATTTTAACAAATTGTGCATAACATGTAATTTTTTAGTTATAATTCAGAGTGCATCGAATACCAACGATCCCAATTGATCAAAAGAGGTCAACACATTTTTAAAATTGTTTTAGTTTTCCCAAAATCCTACTAGGATTCTGCTTTATTGCAGTGGAAGAGTTTTGTTTTGTTTGAAATATCACCTTACCTCCTTCTCCAATATTTTCTTATAAAGATTTTTTTATAGCCCTGGCTGGTTTGCTCAATGGTTAGAGCGTCGGCCCACAGACCAGAGAGTCCCGGGTTCAGTTCCCACTAAGGGCATGTACCTCGGTTGCAGTTTGTCTCCCGCCCCGGTTGGGGTCATGTGGGTGGCAACCAGTCTATGTGTCTGTCTCACATCAATGTCTCTCTCTCTCTCTCTCTCTTCCTCCCACTCTATCTCAAGATAAAGATAAATGCAAAAATGTCCTCTGGTGAGGATAAAAAAAAAAAGATTTTTTATATCTCCAGTTTATAGGATTTGTCCCATTTTCAACTCGAACCTATTCTTCACATTCCTTCCATATTGTTTTCTTTGTCTCTTAACTCCTTATTTTGGATTCCACTTCACACATGTGGGAACATAGGAACAGTCACCACTTCTAACCTAAATTTAACATGGCCCTTCAGTCATGGCAAGTGCCTTTCATGAATTAAATTTCCAAAGCCCAGAACAATTTCCAAATTGACTTGGTTTCTATAAAAATGCCAAAATGGAATGCCTAAAGAAGTCCTGGTAAATATTTACTGAATTAATGTACCAACTACCGAGTACTACGGTGCTGGACACCAGGGACTATGCCAAAGGAATCCAAGACATGGCCCCTGTCTCCCAAGTGTCTATAACTTACATTTCTGACACTGACCTTATTAACACGTTGATAGGTACTTATACTACTGCCTATAAATGTAATTCCAACATTTATTAGTTGAGAAACATCTTAGGCAGTAAATAAAATAAATATTATTTATCCTGTAACTTGGCCTAAGTATGCGCCTGTGGAATCCGCTCTACTGCTAAGGGCTACCTGGGAGTCATGTAACATACATCAGGAGGCTATTTTCTGCAATCATATTAGTGTCCTTGGGTATTTCAGAACCAGCTGGCAGAACTAGCTTGAAATGTCACATCGGCGCAGTCAAGTACCTAAAGAGTGCCAGGTAAGACATGCCACTTCTCTCAGCATAATTTTTGTGTGCAAATGGCCTTGGGTAGCGTGGCACTATTCTGGCGCAGGGTAGGGTGGCACTCCGACTGGCGCAGGGTAGGGTGGCACTCCGACTGGCGCAGGGTAGCGTGGCACTCCGTCTGGCGCAGGGTAGGGTGGCACTCCGACTGGCGCAGGGTAGGGTGGCACTCCGACTGGCGCAGGGTAGCGTGGCACTCCGTCTGGCGCAGGGTAGGGTGGCACTCCGACTGGCGCAGGGTAGGGTGGCACTCCGTCTGGCGCAGGGTAGGGTGGCACTCCGACTGGCAGACCAGGGCGCGTTCTGTCAGGCAGCTAGACTTGAAAATCAGATACGTGGAAGCATGTGGCTGTGAAACCATTGGGAGAGTGTGTTCATGGCATTAATGATACTTGCCTCTTCCAATTTTGCAAATGTATCTTAAATCTTTAATATGTTTTTATTGAAAATATGGAATTAAGATAAGGGAAAAGTAAAATAAAAAATTGTTGTACATAACTATTTTTGCATTGTAAAACTTTTCTTTAAATTTGCTCTTTGTTTTCTGACAGCATTCAAACTGGGAATTTTCTTTTATTTTTAATTTTTTACACTTTATTGTTGAATGTATTACAGATGTCCCTTCCCCCCCCTGGACTCCTGCTTCCTCAATCCTACCCCCTTCCTGCTTTCTCCACACTATTGTCTGTGCTCATTGGTTTGTATTGATATCCTCATACAGTATTTTTTCACACCAAAGTAGTCCTATAACAGAGTACATATGTAATCTAAAGAGCTACTAGCCTTAACTTGAAATATTTTAGAGCCTTGTGGTTTTTTTAATTAATTAATTACTTTTTTAAATTAATTAATTAATTTATTTTTGTTACAGATGTTTCTCCTTTTTTCCCCTCATTGACATCCTCCTCCCCCTCCCTACCCACCCTGTCCCCAGCATTGTTGTCCATGTCCACTGTTCACGCATACATGCATATAAGTTCTGTGGTTTATCTCTCCTCCCGCACCTCCTCTTTTGGGGATTGTCAGTCTGTACCCCACTTCCATGTCTCTGGGACTACCCCATTCCTCAAACTGTTACGTTCATTATATTCCACAAATAAGTGAGATATAATATTTGTCTTTCTCTGCTTGGCTTGTTTTGCGTAGGATAATACTCTTCAGGTCCCTCCATGTCATCTCAAAGGATAAGAGATCTTTCTTTCTTACACCTGCGTAGTACTCCATTGTGTATATGTACCACTGCTTTTTTATCCATTTGCCTACTGATGGACACTTGGGCTGTTTCCAGATCTTAGCTATTGTAAATAGTGCTGCTATGAACATGGGGGTACATATATTCTTTCTGATTGGTGTTTCAGGCTTCTTAGGGTATATTCCTAGAAATGGGATCACTGGGTCAAATGGCAGTTCAATTTTTAATTTTTTGAGGTAACACCATATTGTTTTCCATAGTGGCCGCACCAGTCTGCATTCCCACCAGCAGTGTACTAGAGTCCCCTTTTCTCCACATCCTCGCCAACACTTGTTGTTTGATGATTTGTTGATGGCGGCCATTCTGACAGATACCTCATTGTTGTTTTAATTTGCATCTCTCTGATGATTAGTGATGTTGAGCATTTCTTCATATGTCTCTTAGCCATTTGTATGTCCTGTTTGGAGAGGTGTCTATTTAGGTCCTCTGACCATTTTTTAATTGGGTTCTTTGTCTTCCTTTTGTGGAGTTGTATGAGCACTCTATATATATTGGAAATTAATCCCTTATCTGATGTATCATTGTCAATGCTGCTCTCCCATAGAGTGGGTTACCTTTCCATTTTGGTGGTGGTTTCTTTTGCTGTGCAGAAGCTTTTGAATTTGATGTAGTTCCATGTGTTCATTTTCTCCTTTGTTTTTGTTGCTTTAGGTGATGTATCAGTGAAAATTCTGCTGCGTATGATGTCTGAAATTTTGTTGCCTACAGTTTCTTCTAGGATTTTTATGGATTCATGAGTCACATTTAAGTCTTTTATCCATTTATTCTTGTGTATGGTGTAAGTTAATGGTCTATTTTTATTTTTGTGCATGTAGCTGTCCAGTTTTCCCAACACCATTTATTAAAGAGGCTGTCTTTACTCCACTGTATGCTCTTGCCATCTTTGTCAAATATTAATTGAGCATATTCCTTGGGTCCATTTCTGGGTTCTCTGTTCTGTTCCACTGGTCTATATGCCTGTTCTTGTGCCAGTACCAGGCTGTTTTGATTACAGTGGCTTTGTAGTATAACCTGAAATCTGGTAATGTGAACCCTCCTACTTTGTTCTTCTTTTTCAAGATTGCTGTGGCTATTTGGGGTCTTTTGTGGTTCTGTATGAACTTTTGAAGTATTTGTTCTAGTTCTGTGAAGTATGTCTGAGTCACAATCCCTGCTGATATTCACAGCCTGAAGTTATGAGGACTTCTCTGATACTGGAACCCTGGGTTGGGTGTGAGGCTGGGACCCTCGTTCCTCAGCAGCCAAGAAAACCCTCCCTATTTTAACCACCACATAAGCATGTGGATCTAGCTCATTACATGTCTCCACCCTTCCTATCAGTCTCAGTGTGACTTGTTTTCTTTTCTTTTTTTATTTATTTTATTTTTGTTACAGATGTTTCTCCTTTTTTCCCCTCATTGACATCCTCCTCCCCATCCCCCCCCACCCAGCTTTGTTGTCCATGTCCATTGGTTATGCGTACATGCATATAAGTTCTGTGGTTTATCTCATCCTCCCCCTACCACCCCCTCTTTTGAGGATTGTCAGTCTGTACCCTACTTCCATGTCTCTGGGTCTACCCTATTCCTAAGACTGTTATGTTCATTATATTTCACAAAAAAGTGAGATCATGTGGTATTTGTCTTTTTCTGCTTGATTTGCTTCGCTTAGGATAATACTTTCCAGGTCCCTCCATGTCGTCTCAAAGGATAAGAGATCTTTCTTTCTTACAGCTGCATAGTACTCCATTGTGTTTATGTACCACTGCTTTTTTATCCATTTGCCTACTGATGGACACTTGGGCTGTTTCCAGATCTTAGCTATTGTAAATAGTGCTGCTATGAACATGGGGGTACATATATTCTTTCTGATTGGTGTTTCAGGCTTCTTAGGGTATATTCCTAGAAATGGGATCACTGGGTCAAATGGCAGTTCAATTTTTAATTTTTGAGGTAACATCATAGTGTTTTCCATAGTGGCTGCACCAGTCTGCATTCCCACTAGCAGTGTACTAGAGTCTCCTTTTTTCCACACCCTCGCCAACACTTGTTGTTTGATGATTTGTTGATGGCGGCCATTCTGACAGGTGTGAGGTGATTCCTCATTGTTTTTGAATTTGCATCTCTCTGATGAATAGTGATGTTGAGCATTTCTTCATATGTCTCTTGGCCATTTGTATGTCCTGTTTGGAGAGGTGTCTATTTAGATCCTCTGCCCATTTTTTAATTAGGTTCTTTGTGTTCCTTTTGTTGAGTTGTATGAGTACTCTATATATTTTGGAAATTAACCCCTTATCTGATGTATCATTGGCAATGATGCTCTCTCATACAGTGGGTTGCCTTTCCATTTTCTTCTGCTGTGCAGAAGCTTTTAGTTTGATGTAGTCCCATGTGTTCATTTTTTCCCTTTGTTTCTGTTGCCTTAGGTGATCTATCAGTGAAAATCAGTGTGTATGATGTCCAAAATTTTGTTGCCTACATTTTCTTCTAGGATTTTTATGGATTCATGGGTCACATTTAAGTCTTTCATCCATTTTGAGTTTATTTTTGTGTATGGTGTAAGTTGATATTATACATAGAAAACCCCAAAGACTCCATCAAAAATCTACTAGACTTAATAAATAAATTTGGAAAAGTAGCAGGATACAAAATTAATGTCAAGAAATCAACGGCATTCTTATACACCAATGATGAATTCACAGAAAGAGAAACTAAAAAACAATCCCATTTACCATTGCAGCAAAAAAATTAAGATACCTAGGAATAAACTTAACCAAAGAAGTAAAGGATCTATTTGCAAAAAACTACAGGACACTGAAAAAAGAAATAGAGGAAGATATAAAAAAGTGGAAGTACATACCTTGTTCATGGATTGGAAGAATTAACATAATTAAAATGTCTATATTACCCAACGCAATCTATAGATTCAATGTAATACCCATCAAAATACCAAAAACATATTTCACAGAACTACAACAAATACTTCAAAAGTTCATATGGAACCAAAAAAGACCTCGAATAGCCACAGCAATCTTGAAAAAGGACAAAGTAGGTGGGATCACAATACTAGGTATCAGGTTATACTACAAAGCTACTGTAATCAAAACAGCCTGGTACTGGCACAAGAACAGGCATATAGACCAGTGGAACGGAACAGAAAACCCAGAAATGGACTCAAGACAGTATGCTCAATTAATATTTGACAAAGGAGGCAAGAGCATACAATGGAGTAAAGACAGCCTCTTTAATAAATAGTGTTGGGAAAATTGGACAGCTACATGCAAAAAATATCAGCGTGACTTCTTTACATCCTTAGTTATGATATCTGTTCAGCTAGGTTTCGGGTAGTTCTAATTGATGGTTGTGTTGTTTAGTTGTAATTTTGATGTGACTACCACATATACCTACTCCGCCACCTTGACAGGAAGCTCCCATTAAAAATTTTTTTAACTAGAGTTGTAAGTGCATTATGACCACCATTACCATTTACAGAATCTAATTTTGACTATATATTTACTATTATTACCAGTGAATTTTACCCTGCTTTCTATTTTTATGGTTAGTTAGTGTCCTTTTTACTTTTACTCAAAGAACTGCTTTTAGCATTTTTCACAAGGCAGGTCTAGTGGTGACAAACTCCCTCAACTTTTTTTCTCCAAGAAAGTCTCTCTTTCCTTCATTTCTTAAGAATGGCTTTGTTGAGCATAGAATTCTTGGTTCAGTTTTTCTCTTTCAATATGTTGACTATATCATCCCAGTCTATCCTGGCCTGAAACATTTCTGTGTAGAAAACATCAATAGTCTCATGGGGATTTCCTTGTAACTTTTTTCTTGCTTTCAAAATTATTTCTTAGTCTTGATGTTTCATAATTTAATAATGTGTCTTAGTTTATTCCTATTAAGCTCAATCTATTTGGGGTCCTCTGGGCCTCATGGATATCTATTTCTCTCTCCTGGTGAGGAAAGTTTTCATCCATGGTTGCTTTAAATATACTTTCTCTCTTCTGGAATTTCTACATTGCAGGTATTGGTTCTTTTGATGGTGTCCCATTATTTCCACAGATTTTCTTCATTCTGTCTCATTTTTAGTTGAACTTTTGTTCACGCATTGCTTTCCTAATTCACTTGGTTTTCTGTGTTCTTGCAGTTCATTAAACATCTTTAAGAAAATTACTCTGAATTTTTGTCTGATAGTTCACAGATTTCCATTTCTTTAGGGTCAATTATTGAAGTTTTATTCCTTTGGTGGTGTCATATTACCTGATTTTTTAAATGATTCTTAGTTCCTTAATTTGGTACCTGCACATTTGAGTAATTTCTTCTCCCAGACTTTGTGAGTTTGCTTTGGCAGAGATAGTTCTTCACCAGTAAGCGCAGTTGAGGGTTTCCAGATATGTCTACTGGTTATGTCCTCGGGGTGGTAGGGCTTATCAGTCTATTTATGAGTAAGCTCTAAGCTAGGGGTGGGATGGAGGTGCCACTGTCTGAGAACACTTGGATAAGGCTACTGGGTTGGTTCCACAAATTGCCTTGGTTCTCTGGTCAGGCTTACTAGATGTTCGGGACTGACTACTATACTCAGTAGTAGATGGGGCTATAAATTAGCTTCCATGCCCTGCTGGGGCAGTAGGATGGGACCCAAAGTATGTACAGCTTGTTGACTTGGAATCTGATCAGGCAAGGGTGGCCAGACAAGGCCAACAGTTTTGCTCTGCAAATGTGGAAAGCCACTGGCTATGCTCTCTGTTCAAATTCTACTGTAAGTAGGACTGTTGGATGGGCTTCACAGTTTTCCATGTGCTCTGGTTAAGTTCCCTGGTTGGGTGGGCTGAAAGTTGTATTCAGCAATGAGTGAGGTTACAAATTAGTTACCCTGTCCAGGCTGTGGGAGAACCAGCTCCAAAGTCAGCAAGGCTTTCTTTATGGTCTGGACTCCAGCTGACCCATCATCAAGTTCCCTGACCAAACAGGACCCCTGGATTTGCTCTGCAGACTGTCAGCTCTGCCTGCTGGAGTCTCTGCTCACATGTTGATGGGCTACTTAGCTTCCCAGGTGTCCAGCCGGTCTTTCTGGTTGGGCAGGCCTGGGAGCTTCACTAGATAGAAGGTGGTGATATACTCAGCTCCCCTGAGGGGAGGGACAGCTCCTAGCAGCCTCCCAGGTTTTTCCCAATCAGACTTTCTGGTGGGAAGTGAATTAGCTCCCCTGCCTGGGAAGGTAGGGGGTGGAAGGAAGCCCTCCACACCCAGCACTGGCTTTGTTCTGTGCATAATCAGCTGAGCATTCTATATTCTGTTTAAGCACTGCCAGGCTACACAGCTTCCAGGTACTCTTGCCTGCGTTTCTGTTCAAATGGAGCCAGGAGCTGCACTCAGCAATGGGCTGCACTGAGACTCAGCTCCCCTGCCTGGGTGGGCTCCAGGGCTGGTGAGGCTATTTACCTGGGGATCCAATTTAGGCATATCTGCACCCTGCCAAGTTCAGACTGTCCACCAACTGGTGGACACAGATGACCAAAGCCACTGGTTTGGATAACTATTGGGTGCAGAATGTAGGAACTAGATATGCCAAGATCTGAATGCTGGTGGTTACAAGCCCCTCCCCACTTCTGTCACGGGTTCCCAGTGGTTAAGCTCTGTAGATTTCTGTGCAATCTCCATGAGGTGAGACTGAAATGGGGGCACCTAAGTAATCCCCAACACAGGAGGAGCTAGATATCCACCCCAAGCTCTCTTTTCCCACAGAAGAGAATTGTAGGTCCAAGGGGTACTTCTTGGTACAGTGCTATGCTGGCCTGGGGGTGGGGCAACGCGGTCAACATATACCCTTTCTCTTACCCTGCTCCTTCAGTCTGCCTTGGTCTCCGGTGCAGGAAGATGCTTCAGCCTCACCCCCATGTTTCAGGATACGCTCAGTGATGTCTTGTAATTGACTAGTTGGTGGCCCTTCTTGTGAGGGGTTACAAAGTCAGGAATGACCGACGTCACCATCTTGGTGACATCACTCTAAAATATCTCAGGACATGCCGAATGCGTCAGGAGTCGTATTATAAAACACAATTCTCAAATGTGTGGTTACTGGAGATGCCTCAAAATATTTTAGAAGGTATGTATTTTACAAGTACCCTGTTTGAAGACTGGTTAAACAATTAGAAGATTTCTGGCTTTAATCTTATAAATAATACTCCAAGGTAAACCTAGTTTGTGGTTTCCCAAATTTAGAATATTCAAATATCACAAATATATTCTCATATTAGTAGCAAAGCCAAAACATCACTTTCAAAAACAAAAAAATAGGGAGTAAAAATAGTTTTGCTTAAATAAAATGTAAAATTAAAAGTATAATAGAGCAAAGTCCTCATGCTATTATGTGAATTAAGTTAAAAATTCAACAATCATTTAAAGGATTAATTATGTACCCATAACTTCCTAAAGCAAATATTTAGGATGTTTTAGAAAGGAATGGTTTAGAGCAGTGATTTTCAACCTTTTTCATCTCATACATAAACTACTAAATTACTAAAATTCTGTGGCACACCAAAAAGTACACTTTTTGCTTATCTGACAAAAATATGTAGGTATAATTTTCACACCAGACTGCTATTGTTGTGTGGCTATGGTCATTTTTTAATTTGACAATGTAAAGGAAAAAGAGTACTCTGCATAGTCAGGTACTGCATGTTTTAAAAATTCTTGTGGCACACCACTGGACTTCTATCTCTGATTCAGTTGTCGTGATGGTCGCCTAATCTGTTTCAGTTATATAACCTATAAAAATAAGTTCCTACTCCAATGCCTAACCAACCAAGGGAACTAACTATTAGTTCCCTTTTCTTTTCTTACTGCTGAAGTTCTCAATAATTTAGATTTCCTCCATTTAGTAAATTTTTTAAATTGCCTTCATATCAGCCTTGCCAACTGTCTTTCCAAAACTATTTTTTTCTCCTCTAGTTAATTCTGAAAAATGGTACAGATTTAACAAGGCCTTTCCTGGGCTCTCAACTGGAGTTTTTCTAGTCCTTTGACATTGTTTTTTGGGCAAACAAAAAACAAAAACAAAATCCAAATCAATATTTAATAGTCTTTTACCCTACCCCTCCCTTCCTGTGCCAAAACAAAAATCTCTCCTGCTGGGATGGTAGACCTTGAATAACAATATGCTAACAACTAAAACTTTTCCCCTAAAGATGACACCTGTGGGGGTCAAGGGTAAATTGAATTCAGCAATCAAGAGGTCTTCTCATGAACACAAGCCTTAACTTCTTGCCTATTTATTCTATCTCCAGTGCACCTTCTCCCCTAAATATCTGAGTTCTCTGACCTTAAAGTTAGCAACTCTGGTATACCTGAATGTTCTAGTTTCCACTTGAAAGATGGTGTTTGAAGTTTTGAAGTTGCTGTTCTATAAGAATTCTTGGTAGCCAGTTTAAACAAAAAAGGGAATATGGGTTCCTCTAATATAATATTAATATGCATAAGCATTTAAAAAATCACTAGTACACCTCTGGAAAATAAGTAGAGGTATCATTTATTTATGTCATATTTACATACTTATAATAAAATTGGTATAACTCAATACATCATCCTGCATAGTACCTTAAAAATGAACACCATATTCTGGGAGTAAAAATCTAAGTTTCTTAATTTATGCATAACCCAACATCTTCTAATCTAGAACATAGAAAGTTTGGATTCATAGAACACGAATTCCTGTTAAGAATTTTTTCTAGCCAAGGAACAAAATTAATCCAACAACATATTAATTTGGTTGACCCTGAGTATAATACTAATTTGCATAATTTTAAAGATGTACATAATACATGTTCATCTGTACTCTTACCTACTTGCACTTATGATCATACTACCATTTTGTCAATATTCATTCATCTCAATTTCTTGCCTCATTAATCCTTGAGAAAGAGGAACAAAGACTGGGAAGCAATACTGACAAGACACTCAGAAGAGAATGACCAGCACTGCCTAGAGCTCCCAACTTCGGTTCCACGCACAGTTCTCGGTGCAGGTGAGGGGACAACTTAGTAACGGGGAGACCCTGACCGGAATAATCGGAGTACCTCTGTCAGCTGAGACTGATGTTAAATTAGTCTTCCTGCATTTTTTCCTGTTTTCTTTCACACTACGTAATAAGTGGTTACTGGAGCACTTCAGAAAAAAAATCATCAACTTGACCAAAACAACAGTAGTGAAGGACTGTGTTAAAGGCAGGTTTTCTTTCCTAAGAAGCTTGAGGGAGAAAAAGAGCACCTAGCCCCCAGACCACGCCCGAGACATGCTCGAGTGGGAACTGTAAGGAGAGGCGCAGAAAGGAGAGAACAAGGGGCAGCTGGACAATGCGGAAAGGAACTGTGATCTTAGACAGATACAGATAGTCTAAGATCACAAAATAGCAACACCAAGGCTGCTCGGCTATCGCTGCTGCGGTGAGAGAGATGAGCTACTTTTAGGATCGGTAACATTTCCCAGTAGCAGGAGGAAAGTAGCAACAATATTTTAATTAGGAATACTTTCCTTCATCCACACTCATAATTAGTCATCAGGCTGTGCCATGATAAAATACTGTTAGAAAAGGGTAGCTTTTGAAAATAAAGGATAAACACCAATGAGAGAAAGGCTCCTCTTAAAGATGGAGAAAACACAGATGCGCTGTTCCATAAACACCAGTGAAGGGGAAAAGTAGTCTCTCCCTATTATGCCACAACTGGTTTCATATCTTTTCTTTCATTACTTTTAATGACACAGAATTTCACTGAACAATCATACAGTGCTTGAAAATTAACATATTCCATAGTTGCAAAATTAATACTTACTCATCTCATCCCCAGGTAAAAACTGCAAAGATACAAAGCAAACCTTACATGTAATAACAGTGCAGGATAAGAACTTTAACACCCTTCATAGGATTGTGCTAATTCTTTTCAATCTAAAGAACTGCATAGAAGAGTAAATAAATTAAATCACATTTATATAAGAAAACTATCTTAAGAGTTACTTGAACTTGCATATATAGAGTTCAAAGTGTAAGACAAACTATTTAATTTTGACTTATATAAATCCAAAAATGGTAAATATATTTGGGAGAAAAAGAAGCTTTCACTAGGTAAATCAGATTGACTATAAAAGAGTTTCTTTGAAAACTTCCATAAAAAGTAAAGGCAGAATGCCACAAAGTTAGAAAAGCAGTGTTTAAGGCAAACTTAGTAAGAAGTAACCTTAATTAAAATAAGAGGCATACAATCCCATTAACAACAAAGTAATTCCCTCTCAAAATTCCTCTGTTAACAGTCAGGAAATATCAGTGGAAGCAGAAATAATGGCTGTTGTTGGAAATACTGAACAGCATTATTAAAAAATAACCCAAATGCTTCTGATTTAAAATCATTTGCCATTTAGTTGTCATATAGCAATCAAAAAGTAAAATGTATTACCCTAATGTTCAGAGTGTAAATCTGTAAAATGCCAGAACTTACTTTAAAAAAAAAAAAAAAAAGGCCCTGGCCGGTTTGGCTCAGCGGTTAGAGCGTCGGCCTGCGGTCCAGAGAGACCCGGGTTCAGTTCCCACTAAGGGCACGTACCTCGGTTGCAGTTTGTCCCTGGCCCTGGTTGGTCGTGTGGGTGGCAGCCACTCAATGTGTCCCTTTCACGTCGATGTTTCTCTCTCTCTATCTTCCTCTCACTCTACCTGAACAAAAAAGTGGAAAAATGTCCTCAGGTGAGGATTAAAAAAAAAAACATGAAGAATTACACTATGTGTGTACATGATAACCAAAGAGAAAGTGATCAATTATTATTTTGGCCCATGTTAAAAATATGCATACAGAATGTACACCATCTCCCTACAAGTAGCTGTTTTAGGGTAAATTGTTGAGCATATGGTTCAGCATCAGACCTGAGATCATGTACACACAACAAAGCCTTCAAGGACTGACAAAAGAGATTAATCTTGAATTAAAAGAAACAATGCTTTTAAGAAATAATCAATGAACATGTTCATTAACTATGTTATGAAAAACAAAATAATCAAGTACATATCATTAAGTTAATTTTCTTAACACATGAATTTGCACCTTATAAATTTGGTATATCAAGTTATCCTATAAAAATATTTATACATTTCTTTGAGAACTATAGTACATGTAATTATATGATCAAAAAAGGATCTGTTTATTTTCATGACACCATGCTTTTTTAAAGTGGAAAAAAAAAACCAGAAACACTTCAGCCTGCAGGAAAATTACCCAGACTGCTGGATCATTGAAGCTATCCAATTTAAGAAGGTATAAATATCTTCTGTACCACCAAGCCCAAAGTGAGGATGTCTCAGAATCCCAGGTTAAGTCTTCTCACATGGTCCTGGGTGGCAGGCGCTTTTTATACATGCCCGCGACTGCTTTGGCTGCGCTGTAGATCATTTGCCGCCGCGACATGCCAGTGAAAGTCAGGTGCCAATCAGTCCGGCTGACATTTACTAAACTCTTTTCCAGAACTTCGCCCACTGTCACCAAAAGGCCTGACCACCTCAGATTGTAGTCCTGGGGAGTGAGACTTTGAGCCTATGGAAAATGAAACTGGTATTATTTATAATACATTCAAAATATCACTGGAAATAGCTGTAAGTGACATTTCAAAGTCTCTCAGGTTCCTTTTAAGACAGGTGATGACAAACCCTGAGAAAGAGCTCATGCTGCCACGTGTATAAAGTTACAAGGCCATGAAAGAATCAACACGATACTGCCCACACTTAATTTGTTTAAAATGTCCACGTTAAGCTCCTTTTATTGTTCAAATATAATCTAAGTCTTAAATGTAGTGTCAGAGGGCTAAGTTCTACATTCATTGTCACGTCAGGTTCATCATAAGATTAGTACTAAAATAGAAATATTGTATCTTTTTACAGTCATGACATTCCTATCAGGAATGTCATTTTCCATTCAGAAAAGAATGATTCACAATTAATTTGTAGAGGAGTTTCCCCAGAAACTTCATTTTCATGTGAATAAGTTAATGCCTGTGAGATAATATCCAGTCCAGGACAACATCATTACATCAGTCATACCACACCCACCAACATCTGCTTCCGCTCAAACCAGTTATTCACCGCCACACAGGAGTAAGAAGAGAACAGACTCATTGCTTGATATGTCAGAACGACGCAGTTTTCTGTTCTAGGTACCAGAGGAGCACGGCCACATGTAGGCTGGATCTACAGTGTTCTGTATTACAACTGCCTGAGATGCCACCCTTGTTTTTTAAATTTTAGAAAACCAGAGATTTTTTTATGCCCCACCTAAGACCACTGAATTGAAACACCACAGCAGGTTCCAAGAGAGAGGGTACAATACTTATGAAACTGTTTCTGAGTCAGTTTGTGCCAACAGCCCAGCAGCTGGGGAGCCTGCTCTAAGGCCTCTCTTCCCCGCACACACCGCAGTCGGTACTTCCCAGGCGTCAGAGAAGGGCGGGTTAATCCTGAGCCTCGAGACCTGACCACGCTGTGCTTCTCAAATGTGACGTGCATGCGAAGTGCCTGTGGACCTGGGGATGTTGCAGATCCTAACTCAGTCCCTCCGGGTTAGGGCCCAAGCATCTGCATTTTCAACAAGTTCCCGGAAGGTGATACCTAGGATGCTAGGTCTAAAGTAACACTTCCGAGGAACAAGGTATTCGACACTATCAGCAAAAATCTAGCATAAGTGAGTGTTTAATTGGGGGGGAGTGTGTCATTTATATGTTTAACAAATATAAGTTGTGTAAACTTTTTCTACATTTTTATTAATACACATGCTGATTACGATTATAACTCCCTGAAGGGCTGACTTCTGGTCCCTTAAATAAAAAACTCCAACAATAAGGAAGCACAGAATTAAAAGCTCAAAATGGATAAAAAAGAAAGGGGGGGCAGCTGAATAGCAGGAATAAAAGGGAGGCATCTCAATACACACTTTAGTATTTTAATTTTGAACCTCATGACAAAAAAAAAAAGAAACAATGACAGGAAAAAAAGGCAAAGAAAAGAGCAAGTGGCACCCGACTCCCTCTGAATACCACTCATCAGCTAACCACATTAACAGTTTTCTATTCACTTATATACATTTTAAAGTATATATGTGAATATGTATACATAATTAGCAATATGTCATAAATTTCTATATTAGTATATACAGTTTTGATGCTTTGTTCTTCGAACATTATATCTTTTTCCAATATATATTCCTAAAAATAAAATCTAAAAACTGTCCTTTTGCAGTGGTCAGACATCTAGCACAGGGGTCAGCAAACTTTTCTGAAAAGGGCCATATGGTCTCTGCTGTAAACTATTCAATTCTACTGCAGTACAAAAGCAGCCATAAACAATATGTAAATATATGGGCAGGACTGTGTTCCATAACTTTTTCACAAAAACAGGCAGGCATGACGTCTTTACTGCTGACCCTTTACTGAAGCACCTCTATAGTTACAGTTTCTAATTTTTATTATTGCAGAGCCTTTTGCCCCAATACTGGGTAAGATGGCCATGGGGGGTCTGGAGAGAAGAGAAGTTTCCAGGACTCCCTGAGGACTGCTACAGTTAGATGGAAAGACGATAAATACAGTGGCTGATAGAATCATGAAAGCTCAATGTTTAAGCATGTATATGTAAAGCAGTGTCTCCTTTACCTGGATGTTTTACGGGAATAGATATTATATCTGCTAGAGAACACTCCCCTTACCTACTATTATAAAACCAAACCCTGTTAATAAAGTCCTAAGAACTGATGGAATTACTGTGCAAATTTGTAGGGAAATTGGTATGTCTGATGGGCTTTATGTGACATGGTCGTGCTTCCTTTACCTCAGATTTGGGGGACTAACACTGTGTCTCACTGGGGAATGTTTCCCCTATCTAGGATTATTGCAAAATAGAAGGCATATGAATCTGCCCTACAGGCATTGTTAATAAAGCTGGAGTGCCAGCAGGGGCAAAAATCCCTGTGCCATACCCCTATGGGGAGTGCAGATGGGCCTACGGCACAAACCTGTGAGTGCCTCCCAGCAATGACTCCTGGGACGTTGGACTAGAGACGTCCCATTTGAGGGGCATTTACTACCTTGTTATTGGATGTTATTAATTGACACTACTATCAGTGAAGGACCTACACTGATCTTGAAACCTGAAATATACCCATACATGTCTAGGTAATGTTGAAGAAATGCCCTAATGGGGAGGCAGTGACCAGACGAGTTCTACAATGGTATGGACACGGTTTACACAGGCTCGTGCTCCTAGGGAAGCAAGGAGATACGAGCATGCAGTCTCTCTGCTTGCAGGACCGATTCTGGAGCCACCTGAGGAGCTGCTGGAAACAACCACTTGCACGGAGAGTGCCCTACGGATGGCAGTTCCAGGGTGAATGGACAACATCCACTGGGAAGGCCACCATTCTGACTTAAGGTAAAATCAAATCAGCCGGGTGGGCTGAAGTGCATACTGTTTTCCTAGCAGTGATGAAAAAACTGAACAGTGGTACAGTACTCCAAATTTCATTCTTTCCTGATTCATGGGCAGGCAGGAGGGCAATGGGAACCTAGCCTATTAAAAGGATGCCCGTATGGGCTGAGGGAAAGCACTTGCTAGAGTCGTATTGCTGCCTGCTCTCTAGACCAGCACAGTGGCCAAACCTAATGTCTCTTCCAAAGGTAGGAAAGTTTGGGTATAAATGGAGAGAAAGAAAAATAGTAGCTATGGGTAAGAGAATGAACAAATGATCTATGTAATGGGGAAAATCAGATATTACACTAACAACTCAAAAGGCTTAGTGTAAGAGATGATACTGTCTCTTAGCTCGATTATACAGGCATACCTCATTTTATTTCACTTCACATTTCACATTTTGCTTTGCAGATACTGCTTTTTTTTTTTACAAACCAAAGGTTTGTGGTAACCCTGCATCAAGAAAGTTTATTAACAGCCTTTTTTCCAACAGGCTAAGATAATGGTTAGCATTTTTATTTTTATTTTTTTTATCCTCACCTGAGGACATTTTTTCCATTTTTTGTTCCGATAGAGCGGGAAGGAGAGAGAGAAACATCGACATGAAAGGGACACATCGAGTGGCTGCCACCTGCATGACCCAACCAGGGCCGGGGATAAACTGCAACCGAGGTACATGCCCTTAGTGGGAACTGAACCCGGGTCTCTCTGGACCACAAGCCGACGCTCTAACCGCTGAGCCAAACCGGCCAGGGCTGGTTGGCATTTTTAAATTAAGGTACGTGTACTGCTTTTTATAGACATAATGCTATTATTGCACACTTATTAGCCTTCTGTATTGTGTAAACATAACATACATGCACTGGGAAACAGCAATTCGTGACTTTATTGAGATACCACTGTATCGTGATGGTCTGGAGCCAAACCTGCAGTATTTGTGAGGTGTGCTCTACCAGACGCCTGAAGGAGTGAAGCCACACACTGCTGACACCAATTCTGCTCTAGGAACCTGAACAGATCAGATGGAAGCCTGCCATCCTGAGCAGCCTCACCCTGGCGACTTTTTCATACGCTGTGATGGACTAGACAGTTATAACAACTGAATGGGATTGTAGTAATCTGCCAATATCTGTTGACCTTCAGGACTGTTTCACAATGAGGGATCTGTGTTTGAAGAGTAGGGGGTGGACTCTAAGAAGAAATACGTAGTTGGTCTTCATTCCAATTTCTGGCAGCTCCTAAAACTCTGATAATTTCCTAAGTGATAAGAGCTAAAAAGATGCCTTATGTTAATGAGATGACCTTTGGAAAGCTTCACTGAGGTTGAATCATATGAAAGTGCCAATATTTGACATTCATTTTTAATCCTCACCTGAGGATTTTTTTTCCATTTATCTTCAGATAGAGTGGGAGGGAGGGAGAGAAACATCAATTGGTTGTCTCCTGCACGACCCTGACCAGGGCTGAGGACCAAACTGAGGTATGTGCCCTTGACCAGAATCAAACCTGCAACTCTTTGGTCCATAGGCTGACGCTCTAACTGCTGAGCCAAACCGGCCATGGCTACTGTTTTTTATTTAAAAAGACAGCAATTTCACTTGTTTCAACTTAATACTAATTCATAAATCAACTGTGGCAATTTACTTTTCCCTAGAAAAACCAACCATTTTGTCCAATTTTTCTAATTTATTGGTATAACACAATATGCATAATATTTGCTTACAAACTTATAATCACCTTCATAATGAAGTTGAATGTTAACATCTATAAAAATGCTTACTTGTACTTCTGAAAAGAAATTATGGTATAAGTAAAAGGTTCAAGAGGGCCACAAGCTGCTTTCAGGGGTTCTAAGGACACATGCCAAATTTATATGTGAGCACATATGTGTATTTTCTTGGGAAAGAATTCAATAGCTTTGTCAGGATCTCAAACTCCCAAATAACTTAAGAGAAAGTTTTGAGATGACATTTGACAATGTGCATGAGTACAAATGTGATGAAAATTTTATAAAACGAAGGAAAAAGTCAACAAAAATGCCATTTAGGAGTACAAATATTCCAATGTAAATAGGTATTTACATTCCATTTTGTTCAAGAAAGAATTAAGGTAACAAAAATATAGAAAGAGTCATTATATGCTTATAGTCTAGAAATGATGTGCACAGGTAAACGTGTGTCTTTCACTAAGGTTTCTACTTACCACCGAAGAGGAAGATTAAGGGGAACCAAAGGAAAGGTGAACATAAAACCAGCAGAAGAAGGTAAATTTTTCATCTTAGGGTAAGGAGCACAATCATAAAAATGAGGAAAATAGTGAACAATCATGTAATATGACCTTTTCAAAGACAGTTGGAAAACAAAAGTAAGGAGGTACTGAAACATAGCTTTTTTTGGTATTTCTTCTAACAGGCTATTTCCAACAAAAACATCTGCCCACATTTTATTTTGAAGACAACATCAGAAGTTTCCCTGGAGCAAAATAAACAAGAAAAGGAGAAAACAAACCTGCTGTACGAATTCCAAAGGCAGTGGGGTAGCTTGTGTGAATGCTTCTAGGTGAATGCCATGGGCAGGGTCTTCAACTATCAAACAGCCAATATCAAACCATCTGCAACACAATGAGTTTCAAGTTATGTGCTAAATAAGTTATAATAAAAAGACAAAATGAAAAGAAACAAGTATTATCATTCAGATAAAATGAGATTTCAAAAAGGAAATGTTTTTCTAATCAAATTTTCAAGAGGACAATCCATAAAATATATATAATTCCCCTGTTGTCTTAATTCCAAGAGGAGAAAAAGAATGGGAAACAATAATAAAAAAATAACTGAAAGTTCCTCATCCTGGAAAGTTCTCGTGTAGTCACTGTGGTGCTAGTGAACGCACATTAGAAAAGCTCCGCCCTGGCTGGTTTGGCTCAGCAGTTGGAGTCGGCCTGCGGTACAGAGACCCAGGTTCGGTTCCCGCTAAGGGCATGTACCTCGGTTGCAGTTTGTCCCCGGCCCTGGTCGGTCGTGAGGGTGGCAGCCACTCGATGTGTCCCTTCACATCGATGTTTCTCTCTCTCTCTCTCTCTCTCCTTCTCTCTCCCTCCCGCTCTATCTGAACAAAAAATGGAGGGATGTCCTCGGGTGAGAATAAAAAAAAAAGAAAAGAAAAGCTCCGAGGTCCCCTCTGTTCTCTAAATACTGTCATGCTCTTAACCATGTCAACCGGACATCCCGTCTCTTCGACTCAATAAATCTAAAACTGCAATACTATAACAGAATATGCAGCCAGAAAATGTTCAGTGTCCTTATTTTTAAAACTATGTCAATCTAATAAAGTATAATACAATATAAAATATATTAGAAGACATATATTCAAAGACACAACAAAGTATAAATAACAAAAGCAACTTTGCTGAATATTGAAATGTATCCTAAAACTGTTTCAAATTAACATTAAATACTTTTATTTGGAAATTGACTAACAAAATAGAAACAGAGGCATGGACACAAGGAACAGACTGGGAGCTATCAGAGGGAGAGGGGAAGGGGCTGGGGGACTGGATGAAAGAAGGTGAAGGGTTAGAAGGGGGAGAGTGGGGGGACATCTGTACATATAACACAGACAACAGAATGGTGATAACAGAGGGAAAGAGGGGTAGGGGGATGAAAACGGGGACAGAGACTCTGCTTGGGGCGACATGGTGTGTAGATGATATTTTGAGTTGTAAACTTGAAACCTGCATGGTTTTGTGATCCAATGTCACCCCAATGAATTCAATAAAAAATATTTATTTGGTATACTAATCAATATTTTATTTTGCATGATTTGTGTATAATACAGATAGAAGAGAACCGCTGTAACTCAGCTGTTAGGTGTGGGCATGGACTTCCTGAAAAGTAGAGTCACTGAAGGCAGAAGTAGAGAGACTTCTGTGGCGCCAGTGAACACACACCAGAACTCCAAAGTCCACTTTGTTCTCTAAATACTGCCATGCTCCTGAACCTGTCAAGCCAGATATCCCCTCACAATAAATCCAAAATTGCAATACCGACCATACCACCAACCCCCTTCTCTCTCTCATTACTGGAGCTGCTGGCTGAGGAACCTTGCAGTCTCCGCCCTCTTCTTTCTACTCTTCCAGCTGCACTCACTCCCTGCCCGGGGAGAGGAGAATGGCAATCTGCACTGGTCAAGTACTGGAGATTTACTCACCCGAGCATGCAAACAGTTTGTCATGCGAAACATTTTGTAAATGTCACTTGAGAAAATAGGGACAATTCTACATTACCACCTCTATCATTAATATATTGTCAACTGGAAAAGTTATTAGCAAATTACAAAATAAGCTCAGAGGGACTAACATCCTTCCTCATTCCCGATAAATCCTTCCAATGACATTTTCTAAATTGTTCAGTCTTTGAAAACAGCTTCATGAAATCAAAACACTTTTTACATTTAAGATGCTTACATCAACTGTAACACCACCAGCATTTTAACTAACCAGAATCATAAAACCATCAGATGCCCTGAAAAAATGCTCTATCATTAATCATCAGGAAAATACAAACCCAAACCACATGAGCTATCACCTCACACCTGTTAGAATGGCTATCCTCAAAAAAGCAAGAAATAGCAAGTGTTGGCAAGGATGTGGAGAAAAGGGGGAAACTTATACACTTGGTGGAAATGTAAATTGGTGCAGCCACTATGGAAAACAGTATGGCGGTGCCTCAAAAAATTAAAAAATAGAAATACCATGTGATCCAGCAATCCACATCTGAGAAGTTATAAAACACTCACTAAAAGATATATGCACCTCCATGTTCACTGCAGTATTAAGTGTCCACTGAAAGATGAATGGATAAATAAAATGTGGCACACACACACAATGGAATATTATTCAGCTATAAAAAAATAAGCAAATCTTGTCATTTATGACAACATGCATGGACCCTGAGGGCACTATGCTAAGGTCAGAGAAAGACAAATATTGTATGATCTGTCTTATGTATGGAATCTAAAAACAAATTTAAAAAACAGAACTCACATACAGCAAACAGACTGGTGATTGATTGCCAGAGGCTGGAGGTGGGGGCTCAGTAAAGGTCAAAAGGTACAAGCTTCAAGTTATAAAGTAAGTCCTGGGAATGTAATGTACAGCATGGTGACTAAAGTTAATAATACTGTATTGTATATCTGAAAGTTGCTAAGAAAGATCCAGAGTTCTCATTACAGGAAAAAACCTTGTAACTATGGGTTTTTTTCCTTATTGATTTTGAGAGAGAGAGGAAGGGAGAGAGAGAAGCATTGATTGGCCGCTTCCTGCATGCCCCTCACTGGGGATTGGACCCACAACCTGGGCATGTGCCCTGACTGGGAATTGAACCGGCAACCTCTTGGTGCATGAGAAGACCCTCAACCACTGAGCCACAACGGCCGGGCAAAAATTGTAACTATTTAAAGAAGAAGAAAAGAAAAAGCAAGCCTCTTACTTGTCAGGAAGCAATTCTGCAATAAAGTTTTCTACCGACACAGCAATCTGTTTCTCATGGATCACTCCAGTTCGACGCAAGGTATCTATCCGTTCCTGGGCACCCTGAATAACCACAGTGTAGGTTAGAAACCATTCAAAGTATTCATTATTAAATATACTAATTTATGATTATATAAGCAATGTGTGCATACATTTATGAAAATACATATATACTTGTAAACATTCAAACAATACAGAGGACAAAAAGTAAAAAGTCCAATCATGTTCCTCTCAGTACTCTCAGCTTGAAGTATACCTTCCAAATTATTCCAATTTGCATTATTGTTTTGGTTGCTACTGTGAAATAAATTATTTCTGTATTCTATGTTCTAAATGGTTATTAATATAAATAAACTGTTTTTTAATGTTAATCTGCCAAGGGGCCCTCTTAGTGAATAAAAATCTTTTCTCAATCCCAGTAGTTTTTTAGTCAATTCTCTCAAATTTTCTAAGTAGGCAAAATATCAATAGTAAATTTATTCTTTCTGATTCCCTTTAAATATAACCTTAATATATGAACCAAAAATGACAGTTTTTTAAAACTGGAAATGCATACATTTACACCAAAGCTTATTCAGGAATATTATTACCATTAATGAAACAAAATTGAAGGGCTGCAAACACTATACAGATGAATCAAAATCATGAATTAAATATATCTTTTTGTAGAAAACTAAAAACTAGACTAATGAAAACAAGGTTGCCACTTATTACTTTTAACTGAATCACTTCAGAATCACTGATCATGAGTGATATGTGAAAATGTGTTCAAAAAGCAAGATAAAAATCTATTTCTAAATAAAATTAGCCATGGATAAATACCTATTTTTATTATGAACAACAGAGCTTAATAGTATATGAGATTAAGGGGTCAATTTTTATTCAAATAAAAATTGAAGATTAAGCTAAAACACTTCTAGAGACAACTGAATTTACTTCAGACATAACTGAAAGAACAGAAAGTGAAAACTGGATGAGAACAGGTACAGCAATTCGAGACATTAGCTTATAAAGATGAAGGATGAAAGAAGATATTTACAATAAAATCACGACTGTGTGTTTGCTCACTCTTACATCCCTCCTATCTAGCACATGTCTAACCTAATAGGCATTCAGTAACAATTTACTACATGAAAAACTAAAGGGCTTCTGAAGGCCTATATCGCTAATGTTAAGAATCTAAATAGTATAAATATGTTTTCACCAAATCTAATAATACTGAATGAGGAGGCAGGTATTGAGTTGGAAAAAAAATATAATGAATGATACACTTAATTCTTTATACTGGATATTATAAATTTACCTTATTCATTCCTCCAAAGAGGTAGTAGTTATGGCTGAATTTTAATGATAATGTTTAAATAAATGTTAACTCAGTAAAAACTATTAGGGAGTTAGTGGTATGTTTAGAGATTCATCCCTAACTCTTTGAAGGTGGTTATCTCAGCTACGCACTACAACAGAATATTCCTAGATTTTATGCTTCCAGGGAACAGAGACTAAGTTTGTTGATTTCTTAGTATACTACAGCACTGGACTTTATACTTCATAAAGGTCACAAAATATTTCATTGAAATTAATTAGCACCTGTAAGAGATATAGAAGCGAGCTAGGTAGACAAGTCTAATTCTTTGTTTTGTTTACAGAATCCAGAAGAGAAAATGAGGAGGGGGTTATATTGACCATTATTCTCCTCTTCTATCCACATTAATTAAATGTGGTATCTTTAAGAGTCACAATTAGAGAAATTTTAATATCACTCCCTACCAATGTTTTGAGAATGGAATTTTACCTTTCTTTTCCAAAAGTATAGGGGATAAAAAATTAGGCAGTATAGAGGCCACATTGAAGTAATTACCTCAGAACTGAAGTGAGATACCCAAAGGCCCCTAGAGCTTACCCTGTACTGTAAGGACTTATACCACAAGTCTTGGTTTACAGAATTAAAATTTCATGGCTTTATTTTATTTTTTAAATATTTTTTTCTTTATTAATTTTAGAGAGGAAGGGAGAGGGAGAGAGAAATAGAAACACTGATGAGAGAAAAAACACTGACTGGTTACCTCCTGCATGCGCCTCTCTGGGGATCGGGCCCACAACCTGGGCATGTGCCCTGACCGGGAATCGAACGGGTGACCTCTTGGCGCATGGTCGACACTCAACCACTGAGCCACATCGGCTGGGCAAAATTTCATGGTTTTAAATAAATGCTTATAGGTATTAACTACATCTGTGTTTATAATCTAGAAACTATTCAACAATGGTCATAACTATGACTGGCTTTTCAATAAAATTATTTAGTGCTATATTTTTCAGCTGTGCTTTTTCTTGGTGATTTTGCTATTTTAAAATGGCTCCAAGTATAGTGCTGTCTAATGTTCCTAAGCAAAGAAGACTGTGTTGTACCATATGGAGAACATATACGTGTTAGATAAGCCTCATTTAGGCATGAATTACAGTGTTGTTGGCTGTGAGAGTTTAATGTCAATGAATCAAATATATAGACATTAAAGTGGATTTAAACAGAAGTAGACATAAATCAAAATCATATATTGATTGGTTGGCAAAAATGCTATGATTAGAGTTTCATGGGACTCTAACCCTGAAGAAATTGGTTAGTGTAAAGTGTTATTAATAGTGACAGTAATAAAAAGCTTATGGGACTCTAGTTACGTCTTTAGTAATTGATTTGAATGTTAACAGTGGGTTAAGAGTATCTTTTAGGACTACTTACTTTCTTTCTATGCTCTGTGTATGTGTTTCCTCCCCTTCCCCAATAATCAAAACCCACCTTAGGTTTCTTTAAATTAAGACTCCACTTATATCTTCATAACACTACAGAGTTGTTTAATTAAAACCAAGCTGATCATTTCATTATGTAAAAACCAATTAGCTCTGTACTGACCACAGGATTATTAGCAGAATTATGAAGAGATTACTGCCAGTTTTTATGTCCTGAAGGTCTTCTACTACTCACTTTTAATCCAGCTGCATAGCCCACTGGTTGTGGGGCAATATTGGACTGAACAGCTTCCCCCATGACCACAGCTAAGCCAAAGACCTCCTGGAAGGCATCTCGGACAGCAGCAACTTTCACTTCTTTATTTGAGGTCACTACAATATCCAGTTCACCTCCCGATTCTACAAACACCAGAAGAAAATTTAAATTCCAAATTAAAATAATGAAATTCTCATAATTACTACCATAAGCTGACATTTTATTTGCATAATTATTACTAAGCCCACAGAATGATTCAATATAGGCATCCTATTCCAACAAAAGCTTAGCCCAGGACTACCAAATTTTCCTTCGTTTTAAAAATGAAAATTAAATGTATTATCTGAGGTAGTCTATTTGCAAGCAGAAGATGACACATATCTTCTAATAGTTCTGATTATGACATCTGCCGCAAATATACCATCGCCCTGTTCTGTATTCTATGAAATACTGTTAAGTGGCTCTCCCTGAAAATAGCGTGCTATGGTCAGACAAGCTTGGGAGATGCTGTACACCATATTTATTTCTTGGAATTTATTTATATGGTACAATAGCGTAAAGATTCTGAGAAATCCAACAATGAAAAATCATAACTTTTACCCAGTACATTCCATACTTAATCTGTTCATGGAACACACTTTATTTAGCATCCAATAACAGCTCCCAAAAAGTATTCCATACGATCAATTTGAGAAATGAATTTAGGGCCACTATGAAAACAGTTTTTCTATTATATTGCTCTATTAATTTAGCCAAGATTCATTTTCTGATTAGTTTAAATTTTAGATAAGCACATGCATTTTTAAGGTTGTAAATCAAAATTTTTTTCCTGCTAGTTAATAGGGACAGACATCTATTATATACAAAATTCTAACACCATATGGATGCCATAGTTGACCATCCTTCAGCAATCATAGAGATTAAATATCTGGCTTGTGAAATATAAATTACACATCTGGGATACTCTGTTTACAGACAATGACTGTTACTGATATGATAATTTGTCAGAGTTGCACAGAAGTTCTACACTAAACAAGAACTACCATGAAATATGCTTCTTATCTAGAGAATAGTTTAAAATATGGAGTTGAAATTTTATTATACACTCCATCACTGAAAAAAAAGAACATATATCACAAATAAATGGATATTTATAAATTATACATCTATTGACCTAACATAAATATGCAAACATTAAAGAAATGAAATATCAACTTTTATAAAACTTGAAACTTAAAATCTAAGCGCAAATATTAAAGTATTTTAAACGTTTTAATATTGCAATTAATTATTTTTAAAAACCTGTGTACTAGAGTAATTTGATCAAATATGCCTGATTACTTTTAAATCTGGATCTAACCTCTTGTGATACACTGAATTCAAGGCTGGGTTCTTAGCAAAGGACAATTTGCTACTTGGCATGAGGCTATCACTGGTAAAAGAGATTTCTCAAGAAACTGTATTATAAAACATTCTGACCCAGAAACAATGCTATGTTTTTGCTAATAAATACCTTGTGGAATAGCTGAAAATATTTTCCAAATATTTGGGTTTTTTATTATGGATCCCTTTTCCCGATTTGACATAATGTTCCACAGATCCCATCTTTACTAGAATTTCAGAAGTTACTAAAACCTAAAAGCAATAGTTCACATAGGAGAGAAGAGGAAAAGTATACTTTTTTTCTCATTTTGTTCTTCCACTTGTGCGTACCTCGACTCCAGCTGAGTACTACTCCACTAAGCTTTCACAGCGCTGCCTTTCATGGCAGAGGGAGAACTAATTAAAAGGATGTAGAAAGTTAAACGGAGTTAAAATCATTTCTAATAGCTCTCGTGCCTTTCTGATACATTTAAAATGATTAAATCAAGTGACTTCTAGAATATTTGGGTAGAAAGATCATGTTTCATTCTGAGTTTTATAAGAATGGTCTTGCTTTTGCAGCCTGCAAGAAAGTGTCACCTGTTCCACACTCAGTATACTTTTTAAAACTAACTGATTAAGATGATATGTATGACACTAATAATAGAAACTTCACTTTGTATCTCTCTCCCTTACCCCTTGGTTTTTGACTGTTTCTTGATGTCATGTAGGCTGCTGCCTTGAGAAATGGTCTTGGATTATAGTTATAACTATCATTTTCTAGCTTTGTTGAACTGGGGGAGTCACTGAACTTGTTTCATAGGAAAATACCTATCACCTCACAGGACTTGCTCCAAGAATAAATGAAATAATTGCTTTCACAGTCTAACACAGTACCGATTAAAACAGCAAGAGCTCCAAAAATACTTTCTCTCATTCAAAATAGGAGCTTGTGAAGAATGTATATGATGCATTCACGGTCAAACTTGATTATTATGAATATATAAAATCAATATATATGATAGAGGCTGACTTCTAAGTCTTTTGGCAGTTACAAACACTAAGAATAATTCAGCTGATTTAATTCCTGATTCCATTTTCTACTTCAGGGGAAGCAAAGTGGCTAGGTGTAAAAAAACTAAACATGGGTTCAATCTAGTTCCATCAAGCTGTGTGACCTAGAATAACTTAAATCTCTCTGAACCCAGGTTCCTCATCTAAAACTTGAGGAAAAGAACAGCCACCTTGCAGAGCTCTTGTGAGAATCAGTGCCTGGCAGAGAAAGCATTTAATAAATGGTACTTGTCATTGTTAGATCTTGTCCTATGACTTATTTATTCATTCATTTATTTTTGGTACGTGCCCTTAGCGGGAACAGAACCCAGCACTCTCTGGTCTGCAGGCCGACGGCCAACGTTCCAACTGCTGAGCCAAACCGGCCAGGGCTCCTCTGACAATTAGAGAGAGTAAACTACCAACATAGTCAAGACTCATTAAAGCTATTGGTTTTTCATTGCCACTGAAAATCTATATTCAGATCCCTGGTATACAGGTTTGGCTTGTAAGTTATCTTCAACAGGACTACTAATAATTGGTCACTGATACTACCAAACAATTATATTTTTTCACATACTGGATATGTATATTAGAAATTAAAGGGTAGACGGTGTGACTATGTCAAGTGTCTGTAGGATTCTTGGTAATGAAGATTCAAAAGTGTTAGTTAAAACAGCGTTCACAACAAACCTAGTAGTCAGATGTTAACAAATAGGTTAACTTCCTCTAAATATATTACTGAGTTAAGTATAAACATACTTATTTAAAATATATAACTAGAGAAATGTCAAAACCAAATATGAACAAAGCATCAATTCAAATATCAGCAGTAAATAAAGTAAAAGTTATATAAAGCAACACTAACCACACTTACACTAAAAATCACTAAGTAGTATACTAATAATTCATATTGTTATTACTCCTCCAAAGTTCATTCTGAATAGTTTGAAAAATGCATATAATGGTGACTAAGATAAAGATGAATTCAAAATACCAAGACTAAGATTTGACAATCAACTTCATATAAGAATATAAGAGGATTTTCACTGACTACAAGACCTGCAGAATTACAATTAGTGGCTGACACTGGCATATACTTAAAAAATATATGGCAGGTGTTGGTCTGTCTTAAGTACATACTGATGTATGGAGCCATGCCAGGGTCCAGCGTTGTAATCATGCTTTCTACAGAATGTTTTGTTTTATCAAGCACAGACTTCACCACAGGATTCCCAGCTACACCCTGCATAAAACAAATTAACATATAAATACCTGTTCTAAGCAAAGACCACCATGATCAACTAATAATGAAAGAAATTATTTTTTTTTAGGTTTTCAATGTATCACAGACCAGTACTTTTGCAAAACATAAGAAAAACAAGGTTGGATTCCAAAATGGCGGCAGAGTGAATGGAAGCTACACAGACCATCTCCCAGGACCAAACTGGAATTACAACTAAAATAAAGACAAATCGTTGAGAAAAAAACAAGAGAAAAGAAGTTTGCAAGGAACATATAACAAGGGACACTGAATCATTCCTGGTAGGATTGCAGAGGCATGAGAGGGGGGCTGGAAGCCCACGGACAGCAGCAGTCTTAGCTGTGAACAGCACCCTCGGGGTTAAAATCCCAAGCCTGCTCCACAGTGCAGAGCTGGGACAGAGCACTAAATTAGCCACAGCCACTCACCTTGGGCTCCAGCAGAGGGAGGGCAGACTGAACTGGAACTATGTGGGGACACTTTGGACTTGGAGGGTGCTCAGAGCTTTTGCTGAGTTCTGGCCATCGACAATGGTGGCCATATTGCTCCATGGCACTCTGGGGAGAGGTGGCAGCCCCTCCCTCAGAGATTCAACCCCACCCAGGTAGGCCATTAAAATGAAAATTGAGGCTCATTCACAACCAGCATCTGCCCCACCCTCGGGAAATCTTATGCTGAACAGCTGAGGGAGTTTTTCATTCAACTGAGAACCCAAGGCTCTTCAAGTAATCATGACTAATAGCCTCCTGGCAAAAAGCTAGAGGATAACTGAACCTTTCGTGGGCTTCCAAATCTACCCAGGAAAGTAAGCCCTGAAACGGCTTTAACGTGGGTCCTTCCTCGCTCATCCAAACCCAGTAGAGGGAGCCAAAAACAGCAGAACACCAAGACCCACAGGGAAAATTTGGCAGGCTCCAAAACCCACTTAGATAGCCAAAATGGTGAAACAAAGAAAAAAATCCCAAATGAAAGAACAAGAGACCTCTACCGAAGATGAGATCAATGAAATGCACTTAAGCAAGTTATCAGAGGTAGAGTTCAGAGCCATGATCATGAGGAAGCTCAACAGCATGAGTAAGGACATCAACAACATGAGTAAAGACATAGGAACATTGAAAATCAACCAACTGGAAATGAAACACCACCAAGAAGATATGAAAATGATATAGCAAAAATAAAGAACACATTGAAAGGACTAAGCAGCAGACTAGAGGAAGCTGAGGACTGGATCAGTGAATCAGAAGACCAAAAGGAAAAACCAAAAAACAGGAAGACAGCTTAGGAGAACTGTGTGACAACTGGAAACGTAGTAATATTCGCATCATAGGAGTCCCTGAAGAAGAAAATGAGCAAGGGTTAGAGAATATATTTGAAGAAATAGTGACAGAAAACTTCCCTAATTTGGTAAGGGAAAAGGCATTCAAGTTCAAGAAGCACTGAGAGCCCCAAGTAAGAGAATCCAAACAGGCCCACACCAAGACACATAGTAATTAAAATGCCAAAAATTAAAGACAAAGAGAGAATCCTAAAGGAAGCACTAGATAAGCAACAGGTTACCTACAAAGGAACCCCCATAAGGCTATCAGATGACTTCTCAACAAAACACTACAGGCCAGAAGGAAATGGCATGAAGTAATCAAGGTCATGAAAAACAAGGATCTGAATCCAAGACTACTTATCCAGCAAAGCTATCATTCAAAATAAAAGGTCAAATAAAGAGTTCCCAGACGAAAAAAAGGCTAAGAGAATACATTAGCACGAAATCAGCTGCAAGAAATGTTAAAAGGACTGCTATAATTAGAAAAAATAGGAAGAAAAATATAACCACGCTAAACAAAAATGGCAATAAATAAGTACATATCAATAATCACCTTAAATGTAAATTGATTGAATGCTCCTATAAAAAGACACAGAGTAGCTGATTGGATAAGAAAGCATGACTCGCATATATGTTGTTTTGAAGAGACCCACCTCACAACAAAAGACTCACATAGGTAGAAAGTAAAGGGATAGAAAAAAATCTTCCAAGCAAATGGAAAGGAAAAAAAGCTGTGGTAGCAATACTCATATCTGATAAAATAGATTTCAAAATGAAGGCCATAACTAGAGACAAAGAAGGCCATTATATAATATTGAAAGAATCTATCCAATAGGAAGATATAACATATATGCACCCAATATAAGAGCACCAAAATATATTAAAAATCTTCTGGAGGACTTCAAAGGAGAAATTGACAGCAATACAATCATAGCAGGGGACTTCAACACCACGCTGAAATCACTGGATAAATCCTCTAGACAAAAAATTAACAAGGAAACAGAGACTCTAAATGAAGCACTAGGCCAAATGCATTTAGTAGATATCTACAGAGAATTACACCCCAAAACTACAAAATTCACATTCTTCTCAAGTGCACATGGGACATTCTCAAAGACAGACCACATGTTAGGGCACAAACTAAGTCTCTACAAGATCAAGAAGATTGAAATCATATCAAGCATCTTCTCAGATCACAATTCCATGAAACTAGAAATCAATTGCAACAAGAACATGCAAAGACATTTGAACACATGGAGGCTCAATAGCATGTTATTAAACAATGAATGGGTTACCGAGGAGATTAATGAAAATGAACACACAACACAAAATTTATGGGATGCAGCAAAAGCAGTTCTGAGAGAAAAGTTCATAGCACTACAGGCCTACCTCAAGAAACAAGAAAAATTTCTAATAGACAATCTAACCTTACAACTTACAGAACTAGAAAGCAAACAAAAGAAAACTCCAGGGCAAGTAGAAGGAAGAAAATAGTAAATATCAGATCAGAAATAAATGACATGGAGACAAAAAAAAAAAAAACAATTCAAAGGATCAATGAAACAAAGAGCTGGTTTTTCGAAAAGATAAATAAGATTGATGGATGGACCCTTAGCTAGACTCACCAAGAAACAAAGAGAGAGAACCCGAATACACAAAATCAGAAATGAAAGAGAAGTAACAACTGACACCACAGAAATACAAAGGATTGTTAGCAAATACTATGAACAATTATATGGCAACAAATTCGACAATCTAAGCAAAATGGACAAATTTCTAGAAACGCAGAGTCTCCCAAAACTAAACCGGGAAGAGATAGAAAATTTGAACAGACCAAAAACAACTAAGGAAATTGAAGATGTAATCAAGACTCGCCCAGCAAACAAATGCCCAGGCCCAAACGGCTTCACGGGGGAGTTTTACCAAACATTCAAAGAAGAACTAACAACCATTCTCCTCAAACTATTTCAAAAAATTCAAGAACAAGGAAGACTTCCAAACACGTTTTATGAGGCCAGCATAATTCTAATTCCAAAACCTGAAAAAGACACTACAAAAGAAGAAAACGATAGGCCAATATCCCTGATGAACATAGATGGCAAAATCCTTAACAAAACACTAGCAAATTATTCACCATGACCAAGTGGGTTTCATCCCAGGGATGCAAGGCTGGTATAATATTCACAAATCAATAAATGTGATACAGCACATAAACAAAATGAAAGATAAGAACCACATGATCATATTAATAGATGCTGAAAAAGCATTCGACAAAATCCAGCATCCATTTCTGATAAAAATGCTCAGCAATGTGGGAATAGAGGGATCATATCTCGACATAATAAGTGCCATGTATGAAAGGCCTACAGCCAACATCACAATCAATGGACAAAAACTAAAAGCATTTCCCTTAAGAACAGGAACAAGACAGGGATGCCCACTTTTGCCACTCTTATTTAATATAGTACTGGAAGTCTTAGCCACAACAATCAGACAGGAAGAAAAAATAAAAGGGATCCAAACTGGAAAGGAGGAAGTGAAAGTGTCATTATTCGCAGATGACATGATACTATACATAGAAAACCTCAAAGACTCCATCAAAAATTTACTAGACTTAATAAATGAATTTGGCAAAGTAGCAGGATACAAAATGAACATCAAGAAATCGATGGCATTCTTATACAACAATGATGAACTCACAGAAAGAGAAACTAAAAAACAATGCCATTTACCATCGCAGCAAAAAAAATTAAGATACCTAGGAATAAACTTAACCAAAGAAATAAAGGACCTATTCGCAGAAAACTACTGGTCATTGAAGAAAGAAATAGAGGAAGATATAAAAACGTGGAAGCACATACCTTGTTCATGGATTGGAAAAATTAACATCATTAAAATGTCCATATTACCCAAAGCAATCTGTAGATTCAATGCAATCCCTAACAAAATATCAATGACATATTTCACAAAACTAGAACAAATACTTCAAAAGTTTATATGGAACCAAAAGAGAGCCCAAATAGCCAGAGCAATCTTGAAAAAAAGAGAACAAAGTAGGAGGGATCACATTATCAGACATCAGGTTATATTACAAAGCTACTGTAATCAAAACAGCCTGGTACTGGCACAAGAACAGGCATATAGAGCAGTGGAACAGAACGGAGAACCCAGAAATGGACCCAAGACATTATGCTCAATTAATATTTGACTAAGGTGGAAAGAACATACAATACAATGAAGACAGCCTCTTCAATACATGGTGTTGGGAAAATTGAACAGCGATATGCAAAAAAATGAAACTAGATCATCAACTTATACCATACATAAGAATAGACTCAAAATGGATAGAAGACTTAAATGTGACTCATGAATCCATAAATATCCTAGAAGAAAATGTAGGCAACAAAATTTCAGACATCACGCACGGCACAATTTTCACTGATACATCACTTAAGGCAACAGAAACAAAGGACAAAATGAACACGTGGGACTACATCAAACTGAAAAGCTTCCACACAGCAAAAGAAACAACCATCAAAATGGAATGGGCACCCAGTGTATGGGAAAGCATAACTGCCAATGATATATCAGATAGGGGGTTAATTTCCAAAATATATAGAGTGCTCATACAACTCAACAAAAAGAAGACAAAGAACCCAATGAAAAAATGGGCAGAGGAACTAAATAGACACCTCTCCAAACAGGACATACAAATGGCTGAGACAAATGAAGAAATGCTCAACATCACTAATCATCACAGATGCAAATTAAAGCAACAATGAGGTATCACCTTACACTTTTCAGAAAGGCCACCATCAACAAATCATCAAACAAGTGTTGGGGAGGTTGTGGAAAAAGGGGGACTCTAGTACACTGCTGGTGGGAATGCAGACTGGTGCAGCCACTATGGAAAACAATATGGTGTTACCTCAAAAAATTAAAAATTGAATTGCCATTTGACCCAGTGATCCCACTTCTAGGAATATACAATAAGAAGCCTAAAACACAAATCAGAAAGAATATAAGTATCCCCATGTTCATAGCAGCACTATTTACAATAGCTAAGATGTGTTAACAGCCCAAGTGTCCATCAGTAGACGAATGGATAAAAAAGCAGTGGTACATATACACAATGGAGTACTATGCAGCCATAAGAAAGATCTCGTATCCTTTGAGACGACATGGGAAGACCTGAAGAGTATTATCCTAAGCGAAACAAGCCAAGCAGAGAAAGACAAGTATCACATGATCTCACTTATTTGTGGAATATAATGAACATAACAGTCTGAGGAATAGGGTAGACCCAGATACATGGAAGTAGGGTACAGACTGACAATCCTCAGAAGAGGGAGTGGCAGGGGAAGGAATAGATAAACCATAGACCTTATATGCATGTATGCAAAACTGATGGACATGGACAACAAATCTGGGGACGGGCTGGGGGGAATGGGGAGGAGGGTATCAATGGGGAAAAAGGAGAAACATCTGTAACAAAAATAAATTAATAAAAAAAAAGAAAAAGAAGATTATGGCAATGTTAAATTGCTATTAAGTTTCAAAATGCTTACCCCTCAATTTCTCCTCTTCTCTATCACAGACTCACAACAGACTGCAGACTACATTTTGAGTAGCACTGGTCTTATGTATATTGCATATAGATATAGGTGCTTATGTATATATATTTACTTCATTTCTATGTCAATATTACTTCATTTCATTTCTTTATATAAAAGACTATGCAAAACTTGCCCATCAAGGTCCCAAATATTGTAATCAGATGTCTCCATAGACCCATACTTTGTTCCCTAATAAAAATAAAAATAGTGAAAATAGTTCTCATGTTTATTCCCCAAAACAGTTACCTATTACCTTAATATAAAATATTCTTCTATGTTCTACCAAAGTTTCTTCTGTTTCCTAGTTCCCGTTTCTTGTTTTGTTCATACCCAAATTCTCCCTTTTAAGCCAGACCTATTCCTCTGGCTTCCTTTTTTTTTTCCCAATTAAGAGTTAACATTTAATATTGTATTAGTTTCATCTACAGCACAGTGAATAGACATATATATAACTTACAAAGTGACCCCTCGATAGGCCTTGCACTCACCTCATTCTTTTTTTTTTTTTTTTTTTTCTTAATTGGTTTTAAAGAGAAGAAGGGAAAGAGAGAGAGAGAAACATTGATGAGAGAGAACATCGATTGGCCACCTCCTGGATGCCCCCCACTGGGGACCAGGCCCACAACCTGGGCATGTGCCCTGACCAGGAATTGAACCGGTGACCTCTTGGTGCATGGCTAGACACTCAACCACTGAGCCACACCGGCCAGGCGCACCCACCTCATTCTTAAAAACCACACATTAGACCAAAGGAACGAGGTCTGAGTACTTTCTTTGCTATACTTCTCCCATCGTAAAAGATACTAGAGAGAGCAATGACTCAAGATGGCATCTGGCTAACAATCATGATTCCATCTCTTCCAACCTACCATTAAACTAAGGTGATTTAGAAAAAAAGATGAGTTCATTAACACTGATATTGAAGACTGTCAACCAACCTTATACTAAATATCATAAGTTATTCACAAGACTTGTGGAGTTGAACTAGGTATTTCAACTGGTAACTGACACAATGACATGAGTTTAACAAGAAAAGGAAGTGGTCTTTATATAAAGGAAACCTTTAAAAAAATACAGCTTAGAAGAATGCCATCTTCATGAAACACTAAAAATGTTTCCAATTAACCACCTACTAATCTAAAAATGTTTAATACACAATTAAAGTGCAGCCAAACAAACCACCAGCAGAATACTGGGGGGTACTTGACGAAGCAATTCCAAATTTCATTGAGAAAAATAAATGGTAAAAACTAGTAAAGGAAAAAAGAAGAAGAAATCAGCAAATTTATACAACCAAATACTGGTGTGTCTTTATAAATGCAAAGACTTGGAACTGACCTAGCTTACTCATCATCAATGAACACTCCCCTGTCCCTACCTCAGCACATAGTAGGCTTTCAATAAATATTAATATAATAGTTACAATAATTAAAATAGTGTGGTACTATTGCAAGGACAGGCAGAACAGTGCAATAGAATACACAGCCTAGAAATTGATATTAACCAACCATTCAGTAACTACGATAAAGGTGACATATCAAATCACTGAGATATTATGTTGGAATATCAATTAAGTGGTTGAAAAAAAATTAAAGTTGACTTCTACTTCATAGTAAAGTAAATATCAGCTGCATTAAGTGTAAAAAGAATTAGAAGAAATCAAAGAAAAATATATATTGTGGTGGAAAAGGGTCATTTTATCATGAAAAAAAATGGAAAAGAAAAGACTGACAGAAATGAATCCTGGAAATTTAGAAACTTTCATGTCAAAAAGCATAATAAAATTAACATGCAAGATTAAAATGGATAAAACTGCCACATATAATAAATATTAATAAAATATAGTAAAATATTCTTAATACACCATCAGCTCCTATGAATTCATTAAGAAAATCATCCTAATTCAAAACTGAGCAAAGAACATAGAGACTTCACAAAAGAAAACTACAAACAGCAAATAAATCATATGAAAAAATGTCCAAATTCAGTAATGAAGAAATGCAAATTAAAGCAAGGTATTATGTTTTGCCTATTAAATTAGAAAATATTGTACTTCAAGTTAATCAATCAGCGCTGGCAAAGTGAAAAATGCTGTAACAGCCTATTCTGGTATATAAGACCTTCCTTGACAGCAATACGTGTAAGTTATTTTAAAATGTTCACTCTGACATTCATCAGGAATTAATCCTGATAAGAGCTGAACACAAACACCTGCATATAAGAATATTCTTTAGTTTATTGAAAAGAATTACAATTAGAAAATGCCAAAGCACATTAGCAAAATAAAATAGGGGAAATAAATCCATAGGGCAAGGCAGCCAAAAAGAAAAATATTTCTGAAGATATTTTATGGCTAAGAAGATATCCCTGATACATGATAGGTAATGACAAACAAAAGAGAAAATAGTGTGTGTCCACATGTCACTGCCCCAGTGTGATTTTTAGTTTAAAAGAGATATATCTACATGAATATGCACATACAAAATTCTGAGGGGAACTATAGAAAACTGGTAAAGAGAATAAAAAGAATTTTTTTCCTTATGCTATTTTGTATTTTTAAAATTCGCTCTAATGAACATCTATTAGTTTCATAATTTAAAAATTAAACATGGTTTTAAAAGTAAATACGGCTTACCTTAATAAAACCCCAGAGTCCACCAGCAGATGCTTCATCCTGATCTCTAACAATTCTAGGATCTTCTTGTTCCTCTGGAAAAGTAATGGCTGATGTGGTTTCAGTTCCCTGGGCCAGAGATGTCAAACTGGCTTGCTGAGTAATGGGGGTTGGCACAATACCTAGTTAATGGCAAAAATGTTTGGTATATATAATTCAGTCTACAAATTATTTCCTATAAAAAGATATGAGATGAACAGTTTAAAACAGCTTAAATAATGTAACTATATACCCATGCATTTCAAGTTCGAGTTATGAACTCAATCACCTAAACCTATTTTATAAAATACAAATGAAACAAACCTCTAAAAAAAATTTTTTTCTTTTTCATAGACTTACACCAACTGGCCTAAAAATGGACCAAAAAATAACAATCAAAAAGTACTTTATGTTTACTCTATTTAGCACTTGGACATGGACAGCTATAGTTCTAATTTATTTAACGCATAAAAATCGACATAAACACCCAGGCCTATCATATAATAGCATAAAACAATTGGTACACATACTCTACCTACCATATTTTAACTCAAAAAGAAAATTCACATATATATAAACATAGGTACAATATATGTACTCTGCAAAAAATTTTATTTGTAAATATGAATACAAAAAGTTGGATAATAAAAATTACAACAAAGTTGCTTACTTTCCTAAAATAAAACAACAGGCAGAAAATGACGAGGATGAAGTTTTGATATTGCTTTCCAACAACCATTCCAGAGAGGCCAGCAGAAGGTATAGCTGACCCAGAAGAGTAAATGGCCCAATACTACCAACTTATAGCACACAGGAGCTTTTATCTGGCTTTGAATTTTTCCAGGCTGAATAAAACTATTCCTTAGACCACTCAGTCCTGATCATTTTTTAAGTAACGCTTTAAGAAACTCTCAAATTTCACCTTGATGTTTCTCTATAAGTGCATAAAATGTTAGGACAACATTTTAGAATTTTGTCTGACATTCCATATACTAATCATGTACTACTAAGTTTTACAACACATAAAAATCATATACTAAGTTACATCAGCTTTAGTTTAATAATTTAAATAGCAAAAACATGAGAATAGGAAACTCTGTAAGTCAAAGAAATGCGTTTAAAACATTCATGCAGAGAAGAAACTGGGAACCTTATGCACTGCTGGTGAGAGAGGTGCTTTGGAAAAGAGTCTGCTGGTTTTTCAAGTCAGCAATTTCATGCCTTCATACATACCCAAGAATGAAAATATGTCCACACAAAAACTTGTACACAAATATTCATAAAAGTGGTATTCATAACAGTCAAGAAGTGGAAACAATCCAGTGATGAAATGACTAAACAAAATATGGTATATCCATTCAATGGCATATTATCCAGTCATAAAAAGGAATGAAGTGCTGATACATGCTACATGGACGAACCTTGAAAATATGCTAAGTAAAGAAGCCAGTTACAAAAGACCACATATTATAAGATTCCATTTACATGAAATGTCCAAAATAGGCAAATTCAGACAGAAAATAAATTAGTGGTTGATTAGGGCTGTGAGGATCTAGGAGGAAGTACGGAATGACTGCAAGTAGTTATGCAGTTTCTTTCTGGGTGACGGTTCTAAATTTAATTGTGACGGTTGTATAGCTCTGTAAATACATTAACAACTAATGAATTATACCCTTTAATGTGAGAACTATATGGTATGCAAACTATATCTGCATAAAGCTATTATTTAAAAAAAAACAAAAACAAAACATTAGCTACAAACATTTATTTCAGAGCATCAGTAAGAGAGGATTACCTGTTACTGGAGGTGCAGAAAATGATGGCATCAAGGGTGTCTGGGGAGCTCTTCCTGCATGTCCCCTCGTAATGTCATACGCTGAACCAACAGAAAATCCTGATGTAGGAGGACCCAAAGGGGGCGCAGATGGAAGAGCACTTGGGGCAGAAGTTGAAGCTGGGAGGTGGGGTAAAGGAGGATTACTAAAGGCAGCAGCAGCGGGTGGAGAAACAGGAGGTGGTATAGCAGTGACAAGTGGTGGAACAGAAGGAACTGGTGAAGGGGGCACAAAAGGCAATGATGCTGAAGGCCTCGCAGGAGGAAGGGACGGCTGAGGGGAAGAGGATGCATGCGGTGGCAAGGACTGCACAGAAGATACATTTGGAGAAGAAAAAGAACTGGTTGCAGCTAGGAAAAAGGAAAGAGGAAAAAAAACCCACAAAATTAGAAATGCTTTTCACTTAGTTTTCATGACTTTCTTCTTGCAAAACATTTAAATATAGCCGACCACCTCCCAAGATTCTAAAAAATGTGTAACTTAAAATATACAACAAATATGACATTCAATTCCCATAAATAAAAGCAGCTATATACAATTATGGTATTGAACTTGTGTTTTGTTTGTTTTGATGTCTTTTATTTTTTTATTTTTTTCTTTATTGATATTAAAGAATGAGAGACAGAAACATCCATGAGAGAGAACACTGATTGACCGCCTCTTACATGCTCTTAACTGGGGATCAAGCCTGCAGACTGGGCATGTGCCCTGCCTGACTAGGAATCAAACCTGCGACCTCTTGGTACATGGGTCGATGCTCAGCCACTGAGCACACTGGCCGGGCTGCTTTGATGTCTTTTAATAAAATAAAGCTGATATGAGCATAAAAACCTACATACTGAAGGCTCAAAAACTTTTTCAGTAGATTAATCACCACAAAGTCACATAACATGAGACACAGCTTTTTGGAATATTTGTGTCATAAGAAAGATGATTTATAGTCAATATGAATGTAAAGAAAAAAAGTTCACCTCTATACAGCAAAATACATGTTTTCTGTCTTTGGGCTTAAATTAAAAGGCTATCTCCCTTCATCTTGGCAAGATCGGAGAAGTTTTAAGATACACATTCTTTTTTTAGATTGACTCAGAAAAGACAGTCTCTTCAGTATCCTCAAAACACTCTAGACGCTGGACAACTCCACGTACCTAAAGGGATGGGGGTGGAAGACATGGCAGCCGCCAGCCCCGCAGGATTTGGTGGAGGAGTTCCAGGTGGTGTTGTCTCTATCCCACTCTCTTCCATCATTTTTCTTCAATTATGATATACTGTAAAAATATAAAAATGTAATAAATATTACACAGTAGTCAAAAGCATATTTTAAAGTGTATATAGAGAATAAATTTAAAGAATAATCATTAAGAGACAGATTAGTCTTTATATTTATAATGCCACTTATTTACAGATGAAGGGTCAGTCAAAATTCCTTAAAAAACTTGCCAGGGAGAATGTCAAATGTGCAAACAATCTGTGACATTTTCATACACATATTTATTATTGGGAAATAATTTTATGTTAACTATATAATTAATCATGATTTTATGTTAACTATATAACTAATTATCCAATATATTTCAAATAATAAACTACTAATCTACTTTCTGCCACATGAATGCATATTAAATTTATATCTAGGTTCCAGTCACTATTACAATTTAATAAAAATCAGTATTTTTGAAACACTTCTTTTCTCCCCATAAAGCATTGTATGTGGGCTACTCCTGTTAACAGTAAAAAATAATAAAATTTGCTCAATTCTCAGTTTTCCTCACATTCTAAAGCATACCCAATAATGGCTAAAGGATATGTGTCAAGATTTAGAGAAGTTAACTACAGCAAAAATGCCACTAGATACCAGGGTTCTAACAATGATTATAAAATATGGAAAAATTCCTTTAAAAATTACAAATTTTCAAGCCTGTCTCCAGCATAAACTCAAAACTTCTAAATATACCAAATTTGTTTTTGATGTCTTTACTCATTTATCATTCAGTGAAGGTCGGCTCCTTGCCAAGCACTGTACTGGTACCTCTGCAAATACAATGGATGAAAAAACAGGGAACTTACAGTCCAGTCCAGGACTCAAAGAATAATACTGGTGTACAATGAATTGTAGCCTGAATTGTGTGCTCTCAGTATAAGAACAGTTCTGTTTGACAGGAATATAGTTTTGACCTGAAGGTCAGGTAAGGGTCCCCCAAGGATCTGAAGAATGTACAGGATTTAACTAGACAAAAAAAGTAAATGTATAGGAAGTATAAAGACCCTAACAAGGTAGAGAGAACAAGGCACAGTCAAGAAAACCCATGTGGCACAGAACAGAAAAGAAGAATGAGGACTGGAAACATAGGCAGGAGCCCAGGCCGTGTTGAGCCTTATAAGCCAGGTTAAGGAATTGGGCTTTTTAAGGACAGAAAGTCACTATAGGGCATTTAAGCTGGCAGTAACATTTTTTGTCTTTTGTTTTAACACTTTGAAGAAATTTTAGATTCACAAGAAGATGCAGAAATAAAATAGCTTCATTAGTACCTCTAACCCAGCTCCTCCCAATAATAGCATCTTATATAACTATAGTACAATGATCAAACCTAGGAAATTAACATTTGTGCAATACTAGTAAGTAAACTATAGACCTTATTTGGATTTCACCTGTTTTTATATTTGTGCAGGTGTGTGAGTGTGTTTGCATAGATCAATGAAATTTGCGTTATATGCACTGACTCATGTAACCACCATCACAATCAGGATACAGAACTGTTCTGTCACCCCCAAGAAACCCCTTACACACTTCTGTCACACTCTTCCACCACAATTAGCCCTGGCAACCAAATGTTCTCTAACATTTTCTCATTTAGTGAATGTTACATAAATAGAATCACACAGCATATGACCTTTTCAGATTGGATTTTTTTCACTCAGCATACTGCCCTTGAAATCCATTGAGTTGCTGGATGTATCAATAATTAGTCCCTTTTTACTGCTGATTAGTACTCCATTTTATAGATGTACCAGTTTTCTCCATTTATCTGTTGAAAAACATTTAGACTGATTCCAGCTTTTGACAATTCATAGTTGTGACTAAAAGACTCTTTTGATGAGAGTATGCATACTGGGGCCACAGGGCAGTCAGAGTAAATGAAGCAAGACCATTAAGAAGGATACAGAGGTAGTTCAAATAGGAAGTAATAACACCCTAGACACCTAGGGAGTTGGGGAAGAGGATGATTCTGCCCCTCATCCCACGGTCATTTGGCAATGTCTGGAGACACTTTTGGTTGTCAGAACTAGAGAGGTACTCTTGGAATCTAACAGATAAAGGCGGGGATACTGCTAAAAATCCTACAACATACAGGGCAGCCCCCACAAGAAAAAATTATCCGACCCCAAATATCAATATTGCCAAAGTTGAAAAACTTTGGCCTAGACTAAGGTGGTGATAGTGGAGATGGAGAAGAGTGGATTCAAGAAATGTTTACGTGGTAAGACTCAGCCCTAGGCTGGATATGGGGCAATGATGGGGCGATGATTGACTTGCACAACTGGACAGAGATGGTGGTGTCACTCACTTAGGAACAATGGAAGAGGGTCAAGGTATTTGCTATCTTTGGGGGGTGGGTTATATAGTGTTTATACTGGACATGCTGAATTTAAGCTCCTTGAAACATCCAAGGAAAGACAACTGGTCTGCAGCTTAGAAACCACGTAAGTGTGGGTTCCTTCATTTTACTCAGTCTCTAAAGCCACATTCTAAGATGAGATTAAGAAGAGGATACAGAGTGAAATGAGAAGATGACTCAATCAATCCTTAAAGAGGAGCCGGGCAGAAGACAAGCATACAGAGAAGAACAAAAGATGACCAGAAAGATAAGGAGAAAACCATGAAGACTGTGGTATAGAAAAAGCCAGTGTGTTCCCAGGTAGAAATAGGCAACAGTATCAAAATCTGCAGACAACAAAGAGGATGATATCTAAAAAATTCAATTGATTTGTTAAACTGGAGATGAATGTAGTGAGAGCTGTTTCCATGGAAGAAGTGGGGATAGAAGTCAGTCTGAATTGGAGTGAGGAGTGGAAGGCAAACATGCACAATGCCTTCTCAAAGCTCTCTCTTCATCTTCCCATTTTTCTAGTAGTCATTCTTTCCTATCACAGATACTACCAAATCCATAGAGTGGCTAATGGAAGGCATATTTAAGGATGACCCTCCATCCCAAACATTAACAAATGTGTTGGCAAAAGAACTTGCACAATGAATACAACCATAACATGGAATAACTGGTCAATTTATTTCAGCCTTTAAAAGCTTTACTATTTGAGAACTGGTTTAATGACAACATCAGGTAAATTTTGTACACATAAATGGAGTACCTTCTACTACAGAAAAGCTATTGTTAATAAAATAACAGTCAAGTGTCAGAGTGGGTAAAGGTTTTAGTGCTCAAATCTGGGCACAGAGAGTAATATTTATGCATCAACATTAAAGTAGATGACCACTTATACGGATACAAGAAAAGTAACTGAACAATGTAGCGCTGATAACCGTAAAAGCAATTATTGTTAAAAGCAATTATTGTTAACGTATCAGTGGTGCAAAAGGTAGTTTCTATTACCAGAGAGTGAGCATCAGTGCAAGGTCTGAGTGTTTTGTCTTTGCATTCTCAGCTCTGATCCCCAAATAAACTTCCACAAATGTTCACTGAATTAAATAGTGGCTTACAGAAGAAAGACCGTAATGCCCAAATGTGTCATGTTCACAGAAATGTACATGGTGTCTCTGAAGACTACTTTGAATGACAAAAACTCTCTTGGATGTAAATTCTGCAAATCTAGGGTATGAGTTACCCTGTAAGTTTGCCTGAAGTAGGGCCTAGAAACTAACAAAAGGCAGAGCACAAAAGCCCCCCTGGAGCAGCGGTAGGCACTGTGCCAGGAACCTACTGGAAAATAAACTACTTCCTTCCCACTGCCAGGGCTGGTTTATTGACCTAGACAAGGCGGGAGCGGTCGAAATTCCTGTACAAGGCGATAGCGGCCTCCCCACAGGCCCTGCCACGTCTCCAGGCCCAGCAGGGCTGGGCTAAGGTCAGCGGGCACCAGCCCCCGGTGTCTCCCCTGCGGCCAGAGCGCTGGAAGGTGGAGCCAAATGGCCAGGGGCGCCGGCCTCGGTCCCTGGACAAGAGCAAAGTGCCGAAACAAGAAGCCCAAAAAGGCACCCACCGCACAACTCCCTGGCTTGCACCGCGCCCCGGCTGCACCCGGCAAGCTCCCCAAGCCCGCGCCGGAGATGAACCACCGCGGGGCTCCACAAAGCTTGACCCTCGCCTACCGTGGCGCCCGCCCACCTTGCAGGGGCTGCGCCCGTTGACGCCCGGCTCCAGCGCCCGCACCCCGTGCCCCCGCCGCCCGCATGCACCCACGTTGCTCCCAGGCTGATGCTCACCTGGGGGCCTGAGAGAGTGTCTGTGTGGCAGCTGAAAAGTGGGGGACAGGGAGATCAGGGGAGCAACACTACTGGAGAAGACGAGGAAGATGCACACAGCACCTTCCTCCGCGCATCCCCGCCTCCAAGATGGCCACCGGCTGCGCACGCCCCTGCGGCTGCCACGTCGCTGCTCCCCGCCCCGCCCCGCGCCTCGCCCCGCCCCCGCCCCTCGCCCCGCCCCTGCCCCGCGCCTCGCCCCGCCCCGGCTCTCTCACTCAGGGCCCCGCCCCCAGGCCACAGGTCAAACCTGCGGGAGAACCTTGTTCCCAAGGTCCTGCTGGCCCCAGGCTTGGCCCTGGGTTTCTCCAGAAGCATTTTCCAGTAGAACTGCTCTCCTTTCCCCTCCGCAAGCCCAACACCCTTATTACCAGGAGTAGCTCATTTATCCTGTGTCGTGGCCGTCCTCGGGGATGGAGATGGCCAGCCAAGGTCATCTAGTGCAGTCCCCACCTCCAGGAAGGACCTTATCCAGAAATGGGAGACTCCTGCCATGTATTTTCAAAGATTTCTAGATAACAGCAGTTGCATCAGGAGTGGGGACAAGGTAACAGCTACTGTACTACTTCCCCCCCAAGTACATGTAGTACATTTGTTTAAAGATGAGAAACCAAAGACAAAGATTATCAACTTTCATTTTTAATATTTTTTTCTTTATTGATTTTAGAGAGACAGGAAGGGAGAGAGAGAGAGAGAGAGAGAGAGAGAGAGAGAGAGATTGAAACAGAAACATCATGAGAGAAAACATCAATTAGCTGCTTCCTGCATGCCCCCCACTGGGGATTGGGCCCACCACCTGGGCTTGTGCCCTAACTGGGAATCGAACAGGCAACCTCTTGGTGCATGGGTCGATGCTCAGCCACTGAGCCACACCAGCTGGGCCAGATTATCAACTTTCTTAACCTCATATGTTCCATTTAAAACAGTACCTGAAACAACCGGTGTTCAATAATATAGCACAGTCATCCCTCATTTATCGCAGTTAATCCATTCCAGACTCTAGCGGTTGCACCTGGCTGTTGAAGGATTCCTGGGGTGCTCGAATACATAGGCCTACAGTCCATACATACAGTAATTTTAATTGTAACACAGGGGTGTACAATTGACTCAGACAACCGAGTGTGCACTGTATCATTTTCACTGTCTCGATCAACTTTTTAATGAATATATTTGAAAATAACACAATAGAGTGAAGCCACAAAAGTCAAAGTGTGAAGTGGCGAGGGACTACTGTAGATTAAATAAATCAATGGCCTGGCCAGTGTGGCTCAGTAGTTGAGCATCGATCCATGCACCAAGAGGTTGCCTGTTCGATTCCCGGTTAGGAAGGGCACATGCCCAGGTGGTGGGCCCAATCTCCAGTGAGGGGCATGCAGGAAGCAGCCAATTGATATTCTCTCTCATCAATGTTTCTCTCTCTCTCTCCCTCCCTTCCTTTCTCTCTATAATTAATAAAGAAAAAATATTTAAATAAATTGATGAATGGAATGCAATGAAGAAAAATAAGGAATTTGAAGTTGGAAGTCCCGGTTTGGGTCTGGGACTACACTAATGCCAGTTGTGCAGTTGCATGACCTTGCATAGGTCACTTAGTCTCCATTCCCATCTGTAAGATGGGAATAATATCTGCCATCTCTCACTCAGGCAGGTAAGAATCAAATAAAATAAGGCATATGAAAGCACTTTTTAAATTGCCGAGTGTTAAACACATGAAAAATTGTCATTGTTCCCAAATTCCTTCAGGAACCCATTCGTAGATTTAACATTAATTTGTCTCTTGGATTTGAGAGTTTTAAGCATTTTGAAATACCTCACAGAAAAAGTTAGTACTGTTTAACTATGTCCCGACTTCAGATCTCACTTTGTGACCACAGTGGGTTGTTCCCTTTGGTGGTGACTCTTATCCCATCCACTGAGAATGTGTGTAGGTGGCTGTCTAAGTTACTTTCCACAGAATGCTGTTTGGGTGGTGCTGAAAATAGTTATCATCTCCATCCTCTTCGGTTAACACCCTTAATAGCTCAAAGGTCTGAGGGTTCTTCATTCATTCAACAAGTATTTATTAGTGGCTGCGGTGTGCTGAGCACTGGGTACCAGAAATGTAGCAATGAACAAGACAGACAAGGTCCTAACACTTAGGGAGATCTCATTCTCATAAGAGAGGGAGAAGCTATGAACTGGAGAATAAACAAAGCAAGTACGGTTGGAGATGAGCACTTTGAAGAATTGTTGGGTGATGTGATATACAGTAATTGGGGTAGGCCACTTTGCATAAGATGAATGCGAATGGCTTCTCTGAGGAGGTGGGATCTGAGCAGACCCGCAAGGAAGCAGGCTGGAGGTTACTTGGACAGAAGGAAGAGCACTCCAAGCTCAGAGGGAGGGCGCTTGACACATCTGCGGAACCATGCGGAAACTGGAAGTGAGACAGGGGTAAGAAGTGAGGTCGGAGAGATAGCAGGGCCAGGTCATAGCCAACCTTGTGGGCCGTGGTGAGGTCTTTGGGTTATATTCTGAGAGAAATGAAAAGCAGGTGGAAGGTTTTGAGCACAGGACTGACAAGATTTGACTTCAGTGTTAAATCACACTCTGCAATGTGACTTTAAGGGGTCCAAGGACTAAAGCGGGAGGGCCAGGAATGACACAATGGTGACTTCGAGTAGCTAATCGGTGGGGGGGGAGGGGGGGGGAGAAGGTGGTGCATGGCCTTGGACATATTTTGAAGGTTGAGCTGTCATGATTTACTGATGGATTGGATGTGGACTGTATTAGTCTCCTAACACTGCCTAAACAAGTACCATAACTGCATGGCTAAAAACAACAGAAATTTCTCTCACAGTTTTAGTGGATAAAAGTCCAAAATCAAGGGTCACGAGGGCCTCTCTGAAGGCTCTAAAGCAGCAGTTCTGAACCTGTGGGTCGCGACCCCTTTGGGGGTCGAACAACCCTTTCACAGGGGTCACCTAAGACATAACAGTAGCAAAATTACAGTTATGAAGTAGCAATGAAAATAATTTTATGGTCGGGTGCTCACCACAACATGAGTAACTGGATTAAAGGGTCGCGGCACTAAGAGGGTTGAGAACCACTGCAGTCTAAAGGGAATCTTTTCTTATCAATTCCAGCGTCTGGTAGATCCAAATGTTCCTTGGCTTGTGCCACCGTAACTCTAATTGCTGCCTCTGTCTTCAGGTGACGCTGTGTCTCTGGTCTCATATATCCCTGTGCCTTTCTCTTCTAAGAATACCTGTCACTGCATTTAGGGCCAACCCTAAATCCAAAATAATCTCAGCTCAAGATCCTTGAGGAGCGAGGCCCTATTTCCAAATAAGGTCACATTCACAAGTTCCAGGGAGAAATATTTTTGGGGGGTGGGGGGGTGGCTATTCTACCCACCAAATGGGCCATGAGAGACAGGAATCAACTAAATAAAAAGGTGGTTTTGAAGTTGCTAACCTTGAATTCCATTTATAATATTCTGTGTTTTATAGACCCTTTCTCATTTCAATTTCAGAATAATTTTATATGGCAGGTATTATTATTATTCCAGTATCAGAAATTATTTTCCCAGCGTTATTCCAAAGGAAAGTATGGCTCTGAAAATTCTGTGTAAATCTAGAATTGGAACTCAGAATTCTTTAGCTGTACCCCAACTTCTTGCCTGCTTTGGGAGTATAAGTAAGAAAATGTGTTAGATGGAGGGCAGGAAAGTTACAGCTTAATGACAGAAGAACACTTGTTTTTTTTCAGTTGTTGCTAATAGAATTCATCAAACTTTTCCTTACAAGAAGTTTCTGATACATAATAGAGTTCATTTTTGAGCTATAATGAGAGATACAGTATGATAGTGGAATTTTGCTATTACTGCACACAGGCAAACAAAACTATTTTCCACTTGAGCTGAAGGGTTTTTCTAGCTCACTTCAGAGTTAATAGACCTATTCTTAAATGCTCCTACACAGTCCATAATGCCTGTAATATCCATGTTCATGTTTTTGGACAGAGAGGAGCGAGGCTGAGACTTGAGCATCTGCAGCATAGCCAGGAGTAAGGGCAAAGCCGAATCTGGTCAGTGAGTTGTACAACCACAAGGACACTTCAGCAGATGTGTCAAGGGTGCGGTCCAAGATAGACATCAGGGCCCATCCCTACACCCAACCCATGCAAAGAGGACATTTAAGTTCATTCAGCAACAAGCAAAGGGGTGGAGGGTTGTCCCAAACATTGCATGGGGCACACTTATACTAAAGAATTCATCATTGTTTACCTGGAATTCAAATGTAGGAGCCAACAAGTCATGACTTAAGAGTCTGAGAGGCAATGTAGGAATGATTAGGACACAGATATTGGTACCAGGCAACCTGCATTTGAATCGTGGGTCTAGCACCTGCTAAGTCAATAGCTCACCTTGGGCATGTCAATTAAACTCCCCGTGTCTTGATTTCTTTACTTATACAATGAGAATTTATATTAATATGTACCTCATAGTATTTTCCTTGAGGATTAAATGACTTAATATGTGCAAAGGGCCTGCACCAGAGCTCACGTCGTGTTCTTCATGTAAGCGTGAGCTCTTGTTCTTTGACTTTTAATCTTGCTAAATATTTGTCTAGCCATGAATGGTGTAAACCAAAGACTTTTATTTATGTGAGTCGGAGTTTTAGTTTCTGAATCAAGATTTTATTTGCCTGCTTATTTTCAACCAAAGAAAATTTAGTTTCATGATAAATAGGTGACTCCGACTTCTAATTTGCACAGGACACTCCCAACGTAGGGCTGATGTCTCAGAATAATTATTAAAAGTACCCACCTTTTATTCTCAAACATGTTTCAGTTTGGACAATAAATCTGTCCAAAAAATTTGGACTAGGTCATTCTAGTTACAGAGATGTTAACAAGTTTTTCTTTTTGTGCGTGTGAGTTATAGTGTGAAAATGTCAATACCTGCCCCTTGCCTGTATACACATAATCATTATAACCAGAATCCAGTTCAATTTGCTTTAAAGACTGACTCATCTTTCTAAAATATTTATTTATAAAAACATTCTATGGCTCCTCATTGCCTACATGGTAAAATCTTACCCTTACTTTCTAGACTCGTCTTCTCTTCTTGCACCTCCCTCTGCCCCAACCCACCCCCCGGCCCCAGCTGCAATGTTGAAACCATGTGCCTTTGCTCCTCTCAGTCCATCCCCTTCTGCTGATAGGTCCTCATTTTTCAAGGACCAGATCAAAGTTTTCTTCCATCGTAAAACCGTTCACATTGCATTTTTGTCGGTTGCACATGTCTATATTCCCTATTTGTTTACTAGCTCGTTGGTAGTAAAACTTTATTTTCTGAATCCCAATACATTCCAATTTTTACATATGAGTACTCTATAAGTATTTTTAAATTGACAGGAATTTCCTAAGAAGCTTCATGTGTAGTACACACATTGCAAAAAGTCCTTATAATCATCCTTTTCTCTGCTACACAATGATTCTACTAAAAACAGCCCTGTAGAAGACAGAACAAATACACTTCTTTTGGAAATTTTGAAATTTTACTTTGAATAAGGGAGCATGCAACTAAAATGAATTCTGCAGCCAAGGAAATACTGTTAATATACAATAGGATTACAAAGGATTCTAAATGTTTTTTAGACTTTTGTGCTTTTACAAAGTTAAAAGTTCACATAACTTCAACCAATAGCTCCCAATGCATCGTAACTTCTAAATTATTTATATCTGTTGTAGTATTCCTCAACCTTTTGAATTCACAGAATTTCCCAATAGATTTTACATTGTAGTTTAGAAAAGTAAAGGAAACATAACACAAGTGTTCTTACAAGCACCTTCATTTTCAAGCAATGTTTAAAGTTGTATTCGTTCTTTCGGTGGTTCAGCATTTCTCTAACACTCAGAGTAAAATTTTGCGAAGACAGCCTAGGAGATGAATGGGTCCAATTCATATAATCACACGTCAACCTGATTGCACGTGAACAGCCATTTGGTGTTCCCCACTTGTCCTCTCTAGAATACCACTGAGCAGGTCATCAGGGTAAGGTGGGCCACACCGGATTAGAAATCTAGTACTACCACTACTGATTAACATTGCAGCCCTAGGGTTGCCCTCTCTGAGCTTCAGTTTCCTCCCCCAACAAGTGAAGAAGAGCTAAGTGATTTCTGTGGTGGGCGTTAATTATGGTTAGTTTCCTACCAAGACACAAAAAGAAGCTAATAAGTAGTTATCAACACCGATGAGAAGTCCTAGGTGAAATGTTAGAAGATGGAATTGATGAGTTGATGAGGGTGAGGTGATGATTTACATTGTGATCAAGTGGGTTTTTTCCCCCACAGATATAAGGGTGGTTCCATTTCAGAAAAATCTGTTCATGATTTAATACATTTCAAATTTGGCACTACCAATAAAAAAGGCGCAGGAAAAAGCATCTGATGAAGTTCAACTCTTATTTCTGATAACTTTTGGTAAATTAGAAATAGAAGGAATCTTTAACCTGATAAAGAACCTCTATGAAATAATATAGCAAATACAATATTTAATTATGAGATATTAGAAGCATTTCACTTAAAATTATAACAATGTAAAAAGAGAGAAAAGTTTTTACATAGAAAGGAGAAGCAAAACTGTTGTTCTTTGCGGTAAAAGTTCTTGTTTTTATCTCCCATACATAGTCCTTGCATCTCTTGTCCCAAGCTTCTAATAATCTCCCCCAGTCCATGACTTTAAACAACATCTTTATCCTGGTGATTCCCACATTTATATGTCCAACCATACTTCTCTCCTAAACTCCACAGTTATTCAATAGCTTTACTCTGATGTCTAATTAGGGAGCTAATGAAGAATCTTCATATTAAAAAAAAAACACCACCACCATCCTGCTCGCCTATCACAGTTTCCACCCAGTCAATGGCAACTCTGCATCTCCAGTTGCTCTTACAAGTGCTAGATCTGGTAACAGCCCAAATGTCCATCAGTAGACGAATGGATAAAAAAGCTGTGGTACATATACACAATGGAGTACTATGCAGCTGTAAGAAAGAAAGATCTCTTATCCTTTGAGACGACATGGAGAGACCTGGAAAGTATTATCCTAAGTGAAACAAGCCAAACCGAGAAAGACAAGTATCACATGATCTCACTTATTTGTGGAATATGATGAACATAACAGTCTGAAGAATGGGGTAGTCCCCGAGACGTGGAAGTGGGGTACAGACTGACAATCCCCAGAGGAGGGGTTGGTGGGGAAGCGATAAACCACAGAACTTATATGCATGTATGCATGAACAAAGGTCATGGACAAAAAAGCTGGGGACAGAGTGGGGAGGGAGAGGGAGGGGGGAATCAGTGGGGGGAAAAGGGGAAACGTCTGTAACAAAAATAAATAAATTAATAAAAAAAAAACTTGGATCAAAGTCAACATCAATAGTGACGACTCATGTTGATAAAATCTGCCCTTGAGATGACGCAATGAAGTGACATTTTACCTCTGTGGTCTTCCTCCCCCAAGCCCATAACCCTGATGTAATCATGAAAATCGAGCTATCTATGACACATCTGGACCAGTATTCCTCCAAACTGCCCGGAGGAAGGAAGGGCTGTCTCAGCCAAGGGGAGCCGAAGGTGACCATCACAACTCAATGTGAAGTGTTGTGGAAATGAAGGCCAGCCCACTGAGGAGGGAAAGGCTCCCCAGTCAGAGCCTGCAGGGGACTCAACCTCCGTCCCCTGGCTTGGCAGACTCACGGGGCGACAGAGGACTGGCAGAGCTTGAGAGTGGACCGAGGTTTCAGGTGTGCCTGACTAGAGCTGCGGGCAGGAGAAGCTGGAGATGGACTAACTAGAAGTGGGGCACTCTACATGATTGCTTAGGGTGCATAACTGGGTTTCTCTCGTTGGCCCTGAGTTGGAAGTGGGGGCTAACACTAGGGAAGCTGTTCGCTAGTAATGAAGTCCCGGTCTCTTGGGAATGATCGCTACAGGGGTTGCTGTCTGAGCTCCTGGGCAGGTTGCTGTCTATTCTAAGTCAGAGTTCTGAATTAAAATATGGACTTTAGTTAATAATATAACAATATTGGTTTATTAATTGTAGCAAAGGTACCACTGTGAATGTAAGATGTTAATAATAGAGGAAACTAGGTATAGGATATGAGGAAATTCTCTATACCATCTTCTCGAGTTTTCTGTGAACCCAAAATGTCTAAAAAATAAAGTTTATTTGGAAAAAACAAACACCTTTGAGATATCCTCAACTCCTTGCTTTCTCTAATGTCCACCCCCAATCCTTCAGCAAGTCCTTAGTCAGTACCTGACCACGCGCCCTCCGCTCTAATGTCACCCTCTCAGCCCCGACTTGACCATCTCTGCTTGGAAGTCTTCGCCAGCTTCCCAGGGCCCGCCTGCTTCCACCCCGCCTCTAACGTCCTTACCCACAGAGCCCTTCCGTGGCCGACCCAGTGCACAGGACCCTGCCCCTGCAGCCCCTCTGCCCGCCTCCCAACACCCTACCCCACGCACTCTGTTCCCCACGTCGGCCCCCTCGCTGCTGCTCAGGGGGACCCAGCTCACGCTCACGTGCACCCTTCGTACTGGCTCCCTCTTCCTGAAGCTGGTTTGCGTCCTCATGTCATTTCACTCCCGGGGAGTCTTTCCCCAAACACCCTGCTTTATGTTTCTTTTTAAAAAATATTTTTCAATACTTCTTCGCAGCACTTAGCACTTCTTAACATTACCATGTATCTATTTATTGGCACAGTGTTCGCCTCGCACGAATGTAAGTGTTCATGAGCTCAAGGCCAATTTTTGTTTTGTTCACCACTGTGTCCCCGGTGTTAGTCCCAAGTACTTGGTAGGCACTCAGCCAACAAGTGAATGAATAAATAAAGGACTGTGTGGAGGTTCATAAAGCTAATGCTTTAGAGTGTGCTCAACATTCTTTTCAAAAGGCTCATAATTTCAGTTTTATCAAATCAAAAATATTTTCGCAGAGACAATGTGGTTCTTCATTTCCTTCATACATACCAAATGTATTTGACTTAGTGTGGGTCCATTTGACATGGCTCAGAAGTATGATCTGAAATGGAAGTTAAGATTCCTTACATAATTTGCAAGCATAGGCACGCACATTGTGTGTGGCTTAAATTTCGACAGGTCACAATTCCTGAAGACAGTTTGAAATATGCACTCAACCGATGTTTACTGACCAACACACTGTGCTAGGAGCCACGGACCAGAAATAACATGAATGAATTCCTGCCCTAAAAATGATCCCAGCCAAAAGGACAGCTATGCACCCAAAACACAAAAATCCAAGAGGGAAAATTTGACAAGTACACACGAAATGAGAGGGGGAGAACACAAACCATGTGGCATAACTACACAGAGCTGTGAAAAACACCTTTCCTTTTAAAGACAGCTTTTGGGGTGGGAGTAATTGCAGCTGGCGATCAGGAAATGGATCTGAGTATATCTGTTCATGCCCCATTGCTTTCATGGAACAGGCCACCCCCTTTTGAGACTCTCTCTTCCCTCGAATCCATGATGCTGAACTAATCTTTTCTCCTACTCTTTTCTGACTACTGCTATCTTACAACATTCATTTCTTTATTTATTTTTAGGTCCTCCGGTCTTCTTATTTGAATATTACCTATTTCACATGGAGACCATACACTGGAGCATTTAACAAGGGTTTAGATACTGTCTCTGTCTGATTGTTTTCCTGCTATGCCCAGATACAATATGAGAGCCAATGCCGGGACTCATTTCACATTCCTTCTATTCAGAAAGACAGGAGCCAGCATATAAGGGACAAATCGTTACCTTCTGGTTTGTAAGAGTCACTGTGTGTCCCCTGCCATTGCCCTCATGGCCTCCATTTTTCTGCACAGTCCTCCTCCCCTGCTACATTAGATGAAAAGGGTTCAGACTCTTGGTGCATTGCTTTTAAAGACTGCCAATCCCGCCCTGGCTGGTTTGGCTCAGCAGTTAGAGCATCGGCCTGCGGTCCAGAGAGACCCAGGTTCGGTTTCCGCTAAGGGCACATACCTCGGTTGCAGTTTGTCCCTGGTCCTGGTTGGTCGTGTGGGTGGCAGCCACTCAATGTGTCCCTTTCACGCTGATGTTTCTCTCTCTCTCTCTTCCTCTGTCTCCCTCCCACTCTATCTGAACAAAAAATGAAAAAATGTCCTCGGGTGAGGATAAAAAAAAAAAAAAAAAGACTGCCAATCCCATTTGTATATTCCCTACTTGTAGACAAGAGAAAGAATCTACCCTCTGAGCTTTAATAGAAACCCTCAATTCTGCATGCCTCTCTGTAATCTTTCTCCAAAACGTGAGTTCCAATTTCTAACAACCTAGAAAGCTCATCAGTTTCTCAATTTCAATTAAGAGATACATTCATCACCTTATCCATAAAACGATTTTCATATTTTTCCTTTTTAATTCATTAATACTATCATGTTTATCCAGTAATAAGAAAAGTATTTGACAGCTCTTCTTCCTTCACCAGTCATATTCATCGAGACCTAAATTAAAGCTTTTGATAGTTTTGTAGACCACAAATCTCTGTGAAAAGTACCTTAGAGGCAGGAGGGGAAGCAGGTTGCCCCTTAGGGAGATTTCCTAGTGAGAGATGATCAAGCCTGGCTAAGGCTGTAGCAGCCATGCAGAGGAGACCATGTGTAAGTCAAATAGGGACCATGTAAGTCAGTAGTGTGCTCTCTCCGGAGCCTGGATTCCACAAGCACTGCTCCCTCTTGCTTAGCGAGCACAGATTCTGATTTTTATTTCAGATGCTCTACTTTTTAAATGTTTGACATGATTTTTTCCCCCCAAAAGTAATATATGGACCAGCACAAAACTGAAAGGTACAGAAAAGTGTGAAATGACAACTTTTTCTCATAAGCCTGGTCCCTCCTCAGAGACAGTCACAAGTATGACTGTGTATCTCACAAGCATATGTCCATGTTCTTTCCTTGTGTTTTTACACAACTAGAAATACACCAGATATAGTACATCATAATTTAGTTCTTGGTGTGTGTGTAAAAAACTGCATGCATACAACACACACTCACACACACACACACACACACACACACACTGGAGCTCGTCCCATATCGCTATATTTACACCACTTCATTTATGAAGAGCTACATATGCTCCCATTGAATGGATTGGATTGCCAATAATTTCTTTAACTTGTACCAATTCCTGAACATTTAGTTCATTCCAACCTTTTGCTAATACCAGCAATGCTATCATGATTCTACTTAGATAAATGCCATTTTACACCCAACAAGCATATCTTTAGACTAAATCCCCAAAGTAGAGTTACTTGATCAAATGGTATGTCTTTGGAATTTTAATAGATAATGCAAAATTGCTCTCCAATGAGGATGCATCAAATTTTACTCTCAGCAGTGAAGTATGAAGCCTGCTTCTCTACTTTTTTCCAATATAGTTTCTTACCAAATATTTGAATCTTTGCTGATTTATAGGCTGGATAGATATCTTTGCATTTATATTATGAAGATTGAGATTGAACATTTTATGTAAAAGCCATTTGTATTTGTTTTGATGCAATCTCTATTTTACATTATATTATTGATTTTTAAACAGTGTATAGGAGGTCTTTAATACAATAAAGAAATAGACCTATACATGTAACACATATTGTAAATATTTTGCCTGCAATGTAATTTTGATTGTGTGTGTGTATGTGTGTGTGTGTGTGTGTGATTTGCCATGCGGAAGGTAAAGTTTTTACCTTTCTAGAGACACATTTATTAGTTTTTTACAATCATTTCTTCTATATTAAAATAAAACTCAGCTGGCATTTTTATTGAGGTCCTATTAAATAAATAGATTGCATTAGAGAGAACTGGCATCTTTATAATACTACGCTGCTTATCCAAAACTCTTCTTATATGCTGGGCCTAACTGCACTTGATTATTTTAAAATACAGACCTTAATTATTTATTCATAAGTTTTTCTTAGGTATTTTATTTTTTTCTTACCATTGTCAATAGAGTCTTCTATTGCTTTTTGTAATTTATTATTGCTTGTATATAGAAAGACTGTTTATTTCACAATATTAATTTTATAACCAGTCACCTTACTGAACTGGCTTGTTGCCAATAGCCAATACATTCATTGACTTTTATTTTCTTATCCTTTACAATATTTATACTTATTTATTTTTATCATATAATTTTCTTAAATTGAGTAAGGTTTTATTTGTGTTCTAAAGTATGGCCAGTTAGCTCCAATGTTTTATGGGTATGTGAAATGAATGTTAAATCATGGAACTTAATTTCATGCAAAGCAATTATACCTACCTATTACTCACATTGTTTATGTATTCCATTGACAAATATTTCTTATTCTGTTGCTATGCCATGAACTGAGATATGGAGCTAAAATATCCCATAACTGATGTGTCTTATTTACCCTTGTGTTTCCTGTAATTTTTGCTTTAGTTATGCAGATACAAGGTTATTTGATTCATTGGGATCCATAATGATGAGATCATCAAAGTGGATCGTACCCTTCATCATGTACTTCACATTTGCCTGACATGCCTTTGCTCATCCTCTCATTTTTATGAGTTATTTTTATCTTCGATATACCTCTTGAATTTGAAAATATAATTAAACTTTACTTTATGATTCACTTTGAGATTTTTTTCCTCCACTGAGGAGTTATCAACTTACCATTATTTATATGACACATGTTTAGTTTTCATCTGATATAGTTTTTATTATGTTTCCTGTTATATTGATTTTTTCTTTTGCTACATTGTTTATAATGTTGCGTGTGTGTGTGTGTGTGTGTGTGTGTGTATACACACTCTCTGATAATCTAGGGAGTTTATGCTTTTGCTCTAATGATTACCTTTATAATTATTACCTTATGAAATATATTTGACCTTCTATGTAGCATTTATTGACTCCCTATTGTAAGTGAGGATGAAACTATATATACTTATGGCCTTTCCCATTTTAGTTGATTATATATTTTTGGTAGTAGCTACCTTTATATGTTTAAATCATACACCTGTGTTACTTGATTTATTGGCTTAATACAGTTCCCAAGAGCCTTCCTCGTCTTCTACTCTGTCTTCAAACTCAAACTCTTACATCTAAGCTGAGAGACAAAATCAGTGTCTAGAAAAAGCCAGAAACCAAGTCCCTGCAGCAGGAAATCTGAGGAGAACAAGCGCAAAAATTAGTGGCCACTGGACCTTCTGAGATCTTATCGTTTCAGAAGTCTGGGGACAGATGCACAAGGAGGCATCATAGGAATGCAGTGCTTTTCCACTGAATTTGGAGAGACAACATAAGATGGACTTTTATTTTGAGAAGAGTCATGAAAGTGAGGTATTCTGTGGAGTTTGTAAAGTCGGTCCTGTGAAGGGGGTCAGGAAAGCAAAGCTCATGTTCTGAACGTGGGGTTTTGACTCCTATTATCTAAAAAAGAGAGGTCGCTTCTTGTTGCAAAGCTCAATACTTTGTACTGGAAGATGAAGAGGTAATGTGGGGTTTGCTCCTTTGCAATGCCAAAGGTTGCTCTCCTTGTTAAGATCATCGCCTGCACCTTCAACTATGCTTTTGATTCTGTACTGCTTCTGGCAATTTCTTGCTCCATTCTGTTCTGCAACATTTAGTTAATATCAAGTACTAGTGTCCACACACAAAAGGAAAGGTGGAAGAGTTAATAAATACCTACTGTGTACCAGGTTCTCGCTGGAGCTTTTCGTGTGTTGACTCACTTAAGTGCCAAATAATTCTAGGAGTGAAAAAGTATCTTAATTTTCTGATGAGAAAAATGAATCTCTAAAATATAAGGGCTAAAAAATCCAGACAAATTGTAAGTGGTGGGGTGTGAATCCTTGTCAGAGTCCAAAAATAAACTAAATCTCTCAGCTCTCTCTCTCTCTCTCTCTCTCTCTCTCTCTTTTTCCTTTTTTAAGTAATAGGCTCTTTTTTTTTTTTTTTTTTTTTTTTTACAGTAGTTTAGGTTTATAGAAACACTGAGTGGAAATTACAGAGTTCCCATGTACTTCTTCCTAACCAGAGATTCCCCCACTGTTAACATCTGGCATTAGTGTTCGTTACAACTGATGAACCAATATTGTTGATATGATTTCACTGATCCCAAATTCTCCAGTGCTCCACCTATTCACCCTCCCATCCTTCCCCTGAAACCACTGATCTTTATAGGTTTGCTTTTTCCAGAATGTCATATGGAAATCACAAAGCATATAGCATTTTCAGACTGGGTTCTTTTACTTAGCAATACGCATTTAAGTTCCTCAGGTCTTTTCATGACTTGATGGCTTATTCTTTTTATCACTGTGTAATAATCCATTGCATGAATGTACCACAATGTGCTTATCCATTCACCTATTGAAGGATATCTTGGCTGCTTCTAGGTTTTGACAATCATGAATAATGCTGTTATAAACATTGATTTTTGTGTGGACATATGTTTTCAACTCATTTAGGCAAACACCAAGGAGCATGATTGGTAGATTTTAAGGTAAGAGCATGTTTAGCTTTGTTAAAAAAACAAACGACTGAACTGTCTTCCAATGTGGCTGTGCCATTGTGCATTGTCACCAGCAATGAGTGAGAGTTCCTGTTCCTCCACATGCTCACCAGCATTTGGTATTGTCAGTATTGTGAACTTCAGCCGTTCCAACAGGGGGATAGCTAATTGTTGTTTTAATTTGCAATTCCCTAATAACATATAATGTTAAGCATCTTCTTACATGCTTATTTTCTATTTGTATGTTTTCTTTGGTGATGTGTCTGTTCAAATCTTTTGGCAATTTTTAAATCAGGTTGTTTTCTCCTTCTTGAATATTAGAAGTTAAATTTTGAAGATGTAGATTCTGAATTTCAAAGAATTGTTCCATTCATCTGGTTTATCAAGTTTGAGGGCATAGAGTTGTTCCTAGTATTCTTTTATCATCCTACTATTTATGCAGTTGTGGTGATGGTCCCATTTTATTTCTTATATTAGTAATTTGTGTCTTCTCTCTTTAATTCTTAGTTGGCCTTGGTAGAAGTTTATAATTTTATTGCACTTTTCAAAGAACCAAATTTTGGTGTTATTGATTTCCTCTATTAATTTCTTGTTTCCAATTTCATTGATTTCTGTTCTTATTTTTATTATTTTCATTTTCATTTAGTTCACAATACTTGAATTTATCTCTTAAGATTTCTTTGGTCCTTATGTTACATACAAGTGTGTTGATTAATCTCAAGCATTTGGAATTTTCCAGCTTTTTTCTGTTGATTTCTACTTTAATTTCGCTGTGATCTGAGAGTATACTTTTTATGATTTGTATTCTCTTAAATTTGTCAAGGTGTGTTTAATGGCCCACAGTGTGGTCTATCTTGGTAAATGTCCCAGGTGAACTTGAGAAAAATATGTATTCTGCTATTGTTGAAGTATTCTATAAATGTCAATTAGATTCAGTTGATTGATGGTGCTGTTCAGTTGAACTAGGTCTTTATTGATTTTCTGCCTGCTGGATCTACCAATTACTAATAGAGAGATGTTGAAGTTCTAATTATGATACTAGACTCATTTCTTTCTCCTTGCACTTTTATCCGTTTTTGCCTTACTTATTTTGACATTTTATTGTTAGTTGCATATACAATATGGATTGTTATGTCTCCTTGGAGAAGTGACTCGTTTATAATTATGTAATGTCCCACTATATCTCTGATCATTTTCCTGGCTCTGAAGTCTGCTTTTTATAAAATTAATATAGTTACTCCCACTTTCTCTTGATTAGTGTTAGCATAGTATATCTCTCTTTATCCATTTACATCTTTATCTAGTACATAGTGGTTTCCATCTATGTGCCTTTACATACATATATATATAATTATCTAATTATATATTTATATATATAATATGTTTTTATTGATTTTTTTAGAGAGAGAGGAAGGGAGAAAGAGATAGAAACATCTATGTGAGAGAGGAACCTCGATTGGCTGCCTCCTGCATGTCTCCTACTGGGGATCCAGCAAACAACCCAGGCATGTGCCCTGACCAGGAATCAAACCAGGACCTCTCAGTCCATGGGACCACGCTCAATCCACTGAGCCCCATTGGCCACTCTAGGTGTCTTTATATTTATAGTAAGTTTCGTGTAGACAACATGTAGTTGGCTCTTTTTTTTTTTTCCATCAACTCTGATAGTCTGTCTTTTAAGTGGTACATCTAGACACTGAGAGTTAAAGTAATTATTGATATAGTTGAATTAATATCTACTTTTACTTTTTTTTACTGCTTTCTATTTATTGCCCTGTACTTTGTTTCTTTTTTTGACTTCCACTCTTTTTCTGCCTTCTGTGACTTAAAAAATTTTTATTTATTGATTGATTTTTTTAAAGAGAAGAAGGGAGGGAGAAAGGTAGGGGGGAGAGAAGGACATTTTTCATTCATTGATTGATTCTTGTATGTGCCCTGACCAGGGAATTGAACCCATAACCTTGGTGTATTGGGATGATGCTCTAACCAGCTGAGCTACCCAGCCAGGGCCCTGCCTTCTGTGATTTTAATTGACCATCTATATAATTCCATTTTCTATACACTTTTAGTATATAAATTACACTTAAAATGTTTTGTCATGTTTGCCCTAGCATTAAAAATTTACATTTGCAATTCAATTTCACATTTAAATAACACTATACCACTTCACAAATAATACAAGTTCCTTATAACAAAGTATTCTCAATTCCTCCATCCCTTACAACATTACTCTTATTCGTTTCATTTATTTATAAGCTATAGTCACTGCATACATTGTTGTTATTATTTTGGACAAACCACTGTCTATAAGATAAATTAAGAATAAGAAAAATAAAATATTTTATTTTACCTTCACTTATTCCTTTTCTAATGCTCTTCCTTTCTTCATGTAGACCTGTGCTTCTAACCTATATCATTTTCTTTCTGAAGAACTTTTAACATTTCTTGCTAGGCTATTCCACTGGTAGCAAATTTTCTTGTTTTTTGTTTCCTATGACAGTCTTGACTTGTCCTTCACTTTTTTTTCTTTATTGATTTTAGAGAGAGAGGAAGAGAGAGAGAGAGAAAGAGATAAAAACATCGATGAGAGAGAACATCGACTGGCCGCCTCCTGCATGCCCCCAGTGGGGATTTGGCCTACAACCTGGGCATGTGCCCTGACCCGGAAGCGAACTGGTGACCTCTCAGTGCAGGGGTCAATGCTCAACCACTGAGCCACACCAGCCAGGCCTGCCCTTCACTTTTAAAGGATAATTTTGCTGAGTACAGAATTCCACATTGGTGGGTTTTTTCTTTCAATACTTCAACTATTTCCCACCAGTCCCTTATTACACATGATATCAGGCTATCTTGAATTTGTGCAGTTCTTATTTTTCTATCCTGATTCTGACTACTAATATAGATTTTGTGAACTAACATGATTTCACGAGCATTCTACTTCATAATTTAATCATAAGTACAACTCACATTTGTTGTACATTTATTATTTCCTAGGTACTGATCCAAGCATTTTACCTGGATTATATTCTTGTCACAACAACCCTCTGGGGTAGGTATTATTATTGTCCCCACTTGACAGTAGCGGTACCTGAGGCACAAAGAGTAAGCCTCCCAGGTTACAGAGCATGTACTGCTGGCATCAGGCTTCAACCAAGCCTTCTGAATCCAGAGTGCTCTCATGATCTCTTTTTAAAAACTATGTTTTTATTGATTATTTTAGAGACAGAGAGGCAGGGAGAGGGGGAGAGGAGAGAGGGAGAGAGAGAAGCGTCTATTGGTTGGCTCCTGCAAGCACCCTGACTAGGATCAAACCCGAAACCTGGGTATCTGTCCTGACTGGTAATCAAAACGGTGACCCTTGGGCGCACTGGATGACACTCATCCAACTGAGCCACAATGGTCAGGGCTCTCCTCGTCTCTTGGCAAGCCTAAATTATTGATAAAAGAAGCATTGCTGGCCACAAGATTACTCACTATGAAATATCATTTTTCTCTCCCCTCTTGGTTACATAGAATTTATTAAAGTTGATGTCTCTCTCTACTAGGCTATAAACCCCACAAGCATAGACACTTTGCTTTATTTATTGTTGCAGCTCAAGGGTCTGGGTCTGGGAACTCAATAAATACATATTGATTTGAACTAAATAAGAGCATGATAGTTTACCAACAATTGCACACTTTACAAGAACATCAAAAGAAAATTTGAACTCATTGGTTAATAAAATGTATTCAAAGTAAAGAAATAGTCTAAAAGAACTTCAAAACAGAAAGGTGTTGTTTAATAACAAATATTCATCAATATATACACATTGAGAAAACATTCTCCTCTTGTCATAAGTAGGTTTGTTACATTTTCTCAAACACAAAATGACAGATTGGACTAAATAATATCTAGAGGTTCATCCACTACTATCTAAATTTTAAGAATAAAACCATAAAACTCCAAGAACACATAGGCAGTAAACTCTGACATCACTCTTAGCAATTTTTTATGTCTTCTCAGCCAAGGGAAACAAACAAAATAAACAAATGGGACAGTGTCAAACTAAAGTTTTTGCACAGCAAAGAAAACCATAAACAAAACAAGAAGGCAAGCTACTAATGGGAGAAGATATTCATCAACAATACATCTGATATGGGGTTAATATCCAAAATATATAAGGGACTCATACAACTTAACACCAAAAAAAAATTTGATTAAAAATGGGCAGAGGACATGAATAGACATTTCTCCAAAGAGGGTGGACAGATGGGCAACAGACATATAAAAAGATGATCAACATGACTAATCATCGGAGAAATGATAATCAAAACCACAATGAGATATTGCTTCACACCTGTCAGAATGGCTATCATCAGTAAATTCACAAATTATGGAGAGGATGTGAAGAAAAGGAACTCTTGTGCACTGTTGGTGGGTAAATTGATGTAGCACCTATGGTAAACAGTATGGAGGTTTCTAAAAAAATTAAAAATATAACTACCACCTGGCCCAGCAATTTCACTTCTGGGATTTATCTGAAGAACTCCAAAACTCTAAATCAAAAAGACATCAGCCGGTTTGGCTCAGTGGTTGGAGTGTTAGCCTATGGACCAGAGAGTCCCAGGTTCAGTTCCCGCTAGGGGCATGTACCAAAAAAAAAGACATATGCACGTCTATGTTTTTTGCAGCATTTTATACAGCAGCCAAGGTATAGCAGCAAAGTAAGTGTCAATGAATAGATGCATGGATAAAGAAGATGTAGTTCATGTATGGGATGGAATATTACTCAGCCATAAAAAAGAATAAAATCTTACCATTTGCCACAACATGGATAGACCTATAGGGTATTATGCTAAGTGAAATAAGTTAGAGAAAGACAAAAACTATGTGATTTAACTCTTATGTGGAATTTAAAAAACAAACTAAACATATAAATATAGAGAACAAACTGATGGTTGTCAGAGGAATGGCAAAGGGAGGGTGATAAGTATAAAGGTGAATGGATTATGAAGTACAAATTGCCAGTTTTAAAAATAGTCTTGGGGATGTAAAGTACAGCATAGGGAATGTAGTCAATATGCATGGTATGTATGGGTACTAGACTTATTGGGGTGATCACTTAGTAAGTTTTTTAAATGTGTAACCAATGTTGTACATCTGAAACTAATATAATATTGTGTGTTAACTGTGATTGCAAAAGATTTTTTAACTAAATAAAAATAAATCTTAAGAATGTAGTAATTTAAACTCTTAATTTGAAAGTACTGTATCTTTATGTCATTTTTGCAAATACCCACTAGGGGGCGAGACAATGTATCCTCATCAGCTGCTAGGTGAGAAGGACAGACTACTGGGGCAGCAACATCTGAGTATGGCAGCTCTTCATCACTGCGGATGCTCCTCTTAAAGTGAAACAGCAATCGGAATAGTTTCAAGAGTTTTTCAATATCTTTGTGTGAGATTTATCACCTAATTGAAGCTGTCTAATTATTTTGGGGAACTGTTTCTAAGATTTTTCTCTTTGGGCCGATAGAGGGAGCTGAAAGCTTATTTTTTTCCCTCTTTCCAAGCTTTCAGAACTTGATTGCCATTGCTGACTCATTTTTCAGACCCTGAATTTTCCTAGATCTTTTCTTTAAAGACCAATAGAAATGCCAGCAATTTGCCTTCATGTGTCTACCTGGTTAAAGAAAATAAATTGCTTTTAAGGAATTATTTATTGTAATAATATGAAAATATTGTATCAATAAACAGTATTTAGAGAATAATTTGTGTGATTTCCTTTTAACCATGAAAAGGATAAGAAATTACTTTAGAGAGCCTCAAAAATTAAAATAAAAAATAATAAAGTGTTTTTCTAAAAAGGCACAAAGTATACATGATCTAATACAACATAAAATCTATAAGCAACATCCTATTGTCATCTATTAAAGGTTGTATTTTTTTCCTAGTATAAACATTGAAATTTCCCTTGAAATTAGATTTTAGATGCACAAAATTTTATAGAGATTTTCTTTGTAATCATGTTCTAATTATTTTCTAATTTCATTATTCTTCTTTGACCCATGACTCACTTAGAATTCTGTTTTAATTTTGCAGTATATGAAGACTTTATCTTTTTATTGATTGATTTCTAATTTTGTTGCAAGATAAAATAAAAAAGAACACGGTCTGTATCATGTCAGTTTGTTGATAATGTGTGGAGACTTGCATTGTGTCTTCTTTCCTTTATGGGCTTCAGTTGTGTGTCTAGGGTGGTGTATGTGTGTGTGAAACCATGTTAACTGATTTTTCTGTTGTTTCAGTGTTTCAGCGGAAATCACATAGCTTGTCGATGTGCCGCTTTGCTAGCCATTCTAAGAGAATGAGAGGCGGGTTTTACAACCCTTAGATCCTCACTCACGTCAAGGTTGTGTGAGACCAGCCTAGGGATAGGTTATGTGATGAAGAAGAGGTCAGAAAGGAAAGTTTTTTGGAGAGCCAGTTGGAGAGCCAGGGTCTTTCTCCTCTCCACCCCGGTGTGGTGCTAACGCTGCTCTCATTTAATTAAGGAGCACTTTTCCAAAGAACCAATCAGAGAGCTAGACAGTGCTCCCTAGAATTTGGGGACCCAATAAGCGGTACCTGACTCATAAATAAATATTCTAAAGGTAAAATCCTGGCTGAGCAGTCTTCCTAGAAATGGACTGCACTTTCAGAGTTCCTTGGGGCAAATGTGGATGCATAGTTGTCTCAAGATGTTATGGATGGTTGGGAGGGAGACACCCCCAAGAGCATGACATAGGAGGGTTGGGGTGACTACAACAGAAGGGTGGATGCCAGAAACTAGTGGCCAAGCTGGGGATTTAAAAAGCGCCAATGGCCCTGGCCAGTTTGGCTCAGTGGTTAAAATGTTAGCCTACGACAGACCAGAGAGTCCTGGGTTTGGTTCCCATTAAGGGCACGTACCTCAGTTGCAGTTTGTCCCCGCTCTGGTTGGGGGTCGTATGGGTGGCAACCACTCGATGTGTCTCTCTCACATCGATGTTTCTCTCTCTCTCTTCCCCCCCTCTCCCTTCTGCTCTATCTGTAGATGCAAAAAATGTCCTCGGATGAGAATAATAAAAAAAAAAAGTGCCAATAATAAAGGGGAGGGGGTCTCTACAAAAAAATTTACTAAAGTGTCTCCTTAAAGACAGAGCCAGATTTGGAGTGGCATACAAAGCAAAGCTTCATAACAGTGGTGTGTGTGTGTGTGTGTATAATTTAACTCCTAAAATCCAATATATATATATTGGACTAGAATAGATTTTTATTACCTAAAAGTGACTGGAAGAGCTGAACTTGTCAAGATTACATTCAGGAGCAAAGCCCTTAGGGATTCAAGGTGGAGCTTCATGCTACTAGGTAATATTTTTAATTATTTTTTATTTTTGTTAATCCTTACCCAAGGATATTTTTCTATTGATTATTTATTTATTCATTCATTCATTTTTTATCATCGATGTGAGAGAGACCCTTCGACTGGTTGCCTCCTGCACAATTCGGACCAGGGCCGGGGAACGAACTGCAGCCAAGATATGTGCCCTTGACCGGAGTCGAACCTGCGACTCTTTGGTTTGTGGGCCGAGGTTCTAACCACTTAGAAAAACTGTCCTATTCTTGAATCCCACTCCTGAGAAGCAACTTTTAAAAACATTTTCAACTCTTTCTTCCAAAAATTATCTTCATATTTCTAAATAATCTTTATTTGAATTTTTTTATTTTAGACACTGTCTATTGATTTACTACTATGACTATTTTCCCGGTTTTTTTTCCTCTACAATTATCATGGTATTTCTCTATTGGCTCTCCAGACCCCGTGATTTATTGTTTCGTAGCTCACCAGCTTGTTTTAAGAGAATGCATCCTTCTGAAGATTACTGGAAGTGGGGTGCCTGGGAGGCAAATTTTCCTCACAACTTGCAAGTCGAAAAACACAAGGCGGGGAAGAGTAGGTCACAGTTGTGAGCCTGTGAGACAGAGTTCATTCTTATATTATTATTTATTGCTTATTGTCTTATTTTCCATTCGAACAACTGTGAACCTGCTTTATCCCATCCTGTGTATTTCCTGTACTCTCGCACTTGGTTATCAGGTCGGGTATGTAGGCATGAAATTCTAAGTTGAAAATAATTACCCCTTAGACTCTCAAAAGCATTTTCCCTTTGCCTTGTACCATCCAGTATTTCTGTTGATAAGTGCGTTGTCTTTCTCTGTCTGATTCTGTGATTTTTCCTGGAAGCTTTCAATCTTTTCTCTTAATCACTCATGTTCTGATAGTTCACAGTGATGTGCTTTGGCACGAGAGTTGTTTTGTTTTTCCATTCTGATGTGGTGAGCAGGACGCTTCAGGCTAGACCCGCGGCGCACACTGTTCCCTAGCGTGTCCTTGACACTCCCCATTCCCAGGTTTTCTGTTTTCTTTTCACTAAAATCCCATTATTTGGAGGTGAGAGCTTTTGAACGGGTCCTCTAATTTCTTATCATTTCTCTCCTGCTGCTGATCTGTTAGTATTTTGCTCTACTTCCTGGAATCTTTTCTGAACTTTGTACTTCCATTAAAATTTTGTCTCTGAAATCATGTTTTTTTCTAAAGCTTTGTACTCTCTAATTTTCTGATATTATTTCATGAATGTAATACGCTTTATCTTTCATAGACTATTAATCATGGTTATATTGAAATTATTTCCTCTTTTTCTTTTTTTCCAATTATTTGTATTGTTTCCTTTCATGTTGGAAGTTCTCCTTTAATGTCTCGTGATCATTGGCCAGCTGCCAATTCGTAAAGCTAACTGGAATTTGTAACTCTCGTTGACAACCCAAATGTTAGAGGATCCACAGTTGTGTTTCGGGTTTCAGTTTTATTCTCTTGAGCGGTCAGCCTGGCTTCAGCCAGGATCCCAGAGACAGGGAGTTAGGAAGGGCCTAACTCCCTGTCGCGTAGCCCCTCACCACGTGGCCGTGTCCAGCATCCATCACACTAGACCTCTAGGTTCGGTTTCTTCAGAGAATAAACTTACTATTTTTTTATGTGATGAGGGAAAAACAGTCACTTTGTTTGCAGCATGGAGGTGGTTCGAGGTTCAAACTGTTTTTACCCTTTCTTTTTTTAAAATATTTTTAATTGATTTTTTAGAGAGAGGGAGGGAGGGAAATTGAGAGAAACATCAGCGTGAAAGAGAAACATCGGTCGGCTGCCTCCTGCACGCCCCCTACTGGAGGTCAAGCCCGTGGCCCAGGCATGTGCCCTGCCTAGGAATCCAAGTGAGACCTGTCAGTCAATGGGACCATGCTCAATCCGCTGAGCCACACCGGCTGCGCTATGCTGTCTTTCAAACAATCCTATTTTATTCAACCCACCCTCCAATGTCAACTTGAGCAGTATCTGTTGCCTCCAGTTCTTTAGCCTTTTCTGATTCAGTGGAATGAATCAGATTCTTATTGGCTTCACCCATGAGCTCTTGGAATTCATTCTTTTCTGTTCTAAGATAGTTTCTAGTTCACATACTTCATGTTGCCTTTTTTTTTTTTTTTTTTAACACATGCTGTCTGCTGTCATCTTCTCTACTGTTTTATTTCTCCTAGTGGGCTTTTTTTTTTTTCTTATTCATTTACTGCTAGTTTAATGGCATCTGGGCCATAAGGGGATCAGCACACATGTTCAATCTGGCACGTTTATAAGAAATACTACCTTTACTTTTTATGCCTACCTGACTAAAAAAAAAGATACATTTATTCAAATATATCTACTCTTTTTTGAAAAATGGGAAGTCCATAGAATGATTTAACTCTATGTACTATTCCATCTTTTATGTTATTATAACCCAGTATCTTGGGTTGTCAAAAACCAACCATTTTTTGTAGTTTTTTTATATTTACGTCTCATTGTAGAATATCCTCATATTTATCATGATTGCTTCTAGGACTCATTCCTTTATTTTGGGCTCAATGGTCTTATTCCTGAACAACATTAGCAAGGGTCTATGAGTAAACTGTTTTGTTTCTCCTTTTTTAAAACTAAAATGTTTTCTTTTTGACCCCACTTCTATTTATTTTTATTTTTATAATAACTGCTAATGTTTTTATATGATTTATTTATTTTTATTGATTGATTTGAGAGAGAGAGAAAGGGATGGAGGAAGGGAGAGGGGGAAGGAGGAAGGGAGGGAGAGAGAGAGAGAGAGAGAGAGAGTCAATTTGTTGTTGCACTTATTTATGCAGTCATTGGTTAACTGTCGTATGTGCCCTCACTGGGGATTGAACCTACAACCTTGGCATATTGGAACAATATGCTCTAACCGATTAAGCTACTTGGCCAGGACTGCCCTCACTTTTAGATGGATATAGTTTATATCGTACTTTTGCCTTCTAGATAATTTTTCTCAAATCTGTATTTCACATCTTGTTCTGCATTTGTTTGCGTCCCTTGAGAAGCAGCCATTACGATGAGGTTAGACTGTAAGAGATTTACTGAGGGCAATGATGGTGGGAGCCGGAGGAGGTAAGGGGCTGAAGTCGCTCTGACTCCCATGAAGAAAGGAGGAGTGGAAGGCGGGTTGGGTAAGCAGTGTCTTGAACTCCCCGAGAAAGTTCCAGCCAGGCCAATGGAAAGTCTTGGGAGAAAGTTACTCATGGGGAGAGTCCTGAGTCTCAGGACTGGGTCTGCCTTAGTGCCCCTCGCACTCAGCCTTGTCTGGGGCCAGGCTGCTGGAAGCACGGCCTCGGGGTGAAACTGGTATAGATTTAGAGCAAAGCACCTGGGGCCATCCGTCAATTCTGGTCCCCACAACAGAGCTAAGGGCGCAATTTCATGGCTGACACAGATTCTTTATTCATCTGTGTAGGATCTGTTGTTTGAACCTGACAGTTTCAATGACTACGTATTTCATTTCTAGAGATACCTTTTTTTTTTCTTTCTCAAATCTGCTTGTTCTTTTGTATTGTCTTGATTTTCTCATGGATTCTGTTCCTTCTTTTATTCCTCTATTTAATATAAGCATACTTATTTTGTTTTCTCATTCATATTGCTTTCTTATCTCAAATTCCTGGAGGTGTTACTCCTCTGTTTACTGAGTTTGCCGATTTTTTACCATGGTGTATCATTTCCTTATATGTTTTATAATGATTATTATGAGCTCATCTTTAGTAGGAATTATTTTATCTTTGATAATCCTATGTGGTTTGGCTTGTGGAAGTGACACTCCAGAATAATATTGACTTTTGTAGTATCTGGTACCCTACGTCTATCACTAGCCTCTGAATTATTTTTTATGTCAAATTTGAATATTGATGTTTGTTTTACCAAATGAATTATATACTTTTTGGGGGGTAATTTCCCCCCCCATGTATTGCCCTAGACCAGTGGTTCTAAACCCGTGAGTCACAACCCCTTTGGGGGTTGAACGACCCTTTCACAGGGGTCGCCTAAGACCATTGGTCTTAGGAACCAAGACATGGCTTCTCTATCCATCTCCAGGCGGGTCTGCCCACATGCAGATACGCCCACATACAACATGAGGAACTGTATTAAAGGGTCACGGCATTAGGAAGGTTGAGAACCACTGGTCTAGACATTCTTTACCATCCATGGTCCTGAATATGTAGTTTTTCTAGCTTCTTTCCATGGAGCAAGTGACCTTTCCTAGCTTTATGGCTCCAGCTCATATTTTCATGGGGAGCAAAAGCATTGACTCTTGTTCCCATGTGAACACTAAGTCTTTAACTTCTAGGACTGTAAAACCTAATTGTGGGTCTAATATCCCACCTGTTGATCCAACATATTAGCTTCTACTTCTGTTCTGGCTTTCAAGCCCCCCCCCCCCCCAATATCAGAAGGATTGCCTCTCCCACTTGCAACATCAGTCATGTATTTACATTATTTTTTCTTATATATTTTTCCAGACTCTTCTGGTATTCCAGGTTAGGTGAGTCTACTGTGTTTTGGGAACCAGAGAACTTTTACTCTGGTTAGTCCCACCTGAAATAGTCTTCTGCATCTTTTTTGTAAGTCATTCTTCAAGAACTATCTTGGGAGATGTTCTTCTGGGTCTTTCTTTTCACACCTTACTCCATCAGTTAGAAATAATCACTCCCTTCTCAAAACATTACTTAGTATCTGCCTTATGGCATAACACAGCCCCCTGGCCCCCTTTATCATAGCTATTGGATCCCTTAGAATTTTGAGGAAAAGGACATGTATCCATAGCCAAGCACCCAACACTGTATTATCTATATACACATGGCATAAGGGGGAAGCTCCTTAATTAAGTGTAACACACCTGTTAAGTGTCTTAACTTCTTTCTTGAATTATCTATAAAATGAATGTCACACCCACCCTTACCTTGCAGCATTGTCGGGGGATAGAATAAAAACTGTTTATATAGAAGAGCCTTATTTATTTCAGTGAATTATACAAATCGGAGATAGTTTTTATACCAATTGTTTGTTGAATCAATGGAAAACGTGAACGGTTATACTTTTATGATTTCATGGAAATGCAGTGAAGAACACTTGAAGAGGACGTGATCTGCATGTTAATTAAAGGGAATTTTACATTTAAAGGGAAATAGACTTAACGATGAAAATAGCAAATCTAAATTGCATATGATCTCTGAGAGAACTTAGAAACTGTCAGTATTTCACCACATACAAAAGAAACATTTCTTTGGTATTTAAGTTGAAGTAGCACAACATAAGGTAGGTCTGTGAGAACATAATCCAGCTGCCACTTGAGTTATCATGTCTCATCGGCCAAGCAAGTTTCCTCCCTCTTTCAGCATTTCAGTCCAGGCACCTGTGAAAGTGCAATCAGCCAGTTCTGCGACGTTAACACTGCTTGAGCATGTACATCTCCGTGGTTGCGGACACAGGACTTAGAGACAGACTGCCTCCGTTTCAAGGCTGGCTCCTCCACTCTCTCATCATATAACCCTGCACAAGGAATTTAACCTCCCTGTTTTATTACCTGTAAAATGGGGAGAATAATAGTTCTTACCATTAATACTCCTTGCTGTGAGTATTAAATGAGTTAGTACACAGAGTTTGGAATAACGTCTGGCACGTGTGCTGGTTGCTACAAAGATACAGATCTACTGCTGGCCAGGTACTGGGGTAAGGACAGGGGATATGAAACTAAACCGAGTTCCTATAACAAGAAAATAGGAAACTGATCTTGAGCTGTTTGTCAGAGAGTATGGATTAATGATTGGATAGAAACAGAAATGAAAGAAACTTGGCAAAACTCTTGATGTCAACCATCAGGTTACCTTTGATACATTTAGAGAAGGATGTTTAGCTCTTACACCTGTAGTGAGTAACAGAAGGAAATAACAGGGATGCCGATGATTGCAAACAGACGATGATCCGAGATTCATTTCTATTTGACTTTGAAGAGCACGATATAATCTTTAGGGGGCCAGTTTGTCTTAGTGTAACTTACTGAAGTCAATATTGACATAATTTTTCATTTTATGAAGAAAACCGTCCATCACAGAGAGAATCAGCACATTGCTTGGCAAGGGGAAACCAATCTGAATCATTAATCGATTTCAGAAACTTTACAAAGTATACAATACAGAGGAAAATCAGCATTTTTATAGAAAGGGGGGGTTAAAATTTAAAAACCTGTTCTATTATTGTATTAAAATAAATTCTCAACGTGAAGGAAGTTAAAGTTTATTTTCATTTAGCACAGCTTAGGTCACATTATTTGTGCTATTATATATGCTCTTAGTATGTAGTTGAAATGATGCTCAAATAATGTTACAATAACTTGGTTTTTTAACATCATCTAAATTCTCTCTGTTATGAAATACAGAAAGCTGTAGCTTCATATTGAAATGGAAGTTTTCTAATATTAGAAATAGTAATATCAATGACACTTGTTTCTAATATTAGAAAACTTCCATTTCAATATGAAGCAACAGCTCTTTCTGTAATATTAGAAACAAGTAATATCAATGACAAGACTAAAGTACAGAATAATGAATAATTCTAAGTTGTGTTTGTCATTTTTTTTTTTTTAATCCTCACCTGAGGATATTTTTCCGTTTATCTTCAGATAGAGTGTGAGGGAGGGAGGAAGAGAGAGAGAAAAAAACATCTATGTGAGAGAGACACAATGACTGGTTGCCTTCCACATGACCCAGACCAGGGCCGGGGACCGAACCACAACCGAGGTATGTGCCCTTGACTGGAATCAAACCCATGGCGCTATGGTCTGTGGGCCAACACGCTAACTGCTGAACAAAACTGACCCATATGTTTGTCATTTTTATAACCTTTATTTTGAGTGAAAAAACAATCTTTTTGGAAATGTAGAATATAATGTTGATATAATTCTGATCTTCAAAATATTTGTAAATCCCTAGTTACTTTATTTCCATGTTTGCTTTGGCTTTGGTTGCAAACTGGCTATTATATAATAATAGTGAAACATTGTATGAATTTCCTGCTACAGGTATTTTTCACTTTTACCAACAAGAAAGCTCATAGGAGTCCTGGGAGAACTCACCAGACAGACAGTTGGATATTTTTCCTATTAATTTTGACTATGTTAACTAATGAAATAATTTTAGTTAGTTTGGTATAAACTCTAAATATAGAGAATACATTCATTTTCAAAGATTTCTTGAACTGCAAGGGGGGCATCGAGCCACGAGACGCAGAGAGACAGTCAAACCAACCAGGCGTCTTTTTGTGACGGTGCCGAAAGGCAGTAGCTTTGGGGTTAAGAACAGCGCAGAATGAAAGGAATCAAAGTTGAACATAAGATTTCTGAAACTTTCAAAGGAAATCTGTCACATGGGGCCTACACACACAGGACTTTCACCCATCTAACAGACTATAGTTTCACACACTTAAACATTCCATTTTTTTTTTTTTCTTTTAGAAGCACAGGATTCTGAACTCGAGCAGACAATGAAGAGAAACCCAAAGATCAATGCGTTTCTCAAGGATTGTATTGCTGCCGATGCTTCCCAGACTATTTATTTATTGTGAGAAACTTAACTCCTCCAGGCTTTTCAGTAACTCACCCCTTTTGTCCACGTCAAGATGAAGCAGCCCCTTGTTTCCAACAATGGGTCGCGGCATCAAAGACCCCGGCGTGCACAAAGCGGGGAGGCATGTCACACTGTGCAGAGGGCCTTCAGGGGGACTGCCAGGGCGCCGTCACCACCGAGTCCCATCCGGCAGAGCCAGTGCCACAGACGACACAGCCATCGGGCTAGGCCGTAGCTCGGGATGGGAGAATTCACTTAAAATAGAAACACCGTCTGTGCCCACTCATGGGACATACTTTACTTATAAACTTCCTGAGAGCAGCAAACTGTGAACATGATTCTCAACCCTGCCTGGAGGACAACTAGAAATAAAAGGAGTGAGAGAGAAAACTAGTCGGAGAAGACCGCAGCAAAGAACGATCCTTCCCCACGGAGAGCATGGCCTGTTCTATTGAGAAACCATTCCTCTTGGGTTTTTGCTCCCTTTGTTCGCGGGTACAACAGAACTCCATGTTTCAACTTGGTAAATGGGGCCTATTCTCCAAGAAAGCTGAGATGCTCACAGGATAAGAAGAAAAGAAGTGGGGGAGGTACCACCAGGCCGTACTTTCTCCTACTTTTGTAAGAGAATTGCTTCTGCAGTTCGGCACTCCCTCCACACTCCATCTGCACAAACACAGTCGATCATTTCTCACCTCGCGTTGCAATTTCCAGGTGTGTCTCCTCCGTTAGCCTATAGGCTCCTCAGGGGCACCCGTCTCTCTCATTCATCATGTTCTTCTCTTTTGTAAAATTTGCAAACCTAATACTTATTTATTTTTTCATCACAGAAATGCAGATTATTTTTATTTATTTAATTAATTAAGTTTTTCCCCATTGACCCCCCTCCTCCCTGCTCCCACCCGCTCCTGCCTTCCCCAGCCTAGTGTCCCTGTCGATTGGTTGTGCGTACATGGATGTAAGTTCTTTGATTTATCTCTTCCCCCCACTCCCACCCCCTGTCCCTCTGAGGTTTGTCAGTCTGTCCCTACTTCCATGACTCTGGATCTCTTTTGCTCGACAGCTTATTTTGTTCATTATGTTTAGACATCAAAAATCAGTACAGAGGTCTGGTCAATGAAAAACTACCTTCCTGCCTGGCTCAGTGGACTGAGCATCTTCCCATGGACTGAGAGTTCCCGGTTTGATTCCTAGTCAGGGCACATGCCCAGGGTACGGCTCGATCCCCAGTAGGGGGCGTGCAGGAGGTAGCCAATTGATGTTTCTCTCTCACATGGATATTTCTATCTCTCTCTCCCTTCCTCTCTCTCTAAATAATCAATAAAACATTTTTTTAAAAAAGGAAAAAAAATAAAACAACAAATTTCCCTTTTGCTCCAGAACAACTATCTTTTCACCAGAAGCAACCCCATCAGTTTCTGTGTGCGTGTCCTTCAAGAAGTTTCATGGGCGCATACAAATGTCTATAACATGATGGTGCAGGGGTTCAGAACGAGCCACCCTAAGGTGTGCCTCAGGTGTGAAGATTATTTTGAACTAAAAGCAAGTAAGACCCTGTGGGCTCAAGAGAAACTACTGCCCTCTCCTCCTGAACTATCTAGAAGAATTTAAGTTAGGGCTCTGGCCATGATAAGAGCATCACCAGATATAACTTTTGACCTATCCGTACAGCAAAGTAAACTAATAATTCCTGAACATGTGCTCGCCCTGAAATTACCTTTGGAAGCCCCCAGGGGCCTCACCATATCCATATATACATATATGTCATATATACATTCTGTCTTTGAACCTCTCATATACGTGGGGTTCCCATATGTAATTAAATCCAGTTATTTTCTCTTGCTAGTCTGTCTCATGCTTGAGGGTAGAGGAAAGTTTCTTCCTCCCCCACATTGGCATGTTACAAAACCTATTCAGAACATTATTTTCCTTTAACATATTTTTAGAGTTTTTCCCATGAGCCTGTGATGGACCTTTTCTCTGCATAACAGCATGTCATTCCTTTGAGCACATATCTGAGTATAACTATGTTAAATTTCTAACATACAATTCTTTTCTTTTATCCTGACCCAAGGACTTTTTTTTTTTTTTTCATTTATCTTCAGATAAAGTGGGAGAAAAATAAGGAGGAAGAGAGAGAGAAACATCAACGTAAAAGAGACACATAGAGTGGCTGTCATTCACATGACCCCCACCGGGGCCAGAGACAAACTGCAACTGAGGTACGTGCCCTCAGCAGGAACCGAACCCAGGACTCTCTGGTCTGTGGGCCAACGCTCTAACTGCTGAGCCAAACCAGCCAGGGCTCTAACATACAATTCTTAAAGGTGGCTTACTAAATTTCGCTTCTGTCAACAGTGTATGAGCTTCTTTTTGTCCCTGTCTTTGACAATTCCGTGTATTATGGAACACGATCATCTTTTCCAATCTGCCAAAATGAAACATAGCATCTTGCCTAAATTTGTGTTTTTAAAAATTATGCATAATTTGAGCATTTAAAAGCATATGTTAGTCAGCTTGGGCTGCTAGAACAGAGGTGCCATAGAATGGCTGGCTCAAACAACATAAGCACAGTTCTGGAGGCTGGAAGTTCAGAATCAAGGTGAACACAGGCAGGTCCCTGGCGACGGCCCTCCGTCTGGTTTGCAGATGCCACCTCTTGCGGTGTCTTTACGTAGAAAAGAGAGATCATCTCTCTTGTGTCTCTTTTTATAAGGGCACTAATTGTATTCATGGGGGCTCCACTCTCATGATCTAATTATCTCCCAAAGGCCCCACTTCCAAATACTGTCCTATTGGGGATTAGAGCTTCAATATATGCATTTTGGGGGCACAGACATTCAATTCATAGCCTCTGTATATATACCACTTGCATTTGTAGCATAATTGTGAACAATTCCATAAAATGTTACAGGGTGAATTTAAAGTGTATTCTGTGCTTTCAGAGGATAGAATTAAACGTATCTTGTTATTCATTACATTCTTTAGGTCCCTTCTATCCTTACCTATTTGTCTGTTTGGTCTATCATGGACTAACTGGAAAAATTAAAGTCTCCCACTACTATTGTGTTTCTCCCCATTGCGTTTTGTATTTCTTAGCATGTGTCCTGACCGGGAGTTGAACTGGTGACCTCTTGGTGCATGGGTTGACGCTCAACCACTGAGCTACACCAGCTGGGCAACTCCTTCTATTTTTAATATACCTTTAGATTTTAACCTTTTGCTCTATTGAATGTATTTTGTTTATCTATGTTTTCCTTCTAAAAATTTGGAAATTTGCTTTTTCTTCCAATGAATTGTAGCTTTTATTACTTGATATAATTCACTTAAGTCCTTACTCCTTGATTTATTTCATTTAAGCAGCACCTAATAACTTTCTACTATAAAAATGATTAATATATTGTCCCCTCCCACTGAGATGGGGCATTTCCCCAACTGCACCATCTGATTATTTGCTTATTATATTATTTTTAGTTCCTCGGTTATTTCTTTAACAAACCTATTATACTTTTCTTGAACTATCACCTGGAGACAGTATCTTTTTAACACTCCTGTACTGTGAAAAATGTGTCAATCAATATACTTAAGTTCATTATATCTCCCCTTTTCCCTCTCATTCTGCCAATCTGTGAGTCACATTCCTACTTCTGTGTTGTTGCAGTTTATAATATTTGTATTCTTGTCAAAAACGTTAATTCCAACTTTTATTTAGCCTTTATTTTATCCCAAAGTGATAGTAGTAGTCAACTATTTTTTCCTCTGTTCATATTGAGTGACCTTCTTTCTTTCCTCAATTTATCTTTTTTTTTTTATCCTCACCCGAGGATATTTTTTCCATTTTTTGTACAGATAGAATGGGAGGGAGAGAGAGGAAGGGAGAGAGAGTGAGAAACATCGACGTGAAGGGACACATCGAGTGGCTGCCACCCGCACGACCAACCAGGGCCGGGGTCAAACTGCAACCGAAGTACGCGCCCTTAGCGGGAACCGAACCCAGGTCTCTCCGGACCGCAGGCTGACGCTCTAACCGCTGAGCCAAACTGGCCAGGGCTCAATTTATCTTTTTAAAAGAGTTTTAGGTATAGAAAAACATCTCCACAGTACCTCCCTAAATCACTGCATATTTGAACATGTTTTTCATTTTCTCACTCTGTCCTGTGACTGTGCCTCTTTCCTGAAGAAGGAGAAGTCTAGTGGGTAGGAGAGCTCCGAACGTTCAGATTTCCACGTGATTAGGTGATCTCAACTGTCCCCTTCAGAGCTGGCTGGTCCTCCGCTTTTTGCAAAGGTAGCTTCTCTCAATGTGGCACCTACCAACCCTTCAGTGGTGTGTCTGGGATCCAGGAGACTTGGGCAGCTCCCTCACAGGTTCAAATTAATTGTATTTTTCTAAGCAAGAGGTTGTTAGAGTTCTTAGGAAGTTCAAACAATTTTTTTGGAGCACTCATTGCCTGGGGTGATCAAAATAAAAAATGCATCCTTTCTTGGCTTCCTCACTGGGCCATGCCAAGTTTCATGCTCTCAGTAGCATTCCTCCATAGCTGGAGAAATGGCGTGGCTGTTGTCCAAGTTCATCAAGTAGAGCGCAGGTAGCAGAAATAGCTCGCCATGCCATATTTTAACTGACGTCTATTTATTTTTCTATTCTTGATATCTAGCACAATGTCTGGCACAAAATTAATTCTTAGTCAACATTTGTTAAATTAAGGGCAAAGGGCTATGTAACAATTCTGGGGCATAGCCATACTGTAAGATCTAGTTTGCAAATAAGCAATTAGAACTGTTCAAGAAAAAATACCCGCGGACCTAAAATGGCATCACTTGTAGTAAAAGTCCATGATACCAAACCTGGATTTAATACCTGATCTAATTGCAGTTTCAACCTCTTCCAGAAACATAATCTTAATTAGCCAGTCTAGAATTTTCTGGTCAAGCACCAGTAAGGTAACCAGTCACACAGTCTCTCCCAACCCCTTGTGGAAAGAATAGGCAATCTGTCTACATGATACAAACCCTCCCCCTTGCCTTTCCCCAAAGAAAAGATATCCTGGCCCCAAAATAAAATTAAAATTAAAAATAATCTTTTTTTTTTCTTTCACTAACAGCTCCCTTACCCCACCTTGCTTCCTATCAAAACCGTCCATTGTATACAACCCCTCAGGCTGTCCTTCTAGTTGTGAGATGGGACCAAGCTCCAGTCATGAAATCGCTTAATAAAGCCAATTAGGTCTTCAAATTTATTCTGTTGAGTTTGTTTTTTTAACACGACACTTGCTGCTGTTACAGTCAGTGTCAATTACCTCGTCCCTGGGAGTCACAATGTGGTTTGCGAAATTGTATACTTTTAGATCTTTAAGTTCAGAGTCAAAATCCATGAGAAGTGAAATAACATAGATGGTAAAGAGGAGGCCTGCTCCCTGGTTATGGAAGGAATAAATGCAAGGAAGTAATATTTTAGGAAATAACGCATCTTTCACATTTGACTTTAGTCATTGACTGATAGTGTGATTTATGACATCACACTAATAATTGTTAAAGAAGATTCACTTAGAAAATTGCGATAACCCGGGGAATATTTTTTGTTCGCCTTCTTGCTTGTGTTTGCAATCTAAAGCCCCATTTCCTCACATCTGCCTTGTACAACCTCCCCCCGCCCCCCATTTCCCTCTCGCTGCTCTCCTTGGCGCATCCAGTCCCTTATACACGTGGCCTTGACAGAATGGGCAGAGAGTCTTTTAAGTCCGAAGGGCCCCTTGGAAGTCTGACCCTCTTGGCTTTCCCCAGTAATTTTTTTTTTACCACAAGTGTAACTAACAATGAGAGGAATCAGAGGTAAGGAAGGTAGCCTACTTTTAAGTCCCTGGCTCAAACGTGGACCATTCTTCCTGATCAAAGGTCTGCGTCTCAGACAACACGCAGCCTCTCTGATGTCCCTTTCCTCAACCTCTTACCGAGCGCTTTTATTTTTATCTATTTCTACTATTCTTCAGATAGAGTAGGAGGGAGAGAAGGGTGAAAGAGAAACATCGATGTGAGAGAGACACATCGACTGGTTGCCTCCCGCACGACCCAGACCTGGGCAGGGATGAACTGAAACTGAGGTACCTGCCCTTGGCTGGAATCAAACCCCCCGTCTCATTGGTCCATGGCCATGGCTCTACCACTGAGCCAAACCAGCCAGGGCTAAAAGCTTTCATTGTTTTTCCTTTTGCTGCTAATTATCCCCTCCCTGTTAATTTCTTATGCTCCCAGGCACCAGCAACAGGCTTTGTAGTGATTTTGCCTTAGGTGTCTGTCTTTCTAGGGAAACCTGGCTCACTGGGGAGAGAGAGGAGGAAAGAGAGAAACTGGTACCTTCCATTAAATGCATGGCCTACAAGTTGACATCTATCAACAGACAGGAATCTAAACTCTGCTCAGTCTTCTATCAACCGCTGACATTTTCAAGTAAGAAAACGGGTCATTTGCTCACTGTGGAACGGGAAGTTACCAGCCACTTGCTCCCCTCCAGCCCACTCCTTTAAAAGGTTAAAACATACTGATACTACATCTTCCAGAGAAAAATAGGTAACAGGCATTAGATGCTTCAGACATTTTTATATCCTTTGACCCAGAACTTCCACTTTTAAACATTTTTGTAAGTTTGATGGTTAGACTAAAGGGATGTGTCACAGTGCTGCCCTATAAACTCTACTGGGCTTTCGGAAACAACACACATCCAAAGGCAAGTGATGACGTGGACCACACGGTGAATAAATAGAACGGACTAGCAAGAACTATTATGCATGCGAAACAGTGCATACAGAATGATTCTTTGGGTTGTGCATTTAAGAACAAAACGTTCTTATGGCTGTCTCTGGAAGGTGACTTTGCTTTACTTTTGTCTGGTCTAAAACAATTCACAACAAGCAAGTACTGAATCAATAAGTAAAAATAAAATACCTAGCCATAAAAATAACAAACAAGATGAACAGGTTGGGTTTAAAATATATTGTAAGACAAGGTAAATTGTTTTCTTGGATTTTTTTTTTTACCAGTTTATCACCCCCAACACATGTTTACTGATCTAACAATTGATTTGAGTATGTATGCGCTAAGTTAGCACTTCTATGAGACAGTGTCAGTTGTAAATGTCATGGAAATACAGAATCAGTTTCATATAAGCTCTTAGAATCCCTCTTTAAGGTCTCCTCTTCATTTCTGACCCTTAATTGTCTTTTCAACAACTGAATTAAATTCTTTGTCAAGTCCATGAAATGAGCATCTCTGAGTCCTTTTTAGAGAATCTCTTTTCAGGACTATAGGGTTATTTCTGTCATGATGACAACAGATTAGCAGGTTCAGAGATGAATATCAGCTTCTATTCCCAATGACATACCACAAGACAGTTGCTGCAACATCCAACCTTTGTTCTAAAAAGTGTTAGAGGGATCATATCTCAACATAATAAAAGCCATATATGAAAAACCTACAGCCAACATCATACTCAATGGGCAAAAACTAAAAGTATTCCCCTTAAGAAAGAGAACAAGACAGGAATGCCCACTTTCACCACTCTTATTCAACTACTGGAAGTCTTAGCCACAGCAATCAGACAGGAAGAAAAAATACAAGGGATCCAAATTGGAAAGGAGGAAGTGAAACTGTCATTATTTGTAAATGATATGATATTGTACATAGAAAATCCTAAAGACTCCATCAAAAATCTACTAGACTTAATAAATGAATTTGGCAAAGTAGCAGGATACAAAATTAACATCAAGAAATTGACAGCATTCTTATACACCAATGATGAACTCACAGAAAGAGAAATTGAAAAAACAATCCCATTTACCATTGCAGCAAAAAAATTAAGATACCTAGGAATAAACTTAACCAAAGAAGTAAAGGACCTATTTGCAGAAAACTACAGGACACTAAAAACAGAAATAGAAAAATATATTTAAAAAGTAGAAGCACATACCTTGTTCATAAATAGGAAGAATTAACATCATTAAAATATCCATACTACCCAAAGCAATCTATAGATTCAATGCAATCCCCACCAAAATACCAATGACATACTTCACAGAACTAGAACAAACACTTCAAAAGTTTATATGGAACCAAAAAGACTCCAAACAGCCACAGCAATCTTGAACAAAGAGAAAAAGTAGGAGGGATCACATTACTAGATATCAGGTTATACTACAAAGCCACTATAATCAAAACAGCCTGGTACTGGCACAAGAACAAGCAGATAGATCAATGGAACAGAATATAGAACCCAGAAATTGACCCAAGACAATATGTTCAATTAATATTTGACAAAGGTGGCAAGAGCATACAGTGGAGTCATGACAGTCTCTTCAATAAATGGTGCTGGGAAAATTGAAAAGCTACTTGCAAAAAAATGAAGCTAGACCATCAACTTACACCATACACCAGAATAAACTCAAAATAGATAAAAGACTTAAATGTGACTCATGAATCCATAAAAATCCTAAAAGAAACCGTAGGCAACAAAATTTCAGACATCATACGCAGAGGAATTTTCACTGATACATCACCTAAGGCAACAGAAACAAAGGAAAAAATGAACACATGGGACTACATCAAACTAAAAAGCTTCTGCACAGCAAAAGAAACAAGAATCAAAATGGAAAGGAAACCCACCATATGGGAGACCATAATTGCCAATGATGCATCAGATTAGGGATTAATTTCCAAAATATATAGAGTGCTCATACAACTCAACAAAAGGAAGACAAAGAATCCAATTGAAAAATGGTCAGAGGACCTAAATAGACACCTCTTCAAACAGGACATACAAATGGCTAAGAGACATATGAAAAAATGCTCAACGTCACTAATCATCAGAGAGATGCAAATTAGAACAACTATGAGGTATCACCTCACACCTGTCAGAATGGCCACCATCAACAAATCATCAAACAAGTGTTGACGAGGGTGTGGAGAAAAGGGGACTCTAATACACTGCTGGTGGGAAAGCAGACTGGTGCAGCCACTATGGAAAACAATATGGTGTTACCTCAAAAAGTTAAAAATTGAACTGCCATTTGACCTAGTGATCCCACTTCTAGGAATATACTCTAACAAGCCTGAAACACCAATCAGAAAGAATATATGTACCTCTATGTTCATAGCAGCACTATTTACAATAGCTAAGATCTGGAAACAACCCAAGTGTCCATCAGTAGACGAATGGATAAAAAAGCAGTGGTACATATACACAATGGAATACTATGCAGCTGTAAGAAAGAAAGATCTCTTATCATTTCAGATGACATGGAGAGACCTGGAGAGTATTATGCTAAGCAAAACAAGCCAAGCAGAAGACAAATATCACATGATCTCACTTATTTGTGGAATATAATGAACTAAACAAACTGATGAACAAAATTTACCCAGAGATATAGAGGTGGGGTACAGACTGACAAACCCCAAAAGAGGGGGCCTTGGGGGGGAGGAGATAAACCACAGAACTTATATGCATGTATATGCATAGACATAGACAACAAAGCTGGGGAAGGGCTGGGGGTGGGGTGGGGAGGAGGGAGTCAATAGGGGAAAAGAGAGAAACATCTGTAACAAAAACAAATTGATAAAAATAAAATAAATATCAAATAAAAAAATAAAAAGGGTTAGAACCTTTCAAATTTGTTGCCTTTTATTAAAGACTTGCACCTACCTCAAGGCCAGGCATCTAAGAAACTCTTTAGATCCAGCCAAACACATCTTCATAGCCCGTTCCAGGTCAGCGTACATGCTTGCACTGAGCCAGGACTGAAGCGAGCTGAGGGAAGGCTCAAGGCAATTGCCGTTTACCTAAGTCTCCCCTGACCTGGGTGCCCACACGTCTGAATGTTTTCTAGGTTAGAAAGCACGCAGCAGATGTTTCTCTCTCACGTCGATGTCTCTCTCTCTCTCCCATCTTCCCACTAAGCATGTCCTTGGAGGAGGATTAAGCATCTCCCCCCCCCCCCCCAAATAGCAAAGCTATGGGGCATTATGTCTGTGTGGACATGATAATACATTACACTCCAGTGTGAGCTTTGAGCTGTGGATTAGTCATGAAAAGTGTAGCCCCATCTCATGGGTGTGCTGAAGAACTGTGAAAAAAATCTTTAGCTTTCAAAAGTGATAAATGACTGTACTCCATTTTCATTTAAATCACGATAATACCTTAAAAAAACTTAAGATTGATCACATATAATTTTGAATGTGGGCAAAACAGCTTCTGATAGCAGAAGCACAAATGTTAACAAATATTCAAAATAATGAGACCACTGAACAAGATACCCGAAGATAATTGCAAAGAAATAAAAAGGTTTCCGGTGATATCCAACCCCCATTTCTCTTGGAGCTGTCTTACCCATTTATGCAACCATTTGGATTCCTTGATCAGAGATAAATGAAATAATTTATCACTTAAAACAGAAAGTGATTTATTACCTGGCATTGTACTGACAGGAAAGGGTTCAGCCATTATTTCATACGTGTTTGGATGAGAAAACCAGAAGGAAAAACGTGTAGAACAGGGCAGTTTGAATGGGTTTTACACTCATTTAAAAGAATCGGCAGCGGGCTGGCTCGGGCCAAGGAAGCCCAGCTGCTCACGCTGATTTTAAAGACAGTTCAATCAATATGTTACCCTTATTCTTAGAAGACATGTATAGCTGCATTTTAACATTTTAGAACTTTTAATGACTAGCAGGCACCAAGGAAAAGGCATTCGTACTTTTCTCTTGGCTTTTCTATCACACACCAGAAAGAATGGTTGCTACATAAAAGGAGGAGAGTTTAGTTTAGACCAGAAGCTCCAACAAGATAAGAATAATTCCACACTGTACTATATCCATATATCCATATACATATATATACACATATCTATAAAAAGCATTACATGAAATGATAAAAATGAAACTTTCAAACCGCACATTTCTTCTATTGATAAAAGAAGAAAACAGCTGAAGGGTGAGCACTGAACCTGTCCAGCAATACACAGTAGGCCCTTTTCAGTGTAGTACTGAACCAAGGACTAAGGTCGTCTGCATATTCAAGAAGCAAGAATTCAGCATCGATTCTGCACGTAATTTCAAACGCATAATTTCGGGATGTGTTCATTTCCTTGACATAAAAAGGATATCTCAGACATCCATTTTCCAGAGCCGCACATAAAGAGCTTAGAAGTCGCCACGCCACTTTACAACCAGTGAAAAGCTGAGCAAACTGAAAAACCAGTAACTCGTCTTCGTTGCGTCAGAGAAGTGAGGTCACAGGGCAAACCTATTCCCAAGTGTGAAGAGACAGACAGGTGGATGCGTCTCAGTGTACCTGTGCCGAGGCCCTGCAGGGGCCCCCTGCACTGCCAGGAACCAGTCAGCTGCCAGAGGCTCGGGGAGAGCAAGTCTTTGGGAGTAAAGAAACTCCAGGGGGACCCAGTCATAAGGCACACTCGTGCTTTGTAAGTTTCACCACCAGGACCCAGAGCAGGTTCCCACAGAGAACAGTGGAGAAACGCCCCTGGAGCTGTGGGAGGGCGAGGGGGAGGAGCCATTCTGAAGCAAACCTGGGCACTCTGGGCTGCTTAACATGGCCCGACTCAGCTGGAACTGCTTAACCAGAGCATGACTGACCTGGGGGAAGGGAAGTACCCATCTCCAGCCCCCTCTCGCCTGTCCTACCTAACAGGACCTGGAGGGAACTGAGGGACCATTTCGAAGTCCACAGCCCAGGGACACAGGTCAGGAAGAAAATGAGAGCAATCACAGGACTAGAGATCATGTCCCCTCCCCTACCTTACCATTACAGTACCGTTCCTGGTCACCCTAGTTTCTTTTACCTAATGTTATGTTTACCTTTCAACAAAAAGTGATAAGGCATACACCCTGTCTGGGCAGCTCAGCTGGTTCCATACCTGGTCAGAGCACCTACAAGAATCAACCAATGAATGCAGAGCTAAGTGGAACAACAAATCGATGCTTCTCTCTCTCCCTCTCTCCCCACACCCCTCTCTCCTTCTCTTTCTCTCTCTCTAAAATCAATCAATACATTCTTTGAAAAAAGTTGCAAGGCATAGTAAAAGGTAAAATCAAAATTTGAAGAGACTGAGCAAGCATTAGCCCAAAGTCAGATGTAGAACAAATGTTGAAATGATGACACCAGGAATTTTACTATCATTAATATGCTAAGGGATGCAGTGGAAAAATAGGCAACATGCAAGAACAGGTGGACAATGTAAGGAGACGTGGAAATGCTAAGAAAGAATGAAAAGGAAATGCTAGAAGTAAAAAGCAACAGCACTGTAACAAACAAAGATTGCATCTGATGGGCTCAGACTAGTGTCAAGTGAAATGAATTACCTTGATCGAGATGACACAGGTGTCAAAACTGGAAATGTGTTACCACTCCTCACAACTTCACTTTCCCTCTTGTTTCTATCATTCTCAAATGATTTCTTTTTTAAGATTTTTTTAAAATGTTTTTTTATTGATTTTTTTATTAGAGAGAGAAGAAGGGAGAGAGAAACATCAATGTGAGAGAGAAACATCGATTGGCTGCCTCCGGTATGCCCCCTACTGGAGACCGAGCCTGCAACCTGGGCATGTGTCCTGACCGGGAATTGAACCTTTCAGTCCATGGGATGACTCAGTCCACTGAGCCACACCAGCTGGGCTCAAATGATTTCAATTTGAATATCATTTCAAGTATATTCCTCTCAATCCTAGAAAGAATTTGCAATAGTCACAATAAAGGACTCGTCGAGAGCACTGCAAAAATGGGCAATAAAGATAATAAAGTATAGAGAGAAAAGATAAAATCAAATATGCAGACTTAAATAATGCTTGTGACTGACCATAAAATGAGATCAGAACTCCTTAAATACAAGAGCAAAGTCTTCATTGCCTGACACATCAGTGCTTAGAAGAGATGGTGTGGTTTGTACGTGCTGAGATGAGAAGAACGTGGAGGAGGAGTTCAAGGAAGGGTGAAGGAAACAAATGATCCTCCACAGGCAGAGAGAAGTCAAACCAACATCGATCTTGAAGTTCTACTGAGGGATGCTGTAAGACCTCTGTTCTAATCAACAAAGGAATGGCTGTGCACAAGCAGCATCCTCCACTTTGCATGCTTGAAGGAACAGGACGCCGAGAGCAGCTGAAAGTCAAAACGTCCAGAAGAAATCCACCGCGCCCAGAGGATTCGGATTCTGGCTGATCACACCCTTAAGAGCTGAAGTCACCAGCCAGCTGTCACTAGATAAAGGGCCACTGCTTCTCAGAGCTGCTGCTGGTTTTCCTCGGAGAACTTGTTTTCCCTTGGCCTCTGAACCAATGTCTAACAGTACAAGAGCTCTGACTAGAAAGCAGGAAGTCCGGGTTTTTTAAAGTGAGTAATTCAGGAGGCAAACACCCAAGGAAATGTTTTCCTTGAAGTCATTTCCTTGGTGACAAGATTAGTCCAAGAGATGCTGTCCTGGCTTAAATCAGTCTGCCTTTAGAACCAGTAGCAGTCAAAAGGGAAATATGTCTTGTATTATGTGATATGTAGAGTTGCATGATAATGTTTTAATAGATTATGCTTAGTCTTTAAAGTTTTGTTTAACAGCACTGCGGCTTTTTACGATTCATGTATGTTAACACTGACTGGCTTTTAAAGTGTCTACAGCATTTAATAAAGTACATAGTGTTTTGATATTTGTTTATTCAATCAAATTCACTTAATGAAAACCTATTTTATGTATCAGGTGCTGAGCTCATAGAAGAATCAGTTACCCTGCTCAGGGAAACGGCACTCTTAATAACCAAAAGGTGTTTTCTTGTCATTAATATGGCCACATGGTTCCTCATTCCAAGTCTAAAGGTGTTCATTGGCACCCACCTTATACTTTTCTCTACAAGGAAAAATAGCAATATTTTGAGTCTTTATTTTTTCTAGCTTTTTTTTCCCCTCCACTTTTTAAATAATACTTTCTTTCTGGAGTCTAATATTTCAGCTTAAGCTGTCAGGTTTTGTTTTTTTTTTTTTTTTTTTTAATATCTCAGACAAGTAAGAAAATGCCTGCCTTACATTCCAGTGTTTTAAAATTATCTTTGTCTAGTGACTCAACGCTAGATTACTTTTTGCCAGAAATAAAACCTACCTGCAATACAAATAAAATAATAAAGACTTTAAAACAAATGTTGCAGCTGCAATTCAAGCAGTTGCTTTTCATCAATGCCCAGCATATTTAGTGAATAGAAATATTAAAGTGAATATTTTTCAAACTTGTGCACTGTGAAGAAATCCAGTCCTTATAACATAGTCATCTTTTTCTAATAGTCTCTGCTACTGGGCATTCATCCTGGAACATGTCTCAAGTAGGTTCTATTGCAAAGTTAAAGAACTCTGTGTATAATTATAAACAATAGCATCATTAAATAGCTCTGTGCATATGTGTATTTTTTTCTGACTGGCAATTCGTCAATAAATTGTCATGCTAAGAGTTTATATATTACAAGGAGCCCAGAGCCCTCGAGTAAAGTCATCTTCCAATTCAATGCTTCACAGGAAAGCCACTAATGAGGAGGACTCCTTCAAGGCCAAATTAGTCTGAGGATCTTTTAAGAAAGAAGAAACCCAGTGCCTATTATCTATTTCTCTGGTAAAACGAGTACATCAGAAATGTATACATTTGAGAAGACACAGCTCACGGCATTTTCAGTAAACAAATGCTTACTTGAATGTATAAACTTAATGGGCCTCCGTCCCTCTGGACATAAAATGAAAGGCTGGAGGACATGTGCTCTGAGCTCCTTGTGTGAATTAACGTCAGTGTTTTGAGATCACTGTTTGGACGGTCGGAAATCAGGGTGTGGCAGGTAACAGTCATGTGCTAAAGTGGCTCCCATGGGCTTGCTGAGAGCCAACAGTTAGCATTTCAGGAATTCTGCGAGCCATTTGTTAAACATCACCATGATTAAAATCAAGGTATAGAAATTTACAAGTCAGTGAGTGATCATTTAAAGGTACTTAAAATTCAGCAATTTTGATTGTTTTACTACCTTTTACTATTAGTTTATGCCCTTGATGGGATTCTCATTTATTGTGTTGTGGAGAAACTACAGAATGGTGTGCTACTGAGACTCTCTTCCCAACTCCACATCCAGCGATGTCCTGTTTGTAGCTGGGCCACCGTGGGAGGAGTTACACCTGGAAATGGGGAAATGCTACAAACCAGTGCCTTTTCAGTTTTTCACAGAGTTGATTGTGAAACATGGACCGCGTACCGCTGGGATCACCGGGCTGGACCTAAGGAAAGGACGGAACAGTGGATTTCAGTAAAAGGAGCAGAGCACCACCTTAGAGCAGACCATGCAGATGTCTCCACAGAGCGGATCCGACCAGGTGTATTTGTACCTAGGTACACCTGGGTAGGTTCTCTTCAGCTTGACGCAAGTCTGGTCCTGGGAGGAAGTCTTCACCTGCATGTGCTGGTCTCAGGAAGTTCAGTTTGGGCCAATGGGGGTCTTTGAGCCAAAGACACTTGTCAAAGGAGTCCCTCATTTTACAGAAAAGGGTTTTCCTTCGTTCCCCTCTAGCACTCGGTCATGACTGTTGGAAGCATGACCTGGGCACATATGCTGCAGGAGTAGCCGCAGGGACAAAGGCTGAGTTGGGGGATGGGCAGGGAAGATAATGAGGGCTGGAGGGAGACCAGCAACAAGTACAACTAGCTGGAATGGACCCCTGGGAGCAAAGAGTGAGAGATGTAACATTTCCGATTCAAGCGCACCCCCTACCAATATCTGCTGACAAAGATGAAGAAAATACTCTTGACATTCAAAACCGCTGGAGCTCCGGGCTTTGTTGTTCAAGGATCAGAAACCTGACATGAGCTGTGGGATGAAAGAAGAAAATATTTTACTAGGCAGACAGGCTCTTGTTATCCGGTAGGTCGCCAGTTTCCTGAACTTGCAGTTCTCATCATGAATTACTGCAATGCAGGCTGGGACTGAAGGAGCGACATTTCCCAGCCACCTAAGAAGAATGCTGAGGAAGAACAAAGCCAGACTCGCATCGCCTGGGTTAGCAGAAGCCATCATTCACTCATTCACTCAAACAATCAGTCAATCAATATTTATTGAACCCCTGTCACGTGTCAGATACTATTGTTTCTGGTGATACAGTGGTGATCCACACAGGAAAAAATCTTGCCCTCACAGAGTTTATATTCTATTTGGGAAGGCAAACAATACATAACTAAACAAAAAGGTTAAATAAGATTTTTTCCAGATACTAAGCCTCAAGAAGACAGGCAGGGTCACAGGACATAGGATGATAGTTGTGACCGGCACAGTGGTCGAGAAAGGCCTTTCTTAAGAAGTGATGACTGCCCTGGCCAGTTTGGCTCAGCGGTTGGAGCCTCGGCCTGCAGACGAGAGAGTCCCGGGTTCGAATCCCGCTAGGGGCACGTACCAAAAAAAAAAAAAGTGATGACTGAGCAGTAACCAAGATTACAGTTCCCTCTTTCCTGCTGAAGACTGTACTTTGACTCCTCCTGTTTTAGCTCCCTTTGAATCAGAAACATCGCATAAAAACTAACACCACCTCCACTTTACATTGACCTCATTTCTATTTACCACCAGCTCAAGAGCCAGTAGCTGTTCTAGATAAACTTATTGAAAACAGGATCCTCTCTACCAGTTTCTTAGTTCTAAAAGCATTTATTTAAAAAAAATCTTTCCAATATTTCTGGGGATGATAGCAAATTTTTAAAAAAATGATAATAACTAGAATCCCATGAATACATAGGCAAGACCATAGGGATATTTATAATTTTTGATTATTATTTTTTAAACAATAATTGTTTCTTTTGTATTTTCTCCTCGAATATAGTAAGTGTGAAAAATAAAAAAATTCTTGCATGTTTAGATGAGTACAACTCAAAAACTATTATCTTGAATTATTAAATTTCACTCAATTTGAAATAATTTGTTAATATATAAAAACATCAGGGCATAGAAAGAACTAAAACCCTCTTCTACATTGTTATACACCAGATTTAGATATTTAATCTGAAGCAAAATAATTAATCATTTTGGCTTTTCTTACATTTACATTTTGATATACTGATTAACTTATTGTATAGCATAAAAACATATTATTGTCAAATCAGGTTTGCCAGCCATATGAAATAGGTAATGACTATAAAGTCAATCTTACAACCTGACTGCAAACATTGGAGCATCATGACAAACACTACCTCTTTCTCCATAATCCTTTGCGGTGTGGTATGCTTGGTAGAACGCAAGCCTGGAAGCCAGCACCAAGCCCCAGACCTGCATGCAATATGTAATAACTAATTTGTCAATGAACTTTGGCTTTCATTTACAATCACTGAGTTCTTTACATTGACTCCAGTATGGCATCTAAAGTCCTATCCTAAACACTGGGGAAGAAATGTCTCAAGTCCCTGATCATGGCTGGACCTTCAGAGAAGACAATGTTCCTGTCTGTTCCCCTAATTGTCCTACTGTCCAAGATGCAGCTAAAGTGAAACTAGCCTACAGAGCTTGGTAGAAGCCTGGAAAATAGAAAGGCCCAAGCATTAGTTCAGAAGGTTATTCTGTTTTGTGATGTTTTTACTAGGGTTACAAGTAATTAATAGACTTCAAATTCTACTTTTAGGTATTTACACGATCTCTTTTTTCCTTCATCTCTCAATCATATGCCAATCATCAAATATACCATGGCAGGCCCTGGCCAGTTTGGCTCAGTGGTTGGAGCATGGGCCTGCGGACCAAAGGGTGGTGGGTCAAGGGCACTTACCTTCGTTGTGGTTCACTCCCCAGCCCCAGTCAGAGTCGTGTGGGAGGCAATCAATCGATGTGTCTCTTGCCCATCAATGTTTCTCTCTCACTCTCCCTCCCACTCTATCTGAAGATAAATGGAAAAATATCCTCAGGTGAGGATTAAAAAATCCACTTGATGGCATATGTGGATTATTCTATTGCATTATCGTCAGTGAAGGAGTCCCGACCATCGGCATAGGAAGAAGTGTAATGTACCATCAGCCAGCAGCTTACCATGGGAGTGGAATCGCAGTCTTCAACAGGAAAGGGGAAAGTTCTAATCTTCGCTGCTGTTCAAGGCTTCCAATTTTGATCACCCTTTTGCGGATTCTGACATAGCTATTCCATTAAAAACGATAAACATTGGGCTCTGTAGCTTATCCTGTGCCAGTCCATTACATCGGCTCCTCTTCTTCCTGATGCCACTGACTCTTCCTGGTTATGCGCTTGGGCCGGAGGTTTGAAGCAGACAGGACGGGCGGCTAGTTAACAGTCGCTGTCCAGTAGCTGCTGTCTTGGGATGCTCAGGCGCGCAGGCGCACAGCGGGCAGCTACTCAACCCCACGGCAGGCAGTCCCGCCCTCTCCCCCTTGGCCTCCTGTTCCCGTGCCCGCCTCCACTTTCTACCTTCAAACTAATCATCGTTCCTGTTCATTCTGCTTGTATCGTTCTAAGTTTATTTTTCTATCCTTAGAGTTCAGAAATTTCCCCCGGCTGTCTTTCCATACTTTTTTATTACTTCTGTTCCATGAACCCAGTAGATCCTTTCCTATCTGAAAGAAAGATCAGAATAGCCAAAAGATTCACAGTACAGAGGGGTATAGTTTGTGGACGTTTTCTTCTATTATTTATTTGATTACTACGTCTCCCACGGTTTCTCTTTTTCCCTTTCTGGATCAGTCTTTCCTGTTTTTCTCACCCGGGATGAGCATTTTTGGAATTTTACTCGATTGCATTTCATCTTCTGAAACATGAATTAGTCTCGGCAGTTCCCAGACTCTGTCCGTCTTCACATTCCTCCATCACATGTTTAAATTGGGAAATCAGTATTTCCAGTCCCAGAAAGCTTTCTCTGTTCTGATAATGATATCCCTTGGAGTGTTTTACTCATATTTTATCCAGGTTTTCTTCCATTGTCTACACAGTTGGCTCCCCTCCATACTAGAGGTTTGTTATGGTTTCCAGTTCAGCTTTTCTCCTACCTGGGCTGCAATGTTCACGTGGTTTGTGACCTTTCTTTGCCAATTCGTGTTGATTTTCAACACTTCTGTGGATCTCTCTGGTCCTTGCTTGTGTATTGACAGAGGAGGAATTTTTCTTTCAGTGGGCAGCTGGATATCCTCTTGGCCCCTTTGTTGATGTGACAAAAGGCTTCTTAGTTCACAAGTCCAAGTAGGAAAAGTTTGGTCTTAGCCCAACATGAAAACTGCCCCTCCTGAGATGGCATCATGCCAGGGACAGTTAGCCTCTCTCATTGCTCAGAAGGCAAGCAGCAGAGACATTCTTCCCTGACTTTCTCTTGGTTTCCCCCCCCAGGTTGGCTGGCTCTCCCCATATACCCTCTCCACAGTCCCCCACACCCGCAACTCCATTTCAATTTTGCCCCCTACCTGCACCTTCTTTCAAGGACTTGATGCCTAAAGTCTCTGGAATCTCTCCAGGTTGCCAAGGTCAGCCCCGGACTCTTTCTGGACAGCTAGCTGTGTTTACCAGGATGGGAATGCAAAGCAGGTCACCATCTTCCCAGAAGCCCACACCCAAACATTTTAAAAGCATTCACAATTCGTAGGAAGATAACATATTACTGGAAGATGAAATCGTATTATTACTGTTTTTCTAAAATTACTACTCCAGAAATAAAATATGTATGGAATTTTTTATAGTACAAAAATAGATCAGGCAATGGTCACATGGACATGTAGGTTTTATAATATTCATGAAATGCTCACTCCTGATTTACAAGCCTCATAACTCATCTGGTTATAGCAAACTGGATCATATTGTTAGTCAATTTTTCATGATGGTTATATAGCTAACCTTTACCACTTATCTACTGCATGTCAGACACTACTAAATTCTCACAAAATTCCTTGAAATAGGTACTATTATTTCCACCATCATACAATACAGAAACCAAGGCCCTCAGAAGTCAAGTAAGTTCCCAAAGTCACACAGCTAGTAAGATACTTTATTTCCCTAATAAATAATAATAATGAGCTACTCAAAAATAGCTCATGTCTTATATTTCCCTGCATCCCCAGCTGTGCTTGGCACCAGTCTCTCAGTCAATAAACAACTAGTGAGAGAAGAAACGATGTTTTATTCCTGTTTGATACCCAGAACACAGTGCTATAAAGTGAGTGTTTCAAACTGTTTTAATTATAAAAGAAAGCATTAACAGGCTACTGAGATTTAAAAAGCAAATCCATATAAGATAATCTGAAGCTATCTGTGGAAGACCTGACTATCAGGCACGAACCTGGGTTCTAGGGCTCCTAATATGAATAAATGTTGCCCATCTTTAAAGAACAAGAAGTCTGAAAGGGGAGCAGGTACATAAGCAATTAAATATAACAAAATATAAGTGTGTTTTAAATGTATATATAAGGTAATATGAGGCCACACATGAAAAACTACTAATTTTTCCAGTAGGAGCATAAGTTTTTTCCTCTCTTTAATTAATAATGGAATGAAATGGAAATAAATACTACTTTAAAGTTGTTCTATTAGAAAATTTATTGTATTAATCTATAACTCTTTGATGATATAAATGATGATGCAGGCAAATACTGATGAAAATTTATCATCTTTGGAAAAGAGACATTTTAACACTGAAAGCATTTTCATTTTTGTTTGCTACAATCAATAAAACTTAATGTATTTTTTTTCCTTTTAAAAATATATATTGCAATTTGGTCATATTAATATGAAGCCTGGTCCAAATACTAAATTAGAATAAAAAGAACCAGTGTTTGGACACAATTTTATTTATCTTCAGATACAGCAGGAGTGAGGGGGGGGGAGAGAGAGAAACATTGGTGTGAGAGAGACACATCGACTGGTCGCCACCCACATGACCCCAACCGGGGCCTGGGACAAACTGCAACTGAGGTACGTGCCCTTAGTGGGAACTGAACCTGGGACTCTCTGGTCTGCAGGCCGACGCTCTAACCTCTGAGCCAAACTGTCCAGGGCTGGACACAATTTTAAAAGACCCTAAAAGGGAAGTTGCCATACATCTTCCGTGAAAAACAAGTACCCATCCACACCATGCGATTCACATTTACATATCTATGTACACTTTCATGACATAAAGCCTGGAAAACCAAAATATCTCTTAGACATGTGTTTTGAATAATAAAGACAGTACCCAGAGATAGAAAAGTTGTTATTTTATAAAATGTAACCTTAGCTCCACCACTGTGGAGAGGGCCTACCCAGGCCTCAGTCACCATGTGGTGCTGGGCATGCTGTGGGTGGACCAGGGAGTCGGTGACCTGTCCTCCCAACAAAGAAAAACCAGGCCTGGAGAAGTTTAAATTCAGTTGAAGACACCAAAGGAAATAATGGGGGGAGAGTAGACTCTTAGTAACAAATTAAGAACTCTCTGTCCTCTTTGGCATTACCCAGACTCGCTCTTTCTGTCGGTTATGACTGCGTATCGACTATTACAACAAGGACTGCTAACTCTAAATTGTGAGGCCAGACTGAAGCTCTTTAAATACTAATACAATGTAACAGTACTCATTTTTAGTTTAGATCTACAAATTTGCTTCTTGGAAGTTCTAGCTTTTTACTTCTGTGATTGCAGTCCACAGAGCATGTGGAACTTCTAAAATGTATCACGATTTTAACAAAAAAATCTTTTCCTTTATTGATTTTTAAAGCGAGAGGAAGGGAGAGGGAGAAAGAGAGAAACATCAGTTGGCCGCCTCCTGCATGCTTCCCACTGGGGATCAGGCCCACAACCTGGGCACGTGCCCTGACTGGGAATTGAACGGCAACCTCTTGGTGCCTGGGTCAATGCTCAACAACTGAGCCACACTGGCTGGGAGTGGTTTTAAACTGAGAAGTGTACTAATTCAAAATAAGCAACTAAGCCCTGGCCAGTTTTCTCAGTGGTTAGAACGTTGGCCCACCGACCAGAGAGTCCGAGTTCAGTTCCCACTAAGGGCACGTACCTCAGTTGTAGTTTGTCTCCGGCCCTGGTTGGGGTCGTGCAGGTGCCAACCACTCGATGTGTCTCTCTCACATTGGTATCTCTCTCTCTCTCCTTCTTCTTCCCTCTCTCCCTCCAGCTCTAACTGAAGATAAATGCAAAAATGTCCTCAGGTGACGATAAAAAAAAAAAGGACAAAATAAGCAACTAAGATGATTACCACAAGAACATCAGTGGAGTATGGAATTTATCCGGTGATCAGAGAAACTTAGGAACCTTTTTATTACCAATGTGAGCCTTGTGTGGCATGCAGATATGGATAGTTTTAACGTTAGTACACCGTATCTGCAAGTCCGTCCAATGAAGATCAGAGATTCAAAATATGGTTTAGCTCTTGTCGTTGAAATCTCTCAGCAGAGTGGAGGCTAGGTTCTTGGCTTTGAAAATAGATACTGTGGGAAAACTACAAGCATCAGTTAAAGAAATCAATTCACTTCACAAAGTCCATCCTGCCAGTCCTAAAATCGGAGTGGATACTGAGATGAAAGAGCAACCACAGCCCCTTGAAGCTCTGAAAGTTGAACAAATTCAAGATGACGTAGAAATAGATTCTGAGGATCACCCGGACGCTTCTGTGGCTTATTTTATTGCCGGCAATAAGCAACACGATTGTGCACCTGTATTTGCAGAAGAACTGGGGCTTGTACCAGAGAAATTGAAGGATGGATTCACCCTGCAGGGACTTTGGGAAGTAATCGGTTGATCTTGAGTGAAGCTGAATCTCTATTTAAAGATATCTCAAGATTAAAGATACTAGTTGCCTGCTATAAGGCATGAAATAGTTTTTACATTTACAGAAAAAGCTTTTAAGGAAAAGTTTTTAATGACTAAGGAAAAAAACTTATTTATCTAAGTCTTTACTGTCAGTTTCCTAGACAGTATATTTAAAATGGTAATAAAATGTGTCTGGTTTTTAAATATGTCTATGTTGTACCTAATACTTATAGATTATTAGTCTGTGGATATTAAATGACTGTATCATGTTGGGTTTAATAATAAATTTATGCAGCATCACTTAATGTTTTGAAAGCACTATTTCAAAGAATAAGACTATTCTTATGAAGTAATCAAAATACAGTTATTTGTTTTTTGTTCATCCTCATCCCAGGATATTTTTTCCATTGATTTTAGAGAGAGTGGAAGGGAGGAATGAAGGCGCGGGGGGGGGGGGGGGGGGCGGAAGAGAGAGAGAGAGAGAGAAACATCAGTGTAAGAGAGACATTGATTGGTCGCTTCCTGCAAGCGCCCTAACTAGGACCAGGGATCCAACCTGCAACCCAGGTACATGCCCTTGACTAGGAATCAAAACTCCTTCGACCCTTTGGTGCATGGGCCGACTCTCTCCACTGAACAACATGAGTTCTAAATGGTATTGTGATACTTTTGTGAGATTTTAACGCTATGTATGGTTTAAAAATCCCAATAATTGACAACTACTGTGGCTCTTTGGAGTCAAGTTGATCATATTTTCATAAAGTTGTCTGCATTTCTCACAACACAGAGTCATCGTGCGCATCGATTTGGTTGGAACAGGTTATAATTGTCCTATTATAAAATTCTATGTTCGTTTTCCTAAAATTGGTGAATATTATTTTTCATAGAGATGGAGCTAAGCACTTTCAACTTTCCATGAGAGAGGAATTTATATCACGGATTGAAAATAATTATGAAATATTTCTTATTATATAATCAACTACAAATAACATATTCTCCAATTAAAGCAAATATATGAGCTATCATTTGGGCCAGTTGTGAGTTACTTTTATATAAATACAAATAGTTAAAATATTTTCTGATACATCAACGTCTAGGGAAAGAATAGTTTTGCTGACATTCCTACATGAATGACTTAAGCCAGGTTTCATTAGGATCATTCACTGCTTTGACCTCTATAGGATATAAGATATATTTTCAGGGTCCCACATTAATATGGGTCAAAGACCATGAGGATAGACTCACTGTGTATGAAGAATTATATCGTCATCAAATTACATTTGATATATCTGGAAACTTTCCTAGAGATTGTAATTTTAGGGGAAAAAACTTATCAGATCCTTTTTCTTTCCTTTAATTCTCATTCTGACAAAAGTATTTCTCTCTTTATCCAAATCTACATCAAAATATTTAGAATTTTTGACTTCTCAACTAGACCTCTCCAAATATAACATGTAGTTTTACAACATCCAAAATGCTGTGTTCTGATGTTTGAAAAGTCCTGAGTGAGCCCTGACAAGCAAGGATCCTTTGTTTCTGGTCAGCAGCCATCCCGAGCAATTGACAGGCAGAAAGGACGCTCAGGAAGGGCCACAGTGCTGCTGGGAGCCGCTTCTGCGCCCAGGTGTTTACTTAAGTGGCTGTAGTCCTCCCTCCCTCTCTCACTCCCCTCTTCCTGTAGTGGAATAAGAAAAGAAATAGAATTTTTTTTTTTTTAATCTCCAGGTAGTAATGGGAAAACTCAAACTTACCATGGAGATCTGAAGAGGTGATCCCTAAAAAAACAAAAGGGAAAAAGTCATTTTGTTCCTCCAAAGAGGACTCTTCATGGCTATTGACTAACAAGTGCCTCCTTTAGATGCCTACGCTCTACTGTCAAGCAGGGGTCAGGCAGTGGTTAACTGTCGGGACAAATCTATTGTTTCTAAGGTGTGTTCCAGGCAAGTCCATATTTCCTTGAATTAATTTTGGGGTTCCCTAAAAGAAAAAGCCAACAAAAGAGTGAATGCTCTAGGTGTGCTTGTTCTATCATCTACCTGACCAAACCACCATCCCAGGTGCAGGTGTGTGACAGCCCAACTCGATGACCAGCAGGGACCGCGCCATACGTATACTACCAGCGGAACAGGTGCACAGTATCTATGCATTCACTGACTCACTGAGCCAGGATGCCACACGGGGTGTTTTTATAAGATCGAAGACGGCGGTTTTCTCTTATGAAGCTGCTTCCTCTTTCAGCCTTCCAGCCCCTAGGCTGGCTCATGCAGGTCAAAGAAAAAGAAACTGGCCTTCTTGCCTCACACTGGCATCCTCAAGAATCAACTACCTTGGGGAGAAATGTTACCACATGGAAGTAAGCAGAGGATGAGCTACCATTCTGGGTTGCCTGGAGCAGTCCGGATTAGAGACCCTTGCAGGATAATCACGAATAATGTCCTCATTGACTCTCAACAGCGGCCTGTTTGGATGATCGATGATATGATCACCCTGATCAAGGCCTGTTGTAGGGTCAGTCTGTGGCCCTCACGCAGTAACAGCAGCCTTCCGCACCTCTCCCCTTGGTTTAACCAAGACTCTGAACCCCCAGATCAAAGGGACTCCATTTTGGAACATTGAAAAGCTTCTCTATTTCAATAAGTCATTCACCTATGGTTTCTGTGCTGTTGTAGTAATGACCGATTTTAATATATTCGATTTATATACTTTCATCTCCTCCCGCCGAAAGAAAAAAAGAACAACAACTTTTCATCAAGCAAAAAGATGTGGCAACAATACAAGAAACAACAAACATATAATATTTTTTTCATTAACAATTTAAACACTACAAAACATAAAACATACAACTTCAAAATGAAAATACAAATTAGAGAAAAATGGGGTACATATCATATTAGCAATGCAAAAGACCAGCTTAAGCATACTTTCTCTAAACCAACAATTAACAAAAGAAAAGTGCCCTTTTCTCGAATACGCACAAAAATACTTCAGTCACTTCTAGGGAAAAATTAATAAAACCTTTCTGCTAATTCTATATTACAGCATGTATTACTAATGGTTTACAAAACTTAAGTGTCTTCTTACACTTAAAATTTACATCCTTTTCCAATCATTATACACTCATTCAATCCAGTCTGTCAAAAATAAAATTATTTCATTTTCATATTTATGAAATAATTACTGATATGTTATGGATCTCAGGTGGTGAATGTGTATGAGGGGGGCAGTGATCAGAACAATGTCAGGGATCGAAAGTGGGCCAGGGGTCAAACAGAGAGAAAAATCGCCTCTGTCTGGCACATATTGATTCCTGTAATAATTCTAGTATTTCTAAAATAATTCTAAGTGTACATTTCTTCATTCTTAAAAAAAGCCTAAAGTGTTCATATTTAAATTTTCTATCCACTTCTAGGGTGTGTTCAGTCTATCCAGTTATGCCCCTTGACAGAATGTTTCCTCCTGGGTTCATATTATCCTACAATTCTGAGTCCAGCTGAAAAAAAAAACACCCCAAAGAATCAGGACTCAATAATATGCCCCTTTTCTTCTACATTTTAGTGATTCACACTAAATTTTATGGTAAACTGCACAATCCTAGGTACAGATCTACAATGCAAACGAGAGAGAAAATATATTTAAACTTCTGTTTTTCAAGCAATGATACCAATGTCCACTGCAAGCCCGTCTCTGAAGGACATCTGCACGTTCATGCTCGTGGCCGGGATTTTACAGGAAGCCATGCTTCACGGGTGCAGTTCTAACACTAGCAAGGGTGGAAAATCACACCGTCATCTCCCTCCGAGCCACCTGCACAAAGGGACCTACGGCCAGTCAGCCTCGGCTTTGAGCTTTCTGGTTTGTGTCCAGCAATTGCTACCAAGTAGATTAACATTCACCTAAGGTGGCAAACTTGAGGATGGAGAAGAACCGAACCGCAGTTCTGGAAAGGGCTCCGGGGGCTACCGAGGGGTCCTTTGGTGTCAGTCACTGCTGCTGCTGCTGCTGCCTCCGTCCTCTCGCGTCGGGGAGGATGAACTGTCTCGGACCGGCAGCAGGTCGTAATGGCAAGGGATGTGACTGTTCTTTGGAAGGTCATATGGATCCTGGGTGAGATGCCCGTTATTGCTGAATAATCCTTGGACAACACTCACCGTAGGTTCTGTGACAACCAAGGACACGTTAATTCGTCAGCAATGAAAAACAAATTAATCAATCAAATATGGCATTTCTTGCAAATATCAAACACGCAAGAGGAGCTTTCTTGTGGAAGTATAAGAAAATATTTTTACAAACAAAGGATTCTTTTATCACCACAGAGGTGGCTACTCTGTGGCTGGCAGACCGGCGGATGCTCACCGATGGTGTCTGAACAAAAGGATGACTGTGTGGTTGGGATGAAGACATGGGCGAATATGCAGAAACCCTGGATAGGAATCATTGTCTGAAAAATCTTGGATAAAGTGAGCACAAACCTTTTACCCTAGGTCAGAAGACTGAGGTCCTTAGAGGTTAACTCGAGTCATGGAAACAGAAGTTTAAAATGTTAGGATTCGGGCTCTCAGCTGAGTTCCAATCTTACAGTGGTGAACTTATGGGACAACCAAGGCCACTTGTCACTGACCTTTCTATAACAATTTAGTTCACGATGCCTTCCATTTTAAAAAGCTATGGTAATACTTTAAAAATAGTTAGATATCTTCAGTGACATGTCTATAGCATAAAATGAGCTACTAGCAACTCGAGTTAAATTAGTCACTTCATTTACAAGTAGTAGAGAATGTTTTAAAAAGTTTAAATCACACAGAGAGAGAGAGAAAAATTAAACTAGATAGCCCTATTTTCTAGCCACTGATATCTCTGATATGTTGGGTTTTTTTTGGTATGTGCCCCTAGTGGGAACCAAATCTGGGACTCTCTGGTCCACAGGCCAACGCTTCAACTGCTGAGCCAAACCGGCCAGGGCTTTTATTTTTAATTTTTTCATAATCTGATATGTTTTAATTTTTCCCAAATTATACTTGCAAGGGGCAATTAAAATATCTCCGATTTTAAATTAAATTCTTATTAATTTGTATCAGAGTCACATCTTAGACTCTTACTGATATTTTAGACAAATTTAAAAGTAAAATGTTTCAATCCTGCTAAAAGCATTATATTAATATAATGAATGCAACCAGGAATTGGAACCACCTGTTTAATGTAATGGAATCATTTGTTTTGGCTAAGTCGACACATTAGCTCATATAATACATGTGCTTTATTCTACATGCAGGCAAAAACGTTCACTATGGTTACAAAACAAAAGATGGATGACCGGGTGGGAGATAAAGAAAACTTCCTTTACATTTTCTAAGTGGTGTTCCCTCAACAATGTATTTGACACCAGTGAATATAATCAGTGTAAACACAACCTACATTTAAAATATGGGCCATTACTTTTAATAAGGTTTATACGAAATGCTATTGTCTTCTCAAAGACTTTGAAACTGCTTTTTAAAAAATTCCCATACGAGGTTCTTTCTTTGGTTAGGAGAACTCACCAACTTCATAGACATTCCTGTTGGCCGAGGCTGAGTTATTGATCTCTGCATAGGAGGAGTCTCTGCGCGCCGGTGACTTCATCTCCACGTAGCCGCACTCTGAGCTTCTGGGGAGCAGCATGGGTGGGTCTTTAATAGTGGCATATGGGTTTTCAGAACTGCTCAGGGAGCAGTTACTTGAATTATACTCAGAATTCTTTCCCAGGTCTGTGAAGAGAGATGGTGGGAAAAAGCAAATGCTATTCCTTGAATATTAGTCTTTTAAATTTCATTTTGCAGTTACAGTTTACATTCAATATTGTTTTATACTAGTTTCAGGTGTAGTGAACAACATTATTTTTTTTTCTTGGTGATAATTTACTTGGGCAGTTAAAATTTTTTTATTTTTATTTTAGAGAGAGAGAGAAACATTGATGGAGCGCCTCCTGCACGCACCCTGACTGGGGATTGAACCTTGAACCTGGGCATGTGCCCTGACCGGGAATTGAACCTGACACCTTTTGGTGTACAGGACCATGCTCCAACCGACTGAGCCACCCAGCCAGGGCTGGGCAGTTTTTCTTTGTAGCTAGTTGTCTGAATTACATACACTGATAATAATACTGTTTTTCATTTATTTTGGAGAGAATTTGCTATAAAATTACTATAAGATATTTTAAAAACTGTAAAGTAATTTTAACTCTTCTCCAAGGCAAATACCAATATAAATATCATGGATTCGATTTCATGTAGATTATCTACACCCAAATAAAATTAATTCCATTCTATTTTACTAAGCATCTCCAACTTCTCAAAGCTTCAATCAAGAAACCATCTGTTAACAGACCCAGGTGCACAGCGAGGCTCTGTTACTATGGCGAGCAAGGCGGGTGCTGTCAGGGTTCCTTGTAAAACCTCAGTACCGAGCACCCGAAGTTACTACCCAAATCTGCCTGAAGAGCAGGCCTCAGTGAACATGCAGCTCTGCCGATCTCTGCCTGTTTTCCCTGCATTTCCTCTCCTCCCCCATAAGCCATATTTCTTTTGAAGGAAGTATGAGTGTTTCCCCAGCAAAGTGACCCCTTTGTTCCCCACTTCTGCGCTAACCAGATGCACCTACGGCCCCTGTCTTGATGTCAGGCAAACATGTTTGTTGGAGTGACCACACTAACAAGTTTACATTTTTTTCCACGTCGCCACTCGTGTTTATGTAGCAGATTATTTCAGTCTCTGAGATACACTTTGTTAAATGTGATTTTAATCAATGTATTTCTTCCTCAAGTCCTCACCATACCTTTCAAGGATTTTCCCATATAACTTCTGTCAAGTCCAAAAGCACCTGTGATAAAGGAAGAAAAAAAAAAAAAAACAACAGTGAGAACTGAAAGCAAGAGAAAGCCCATCCAATATTCCAAGGTCGTGGAGGCACCTATTGGTTGGGGCACCCACTTCCTTCCCACCGGAGGAGACCACCCAGGCTGCTGCTTTTCAATCCTTTACACCCGATCTCTCGTGCCCGCTTGCCCCAGCGCTTAGAACTAAAAACACACAGACATCTTTTTGATCATTCTCCTGCTCATTCACAGCGACTTGGGCAAGGTGGGTCACACAGGGCAGAGACGGAGGCACAGACGAATCAGTGCACAGTGGAAAGGACACACACAGGAACAGAACTGAGGTGAAGGACTTAAGTTTCATCACTTGTTAGCCACATGACTTTGGGCAAGATGTTCAACTCTCTAAGTGTCAAGTTCCTTACCTCTAAACGAGGAGAACAAAATCTGCCTCCCAAGCCTTACGGGGCTGTGGTGATCATTAAGTGAAATGGAGCACAGGCTTGGTAAACTCCGAGGCGCCATATAAATGAATGGCGTTTCAATTACTGTAACACTGTGTCCCAGCTTCAGTCTATCTGTAAGCGTTCCGAGGCCTTACTAATTATCTTTGAAGGGAACGTTATGGCTTAGGTTAAAAACAGAGTAAATAATGACTTGTGATGAACATGTAAGTAAGTATGCAAATGCCCTACCACTGTGCATGTGATGTTCAAATCAAGGGCGATGTCCTATAGAGGCACACATTTGTGGAGAAAGAGGGGAATCCCAGAGGGGAGAGGGGAGGTCTAATATCAATTCTCGTAAGACAGGAAATGGGAATGTTTTCCTCTTTCAGGCACACTTTCTTGGCTCTGGGTTACAAAGTCTAGAAAGGATGTGCAGTGAAGAATTAGCCTTACCAAAGAGAGGGCTGGCCTTTGCCCTTGGATCCTGGGAGGTGATCTCTTGAGTCCTTGGAATGTCCTGCCCAGTAGGAGTGTTTTGTTTACCTGGGAGCCTAAGGCTACAATGGATAGTCTAACAAAGTAATTTAGGGAGGGGGTTGGGCCACTTGGTATCAGCTCAACCTCCTGATGGGCTAGAGACTAAAGGTCAACCACATCGGCAGTGAACCAAGTCTACAAGGTGACCAAGCCCCCATAAAAACCCTGGACACCAAGGCTGAGGCGAGCTCTCTGGGCATCCAGATAAAATACACAGAAAGTATTGCCATGCATTGCTGCCAGAAACAGTTAGCACTTTCCGGGTTCCACTGGGACAGGACAAATGGAAGTTTCATGCATTGACCTTTCCTTGACTCTGTGCCGTATCTCTTGCCCTGGCTGATTTCAATCTGTTTCCTCTTGTGAGAAATTGTGACCATGACTATCACAGCTTTCAGTGAGTTCTGTGAGTCTCTCCAGCAATTCAGTGGTTCTGAGGGTGATCCTGAGGACTCCTAGACTCTGTAAAGGGACCCCAGGAAAGGGCAGGGGTGGCGGCCTCTGAGAGCTTCCTATCAAGGAATTCTGTCTTCGTTACTCCTTGCCAAATCCCTTAGCCACTTCCAAACTGTGCCGGTCTTGTTAAACAAACTTCTTGGCTTCAGTTTGCAGTGAGCCTTCCCCAAGGGGTTACAGAGAGCAACATGGGGTGGATAGTAAGTTAGGGAACAAGAAAGAGTTGGAGCTGTGAGACTAAATACCCCTGCTAGAGTCTCTCTTCACTCCCTTGGAAAATCAGGGTGCAGGTAGGTTTCCCCATAAACTCCCATACTATGTCCCAACCCCTCGAGAGGTGCTTTCAAAGGCACTCAGTTTAATCTAATTCAAACAATGAGCCAGAACACGGTCATCATCCCTGTTTTACAAATGAACAAATCAATCTTGAGAGGGTGCTCAACCCAGTGTCATAGAAAAGATCCAGGAACTGATCCCAGGGCTCTAGTGTCAAGTTCGGGGCTCTCTCAGACAATATCACCACAGTGTTCCCATCACTTAAACACCTACACACTCCATCATCCACAACGTGCCTTACTCTGTTCTGTGTAAGAGCAGACTTTCTGTGTCACAACTTAAAAAGGACACGGAATACAGAATTATTCTTGGAATAGAACAAACCAAGGAGATCTAGAATTTCCAGTGAATATTGTATGTCCCCTGGGTCTCGCTGAGACAGAGCAGAGGTGTATTTGTGACCTTTGCAATGACTGTGTGATCTGGAGTCAGAACGAATTATAGCAGGTGAAGGTATTCCCAGAGGCCGTTTCCCTCAGGAGAATTGGGTGGGATTTCACTGAATATCATTCAGGTACTTCTTTGAGCTAAATTATTTATGTAATTTAGACTTTTAAAAAAACCTCCCTAATGTTAAATAATCTCGCCAATAAGTATGCTGTAAATAAGTATAGTATGAGTAAGTATATCTTATAGATAATTTTACTGTATGTGTGTAGAAATACACATCCATTGATAACATTAGTGTGGGATGCAGATAAAAGTTAAGGGTGTATACTCATTTTCCTTAGACGTTTGCATTTCGGTAGTGAGTGGGGATTTCAGAGCCCACAGGGACTGGGTCCTACATGTGGCTCAGGTGACTGGACATACACGGTGCTCACAGAAAGACCAGGGGGAACGGTCAGAAGCCCGACGGTGAGACCCTGCTCCACCCCCTTCCTCCATGACATCTCGGACAGAAGGGTGAACCTGTCTGTGCTTCCCAGTCTTCCCCTCTATAAAACAATATCCACGGGAAGGCCCATCCAGCAGGGGTTCCAGATTTAGCACACAAGAGCATAGGAAGGCCATTTACGTTGAATTTCAGAGAAATAAATAGTTTTTAGTATAAGTATGCCCCATGCCCTGTATATTAATTTTAAAATTATTTGTTGCTTATTTGCAATTCAAATTTTACTGGGCTTCTTGGCACCCTTACCACATGAAAGGGTTTGATAACCACAAGGTACCACGCGCACATTAGTTACTACATCATCAAGCTCCTCCTTGAAATTAGGGAGCACACGCTGGGAAATGGCACCACACACTCTACGGGGTATCGTGGCTGCCCTTTACACGTGGCCCAGGATCCCCAGGCCCTTCTCAGAAGGGCCTCATGATCAAAACTTGTCTCATGCCCTGGCTGGGCGCTCAGTGGTTAGAGCGTCGGCCCAGGGACCAGAGAGTCTCAGGTTCGGTTCCCGCTAAGGGCATGTACTTCGGTTGCAGTTTGTCCCCGGCCCTGGTTGGGGTCGTGTGGGTGGCAGCCACTTGTTTTTTTCACATCGATGTTTCTTTTTCTCTCTTCCTCCCTCTCTCCCTCCCACTCTATCTGAAGATAAAAATGCAAAAACAAAACAAAAAAACTTTTCTCATAATAACACAACTGCACTTGTTTGCCTTTTTCACGCTCACTCTCTCCCAAGTGCAAGGCGGAGTTTTCCAGGAGCTCCACCAAGTGTGAGGTCACTGCTGTTTGAATGCAGAAGCAGAATGAACAGCTAGTGTCCTTTATTAAGCCAGATGTTTAAGAGATTTACAAAATTGTTAGAGTGCTCCTCTTCTCACTAGTTTTGGGAAAACATAGTAATTTTCCGCAAAATGCATCTTATGTTATGAAATAAGATTATGATGATAACTCAGTAAATGTTTTCAGTTTTATTTTGTAATATGATAAATATCAGTAGCTATAACCCAAATCAATAGAAGTTCTTTGAGGTCATTGACAACTTTTAAGAGTGTGTGCAAAGGTCCTGATTCTAAAACGCTTGAGAACCACTGACGATGCTATCCCTGTTGATATCTCCATATCCTCACCTAGCAGGGAAGGGGCCTCAAGTATGGACACCCCACATTACAAGAGGAGCCCATAACCTGGTACCCAGCTGATTAGGCTTCACTCCCGGTTCTACCACTTAGGAGGGTTTGAGACTTAGCACAATCACGTAACCTTCAAAAGACTGTTTCTCCACTGTAACATGGAGACGATGATCATACAATAGTACCTGCCTAGCAGGGGACCTAGGAGAACTGAGCAAGTTAATTCAGAGAGAGCAGGACGAAAGCCGCGAGCAGCGGCGATCCTTGGATCATTCCCTGCACAAAGCAGAGACTCAAAGCTGACTAAATAATGCACTGGGGACGGTAACAAGCCCCACATGGGGGTAAGTGTACGTCTATTACTGTGTCTTTTCACGCAGGTTTCCAGGAGATCGCTTTGGCACAGACGTAAACCCTGACTATCTGAGGTGACTGAAGGACCAGGTGCTCGCAGGGACGAGCGGGGAGCACGCACCGAGCTCGTTGAGGTAGCGGCCGTGTTTCCAGTCCGCGGGCAGGGTGCCCGTGCACTCCACCACCGGGCCTCTCTTGCCGGGATTCACATTCTTCAGATTCACAAACAGCTGGTTGTTTTTGGACTGTTAAAAATATAAGCAGCAAACGATGTAGACAGAGAACACAATGCAGCACAGCGCAATGGGACAGATCTGGGGAGGCAGGTCCAACGCCTGTATCAAGGACCGTCCTTGAATGAGGCTGGGCGGAGGGGACCGGGTGACCGGCTCTGACTGGTGGGACATGGAGGGTGGTAGGAGTATATGTCCCTTGGCCCCAACGGTTCCCTCCACTGCCTCAGCTTCTTCATTTCATGTTGTTACTCTGTACCAATTAGACTTTACTTGGGTTTACACACATGGAACTTTGAACTGAAAAAACAAATTCCTAGTCAGAGCTCCCCCATCTAACACTGTCTGATCGTGTGTGAGTCCAGTCCCTCCCAGCGGTTTTCAGAGCTACGACCACGAGGATTAGACGGTCCCCTGTGCCTCCATCCCTGAATGTGAATGAGAACAAATGGAATGATGAATATGAAAGTCTCTGGAGAACGTGAAGTGCTATTTAACTATGAGGCACTATAATTAAAATCCAGCTGCATTAACTTAATTGCAACTGAATTAATTTTATTAGCTTGGTTTTCTTCTGAGAGAGAGCTGGAATTAGACCATGGAGACTAGAAATATGCTGCGGTGGAACTGGAAGGGAGACGTGTTTGGGGTTTCAGAGCACTGTGGAAGGCGCCCGGCGTGAGCTGGGTAGTACCACGGGGCAGCTCGGGGGTCGAGTCAGCCCTGGGCCTCCAACCCCTCTGTGCATCTACAAAGTGAGGCTAACAACCACTCTCGAGTCAGAGGATTGCTGTGAAGATTCAATGAGTTTCTACTTGTAAAACAATTAGAAATGCTCGGCACATTGTTCCTGTGTGATCATTTTTGACCTACAAAAATGCATTTGCATGTGGTTTGACCTAAATAAACACATATATTGTTGTTGTTATGAAAGTATAAGCGGCCAGGGAAGGACACTAGATACAGGTGGTCAGAAAAGACCAATGGCAATTGTACCCAGGGCTGCATCTGCTACAGTTCTGCTAGGGGACATTATTTTAAAACCTCATGCAATATTAGACACATTTTTCCAAAGACGTGCCATGGAAATAGTACAAGTTGTAGAGACAGAAAGACCTTGACTCACATCACAGCTGCCTCACCCACTAGCTGGGGAGCTACGTCTGGAAGTGACTCCAATTCCCCATTACTTAGGGTTTTTGTCATTACACTGGAGATCCTCATACACACTTACAGGGAAGTTTAGAGGAACAAATGAGACAATAGATGTAAAATACCTAGCACAGCCTCTGGCCAACAGCAGCCCTCGATACCTGCTTGTCCCTTTCTCTGTCCCCTGCCTGCCTGCAAGGACCTTGAGCCACACCCTCTCACCTTCGCGAGGGTCATCCTGTCCCTGTTGTTGACGTGAGGGGAGGCGGCACACTGGGTCAGCGTGTGGTAACTGGGGTTGCTGAAGTAATGGCTGTTAGCGTTTCCGCCGTTGCTGTGAGGGAGGGTTTCTGCAAGAAGAGAAGGAAATGGTCACCATGGCAGGCTCCCCTACACCTGGGTGGAAAGAAGGGGAGCAAAGCAATGGGAGCACACGTCCGGACTGCTTCCACAACCCAAGCTGGGCAGAAGACCCTCCTGCCCAGTATAGTCGGCAGAGCTCCCAGGAGCAGCTGGAGCGCAGGTCTCCATGCTGCCAGGGTAAGTGCCAACACATCCGATCACCAGCCGCTCTGCGCCCTGGGGCTTGGACGCCCCGACGGCACCGCTTTGAAGCTATTTCTGCGGTACTTTTCCTCCTTTTAAATACTTGAGTGCTTGACACAGTATTCTATACTACAGTATTCTGTGCAGTTACTTTATGTATTCCCCCGCAGTCAGTGTATTTATAAACATGTGACACTCTGAAATCCTCCAGTCATTGTCCCCCAAATTAATAAACATTTTAAGTTTCCGAATTCCTCTGTTTAAGTGCGGACTTATTCTAATGACTGAGTGTGGCACTTAAAAATGTACTTTTATGGAGGTTTGTGACAGAAAAAAAGATTTAAGAGTTTTCTTAAAGAAATGCCCTAGTTCTGGCTAATGCCAGAAAACAGTTTCTTCTGTAACTTGGACAGGCTGGGAGGAGCTGCGGAAAGAACCCAAGGCCAGGGACAGACCTGGTCCTCGTCCCTGGTCTGCTCCGTGGTCTCGGTAGAGTTACAGCCCTCTCCTCTCCCCTCCCTGTCCCCACCTATGACAGAAACTTCTAGGCACTCAGGAAAGCTCTATCTAGGCTGAAATTCCCAGACTCTAAAGCAATCACATAATGCATCTAATTAAAAAACCCTCACAGAAGACAACAGCAATGACATTACCACTGTCGACATACAAAACACGTCTCTAACAATGTGCCTTTTCCGAACAAAATGTTCTCAAGGCTAATGGACAGGAACAATAGACAGCACGGTTGCAAAGGACCAGGTAAGAGAACCTAACTTTTCGGAGTGCAATGCCTCTGAGGACCCCGGTCTCACCTGAGAGGGTGTAGTCTGCGTTCATGACCCTCATAGCAGGGGTGTAGGTGACCGCCGGCATGCTCGAGTCCTTCCCCTTCTGCTTGTGTCTGTAAATAACGAACAGTGCCAGGAGGAAGAGGACCACCAGGACGAGGACGACGATGCCCGCGATGGCCCCAATCTGGTAGGAGTCGGCCGGAAGGGCCGTACTGGTTCTGCTCAGGCTGTTCAGGGTCCCCACTATTATCACACCAGCTGGAAAAAGGAGAAAAGGAGACTGGAGTGAGGATGACACCCAGATATTTCCAGCTCATGAGATACCAATCTGGAGACAAAGCAGGAAGGAAAAACAAACGCTCCTTGTTTTTGGATGTTGTTGACCTGTCTGTGCCCAGAGAGAGGCAGCTCTAAGCCTCAGAAAAGAGGCAGGAGGTCCCAAACCCCAAGGTTCAAGGATAGGATTTGGGAGCTTCTCATATATTTCAGATTAAACACTTTGACGGATAATTGAGAGTGATACTTCATCTATTTTATATTGAGCTTTATTTATTATACGCTATTAAGGTTATGAAGGGCTAGCTCCTAAATGTCTCAACTGCCTAATTTAATTTTAGGTCTATCTTTCGCATTTTTAACAGTAATTTTCCTTCCAAGCAAGAAGAACTCCATGTTAATTTGAGTCCCAGATTGGGCTCTGCTGTATCCTGATTTCAACGGGCTTTTACCTTGGAAGATGCTGTTCGACGCAGTCATTTTCTATGACAAAGTTCTGTCCTGATAATACTCGATAACATCACCCTACAACCTTATGCATCAACATTCAACATTCCACTTTCCACAGTCCTTCCTCTTGTTTCACCGAGTGAAGACACGAACGGTGTAGGTTAAGAGTCGAGAGACCTGGCATCTAAAACACTGACCGTGACATGCTGACCTCTCCCCTCAGCTGTTCGGCTGCAGCTTCATCACCTGAAAACGAGGAAACTGGCTCCACAAAGGTGCTTCCAGTTGCAATGTCCCCGTGACTCTATGATTCAAAATGCCAGCCCTTCTGATGAGGCCATGCGCCCTGACACACGGAGTGCCAAGGCCACGCAGGGTGACCAACATGCACCTGTCCTAATGATGTGACTGTGGAACGTGGCATCTGACTGTTAGGACAGCCACACGCAGATCACGGGCATGCAGATGTTCTTGTATGGAAGAGAGGGAAGAGTTCCTACATAGACCACCGTGCACGATGACCTCACCTGCAGCGCTGCATGAACTCTAGAGCCTCACACCCCGTGAGCTGACTATGCTTGTTACCAACAGAAGGGCCCCGCGTGCAGTGGGAACTCTCCGGAGGCCATGCGTCAGATAAAGGAGCACATTCTCAAAGGCCCCGTTCATCCCTGAATCAGACTGGCCATGCGGGACTATGCCTAGGAGAAGCATCCCCAGGTGATTACGATACACACCCTAGTTGAAAACCACAGACACAAGTTTCTTAACTAGCTAAACATATGCCCACCACATGACCCAGACATTCTCCTACTAATTGACTCAAGAGAAATGAAAGCATATGTCCATATAAAAACTTGGTACACTATTGTGTAATAGCCCCCACATTGGAAATAAGTCATATGTCCATCAACAGGTGAATGGGCAGAGAAATTACGGTATATCCCATGCGATGGAATATGGCTCAGCAATAAAGGAATTGAACCACGGACATACACCACAACATGGTTTATTTTTCAAATAATTATGCCGAGAAAACAAAATCGGACAAAAAGTATACAGTATGATTCCATTTATATGAAATTCTAAAAATTGCACTAATCTGTAGAGACAGAAAGTAGACTGGTGATTGCATGGCACCTAGGGGGTCGTGGTGGCAGGCAGGGACATGAGGAAAGTGATAGATATATTCATCATCTTTAGTGTGGTGATGATTTCATGGATGTGTACGTGTCAATTTTATCAAGTTGTACGCTATGTGTTACTGCACATATATTGCATATATGTATTGCTTTCTATAGGTTAATCATACTTCGGTAAGGTTGAAAACAATTGTAGGCACAGTGGAAAGTTCATGAGCTTTGGAAAACCTGACATCAAAGCCCTAACATATTCTATAGTAGCTGTATGACCTTGAGCAAATTACTCAACCTCTATGAGCTCTAGTTTTTCATCTGTGGGACAGCAACAATAACGCATCCACCTAGCAACTAAATTACCAGCGATGCCTGCGGAGTCACGGTGAGGAGCAGCTCAGATAACACAGGTGAAAACACTCAATGTTAGGCGGTAGGTAGTGATCATACAATACGGGGCAGTAGTTATTACTTACTAGTGTCCTTACCTTGATCACACCGTGCCCCCTTCCATCCGGGGCTGCAGTAACAGGTCCCCGTGATGTGGTCGCAGGTGGAGTTGTTCAGACAGTCACATATCTGGCGACAGCCGTAGCCATATGTTCCTGGAGGGCACTCTGAGAAGGAAATGCAAGTCCAGTTCAGCCTTGGGAATGCGGGGCGAGCCTGTCTCTCACTGTATGACCCTGAGTGTCTGGAGGCCGGCCCTGTCAGAGGATCCCTGTTCAGGTAGACTTGTACCACCCAAGGTGTCCTAGAGCTAGCCAGCATTCCCTGAGTCATGGTGCAACACACAGGCCAGGGGACACAGGGCTGGGGACTGAGCCCCTCATTACAGATCCTGACACTTTCAGCTTCTATGTGCCCACCTCCCAGAAGGGTATGCAGAGTCTGTGGAATTCCAATGGAATTGACAAAGATCATCACTGAGGGCAATCTGAGATGACTCCACCAGACAAAACCATGGGACAGAAGGGGACCAAACTCTAAAGTATAAAGTATAGAGATGCTTCCCTGAGAACCAGTATCTTATAGGCTCAGGGATCCTCCCAATGGTACATTCTGACTTGGATTAGCTGGCAGAAGGGGAAGAGGGACAGGGCAAGTTTTGTTAATTTTCTAGGTAAGAACTTTACTTACCATAGAATGGCTCAAAATTTGGATTTGCAGGCGGAAGGCTCAGAGACTAAAACAATGGAACTTTTACGATGTAGTCTTTTTTTTTTTTTTAATCCTTACCTGAGGATATTTTTTTTTCCATTTTTTGTTCAGATAGAGTGGGAGGGAGGAAGGGAGAGAGAGAGAGAGAGAGAGAGAGAGAGAGAGAGAGAGAGAGAGAGAAACATCGATGTGAAAGAAACACATCGAGTGGCTGCCACCCGCATGGCCAACCAGGGCCGGGGACAAACCGCAACAGAGGCACACGCCCTTAGTGGGAACCGAACCTGGGTCTTTCTGGACTGCAGGCCGATGCTCTAACCGCTGAGCCAAACTGGCCAGGGCTACGATGTAGTCTTACTAAGACTGGGCATGAATTTCAAAGAATAGCACAGGCATGTTAAATCTAAAAATCATGACAAAATAGTGATGTTTTTTGTAGAGTGAGCAGCAGGGGGCGATGTGCTATTATTATAAGAGTTCTCTGCCCAACACAGGGTTTCTGTTTACAGACTAGCACTGGGAGTGTTTAATTTGTTGTTCAGAATGACCACGGAAGCACTTAAGAGGCTTTTACTTAAGAAGACGGGCTACAGTCCGCCATTCAAAGGAAAGTCAATTTAGAGCTTATTCTGGTTTCTATATACATACAGGGTAGGCAAAAATAGGCTTACAGTTGTTTGTATGGAAAATAATACAATAATTAGATAATAATACAAGAATTAACTGTTTCATGTACTCATGCGTATAAGCTTCTTTTGCCCACCTCTGTATGTATGCACACGTATGTTTAGACATTTGTGCACATACACACAATATTCACAGATATAAAGGGGTGTGCAGGTAACTCTGACTCAGTATCTGTTTCATGATTAAATGAACTAGCAGAGCAAAACTAAAATTGGGCCTTCTCTGTCCAAGCTGCTTCTTGGATGTCATATTTGCTAGCCAGGAGAATATGCACAAATGTTTCAGAGTTTAGCACGTTATTAGGCTGTCCAGTGGTGCTGTGAGGTGCTGGTGGGGTGGTGGGGGAGGGATGTCTTCCTGACAAAGTCCTGCTGGGCTGATAAATCTTTCCAGGCCACTTGGCTCCTGTAGCCTTGCACTCTTCACATCACCCTCCCTGCAAGTGCGCCCCCTGGTGAGCAGGAAGTCTCCTGCCCCTTTTCCTGCCATTATGGTCAGAAAGGGGGCAACCCAGCTCCAAGCCCTTAGTTATTCCTCTTGAATAGTGAAGGCCACAGAGATAAACAACAATAAACGAATTTGAAATACTCCGTCTGAGGCTAAATGTTCCCCTCACCCTGTGAGCAGGTGCATACCTGGTGGGGTGGAAATGGAAAACTAAGGATGGGCAATTCCAACAGAGCATATTCTCCCAGGGTGGGATTTTTAGAACAAAATTTTAAGGCATTATATTGTCTTGAAGGTTGTTAAGACTAAGATGAGAAGTTGTTAGTAAAAACAGTATAAAAGTACTTTCCAGATGAGGCTGTCCAAAGGGTGGCCACATCTGCACGGACCTGTTCACTCACCCATCGTGGGCTGGCCCTGGCACCCAGCCCCTCTGCCCCCTGCACACCCAGCCTTCAGTGAGACACCTGGACTCTGCCTTCACCATACAGAAAGCTTGACTGGCTCTTTTCAAGCTCTGAGCATCCACGGTCCAAAAATAAGGAGAGGAAGAGGGAGCCAGGATGAACAGATGGAAAACTTGAATTCTGTCTTCAGCCTCGTAGCCACACCCCCTCCACCCAGAGCACTGAGCAATTACTCAGAAGAAGAATTTTGAGGGAAAAGACAGCAAAGATCCCAAGGTGGCCAGGTCTTTGAAGGGGAAGTCAACCGTGCTGGAAACTAGCCATCAGCTCAAACAGCTTGAAAGTTTTGAGTTCTGCCTTAAGAGCTTTGGGCATCTAGGAAAAGTGATTCTAGAGGGAAAAAAGAGCATCTCAAGATGTCACACTCTCGTACTCACTCTGTTCGCAGTGCTTCCCCATGAACCCCGTGCGGCAAGTGCACTGCCCTGAGATGTGGTCGCAATCAGCTCCGTTCTGACACTGGCATATCAACGCACAGTCTTTCCCGTAGAAGCCCAGGGGACATCCTGTGCGAGGAGGAGGAAGGGCAGCGGGAGTCAAGAGACTGCTGAGGAGAAGCACAACTCTTGCCTCCAGCATTTTAAAAAACCTTGAGGCAGTAGAGAGTGAATAAAGACGATGATATATGTGTCAGCTTGTCACAAAGCCCTCTTTGAAGGCCCAAGATGGGGTTCTTGGAAGGAGGTTGGAATTCATGAGCAGGAGGCAGAAGGGTTCATACCTGGCAGCTGAAACATTACTGGGACCCGGGAGGCACCTCAGCCCTGCAGAAGTCTGGGGCATTTCCTTTCACTCTTTCACTAACTGCTAGAATCCCGGACTCCAATTCCGTGGACTGAAATGAGTATTTTCTATGAAAATAACCAATAAGCTTTCACTTTTGGTACAGAATGTCTCCAATTCCAATGCTAGTCCCATCCACTGTATCTGTCACTGACTCAGATAGTGTGATCTTCACCAAACGTGTGGTAGGATGCCGGACTTAGGCGACCCTGCACTTCACAGGTGCTTTCTAACAAAGCAGCATGCCTTCCACTGCAGCCCAGTTTTCAAGGCCCGGAGCACCGGGACCCTTGGGCCGAGGACCAGCACGAGCCCCGTGGGCTTTCCTGGGCCAGCAGCTGTCCTGCAAGTGCGTGGCGGGGCTGTCTGGCATAAAGAAAGCTTCAGTGCCAGCTGGTCCCTGGCTGTTTCCAAGCATCACATGTACTTTTTACAAATGGCAAGGTGGCGGGGCGACAGTGCAAAACGCAAGCAGGTCTGGCTCCAGACCCCACGGAATTGTGATGCTTTCACTTAAAAAGCTCCTCTGACTGAAGACGCTCAAAATTTTGGAATTATATATCATAACTTATGAGTACATTTCCCTAAGGAGGTCAAAATCCTTTATACGTCTATATACAATCTTGGCAGAATGTGCTTGGGACAACCTTTCTCCTTGCCAATTCTTTCTTTCAAATCATGGCTCAGGGTCTGGACCCTTTTCTAGAAAGTTCCAAAAGGCTTGTTCAGCCTATTATTTATGTTCTCTAATTAGTATTAAACAAGAATTGCCTAATTTCTGATTCGTCTTTCCTCCTCCATTCATCTCTGTGATTTAAAATTATAGAATGTATAAAAGAGCATCATCATATACACTTTCCTGTCTGTTATCCTTTATTCAATTAAAGGCCAGAGGGTAGAGAATAGGCTTTTCCCCAACTGTGCTGAGCTGTGGAATACTTTGCATATTATAACCTCATAGATACCTCACAGAAGAAAACATGGTTAGGACACTATGAAATATAAAATGGAAAAAAAGAACTAGTGATTCTATTTTTTTTTTTTTAAATCCTCACCCAAGGATATTCTCCCATTTATCTTCAGATAGAGTGAGAGGGACAGAGAGAAACATCGATGTGAGAAAGACATATCAACTAGTTGCCTCCCACACAAACCCAACTAGGGGCAGGAACGGAACCACAACCAAGGTACGTGCCCTAGACTGGAATTGAACCGGAGATTCTTTGGTCCTCGGGCCAACGCTCTAACCACTGAGCCAAACCGGCCAGGGTGAACTAGTGATTCTTAAAGCATGATCCCAGGCTGGCATCACCACCTGGGAAGTTGTTAGAAATTTGAGTTCTCAGGTCCCAGCCCAGACCCACTGAATCAGCCCCTGTGGGGGCGGGGCCAGCTCCCTCAAGTTCGGGAACCAGAAACTCAACCTTCTCTAAGAGCAGGCAGCGAGCCAGGCAGAGGGGCTGGCCGTCCCCAGTGCCTTCCCAGTCACTGTCCCTCAACCTGAGCTCAGCTGTCAGCATACACGACAGGGAGTTTGATCCATGTAAACAGGGTCTGGTGAAGACGAGGAGAAAGGAACTGCCCAGCATGACACACAGCACCGCTCCACCTCGCTGCCCTGACGTGACACCGAGACAGAAAACTTGGAACCGGGCAGCTCTTAGCCATTCAGGGGTTTGGATGTCTAGAGATGGCTGGGGAGACGAAACCCTGGAGTGCCAGGACAGCTGGGCGGGCTGAGCTGCGTGCCCCGAGGGCTGGTCCGCGGGCTGTGCCCGGCGCGGTGGGAGGCCGCTTACTCTGCGTGCAGTAGAGCCCCGTCCAGCCGGGCGTGCACTTGCATTCGCCGTCGTAGGCGCTGCAGAAGGCCCCGTTGTGGCAGTTGCAGGTGTGGATGCAGTTCGGGCCCCAGTGGGCCGGTGGACAGGCTGAAAGCACAAGACACAAGGAGAGAGCTCGGTCAGAGACCAGCACTGCAGGGATGATTACTGCGGGGAGGATTCCGCCCACCCGCCACGCGGCGCTGCGGAGCGAGGTGAGCAGCGCTCGGCATCCGAGACCCGACGGCAGCGCTGAGCGCGGCCATCACCCCGACAGGCGCCCGTCCCAGACTGCAGGGTGAGGCGAAACCATCTCAAGGTCACAGACTTAGCTATCTAACAAATGCACACTCAGCGCCTCTGTGCCCAGCTCTGCTCGGGAAACAAAGGGTTTAGCAGACAAAAAAGTCCAGGCCACGCTCCGGAAGCTTCTATTTGAGTAGGGAACGCAGGCAAACGAACCAGCCAACCCCAAATCCAATGACAAAAGTACTACGAAAAAAATAAAGCAGGTTGAGGGGGACAAGAAGGATGAAGCTGCTGCTTTAAGGAAGGCCTCTCTGAGGAGAGGCTGTTTGAGCAGAGATTGGGGAAAACACTATGTGACTTAAGAGAGGTGAAGGGATCCAAGGTCATCAAATTCATGCCTTTGATCTTGAAAACTGACACTTGTCAGCTGATTTGTCACTAGAGGCTTGTTTTAAATGTTAAGGCTCCCAGTTGTCCACAAGAATTGGTTTTCTTATAAAATCTCTTATTTAGAAAAAGAAGAAAATAAAACTAAATCTTCAGTTATTTTAGATTCGGTCTAAGATTTTTAAACTCTTAGATTTGAAAAAACTGAACTAAATCTTAAGGGTTACTGCCCATTGAAGGGCCATCAGAACCTCAGATAAAGCATCTGTGAAATAGCCCAGCTAGTGTGGCTCAGTGGTTGAGCCTCAACCCACCTACCAAGAGGTCGCTGGTTCAATTCCCAGTCAGGGCACATGCCCAGGTTGTGGGCCAAATCCCCATTGGGGGGTGTGTAGGAAGGCAGCCAATCCATGTTCTCTCTCATCAATGTTTCTATCTCTCTCCCTCTCTCCCTTCCTTTCTCTCTAAAATCAGTAAAGAAAATAATTTTTTTTTTTTAAGTATCTGTGAAATAGTAATGTAAGGTTATGGGATAAAATGATTTGACTTACCAAACAAACAAACAAAAAAACCTCAAACTAAACCTTTTTATTCATACTAATGCTTAAAGAATATAACTGCTTAAAAGTGGTTCTCAACCTTTCTAATGCCGCGACCCTTTAATACAGAACCTCATGTTGTATGTGGGCGTATCTGCATGTGGGCGGACCCGCCTGAAGACAGATAGAGGAGCAGTGTCTCAGTTCCCAAGACCATCGGAAATACGTGTTTTCCAATGGTCTTAGGTGACCCCTGTGAAAGGGTCATTTGACCCCCAAAGGGGTCATGACCCACAGGTTGAGAACTGCTGGCTTAAAAGAAGGACCACCTATAATTTCTATATGGTTACCTAGTAGGTAATATGACCCAATAAAGACAATAAATAAATCTGAAGTCATTTTTTAAAATGAAAACAGTTCCCAATAATTGCGTGACCACTTTTCTCCCTAGAGCAAGGGAAAATAATATCTGGCACTTGAGGTCTAGAATGTATCTTAGAATAGATTTTCTGAGTACAGCACCCTCATTTTACAGATTAAGAATCACTGAAAACAAAATAAGCAAAAATGCAACTTATTTAGGTTCTTTTCAAGGCATTATTTAGATTTAAATATAAGACCATGGCACAGCCCTGGTCGGTTTGGCTCAGTGGTTAGAGCGTCCACCTGCGGTCCGGAGAGACCCGGGTTCGGTTCCCGCTAAGGGCATGTACCTCGGTTGCAGTTTGTCCCTGGCCCTGGTTGGTCGTGCTGGTGGCAGCCACTCGATGTGTCCCTTTCACATCGATGTTTCCCTCTCTCTCTCTTCCTCTCTCTCCCTCCCACTCTGTCTGTACAAAAAATGGAAAAATGTCCTCGGATGAGGATAAAAAAAAAAAAAAAAAAAAAAAAAAGGCCATGGCACAGAGCTCAGAGTAGGGAAACGAAGCCATTTAAAAATTAAAATAATGTATCTTATAATTATTCATATATTTTGCTTGATTATATAACCATTCATACTCCAACCTAAAGAATTTGAAAACAGACAGACAGAAATGGTTGATCAGTTATTCTCAGACATGACTTACGCTGAGAGCAGTCGCTGCCGATCCATCCCGGGTAACACTGACAGGATCTGTCAATGGGGTTGCAGGTGCCGTTGTTGGTACAGGTACAAATTCCTGCACAGTTTTTCCCAAATCTGCCACTGGGACACACTGTGAACAAGTTATAGGCCAGTCACTCATCATTCCGTCTCATCTCACAGAACCCTAGACTTGTGGGACAGGAAACAACTTTAAAGGTCACCCACCCAGCTGCCCGTTTAGTAGCTGCCTCCACTTAACAGCATCCCTCATCCTGAATGGGCTCATTTTTTACAAACACACGAAGCCAAACACCCCCATTAAGGCGTTACAAGCCAGGAGGAGACATCATCACATTTCTAGAAATCTGACTTCACAACGTTTTGCTCGGGAAGCCCAAATCCTTCCTCCTATTGATTTTTCATGGGAGGCTGTTTCCAATGAAAACGGAAGAGCAGCACCTTTCAGAGAATAAAGGGATTTTTCTGGAGTGGCAAGCAGCAATTCCAAAGCTGAGTCATTTTGAAAGAAGCTGCAAACACAGGCCGCCAGAGGCACCCATGCCGGTAGCTGCAGCCGCGGCCTTGGGGAAGCCGAGGACAGGCAGCGGGGGGCTTCACCGCCAGGCAGCTCTCCAGACCCAGCCTCACCTTCGTTGCAGAGGGCTCCCGTGAAGCCAGGCAGGCAGTCGCACAGGCCGGAGATGTGGTGGCAGGGCCCGCTGCTGTGCACGCACTGGGGGCAGGTCTGGCTGCAGCGGTGCCCATAGAAACCAGGGGAGCAGACTGAAGGGAGAATGGAAAGCGAGAGTTACCTTTCTGGAGACACGTGTCTTTCATATCTCACATCGAAATCCAATTCAAATTCTGAGTAAAATAAGTTGTTTTAATAATACGGAGACTTTTCCAAGTGTAAAATCACCACCACCAAAGAAACAAGGGTATTCTTTAATCATGAAAAAAAAAAAAAAAAAAAAGCCATTAAATTCTGAATTGCCTGAGGGCAGGCGAATGACTTCGCCCTCTTTATTTCCCATTCGCGGCCCCAATTAGCTTGAGGTTTGGCATAGAGCTAGAGGCTTTAAGAAATTAATAAAGGAAGGAAATAAAATTCTAATTTCCAACAAGGCCCAAATAAATACTCTCAAGCCATGTGTTGATCCTTCATTCTCTAAGACTCATTACTGGCAATACATAGAATTAAAAGATGGTTTCTCCTCGACATGGCCCAGGTTAATGACTGTGGATGAAAAGTGAATGAGCAAAATGCTACATCATTAGGTTCTTCTCAAGACGGTATTTGGATTTAAATATAGGAAAACTGCATAGAGCTCTTAATAAAATAGTAATTAAAAAATTAGAATAACTTATCTTATAGTTAGTTGTATTTTCCTTTCTTGAGAACATTTACAAAAAGATTTAGTAAAATCTTATGAATCACTTCCTACCTTAGAATGTCAATTGACCAATGTCAACAGCCCCCATTTTTGACTTGGCGGTTCTATTTCCCCGGAGTGCTGACTTTAAGGCTACTAGCAGGATGCATGATTTGCCTCCAGGTTTGGCTGATGTGGATTTCTAGTAATTGAAATAAGGCCAATGCCAAAATTGCTGAATAAAATATTTACAGGTCAATGAATTTCTGGAACACCATTTGCAAGATTGGAGGCAGGATCAAAAAACATAGCCTGATGATGATGCCAATGGGGCGATGCAATCATCACCGGGAAAAATGGTGAAAGCCCCATCTGTTGGGTTAGTCCTGAAGGCTGGAAGAAATGAAACTCGGGGATACTCCATCAAGGACAGCCCTGCGAAGGACAGGGAGACCTATTTCCCTTTCGTTTGACCTCGACTGCAAGAGACATCAGTCCGAGCTGAGAGGAGGGCAGAGATAACACTTCTGCACACGGTGCCCTGGGAAGGAGAGACTTACTTCTCTGACACGTGGTGCCGCGGAACCCCGGGGCGCACTCACAGATGCCGTCGTCAGGGGAGCACGACGCCCCGTTTTTACAGTAGCAGGGCAGGGAGCAGTTGGGACCCCAGCGTCCCTCCGCACACACACTGTCACAGTGGACACCTGCAACAACGCACACCAAGACTGGTGAGAGGCGGGGCGGGCAGGCACCCCTGGGATGCTAAGTCAGAGACAAGGACTGAGGTCTGGGCATCAAAGTGGAGTTATCCCAGACAACAACGAGGTGTAGGATTAAAATCTACACATACACATCAATAGGCCATCATATGCGGTGTGATCATGTATCATCCTCGCGTTAAAATAATCCCAGGACTATTTTCTATAGAGGCATGAAAGAGAAGGGCTAGCACACCTCGGTTATACTGATTTTCTTCTTTAGGAGGAGAGAACAAAGGGGAAGCCCAAAGGCTCTATTAAAGGCAACATTCATCAAAACCATTGTATCATTTAGCTCTTAGTGACTTCTTCCTCCTCTCTCCATTCTTTATCTTTATGGAGAAATGGACACAGTGTAAAAAGATAAGGGGAAATCAAAGCTGGTTACATTGTTTTACATAAAGAAAACCCTCCCCCTGGAGCAAACCACCGAACACAATCTTAAACCATTTTCAGGCTGCTTGTGCAGCACAGAAATCTGTGGCACCAAATTCCTCTTTGAAAACACATTCCGACTCTGGGCAGCAGTAGGCAGACTATCACAACTGATGTTATTCACAGCTGCTGTCTAAATGACCGCTTATTATGAAACAACCTGGGTGTTTAACTCTCACTCTGGAAACAGAAAAACTTTAGAGTCAGTAATGAATGGACAAAATGCCTAGAGGAAACGTACAGACAACCCCAAGTTGCAAAAATTAAAAAAAAAATAAAACTGGGTTTTCATGGAGGTCGATGGACGTGTCTTTTGTAAGTTTGTATTTGAAATACAACAGGGGCTTTTTTCTTGTAAGTCTGAATCCTTCACAACTCAAAGAAAGGCTCTGCGTGGACAGGCCATGAGAATGAGTTATAATTAGCAGAGAACCGGCGACTACTGGCCTTCGACCAAGTGCAAGCACAGTGAGAACAGGCACGCACACACTCAAGGATTCCAGAACAATTCCACCACCCAGCACCGAGGAAGCTGAGAAGGCAATGTTGGTATTGCAGGTTTTGCTTCTAAATTGATTAGGAGGAAAGTTACCGTGACCCGGACCTTAAAACAGACGCAGCGCCAAACCAGAATGGGAACGTCGCTAATTGGTATACAGCCTTCTCTGCTGAACTACATCTTCCACTTCTGATAGTTCTGGGTTTTGTCCTTCGGAAAGCCTCCCACATGGTAAAGTAGGCATGAGAGCACACAGACCTCACTGTGTCTGGCTTGAACCAACAATAGACTATTATTTTAGCTCAGCCTGCTGGCTGAAGAAAGATTCGGCCTCTTATATGTTGATTAGGGTGTAAGAGTTCCTCATGGAGTAAGATATGGAATTTTGGCCTCCTGTGATTTTTATTTTTTTTATCCTCACCTGAAGATATGTTTTTATTGATTTTTCAGATAGAACAGGAGAGAAGGAGGGAGGGAGAGAGAGAGAAAGAGAGAGAGAGAAACACTGATTAGTTGCCTCTCACATGACTCCAACCAGGGCCAGGGATTGAACCTGCAACCGAGGTACGTGCCCTTGACAGGGAATTGAACCCATGACTCTTTGGTCCAAGGGATGATGCTGTAGCTGCTGAGTCAAACCGGCCAGGGCAATTTTTTTTTTTTAATTTAAAAAATATATGATCTTTTTTTAAAAAAAATCAAACCTGTTTTGAAAAGCTGAGATGGAATTGCAGCTCTACACTCCCCAAATGGTGTTGTGACCCACAGCTTCACATCCACACAAGGAAGAAGCATCAAACGTACACAGGAGCAAATCGCTTCTGAGGAGCTTGCAAACCTCAAGTTAGTTTTGTGAGTTTGAAGGAAGTAGCAGCAAAGGTAATCTGCTACAGGCTTCACTCTGTTCAACTGCAGTTCCTGTGTTCTGACCGGGAACCAGGACGCCTGCTCATCAGCGTTGGAAACAGGGACACCTGCTTCCCGGAGGTCCCCACCCCCTGGCCATTGCCGTCCGGGGCCACCCAGGCAAATACCAGTCGGGATTTGGGAGAAGTGGAAGCTGAATGATTACTCTGTCCATCTGAAAACCATCCAGAAAATGAGTCCTGCTGTGGGGCATTTTTTAATTTTATTTTTTTGTGGGGTAGGAGCTTGGGGAAAGGGGAGATTTAGCTATTTTTAGTGATTTAGTTTATATGCTGCTTGCCAATCTCTCCTTCACATTACACTTAATCAATGTGGTTAGGATGGAATGGAGTACACTTTAGGTCAAAAAGTATATGCTTCTTTTTGGCATTATCGATGATCGTGATTTATATATGACTTAGCACATTCTCAATCAGAGCACGTTAAAGAAAATGACTTGCAGGCAGGTTGACAAATGTGAATAAGTGATCTTTCATTTCATATCTGATTCCTCTTCCCCAACAGGTTTGTTCAGCTGATTAGCAGAACCATCAGTCATAATCAACTGTATCGAGGTAATTTTCATATATGTAACTAGGCCCTGGATACAGCAAGGAGATCCATGGCAAAGATAAGCTCGTTGCACATGATTTACCCATCATTTCATTTCCAGACAATCACAGAGAATTCTAGGAATCATCTATCAAATCTTCTGTCTCCAATCATATACACTCTACACATATTTCAACAGAAACAGGCTTACTTTCACATACCTTTTATAATTGCAATGAAGTGTTTCCTTGGACAGTAAATTATAACAGTTCCATTACCAACTCCCTCTAAAAATACAATCCTTTTCCTTTTTCTCTATCATCACTAAAAATGAGTTATCATTTTGCAGATAATAATGCCTAATCTGTTTGAAGAGAAATATAAAGTATATTTCAGGCCCTGGCCCATTTGGTTCAGTGCTTAGAGCATTGGCCCGTGGACCAAAGAGTCACGGGTTCAATTCCGATCAAGGGCACATACCTTGGTTGTGGTTCCTGGCCCTGGTCGGGGTTGTGCGGGAGGCAATTAGTCGATGTGTCCCTCTCACATCAATGTTTCTCTCTCTCTCCCCCTCCCTCCCACTCTATCTGAAGATAAACAGAAAAATATCCTCGGGTGAGGATAAAATATAAATAAATAAATAAATAAATAAATAAATAAACAAACTATATCTCAGTCAGGGGGCAACTCAAGGAAAAAGTGTGAAGCTGTTTTCTTTTCATCTTGAAGCAGCCTTTTCTCCAATTGCTACTCCTCCCCTTCAGGCCTCTGGTACCCTCTTGCTAGCTTTCCCTTCATCTTACAGTCAGGAAAAGATAAGATAAATTTATTATCGCTGAGATGTTACCTTCTCTAAAGAATATTGATATTTTAAGAGAATACACATGTCGATAGCCTAAGAAATAAATCTCTAAGTGTAAAATTTTAGGCAACAAGACTCATAGAGGGGATTCCAGGGTAAGTGCTATGGATGTGACCTCTACATAAAGCACAGATTGAAACTTTCTCAGGATAGAAAACTGTAAGTTTGCTTTAATCATTTTTTTTTGGCTGTGTGTATGTGTACTTAATTCCTGAATTATTTCCACTGATCTCACCCTAGTCTTTGCCAACTTTGCTCGAGTCCTACAAGACATCTTTTTATTGCCTTGTTTGTCAAAGACAGAAGAGAGAATTCAACTCAATAAACATTCATGGGGTCTGACAGCTGCTGGTTTGCTGGTAAGAGGTTCTCTAAGAAAGACCTCTAATCCAGATGGACAATGGCCCCAGAACAGGCACACCCAGCAGGTCAGGGGATCACAGGCAGAGAAGGAGGTAGCTTGTGGAGGTAGAGGAGGGTTCCAAGCTAAAGCAAAGTTGGGTGCAAGGCTCAGAGGCCCGAAGAAATATGTGTCCTGTCCTCCAGGATTGCAGGCTGGGGACAGGCGAGATGGGACTGGGGAGAGCAGGCGCCCTCAGGGCAGCCTAGCATGGTCACAGAGAGAAGAGCCAAGAGGGCCAGACTGTGGAGTGTGAGCCTCCTCCTGCTGTCGTAACCACCCAGAAACTTCATTTCTTTAATATGATCTATTCTCCCTCCTGTCCTTTTGATTCAAACTGGCCTCATCCAGCACTGACTCACCCGCCTCCCTCTCCCTGAATCACAAAGCCTTCGGGACAATGATGTTCTCATCGGCATCAAATAGACTTAGGAACAAAGCTTCAGGTCTGTTGCGCACAGAGACAGAGTTTTAGTCAAACTGAAGATAACACCTAGGCTCCAGCTGTGCTTCAGGTCCAGACCCAGAAAAGCAGAACGAAGCCACTAACCACACCGTCGTGAAACCCGACAGAGCAGTACTGCGGCTTAGGGCCAGATGCAATGGTCAGCTGCCCCCTACCCTAGCACTGACCAATCAGGAGGGACCATGACCCTAACTCCACCATGATTAATGATGTTTTCACTATATAACCCATCCCTTAGAAGCCATCGGGGAGCGAGGTCTTAGAGCAATGGCTCACCTGGGACTCCAGTTTGGCACCATTTCCTTAAAGAACACATCTTAACTTTCTTTGCCTGTTCGTGTCTGATTGGGCTTGGTTGCATGCAGCAGAACACACCCCCTTTGTTTTGGGAAGAGTGCTAACAGGGACCATGTGGACAATGAAGTAGGTGATGGGCATAATCGAACTTGTGTTTTGTAGGAGGGCAGAGGATGCTCTGAAGGTGAGCCTAGAAGAAAGAAGACCTGTCTTGTGGCTGTTTTGGATGATCTAGGTTAAAAAAAAAAAAAGAAATGATGAAAATGACAAGGTCTTAAACTAAATCAATGGCAGTGGGGACGCAGGGGAAGATGAATTCCAGAGGAACAGCAGAGAATGCAGAGGGAAGGTCCAGCCCCCACCCCCAGGGTAATTAATGAATTCCGGCAGTTCCACAGGGAGAGGGTACTTGCTTCTGCTCACCTAGCACATGCAAGGTGGCAAGTATTTGTCGGATAAGCCCAGTCCCTTTTTGATGTGCTACTCAGGACCATTTTCCAACTGGATGGAGCAGCAATATTATTCTTTCCTTTCCCGAAAAAGGGGTGAGAAGTGCATGGAAACTGGAGAGCCTGGCACATTTATATTTTGCACACCTAAAACAGTGACCCTTCCCAGCAAAGGGGACAGACGTGTCTGCCTTGCTGATTTTGGAGAAGATACCCTTTCATGAGCACAGGTCTGAGTTTTTTCCACGTTCGCCCCAATTATAAAGCAATAGAAGAATTATGGGGCATCTTGAGGGAATTCTTGTGGGACGTTTCCCCAAAGGACAGATAAAGGCTCTAACAGGAGCTGCTGCAGGAAACAGCTTCCTGAAGTAGGGGGCATCTTTAAATTTGCAGGAATCTCTGGCTCAATGGAAGGCTTTTTCCCTGATAAATGTTCTAATGCTGATAAGGGGATGTGTGAGGGGCTGTTTCCGCCAGGCCTGAGGACAAAGGGCTCTTTGATAGCCTTCGCAAGTTGCTAGGCAATGGCTGAATGATCGCGATCAACCTCAGCGAAGCGGCTCTAAAGAAATGTCCGTGCCTTCAATCCCGATGTGCCAGCGGCCTCCATGTGAAATCAGCATTTACTGGGCATTTGTGATTCCGTGGATGCGGCAAATGAATCATCGGGGGTGTCGTTATTTCCCCCTCTCTGAGATAACACCTAAACTCCTTGTCTTGCTTAGTTGTTTATATTCCTTCTGCCAGTATTGCAATATTTGGGGCATTGGTGAATGAAGGCAAGGATTTCAATTTGCTGTCTACTGTTCCCGAACAACAAACTTAAACGTACATTAGAGCCAAGAGAGAGATTTATTAATAATAATTGGGCTTGGGGGTTGCAAGAGAAAGGGACTGCAGTATTTTGTCATAACACTTTTCTGCTTTTCTAATCCTCTGGCCAACAAAGTGACGGTAGTGTAAGAAGTTCTTCCCTGGCGTGCCCACCTCTGCCCACGCGGGTCTGCCAAGAGCACGCGGCGTCTCTGCAGGCCAGGGGTGCTGCCTCTTATCTCTGTCTTCCCTGAGCACTGAGGTCCATTCAGCTTGGAGATACTCAATGAATGCTTGTCAAGTTTTGGGATACTGTGAATTTTAAAGATTCATGAAAAAAGAATCTGCTCTATACAGATAGCCAAGTTGAAACACATACTGAGAAGTCATAGAAGTCAGAGGTGTTTGCGTTTGCACCTGTGAGATGGAGACCCCAGCGAGCGTGGGCTGCCAGAGGGTGGACCCGGAAAAACACGGAGAACAGACTGCGGGGCAGATTGGGAGATCTGTGACCTTTGGCTTTTTCTGTAGCCTTTCTTTTGGGAAGGCGAATCTTTCCCTCCATCCTTCCTTCAAGGACCCCACATTCTGCTTTTACATGACTCCCTTCCCCCAAGGCCATGTAGACAGACAGACTGATTCTCTTGCACACATGCTCTGCACCCTTCAACCCCCTGAAGAGTCAGATGGCGTGTTTTGCACTTGCGGCTGACTGGGTACACGCACATTCATTGAAACTCATCTGCACTTGAAGTTGCACTTCCATGTCACTGAACAAGGAAAGGTGCCCCCCCCACCCCCCGCCCTTATCATAACAATTCAGGCATCTCTAAGCTGCCTGAGAGATCACTTCAGGAGAGAGGAGTACTTGAAGGAGCAGTTCACTTACTCAGCTGCTCACACTTGGTGTGTTTGGGAAGCTTGGAAAGGGAGCTGTCCTGGAGAGGGGCTGGGACAGCTGCAGACCTGGTTCTGTGTGCTGAGCAGAGTAGAGACGCCAGACCCTTCTCATAAACTCACCTCCAGGTTTTCCTCCTTCCGATGTCCCCACACGGCTGGGCTCAGATGAGCACCTCACGAGTCTCCCTCCTCTCCTTTCCCCTTCTTGCCATTACACCATGTTCAGTTAGTCCCCTTCTCTTTCCCGAGACTCCCAGAGGTTGATTTGGCATCTAATCTCTTTTCTATCGGTTTAGCATAGAGCTTCTCCCCCTGGTATGAATGCATCGTTTAGCCTCCTGTAGTCGTTTACAACTGGTTATAAGGCTCTGTCACAGAATCTCTCCTTCAGTAACAAGAGCAGCAACAGGGCAGAGGCCAGTCTACAGACTGGTAAGTGCCACTGCCTGGACCCCCAGGACAACCTCGGAAATGACCGCCAGGCCCACCGAGGAAGGCTGTCCCCCAGATGAGATGCGTGGCCGCAGGGCTAAGTTGGGCCAGAAATCCAGCTCACACTCCACCTGCCAAGAAGTGCACCTTGGAAACTCCCACGCCTTTCCCGACGTGCACGAACCGTGCTTTATGAGCTGGCGGTGGCACGGCGCTCCTCACCCGCCCGCCGGTGTCCTCGGAGGCCGTGGGCGTGAGGCGGGCCTGGGATGTGCGAGCTGGGAGAGTTCCTGGGGGACAGTGACCTCAGCCAGGGTGGGAGCCAGGCTGGAGAGGCGCACACTCCCCGAAAGCTGCAGTGGAACCCTGAATCAGCTGCAATGCTCAGGGCCGACGTGTTCTGGCCGACTGGAGTCGGAGCAGAGAGCAAGAAAAAAAAAAAGTCAACATGTTTATACTGTTTTTGAAAAATACTTGATAAAGTGTATCACTCACTTTGGAAACACACACACACACCACTAATTATATTTCATTGACATCTGGAATTTCGGAATACTCATTCTGAAAAGCCAGTCTCATTTTATAGCTGTGTGTGTGTGTGTGTGTGTGTGTGTGTGTGTGTGTGCGCGCGCGCGCAGCAGAGGTGCGGGAGAAGGAGCCCAGGACACAGTCTAGATCCTAAAAGTGTTTCATTTTCCCCAGTTTTTTTCTTCTTTTTTTTTTATTGCAATCTGCTCCTTTTTGATAAAGTAGTCCACTGGCTAAGAATGTCAATAAATTAAGGTTTTAAATAACCACACATAATAGAAGTGCACATATTTTCTTTTGAAAAATGAGACACTTCTTTTGGAAACAGTCTCTGGGATATCAGATGCGACTTACATTTTGGTTAACTTATGCGGTAGTACATTATGAAGACTTTTTTAATGACTGTCAAGTGGGACTGTTACTTATAGTAGGAATAAGCAAGAGTTCTGGTTCCTTGAAAAGACCGTCAAACATTAGAAGAGAGGGCGAAGTGACGAGGAACGAACGGTGGGTGAGCCCCAAGCTCAGAAAGCAAGCCGGACGCCTCGGTATGTCGGGCTAGCACGTAACTTCCTCCATTTAGGTGCCTCAATTTCTTTGTAAACTGGGATACAACTCTTCCAACCTCTATCTCTGGCTCTAAACTCAGAGGCCTGACCAGCCTCTCCCACAGTCAGTGGCCCAGCACTGGGGTGCCTCTGGACCATCTTGCTGACTTGGTCATGGGAGGAGCCCAGAACCCTGTGTTAGATTCACTGATTCCTTCACAGAAGGCTCACTGTTATCCCCCACACTGCCCCGGTCTGGCCAGTCTCAACACTTCACCTACAGCAACCTCAGCAAGGGGAGGAGAGGACACACCAACACTTGCTTCCCTGGGCTTATGCTATGGATCTGGCCCTGACACTAGTGTTTAAATGGAAAGCAAACCTTTCTTTCTATTGCAAAAGGCCTTTTCAAGGTACTCACTCAAAGCAAGTTTGTGATGAAAAGTCATGAGCCTATCCAGTGATGGCAATGTAATGATGTTCCGTGTAAATAATAGAGGCTGCATTTATTTTTCTTTTAGAAAAATAAGCCAGTTCTTGGTCCAACAGTAGGATGCTGTCTGGAACTTCAGGAACTTTCTTTCCTCAACATACATTTGCTTATACCGTGTGCATTCTGTGAGTGTGGGGATGACCTCTCTAAAAAAGAAAAACCAAACATTTCCCAGCAGCCTCCCATCATTGCAGACCGGATGCCCACACAGAAGACCCGGATGAACAAGTCTCTGGGGCAATGATGCGAAGCATCGGTGGGTGGCACGTGACAGGGCGACAGGAAGCAGCAGTGCTCACTCCCTTGGAGAAGCAGACCCGTCACAGATGGACAGCGGATTACAAGATTACACTGTGTGACAAGCCACTGCATTCCTGCAGAAGCCCCATCAGTCTCAGGCCAGATGGGATCATTTGTCTTACCCCATGACCCAGACTGTGGAATGCAACTAACACATTTTCTGACTGGCTCCAGGCCAAATCCTAGCTCCTGGTTTGCTTGTGTCCACGAGAGTATGCCTTGCACAGGCTGGTCCTAAATCATCAGAGCAGGTGGATGCTTGAGCAATGACTGGTTTGTGCAGAAACACCTCCCATTTCCTCTATATTCGTAAGTCAAACGTAGATTGGGTGGAGCTTCGCCCAAAACAAATGATAATGGCCTCTCTGTAAAGGAAATTCCTGAATTTGCTCTTTTGCTTCATGGTGGTCATTGAGAACTTCGTGCTGGTCACTCCATCTGAGAACATCTGCTTTAATCCCTGAAGCAATGTAGTTTTAACATTTAGGAACTGAGTTATCTTAGCTTTTGCAAGTCAAGAAGGAACTAGAGGATCAGGGAGTGTGTCCGTGGGCGGCTCCCATTAACAGAAAATAGAGCCCCTTACACCAGCCTTGGTCTGTTGCCCAAGGTGGCTCTCAGACACTGGAAATCAAGTACATGACGGTTCATCTCAATTTATTCCTGTCAAAAGCCAAAGTACCTCTCAACAAATTCCAAAGGGCTTGGCATCCCATGATCAAGGATCTGGAGACTTAATGTTGCTAAGCTGGTAGTACTTCCCACATGGATCTATAGATTCAATCCTCAGTAAATGTCTACCTTGCTTCCTTGCAGGGATTGACATGCAGACCCTAAAGTTCACATGGAAATTCAAGGGACCCCAAAAAGCTAAAACAATCTCGAAAAAGACAACCCACGTTATAGAACTCACACTTCTGAATTTTAGAGCTTTCTACCAAGCAAAAACAATCAAAACAGCATGGTACTGGCATAAGGAGAGACATATATATCGATGGAACAGAAATGAGAGGCCAGAAACAAACCCTCTCACAATCATGGTCCATTGATTTTTGACAAGGATGTCAAGACAGTTAAATGGAGAAAAGAATAGTCTTTTCAACAGATGGCTCTGGGACAACTGGACAGTCACTTGCAAAAGAAGGAAGGTGGAAACTTATCCCATACATAAAAACTGAACTCAACACAGATCAAAGACCTACGTGTAAAGATAAAAGTATAAAAGCTAAAACTACAAAATTCTCAGAAGAATATATAGGCATAAATCTTTGTGACTGTGGATTAGTCAATGGTTTCTTAGATTTGATGACAAAAACAAGCAACAAAAGAAAGAAAATAGACAACCTAGACTTCATCAAAATAAAAACTTTTCTATTGCAGAAGGCACCATCAAAAAGTGGACAAAACAAGTCACAAAGTGAGAGAAAATATCTGCAAGTCATATATTTGACTAGGGTCATAATCTAGAATATATGAGGAAAAATTACAACTTAATAATCAAAAGAAAAACATCTCAATTAAAAGGAAACAAGCCCCTCCCCTATAAGGAAACAAAAATCTGCATAGATATTTCAACAAAGAAGATATACAGATGGCCAATAAGCACATGAAAATATATTAAACATCATTACTCATTGGGACATGCAGATCAAAAACAAGGAGACACTATTTCCCATCAACAAGAATGGCTGTAATAAAAAAGGCAGATAATAGCAGATAGTGTGAATACAGAAAAACTGGAATCCTCATACATTGCTGGTGGGAATGTAAAATGGTGCAGCCACTTTGGAAAACAGTTAGGCAATTCTTTTGAATTCTTAAAAAGGGTAAAATTACCATATGACCCAGCAATTCCACTTCTAAATATATACCCAACATATATACATCCACATAAAAAACATACATATGAATGTTCAAAGCAACCTTATTAAAATTAGCTAAAAAAGTGGAAATACCCCAAATACCTATCAATGATGAATGGATAAATAGAATATGAAGGAAATCAGTAAAAAAGACCACGTATTGTATGAGTCCATACAATATCCAGAAAAGGCAAACCCACAGAGACAGAGAGCAGATTAGTGGTTGCCTAGGGGAACAAGGCCATAGAAAGGACTGGGGATAAAGAAGGAGTTAATGCTAATGAGTACTAATTTTTGGAGGTGATGAAAATCTGCAAAAATTGATCATGGTGTACAATTCTTTAAATACATTAAAAACCACTTAGCCCTGGCCGGTTTGGCTCAGCGGTTGGAGTGTCCACCTGCGGTCCGGAGAGACCCGGGTTCGGTTCCCACTAAGGGCACGTCCCTCGGTTGCAGTTTGTCCCCGGCCCTGGTTGGTCGTGCGGGTGGCAGCCACTCGATGTGTCCCTTCACATCGATGTTTCCCTCTCTCTCTCTTCCTCTCTCTCCCTCCCACTCTGTCTGTACAAAAAATGGAAAAATGTCCTCGGATGAGGATAAAAAAATATATAAATAAATAAATACATTAAAAACCACTTAATTGTACACTTTAGGTGAATTCTATGGTATATGATTATGTCTCAATAAAGCTATTATATATGTATGTGTACATATGTATGTATATATATACACACATACACACACATATATGTACACAGACACATGTATACGTGTGTGTGTGTGTGTGTGTGTGTGTATATATATATATATATATATATATATATATATAGAGAGAGAGAGAGAGAGAGAGAGAGAGTTTGCTGGATGTCAGCCCTGACCACCATGGTCCCTCATACAATTCTTAGAAGTCTTTATCAGAGAGAATAAAAATCCCAGCTAAACGGCTCTCCTCCAGCACCTCCTGGAGCGAGTCTGTGTAAGGCAGGTGGGTGCAGCAGTTCAAAGAGCTGAGTACTCAGTGGGGAGCATTTGTGTGAACCCTGTCTCACACTGACTGACGCTGGGACCTTGGTTCAGCCACTTAACATTTCTTTGCCTCAGCTTCCTCATCTGTAAAGGGAGAAAGTAAATAATATTTCCTACCTCATGGAGTTGTGAGCCTACGGTGAGCACTCAGTACACATTATTTAGTATTATTTCTCTAGCTTCTTTGTATGCATTTTTGCCTCCATAATTTCCTAAATGTGACATCTCTGGTATGGAGGCATAATAGTCTCTTCTGAAAGGTCCGTCTTCAGAAAATAGAAACCATCACTAAAGAGGATATTTAGCTTGTTACTGCAAATTTCTTTTAGAGGACAAGTTGAAAACATTTTGGAGGATACTGAAGCATCAATATGGAAACAGTCTCTTAACACAAATTCTCTCTCTTCTCTAAATTTATATACAAATATATTTAGATACAAATATAACATATACACAAATACACATGCACACACAAATGACTTCAAACATTTAAAAGGGAGTTTTGGTTCATTTATCTACCTCTAATGCAGTCCCCAGTATAACAAGATTTCCTCTAAGCTAACAAATCAATGATCAACATTTTATTTTACTTTAAACAGAAATGATCATCAATACGTTCAGTCGTTCATCACAATGCTCAATATTTGTCCTATTGCACTGACATGCACAGTTTTTCTTACAAGGTATTTAAAAGTTCATTTTTTAAGGATAGGCTTGACTTGATGTATAAAAAAGAACAAGACCCCAATTTGTTTGGGTGTTTAGTGCCATCTTCCAAGTCTGTGCATCATGAGCAAAAACTGTTCTTTTTTTTTTTTTGGTATGTGCCCCTAGTGGGAACTGATCCCCGAACTCTCTGGTCCGAAGGCCGGAGCTCCAACCGCTGAGCCAGACCGGCCAGGGCAAAAACTGGTCTTCTTTTAAGACCCCTATTAATGTGTTAAACTTCCTGGCTAAAACCATGAAGTCATATAAATAAAGAGAAACTGGGTTAGAAAATTGGTATTCAACCATAGTATGAATTTTTATGACCAACATTATTATAAGAAAAAGTAAGTTAAAACTTTTATTTCTAGTAATAAATTACTTTAACATTTGCATATTGACCATGTTAATATTAATATTTAATATTTCTGTCTCGGTAAGGTAACCTTAATTACATTCCTAAGGGTTAGTTCAATCATTCTTGCCTCAATGCTCAGAAATGCCACAGCGGTCTTGCTCGACTCTTCAAAGCAATTCACACTTTTCCCCTCTTGCCCGCCTGAATTCTGACCACTGGACCTTCCATGAAGGCTCAGGAGAACTGCCCTGGACAGTTCAACAAAAAGTCACTCTTGGATTACAGATTAATTAAACCTAATAGTAGTATTTCTGGGGAAAAATGTGTCAGCTTACTGGAGACAGCTCTATTTTCATTCTTTCTGTGCAGTTGACCTGTGTATGTTTCTTTGGAACAGCAAGGAGCAGAGCGGGGCCTCGGCAGGACGGTTCCCATTCCCCTGGCTCTCACCTGACCATCCGGGGAGGCAGCGGCAATGGCCCGTGGTGGGGTGGCAGCCATCCGCGTGGCTGCAGTCACAGCGCTCGGCACAGTTCAGCCCATACGTGCCATCCTGCATGGACAACAGCAGTGAGGACGGGGAAATCCAACCGTGGGAGACACAGGGCCCCAGCCCGCCGTTTCGGGTACAAATGCTCCCAAACACCTCCAGCAATGCGCATTATAATCACCTCTTTCCAGCGTTCCTGCCCCCCTAAATACAGGCTTCAGAAGGTCAGTGTTTTAAGGTCCCTCAAAGATTAGTTTCTGACTGACAGGGTCGGGATATATGAATGGTGAAATCAATGATACTACGGTGCTGATATGCATATATATGCAGATGTACATAACTATGCCAACTAATTGAAATAATGTTTGTTTGTTTTTTACCTTATTGTAAACCACAACTTGTAAACATATTTTCTTTGGCTCCTAAAGGCTTTTATAAAACAGTTCAATGTGCCCTACAAGGCATGTTATTCTGTAGCACAAAGGGAGGAGCCTGACTCACGGAGAGAAGCTCCAAACCTCTAAAAAGTATTGTCGCTCCAGCTGAATTTAAGTTCGTTTCCATAGGCTGCCAATGAGATACGTGGGGCTGCAAGGGAAAACGAGTCTTTTCTGACTTTTCCTAATCAACGTCCTCCTTTTGACGAAGAAGCCTGGACAGGTTGAAGCGAGTCAGGATTCTGAGGAAAAGTCCAGGTTGCACACTCGCCTGCTGTCCCCCCCCATCCTCCCTGTTCTCGCACGCACGTCCCTCTGGTGGCGCAGCGGAGATGAGGCTCTCTGTGGACGTGGTCATTTAGTGTGTGGGGAGGGAGTGGGAGGCTGTGCAGACACGTCCTGCCCCGCCTAAGGACAGCGTGCGTGTGCAATGACTGGGAGAGAGCAACCTGAGAACCAGCACGGAGCAAGCAGTGCGTGTTCCATGGCACAGTCGTTTGTCCAGATTATTAAACGTATTAAAATAAAATACAGGAACCGCTTTTTAGGCCCACTAATGTCCGATGGGTTGCACAGGATTTAGCCTTGCCACCTATGAGCCACTAAACCATCGGCCTTGCATCTAATATACTAGAAAAGACACGATGGTGCCAGAGGCTTTGCTGTGTCCACAATCAGACTGGGAATGAAAGGTGACCCAGCCCCTCCGAGAGCACTGATAATTTGTTCACTGGTGGGTGAGAGGCAGCCACGCTCACTTAACTTTGTCCTGAGGGTTGGCGGGGATGAGGTAGCCCAGGGCAGATCCTCTCTGCTTTGGGAAATGGGTTGTACGTAATGAGGAGGAAGCCCAGGGAGAAAAGAGCCTCCGAGGAAGGTCCTTCTGGAGGGGCCCTTTCAGGGGTCACGGGGTCACAGGGCCATCGTGCTATCGGACGCGCCAGAGAACACACACTGCGGAGAGAACACTCAATGGCTCAGGAGGAAAGAATTGTGATAGCAGGAAAGAGTGATGGAAAGGAGGGGAAGAAACAACCTGGCGTTCACTCAGGAAAAGGAAGAGAAATCAGCGTGTTACTAGGAATGCACTTTCCATTGCAGTCTTGCGGGTGACACAGTGCGGGACTTCCAGGGACGAGTATCTCCAAAGCAGGTCAAGCGAATAGAGTCAGCGTTGGACCAGGGGAAATCTTTGGGGATTCTCGTGACTCCAGAGATATTTACGTTAAAAGACAGCTGTTTCCAAAACTTCTTTCACCACCTCTGTGAGCATTTCTGTGACACTGTCACCACCCCCTTTAGTTCCCCGCCACTTTCCACCCCAGAGGCTGGAGGGTTCCCACTGCAGTGGAAACGCTGTATTTGGGGAGTCGACGGGCATACTCTGGGTGTTGGACAAATGCTGTTGATTGGCTGCCAGGAGGAGATGAGTATAAGAACAACAACAACAAACATAGATGGGCGCGGGGCAGTGGACAGCAATGAGGGTAACCTGAGTAGAGATGAAGCAATAGAAGAAAATGATTCTCACAAAGCTACCTATCCAGTTTCCATGCTTACCCCCTTCCCAATCCTATATCCAATCTAAGTTCAAATCCTAATTCTTCTCATAGTTACTGAGGTTTGGTTTGCACTCAGACACTTCGAGTCAGGAAAACTGCAAACAGAGGCTAACCCTCTGGCACCAGCTCCCCGCTGGGGGACTGGTTTGGTCGTACCTGGCAGGGAAGTTCGCATTTCACCCCGCGCCATCCCGGGGCACACGTGCACGTCCCGTCCAGGGTGTTGCAGGCTCCGCCGTTGAGGCACTGGCACGTCAAGTTGCAGCCAAAGCCCCAGGTGCCGCTGGGACAGCGGATGGAGCAGTCCACCCCGTGCCAGCCTGCCATGACGAGAAGGCCAGAGCACGTGAGCAAACAGCAGCAGCAGGGAGTTGGGCCGAGCCGTCCCAAGCTACTTTCCCGTTAGAAGCATCTCAGACATGCACAGCAGTGTCCCCAGCCCCAGCACAGACATGAACAGAGCACCCAAACAGCCATCTGTCTGTGTGATCTGTCACAAAGAAGCACGACGGGGCTACTGGGGGAAGAGACAGGGAGTGGGGGCCCCTTTAATGCACAGTGATGCTGAGTCTTGTTCAGGACAGGAGAGTGAAATTCTTAGGTGGGTGGGAGAAGGAACATTTGCATTTGAGAGAACAACCCTGTCTTGAAAGCAGGACAACATTGTCCATGAACACTAATTACCTAGGATCCTGGCTACTGCAGAACTCTGGACAGACACATTCTGGCCCTCATGTGAAATTGGTGCTTGACGGCATTTCTCATCATTTTCCAGGTCAGTGAATTTAGGGGCATGGACACGTGTCTGTTTGGCTTACTCATCCCCAAAGTGCAGAGAGTCACAGACTTTTGGAGCTGGCAGCAACCTGGGAGATCATGACCCATGCACGAGCCTCTTCCTTCAGCTCACGCGAGCAGGAGAACCCCCCTGGCTGGAAGGCTCTGCGAGGTCGGGCACTGAATTGTGGCACAGCTGGTCCTACAACCCTAGTCAAGGTTTCTTTCCTGTGACCTTAGGAGATAACAGGACCGGGATCAGATCAAAGACTCTTTCACCCACTTACCTGCCTTGCAAGTACAGGACCCGTCCACAGGAGAGCAAACAGCATCGTTCTGACAGCCACAGAGAGAGGAGCAGTTTACCCCGTAGGTTCCCAGGGGGCAGGGAGCAGAGCAGTCAGTTCCCTAGACAGGCACAAACAGGAAAGTGCATGCAATCCTACACACTGAAATAAGGCCAACACAAATAAACGAAAGTATATCTTGGTGATGCTAATTATACTCCCTCTCCAATTCTAACACATCGTATATTAAAAAGTTGCTATAATGTCACCACTCTACAGATTTAGAGATTCAAGGGCAATGCTGGCTGGCCTGTGTTTTTGATACAGTGTTGAATAACACCCAGAAAAGCCTGCTGCCTGCATTAGTTCTCCTTTGTAGCAAATACAAAACCCTTTGTCCTTGCTCAGACAAGGAGATATATAACAATAAACTGTAGCTATAAAATTACTGTCAATAAGCAAACGTAAATATAAACTATATATTAAATTGCAATGTGTCCTAGACTTCCTTGTATAATAAATAGGTGATATGATTAGTGGGTGCAGCAAAGGAACAGCCCACATGATTCAATTTATTATCTGACAGTGAGCCTTAGGCATAGAAGCCGGTTCCCAAAGGTGACTGGAGGTGACCTCCTCTGAAAACCGAAGGGACTCTTTAAGACAAGGCAGATTCGTGGGCTCAACCAGAGGATGGTGACGGGTCAGAAAACCCTGTACAGATCTCTCAGCTCAGTGACTTTATGGTCCTCTTGTTCTGCATGATGTGCTCCGGGAGAACCATCAGCATCCTTCACAGTTTAATGTTCTCTTTAAAATGGGAGAGAATAATTTAAAAAACCAACCCATTTTCCTTTAAAACATAAATTCCTGACCTGTAGCTAAGAAACCCTAGAAAACAGGCAAAATTCTGCTCTATTGGCATATATAGGCATTTTGGTAAGTTCTAGACTCCCAAAGGGACCATAAAACTTATGTACTACTAACCATCACATGTAAATACATAATAAGTACTAACTTGATATGTTATGTGCTTTCTCTTGCTGTTGTTGTTAATCTTCTCCTGAGGATATATTTTATTTTTCCATTGATTTTTAGATAAAGTGGAAGGGAGGGAGAGGGAGAGAGAGACAAACATTGACGTGAGAGAGACACATCAGTTGGTTGCCTTCTGCATGACCCCAACTGGGGCCAGGGATAAAACCTGCAACCCAGGCACGTGGCCTTGACTGGGAGTCAAACCCATGACCCTTCAGTGTGCAGGCTGATGCTATAACCACTGAGCCATACCAACCAGGCCAATATATATTATGTGCTTTCAAATTACATGGAATTAAGACAAAAACTGTTGACAATAACATGTATCCTACTTGGAAAAGGAATTTCTTTGTTGCCTATGAAACAGTAAAATAAGTAAGGAATAACTACAATACAGCATACTTCGTGGCATATAGTAATTAAATAATTAACTATTAATGCCACATGTATAGTTTCACCAGCTTTCCCAGTCATCATTCTAAGGTAATTACTTGTGTCGCCTATTACTAGTTATTCTTTTTCCTGTTAAATGATGGCATTGATTTTTGCATATTCACTGTGCTTCAGAAAAGGTCGTGTAAGTCATGGTATCAACATAAGGCACATTGTAGCCTTGTCTCCTTCCCCCAAGCTACTCACTTTGAATCCCGGGGCACAGGTGCACTTTCCAGTCCCACTGTCACAGTCAGCCCCATTGTGGCAGCTGCAGATCTGCTGGCAGGCCTCCCCGAAGAATCCAGGAGAGCATGTCTCATTACAGTAGAGTCCCGACCAGCCCGGCTTGCAGGCACACTCTCCAGACATGGGGTGACAGCTGAGAGCATGGATGAAAGGAGCAAGTCACTCTCGGGCAAACATGACACCCAAGGCCCGTGCAAATGTTGCTTTAGTCATGATCACTAACTGTGTGGGTGATTCCACGTACAATAATTTCAACTTCATTCCCAGGCTCGGTGTGATGTAATTAACTGGTTGAAACCTGATGGGTAGTACAGAAATGTTGCATGAAATCAGCACCCTGCTCTACGAGGGTGACGGTCACAACCGTGTCCTGTTGTCCGAAACTCATTTTAATTGCCACACATCGAAAGCACTGATTCAATAAAAGGCTGACGTGATGAGAAGTTCTAAAGGACTCCATCCAATGAACGATACCAAATCAATTAACCGGGGTGAAGTCCAAGGAACGCCAAAAGCTGCAACCTTTTCGGCCTGTTTCTTCTCTAAGCTCACCGTACCTGGTGGCAGGGCAGCTGTCTCTACCTGAATCGGCACCGCGCTGGTGGGCCCAGCAGCCAGCTGTCTCTCCGCAGCAAATGGACACGTCAGCTGTGTTGAGATGCATCGGGTACTGAGTGACACAATAGAGCACTCTGTGTCACTCAAAACACATGCTTCTCACTCTGGAAAATCTGAACAGTCAAACTAGCTCTTACAATTGGAAGACTGTTTAAAGATGGGTTTACTCTCCAGAGAGAAAACCCTCCCCTTAACTAGGGTCAACAACAAAACCCACTGTTGCATGTAGCAAATGTCTATTTGCTAAAGGACTTCTCATTGGAGAACTGTTCATAGATTTTATACTCTTGGAAATAATGCTGTTCTGGGATGGGTGGAGACTGAGGATGGGATCCCAGCTCTCCCACTACCTGGGTAACCGTCGTGAAAGCACACAACCTCTCTACGCCAGATGTCCTAGTTTGTCAAGTGAGGGTCTCCGTCACACTCTTGTAGGTTGGATGCTTTGTTCCCTATTTTCAGAAATTTATTTAAATACACTTTTAGGTCCTATTGCAACTAAATTCCCACAAACAGAAACCTAGGCATCCATCACAAGCCTTACTCAGAAAACTTGGCATGAAGAAATAGCCAAGTACAACTCCAAATTTAAGATGGTTACATGAATAGAGAAAGTTTGAATTTGGAAGACAAGGGTCCGAGTCTCAGGCTTACTTAGATCTATACAGATTTAGTTATCTATTTATCTTGGGGTAACTACTTACCCTTGAGCAAACACCTGGCACCTCCATAGCATCTCAAAGTTACATAAAAAATGGGGCCTTTGTTCTTCCCTTTCTTCATTCCTCGTGTGGTGTCTACTCCCAGTTGTCCCCACTGAAGTAATGGCACCTCCAGGCACTGAGTTGTTTAAACTAAACCTTGGAAGTTTTCTCGATAACTCCTTCTCCCTCATTTCCCATATCCACTTCATACTAGGACCTCACCACCCTACCTCCAACTGTATCTTGAATCCATCTACACCTCTTCATCCTCACTGTCACCGTCCTACTCCCAGCCAACACCCTCAGTCTCCTAAGCCCCTGAATCATCTTCTGCCTTTTCTCCCTGCATCCACTCATCACCTAAAGGTAGATCAGAGTGTATCATTCTCCTTAAAACTCCTCAAAGGCTCCCACAACATTCAGAATGAAATCTATACTGTTTAATACAGCTAAAGTGATCACATACATAATTAATGAAACCAGGACATTTTTAAGAGTGAAGAGGACGTTACTAATAATTACATGAGGATGACGGGCCTAAACCAGATGGTCCCTGAGACACCAGACCTAGGATCACCCTAAATATAGCCAACGGCTCTTGTTCATGTGGCCACTGCCTACTTCGCAACCTTCTCTTTTGTTTCTCTCTCTTCTCTATGCTAAACTGCAATGGATTTGCTGTAGTTTGTGAAACCCACAACAAAAAGTTGAGATTTTTCAATGTGAGGGCCTCACATGGGCTATTCCATATGCCCGGAATGCTGTTCCCCGCTCTGCTGAACTCTCTCCAGCTTCCCCTTCCAGTCTGAGCTCAGATAGTACCTCTTCCTTAGAGAGGCCTTCCCTGACCACTCATTTAAAACAGGCCTCGGCTGCCATTCTCTTTCATAGCACCCTGCCCTGTCTCCTCATCGCACTCATCACCGTCTGTAATCTTAGGTTTATTTTTACAGTCCTTTCATGTCTTTGTTTCCCTCTGGACTTTGAGCTCCTCGAGGGCAGGTGTGCCTTGTCACCTGTCCCTGGAGCATGGTCAGCCCATTGTATACAGCGATTGAGTGAGTCAGTGAAAATGTCTGTTGATGTGTAGTAGAGTCAGACTCTGGGATCTTGTGTTCCCAAACTAATCTGCTTCTCCCTGTTCTCTGAGGCATCCAGCAAATGTTCATTTGTAATCTGTATATCCTAATACAAAGGCAACGTTTCCCCTAAAATTAGTTTTTAAAATGTCAAAGTCATGGCTTAAAGGGAATCGCCGCTAATTGCAGGGAGCACTCCCCGAGGTGACATTTATGATGCTACTGTAAGTGTGCTAACGCCATGCTCAGCAACCCATGTGCCCGATTTCATTTAATCCTCACAACCATTCTAAGTATTAGGTATGATCCCATTTTATAAACGAGGGAACAATGACCTAGAAAGAGTAAATCTTTCAAAGTGTCATACAGGTAGTGGCAGAGTCAAACTCAAAACCCAATTTATTTGTTTTTATACTAAAAAAAAAGGAAGTTTGATAGCAGTCTTCTCAGAGGGCTAGATATTAAAAAATGAATCGCTATTATTTAGGATAGAGCATAGAAAAAAGGTTAGCGGGACCAATCAAAGCCTGTATTGTGCAAAAAAGGCAGGGACAAATTGAAATTCACTTCAGCAAGGCCCTACATTTGAGAAAAGAAATATTTCAAGTAATGGATTGGCTAAAGTAATTTACCTTATCTAAAGTACCATAGAAAAGAACATCTTTTGGTGGAAAATACTGCTTTACATTTAAGAGAAGAAAATTGTTTTCATGGTATAGACATAAATGCTAAACAACATAGACAATTTGGGGACAGGGAATGGAACTAACCTGGAGGCAGACAGAGAAATGGATATTCAATGCCCCTCACCCCCCACTGAGTGTTAGTACAGCACACTGACTCTCAGATTGATTGACACCAAAATTAGTATTCTGCAATTTGTAATTAGGTATAGGAAGCCAGAGCACTTTGCAGGCATTTGATGTGTTCTCATGCAGGCAGCTTAATTGGTAATGAGATTTACATGTTGATGTTAGAGCAGCAGATTAGAGGCTGAAGGGTGATATACTCCTAGAACAGGTTGCTTTGTGTATGTGAAAATAGTATTATACACATACAGGAATACCTATCATTTTACACACATATATAACTAGCTATCCATCTTCTGATAGAATGTTCAGTTTGAGTTAAATCATTGTAAGTCCAATACAATATTGGCTAAAATAGAATGAGTTACTTAAATTCCTTTTATTCACTTCCTTAGAGGTAACTGATGCTCCAATGCAATGACAATTAGGTGGCATTTGCAAATAGGGACATCCTGATTTCCCACAGCTATTACACGTCCTTATTAACAAGAGCTAATATAAATATCTCATGTGGAATCTTACTAAACCTCATGTTTTATTTTCCAACATAATCATTTGTTATCATTTGGTTTTCATCAAATGTGATTGTTACCAAGTGATCAAAATCATCTCCACCATTAAAAGTTAGTTTTCAGTTGAAAAGCTCAGGTCACAGTGACTGTCTTTAGGCTCTATAATAGTGCTGTATTGTTAAATGCTAATATTACCTATAAATATATTTAACTTCATTTGAACCCTATAATAGAAAGCAAAATAAAAAGGGCTACCACTCCTCCCATCAAAAGGTAGAGTGTATTGAATCTGGACTTGGTTGTGTGATCTTTGTCTAAAGGAACATTAGCAAACATGCCATAACCAAACATTTGCAAAGTGTCTGCACATTGGAGCTTGCCCTGCCTCTTGCTGCGTTTGGAAGCCAGTCACCAGATAAAGAAGCCCAGGCTAACCTGCCAGATGCTGGAGACATAGGGCTCAGCTCCCCGCCACCCAGCCAAATGTTAGACGTGTGAGTGAGGAATTCCTGGCCCAATCAGGCTCTAGTTGATCTGCCGGCTGAGCACAGGGAGACCAACAGAAGAACCATCAAGCTGAGCCCCACACAGTCACGCACAAAATCATCAGCTAATAAATAATTGTTTTATATCACTAAATTTGGGATAGGGTTTTATTTTCAATGTAGCAAATGCTAACTGATACAATCCCCTACCAAACATGTGGCTGCAATACATGTCAACATGTACGTCTATATAACCCAAATTTATCTAAAGACAAGCTAAACTCATAGTTTGCATTGTATCAGTCATTTCATTAATTATAATGAAAGGTTTAGGATAAATAGACATCATAAATTATGTAACAGCAAGCTCCACTTGTTTGATTAAATGGTAAAATGAACAAGCTAGACTTTTAATTAATACACAGATTTTATGCTTTTTTAGTTCAAAGGAACTGTATGTTTCCAGGAATTTTACACAGAAGGTCAAGATATAAAAATCATATTGATGGCTCCAACTGTGAATTCAACAAGACAGAGTCATATAATCAACATTCAAATGGTTTCAATAGAAATGTGTAAAAGCTAATTTTTAAAAATAGCTTTTATTATTAGGGAAACATTTCATAGGCTATTTGTTTTTTAGTCTTTGATTGTTATGCATTAGACAGGTTTTAGTGTTCCTTTGACCTAGGCGATTATCAAATCATTTTATGTACAGTAGGCCCTCCTTGTCCACAGGTTTTGCATTCAGAATTCAACCAAAAGCAGATCACAAATATTTTGTGAAAAATAAAAAACCTCAGAAAGTTTCAAGAAGCAAAACTTGAATTTGCCAAAGTTCCAAAAAGCAAAAGTTAAAAAACAAACCTTGAATTTGCTGAATGCACAAGAAAAAGTGATGTGTGTAGATATACTCTGTGGTAGCACACATGCAAATACAGGTGATATGCACATATAGGTGATATGCACCTATTTTATATAAGGGACTTGAGCATTTGAGGATTTAGTATCCATGGGGGGGTGTCCTGGAACCAATCCTCCAAAGATACCGAAGGACAACTGTACCCTTTGTTAACGCATACGTGCTTAGGTACACGTGACCTATGTCAAAATCACCATGGCATTGTCCTCTTGTACCTGCCACTACTAACATGGTACCCAACAACAAAACCAACATTTTATCTGTTGCTCTAGTTGTTCTCATAGAAGAGCTCCTTTGTAGTTCTTAACTATTGCTACATGAGGTAGCCGGATTCATCATTTGTCCCTAAATCCTGCTAGATCCTTAAACATTGGAGAGGTTAAAAGCAAACAAACGTTTTCTTTGTCACAAAGCAGAGTGGTAGAAGTTTCCAATAAAGAAAACCAAAAGTTGACTAAGAAGCTTACAAAGTTGCTCGAGACCTTAAGAATGTACTTCTTGCCCTGGCCAATTTGGCTCAGCAGTTAGAGCGTCGGCCTGCGGTCCAGAGAGACCTGGGTTCGGTTCCCGCTAAAGGCATGTACTTCCCTTGCAGTTTGTCCCCAGCTCTGGTTGGATCGTGCAGGTGGCAGCCACTCAATGTGTCCCTGATGTGTCCCTTTCATGTCGATGTTTCTCTCTCTCTCTTTTTCTTCCTCTCTCTCCCTCCCACTCTATATGAACAAAAAATGAAAAAATGTCCTCGGGTGAGGATAAAAAAAATGTACTTCTTTGATATGCTCCACTAAAATGTATGCCAGCATGTGGGTACCCACTGCACATGTCTGTGCACACACACACGCACACACACACAGAGTGCAAAAGTCCATTTTTTGTTCCCAACAATGGTTTAAAGACCAACCACAGGCTTCTGTTTACTTTTAACTTTTGTGTATCTGAGATTTGATGTGGCCACGAGTTATCTTTTAGAATCATGAATAAAATAACAGCTGTGGTAAATGCAAATAAAGTAATTTTTGCAATGTCTGAGCTGCTGTCTAATGCACATTTTTGTCAAACTCAACTTTCCCAGCAGTTTACAAATGAAACCCAGAATTCCAAGTGATATGTATCTGGTCCATGGGGAAGGAAGAGGAAGTAAGGGGTTGGGAAGATAGTTTTAGGGGCAGACAAGGTACAGGAGGGTGGGTGGGATCACGGTTTCCTGTTCTTAAATTCTTCGAGATTATTGAGCTAAGAGACCCCTGTGAGCTCTATGTTAGGATAATCAATTCTGAAAATGTATTTCACGTGTGACAGCCCCATGTGAAGGACTGCCACCAGTACACTTTCTCTCCACACAGATGTTCATTCTGTCAAGTAAGAGATGTGGCCGTGAGAACCGGCCTGTGACATGTTTACATACTAAACTGCGCTTAGCCCAGGTCTCCCGTTGCATCTCTGCTTCAAAGGGAGTGCCACAGAATCCCTCTCTCAGGAAAACCTGCTACTAACCTCAGCCAGTTCGGTGTTGGCTAGGAACCATTCGTAGAGGATAGAACGTAATATCCACCCACGACCGCCTAACAACGTTAGCACTTCTGATTCAGACCACCACCCACCACGCACAGAAGTCTCCCGGGGACTCGGTGGTCCTGCCCAGGATGACTCGGAGGCATGGAAGATCTTGGGGTGGGAATCTCTCTGCCAACCTCTCCTTTCAAATAGGGGGCACGTCCGTCCAGGGGCAGCAAACCCTCACCTACGAGTGTTGTCCAGGTGGCAGGGGCACCGCTTGTCACACTTGATGCCGTAGAGCCCGTCCGGACACAGGCGCGCCTCGCAGTGCTCCCCCGAGAAGCCTGCTTCACAGAGGCAGGAGCCGCTCACGTGATAGCACTGCCCCCCGTTGACGCACTGGCAGGTCTCAGCGCAGCGGGCGCCGTACGTCCCCACGGGACACTCGTCCTGGCACCTGTCGGGCAGGGGCGGCAGTGCAGGACAGACTAGTTAGCACCTGGTGGAAACAGTTGATTCAGACAGACTTTGTCAGGTAGACGTTAAAACTACTTTTTGGACTTGATACTTATTTAGTGATTATCCCTTTACAGGTATGAAGAGCATTGAGGTGAATTACTCCGACTACAGACAGTAGTAACAGCAATGGGAACGGATCAAAGAAATAACATAAAATAAAATTAGGAGCTTGGGACGTGAAGTGTGTTTTATACCTTGCACTTGCCAAAGGTGTATGTCACGTTTTAGTAGATATCAGGAAAGGGAGAAAAGAAATTGCCCAAATGTTAGTCCCAGTCTATAATTAGGAAATTAAAAAATGTGTTTCCCGGTTCCAAAGAGAAAACATTGCAGCAAATTCTAAACTAAAATTTAATTCCATTGGCTTTCATGTTGACATTACTTTTCCATCTTAGCCATGAGATTAAAGGTATGTAACTAATGAAGTCCTCTTTAGATCGGGGGAGGTCTGAGATTCTGAAATCAGATGTCCTCGATTCCACCTTGGGTGCAGGAGCTGGACCTTGTAGGAAGGTGTGCAGTTCCCGAATGCAACGTTTTTGTTAAAAAGATTATTGTCCTCTGTGGAGAAGAAGGGCTGCCAGATCGCAAGAAAAAAATATCAAACCTCAAAAATTCACTTTATTGTTTTTTAAACAATGACATTAGAGCTCAGTCCCAGAAGAAGGGCATGGCTGGATAAGCTGGACCAGGTGGGAAGCAGAGCTGTTGGAGGGAATCATGACAGAGACGAGACGATGTTCATTGCTCCATGGAAAGCAGGACTCGTTCTTGGCCAGCCAAGCCCCCTTTCGACCAGGCAAGGTGACTCGATGGAGCACTCTGCAGCAGAAGGGGTACCTTTTGCCAAGGGAAAGGGAGATGGGGTCTCATCTAGCCAAGTGCTTGCCACAAGTAGGGTAACACTGTGAGTCTCAGCAGCCACTCCCCATGTCATGCCAGACCCAGTCCAAAATGTAGGTCAGCACAGCACTTTTTAGATGGATAGAATGCAAGCAGCAAGTGCAAAATAAATCCAAGTGTACTTAAAAGCAACAGCAACATGGCTGAAAAGCCAACCTTTTCCACGTGACTTTGCATATTTTTAATGATAGGGTGTGATTATTAACAACACCAGGGCAGGAATTCTATTTAAGTGTAGAAGATAAATCTGGAGAATCCTTGATTCTTTTCTGGTTAACTCTGGCTCTTGCACATATTTAATGCAATAGAGACAAGGAAATGAGCCTCTTGCAAACTGGGTTTCACAGACTCGAGACCTCTTTAGGTGTGTTTGTTAATAAGCAAAGTCTTTGAATTAACTGCTCAACAAATTACTAGATAATTTCTTGAGTAATTGCACTAACATTTAGCATAAAATCAGATGTGTGCTTTCAAGCGATACACGAGTCTACCTCTTTTTAGACCATTTTTAAAAGGTATTCTATTTTTGACTTGTAAGAAGCTTTAATAAGCAACATCACTTAGTTTATTCTTTAAAGATGTAAACTTCAGAGAACAAAATGCTGAGGTACAATTATTTGGCCTCACCATCGCTTCACTAAATGCTAGCAAGACAGCTTTGCCACCTGCCTGCCCAGATTTTATTTTATTTTTTTTTGCAAGTCAGTATACCAAAAAGAAAAAGAGAAGGTAAAAAGGTTTCTCCCGCTTGCAAGGATTTGAAAACAAACTCAAATGCTAAGTGTTGGACTGCATGATTTTAACTCAGTAAGAAGCACAGCTCTTCAAGTGGGTGAACCGGGCAGAGGTAGGAAGCCTGGAAAAGCATCAGCTACCAAATGACAGGGAAGCAGTGTGGATATTTCATATCTTGGCAGGGACTTCCTTTTCTCTGGGAAAACAATATCCATAATAGCTGGTCCTGGACATATTTATCTTTCTAACCTATAATTAAATATACTACTAGTCTATGTTATAAATGGCAAGAAGCCATTTGAATTTCACTCACTCAAGTAGCCAGGATGTAAAGCTTGGTTCAGATTCCCACTTCTGTTTTGTCAATGCTGCACTTGTAAGAGAATCCTGTTAATAACAGTCATGTCTACTTCCATCTACCACACCAAAAAGGGGGGGGGGGGTCTTTCTAGAAGTAGACATTTTCCATGTCGAAAATAAACGCAATCACAAAGTAGCTTCTGCCTTTCTGATTGGGTGAAGTCTTTGTCAAGCAGAGTCCGTCACCCTTTTTTAGCCCTTTTATAAAAAAGAAGCATCATTTCCCAGCAAATTTAATGCCCTTACTATTGCTTTTGTGGTACCAAGTGGAACAAGAAAAACTATCTTAGGAATCAGGAAAACAGGAAATACATTTTCTTAGGAGAGATGATAAAGAGGCAGGTAAAGATATAGCAGTAAATATTGGTCATGGTAGAAATATGGATATTTAGAGTTTCTATATATATATACTTTTTGAGATTTTGAATAATGCCCTGGAAGGAGGAAAAATAGATGAACAATAAATACAGATAAATAAATAAAATGTGACACCAATTCCCAAACTGATGAGGACCACAGGATTGTGTTATGCCGTTTCGACAATTACATTGCATCTCATGGTGAACGTGTGGAAAAGGAAGTGAGTTAGTATGGCGGGGGCGGGGGGGCAGCTTCCTTCGTCTCCCTGTCCTTCTGAGCATGTCCCTCCCTAGAGTGTCTGGAATAATTGGGCCAAATGATGATATAGCGGAAGAATCACATTCCTCATTAAACCTGGATCAATGAATCAGGCCCCTGCCTTTCCAATGTCTGGAACTGCTGCTCGGCAGAAAACACCAAGAGCACTGAAAAACAGCCGACCTGGCCCCGGCCCTGCTGCCCGAGAGTTCCTCCACTGGAGACGGAGGTCGCATCCCCCCATTTCTGTCTATGCTTTCTGGTGTTACCTCCTTTCACACCCCTGCTTCTTCGCTTTGGGGGTAACAGGGACACAGGAATGGCAGAACAGTCTTAGTTCCCACCTTTACAGAGTCCAACTGATCCATGACTCCTTAGGCAGCACAGACCCTGGCCAGGCCATCCGAGACCTGAGTGATTCCACGACAACCCATTAGCATTAAAAACACTCTTTTAACCCCTTCAGGAGACTTTTTGGGAGGATCTGGAAACCCCCCTCTCCTTATTCTTGCTGGGCCGTGACACTACACTTCCCTTATCACAACATCCTCTCGACCTTTCCACAAACCCCAAAGCCTATCATTTCGGCATCCCACGAGCGCTCTGCCTGCCCACAAGATGCCTGCTGGGTTTTTTCTGTTTGCCTGTGGCTGGGACGGCTGCTCCCACATCCTGCTAATGCTTCACTGGCAACGCATGTGGTGGTACCTGGCCCTCCAGGCCACACCCCGTGGCCCGACCTCGTCATCACCGTACCGCGGACTGCTCGGCACACGGGAAACAGCAAGAGGGGACCCTGGCCCTTGGCCCGCACCTCCTGCCACAAACTGTCCCGGAGCCTCGCTTTTTCCCCCTTTCATAGTGACAAATATGCTTGGCCTTAGCGTGTGTGTGTGTGAACTCGAGAACCCAGATGGGTATAGCCTAATTGAAAACAGAGATCATGCCATCAGTTCATCAGGAAAATAGTAATCACACGAACAAAACTCAAGAAGCAAGTTCCCTCTTCATTTTCCTTCTCTTTCTCCTGCCCTTCGCCTTCTCGACTCAAATCTAGAATTCACCTGAAAATGAGCTGTGATGCCTTTCCTTGTCTTCCAAATAAGAGGAATATAAGCTTGCGCTATAGGTTTGTTTTGTGTTGACTTGAATTCCAGACTTAAATCCCTAGAGGGCATAAAACAATTACATTTAAAACTTTAGTGCCCTAAATATTCCACAAACCCATTATTTAGGACACCGCCTGGTCCTATGTCTCTCCTTCCCCGACTCATCTTTCTGGGAAAAGAAGTTCGTGATAATGGATCCAGAATCCATCGACAACCTCCTCTCTCCAAAATACAACCATAGCCAGGATGCAGGTCACAAAAACGTCTGAGTAGCCTAATTACACGTTATATAACAATGCACTAAAGGTGTCAATAATTCATAACATCCAAAAATTAAAGGAAACAATGCATCATTATATTAACAAAAGATGAAAAAGCCTTTAATAAAATAAAACATATACCACTAACAAAATTTCCTGATATAAATAGGGATTTTAAAAAAACCACTTGAGCATGAAAGTTTCCTAAGAATCAATAACAAACATTAAACTACAGAAGCCATTTCCAATAAAATTAGGAACAAGACAGAAATTCCCACTTTTACCTCCTTCTGTCAACCTTGATTTCAAGGTTTTAATTGATGCAAAAATTCAAGAAAATGAAACAGTCATTATATATTATAAAGAAGAGACTGGCTCATCTTTATTAATAATGATGAATTAACTTTGGCATTTGCTAAAAATAACATTAGAGTTAACCAAAAAGTTTAGGAGAGAGACTAAATAAAGAAGTAAATACAGGGTGTGGCAAAATTAGGTTTATAGTTGTTTGTGTGGAAAATAACACAATCATTAATAAATAATAATAAACACCAAGAATACACTCTGTATTTCATATATTCAAAACTATAAATCTACTTTTGCCCCATGCTGTATTCAAAAGTGAGTTTTCCTTTATTCAAAAATACCCAATTAAAGACAGAAGTGGGGTTTTTCAAAAATTACAAAATGTTTAGTAATAAATTTAACAAGGAAGCGCAGAGTCTAACTGGGGGGAAAACACCCTACAGTATCTTATTAACAGTCATAAAATTAGACCAGAATTTTAGAAAGAAAAAAATTAAGGAAGGAGGTTGAATGAATTCTTAGTTCACAGATACCATAAAAAATATTGATAGCTAATATTTATACAGTCCTAAACATTCTTCAAATTGAAATCACTAGGATTTATGCAGTTCATAGAAATCACTCAACTATAATAACAGCTAATATTAATACGTTTCCGCACTGTTCTAAATGCTTCAATGTACTTATTTAATCCTTATAACAACCCTAGAGGAAAGGACAATTATTATTGAACATTACAGATGAGAACAGAGGTTCCAGAGTCTTTGTTTTCAGCCATTATACTCTTCTTCTTCTCAAGTCTCTTTTCTCTGATTTTACACACACATCCAATGAGCTTGATTACCTTGTCTTACAGGGTATGACAGATGAAAGAGCAAATTGGAAGACACAGGGTGCGCAAAGCCCTCTGGGTTAGCAGTTCTCCATCTAATCCAAAAACTGACTGACAGTGAATGTAAGACTCACAAGAGCGTCGTCAGTGGCTCTTATTTCACGTGGGACCAGAGTCCAGATCTTACTCTATCACTAGAGCACAATAAAATGAATGGTATTCTTAATAGAATTCTGAATCATATGAAAGTAACATTATGTCCAACATGCTTTTTAAAGATACAATAGTGTGGGGAGTGGGGGGAGGGGGCTGGGAGGAGGTGGGCAAATCAGGGGGCGGTGGTATGGGGGACATCTGCATTAGTCAACAATGAAAAAATTTAAATACATTTTTAAAAGATACATAAGTACGCATCCAATTCATTTATTATTTATTTATTTAAATTTTATTTATTTTTTTGTTTGGTATGTGCCCCTAGTGGGAACCGAGCCTGGGACTCTCTGGTCCACAGGCTGACGCTCCAACCGCTGATCCAAACCGGCCAGGGCAGTACACATCCAATTTAAAAATCAATCTCTCTAAACATGTCTACGAGGTAAAAAGTTTGGTGCTTGAAGTGGCTGTCCTAAACACTCAACTGTTTAGAATGACATAGTCATCGTAGGTTTTGAATGGCTGGTGTGTTTTATTATTATTATTTTTAATGCTTTCTTTGTATCTTCAGTTCACCATCACAGTCTATGATTCAGTTTCTATGCACGGAGTCAGGAAAGAATGTGGCAAACGCTGACAGCGTCTAGGTGCTCTGGAATGTCAGAGAACAGTCACAGACACATGGTAGCGGAGGTGTTGCTGGACCTTTGGAGCTTTCTCCTCTCCCGCCATTACAAACAGAAGTACAAGACTCCCTTACCGTTCCCCTGTGTATCCTGGACTGCAATGACATTGGCCTGTGGCAGCATCACACGACCCTCCATTATGGCACTGACATTCTTGTGAACAGTTCTTTCCAAAGCGACCCTCGGGGCAAGGCTGACCACACACTGTGCCCTGCATTCAAAGAGACTTGGAAAATTAGATGGGATTCTAGCCAGGGAAGGGCCAGAGGAGGAGAGAAAAGAGAGGAAACAGAAAGGGAAGGAGGAATATATGGGAACAGAGATGCAAGAAAATTAGATGAAGGGAATTTTAGAACACAGATTCAACATCTTAAAAAATATTAGAAACTTTAAATTGACTGATTTACTTGGTAAGCCTAAATCTCAAGATACATTCAAAGGTGGCAGAATAGTAATCTTAAGAAATACCCACCCATATTAAAAACAAAAAACAAACAAAAAAACCCCTAAAGCTTAAGATAGAGTCCCATCAAATTAATATGGTAACCTAAGGGATTTATAAATCCTTCCAAGTGTTTTTCCTTGTGTCTTACATGTACAATAAGTCAACAATACTTATAGAGCATCCGTTACATAAACAGCAACATCTGGTGCAAATGGAATGTCCAAGTGCTTTACCATATGTTCTAGACAAAAATACACAGTATCATTGGCTTCCTTTCTTGCAATGTAGCATAAGTTTGAAATTTTGTGTACCTGAATTAATAATAACAGTGCCTAGGAGATACTTCTAAAGGAGTAAACCCAGACATTTTATTTCAGAAGAAAAACACTTCCATTTTTCAGCAGCTTCAACAAACATTGCTGGGCCAAGATCAATAGGAAGGCTTAATTCCTGGGAAGAAAAATCAAGAGTAACTTGGTTGTGTCTCCTCACCCTAGAGGCTGTCCATCTTGTCATATTTATTCCAATCCTATGTGAAAAAGAATAAAGTACTGTACCCATAAATCTAGGAAATGCTCTACTATTTTCTACTTTACATGGCTACGTAGCTTGGTCTTCTAGCTTATCTATTTATTGGGGCTGTTGTTGGAACAAACAACATATTGCAAATAACAGGAATTTTAAAAATGTTTTTAACTGTTGGAAGTTGCTGCTTTGTTCTCCTTCGCTCTAGAAAAAAAAGAAAAAGAAAAAGAAGGCAGACTGTGGGCACTCTGAAATTGGAGGCCAGTGAGCACCAGATGGTTTTGTAAATGTTTATTCTGGAGAGCATAAGAAAATACATTTCCTCTAACTCCTGGCTATCCACAAAGGCAGTTGGTGTGATAATTAAGTCTCCTCTGGTGGTTTCTATCTATCTACGGACAGGGAAAGTTCTTCCATAGGCACTTGGAACCGAAAAAGCCTTTGAGAGATGATTCCAATCAACGCCTGACTGAGAATCGTCTGCGTGCCAGGCACGGTGCTTAAACTCTGAGAATCAAAGATAAGGCCACAACTCGTACTAACTGACAATGTGGTGAGGGGGACAGATGTACAGATAACTCCAATCCCTCCATGAGCACAACACAAACGTGACTGAAGGAATAATGTACTGAGGATCGATCTGTGGGAAGCAGGGTGAACGTTCTCCTCTCTTGGGGACTTGCTCTAACCACCCAGTTTGTGACGCTCTCACAGAAGCTTCAGAGATGCTGTTGAAATGCTGTTTAGGAATAGAAAGCGATGTGAGCAAACGGCGTGAAGAAGGACATTATTTCCACTCATTGAAATACATGTGTGTGTGTATGCATAATAGGAAGGCATAATCAACAAGAAAAAGCACCTAGCATGATAGCACAAATGAAATGTTTAAAAGACAAGTATAAAATGGAAGTTCAGCTACACACAGAGAAAAATGACCTGAAGCATTCAGGAAGAAACATCTATCAAGGTATAGGGGAGGCTCCACTGGGCGGCCGGGGACAGCCCCCTGCGCACCCTCTGGGTAGGACTCACGGTGGTTACCATTATGACACATCATGACCACCCCAAGCAAGAAGAAGAAAGTCTCCATCTCAAGAGGAGGCAGCTCTACATTCAAAGTCTACACAAAAGTTCTGGGAGTAGAAAGCCTACAGCTCCTCATTCAAAGAACACAGTTCTCCCCAGCAAAATCCTTCCTCTACCAAGTACAAAGCAATGACCAGTGTTGACAAAAGGCTGAGTAAAAGAAATGAAAGAATAGAAAGAATCCCATATAATTGAGCACTAAGAGAGAGATATTGGTTTTAACTAAGACTTTTTTAAAAAGGTAGAAGACTCAAGTCTGGTATACAAGTTTGGTTTTTATTAACATGGACTTTGATGGGCCTTCCTGAACCACCTCTATGCTCCTTCCAAGATTTCTTGTTCGCCTTATCACCGTTGCTCAAGAAAAGGCCCCTCGCTCTGACTTGGCTGCTTCATGGAATTTCTCCAGACTCTGCCTCTAGATCAGGAACTTGTCTTATCTGCTTACCATTTCTAACTCTCACCTTGGGTCTGATCTTTGCTTTCCACTTGTCCCAATGGTCGGAACATCTTGACATCTCCCTTATTTCCCAGGACTGTCCCTGGGAACTGGACTCCAGTTCTCCTTGGCTCCATGCCCACAACAAGGACAATACCAACTACTCCATCCCACGCCTGGCTCCCAGACAGATGGTGGCTTCATACCCAGGTAGTCTAGGTTGGGGAGTCTAATAGGATAGTGACAGATACATGACTGGGCAGATTAAGACTTGGGAACATAAGCATATGATTGTTCAAGTCACGAGTCTGGGTGAGATTTCCAGAGACGATTTATAGCAAGAACAGAGAAGGACAAGACTGAAACCTAGGGGATATTGCAATAAAGTTATTTGTAGAAGGAAGAGAATTAGAAAAGGGGGTCTTTACTGAGAGGCAGGAGAGAGGGTTATCAGAGAAGTAGAGGGAAAAGAGTTTAAGAAAGGGAAGTGGATGAGAACACTGTCAAAATCTTTGGAGAATGGAAAAGTGGAACGAGAATGAATTTGGCAGTTAGCAAGTCACTAGCCATGCAAGTCACTAGCCAGTTTCCCCCATGCATGGAGGTAGAAAATGATCATAAGTAAACTGCTCTTTCATTTTTTGTTTGTTAATGAAAGAAACAGACATCGGTCATTCGCTCTTCTGCCTTCAAGGAGACCTATGCACAAACCAACTCAGAGAAATAAGAACCAGCATGATTTCCTGGTTTCAAAGAAATCCAGGTAGTAAACCAGTTTTGACATTGTGCATTCCACAGCACAGTAAGCTTGTGTGATGCTACCACAAGAAAGGGAATCGTGGTCAAAGATTCGGAACTGGGATGAGCTGTAGCTTCCTCCTGGATCATGACACTAAAGGCTCTGAGGAGTCCTGCAGCACTTGGGAAACTTGGTTTACCTGGAAGTGTCTCCAGATTTATATGACCAGAACTTTTCCATAGAACACTTATTCTATTGAGAATAACATTCTCAAAGAATAAGAGTGATCCACAGAACATAATTATGAAAATAATTATTTAAATATGTCCAGTGTTTAACAGCTCTGGCTGCCTTATGTAAACAAGGTATTTCCTGTTAATATGCTGAGGGAAAATGCAGGGCAGATGGCCTACTATCTTTCCATAAGGACCCTTAGTACACTTCAAGTTCAGTACTGAATCACTTTCTGCCTTCCCTGGACCGAAGCATTCCAGCTTTGAAATGGTCAGGAATTTCTAATTTTCGCATCTTTAACCATCAGTGTAACTTTATTTTGTGCTAAAGCCCTCCACATGCGTTTTCACTGGAGTGTCCTGAGAGGTGACTTTGGGAGGGCGGAGGGGAGCTTACCAGCCAGCCAGGGGGGCAAGAGCACTCCCCCGTGACGTGATGACACACTCCTCCGTTCTGGCAGGGGCATCTCTGCTCACACTGCGGACCATGCTTGCCAGGGGGACAAAGATCCTCACAGCTGAGGGATTAACGGGTGACAAAGGACACCATTATTTATCCAGCCACATGACCCTTAGGTTCGCAGACACAACAGCACCCAGGGCCCTGAAACAGACAAGCTTTCTCTTTTCAATACTGTTCATTTCATTAACATCCTATTGGAGGGCAGGGTCTTTGAGGGGCCACCTTGTCCTTCTCTGTGTTTTATGGAATTGTCTAATGAAACCATTTCGATTTGAGGAGACTGTTCTATTCAAGGATGGAAAAACACTCCTGATGTCAGGAACTTTCCATGTAACTTTCATCAAGCCCACATGCTACATTGGAAGTCTATTCTTGTTTGTGTGTTTGTTCTAACCTCAAAGGAGACTGAAATGTTTGGGGTTTTTTATTTTTTTTTTAAAACATATGTTTTTGTTGATTTTTTTTTTTTTTTTTTAGAGAGAGAGGAAGGAAGAGAGAGATAGAAACATCTATGTGACAGAGATACAGCCATCAGCTGCCCCTTGCACACCCCCTACTGGGGATCGAGACTGCAACTTGGGCACGTGCCCCGACCGGGAATCAAACCAGGACCTCTCAGTCCATGGGACGTCGCACAGTCCACTGAGCCACACCAGTCGGAAATGTCTGTACATCCCCACTCTGTGCACATATTTTTCATAATCACTTTTCAGCATTCTCTCCTTCAGCTCCACCAGTCTCCATGGCTTTAACCCCCTGTTCCATATTGTGTGAACAAGCCTCTCTAAGCCTTTGTCTTTTTTCTCCTGTGGAATTGCTCCAAGTCCCCCAAAGCCCTATTCAACTGTGGCCTTAAAAAAAAACAGAACAAAAACCCATAGAAGCAATATTAACAATTAAATAGTTTGGGATGATCATTCATTCTTCTGAAAATCAGGGCTTTCTAGACTAATGTACTTTTTCTTTAGCTCTACTTTATAGCCCTAACACTGTCAGCAGGAAATATTTACCCAATCAGCCCCCATTTTTTTTTTTTTTTTTTTCAGTTTTAGTCCTGTGATTTACAAGTGTAATTTTCTTAGTAAGGGAACAAGATTTTTCTATTTCCTACTTTCTTGGCAAATTCTGCCTCTTACTCTGTCTGCTAACACAGATGTTCCTCAACTTTCAACGGGGTTATGTCCTGATAAACCCATCGTGAATTGAAAATGTCGTAACTCCAAAACACAGTTAATACACCTAACCTATTGAACATCACAACCTACGTGACCTACCTTAAACATGCTCAGAACACTTCCGTTAGCCTACAGTTGGGCAAAACCATCTAACACGATGCATATACTACTGAGTATCAGACGCTGACCCTTGCGTTCGGAGCCGCGGCTCACTGCCGCCGTCAGCACCACCAGAGAGCATCATGCCACATACCAGTAGTCCGAGAGAAGATCAAAATTCAAAGTACGGTTTCTACTGAATGCATATTGCTTCAACCATCCTAAATTCGAAAAATCGTTAAGTGGAAGCACTGTTAACTTGGAGACACTCTGTGCAAGCAAACCGAAGGAAGTCCTTCCCACAAAAGAAACAGTGGAGGTGAAGGAGCTGCTTTGTTGTCCTCCAGGGGGAACTAGACTGTCTGTGTGCACACAGCCCGCACAGATGTGAAACACAGATTTTCATATGCGCAAAGCGACATGCTTACCTGTGGGTGTTAAACAACCCCGTTAGCCTCTTATCATGGACTATCTCTAACATCTTCTCCCTTTCCTCTTTTCTAAGGCACTGAACCCGTCCCAGTTCCATCCAGCTAATTAACTTGCCACGCAGAACAGAACAACATGGACCATTAATGCCGGCAGTATAAAAGGAATGTGATCGTGGGGGAATCAAAGCAGAACTTCCAATCCGCCCCAACAACCCCACAGCGTTGCCATCCAATGCAGCCTCCTGGCAGTCTCTCTTTGGGTCCTGCTGAAAGCAAAGTGTGGGAGCTGGCCCCCAGACTCTGCTGGGCTCCCCGTGCAAGGGTCGAATGGCAGGACCGCCTGGTGGCCATCACTGCTGGTCTCTACATCTGGGCCTGACTCCTGCTTCTCATAGGCTTGGGCAGTGATGGAAGCAGAGCACAGGACAAGATGGCATCAGGAGGGGTGAGCTCTGCCACGCAGCCCAGCAGTAGGTCACTTACAAGGCTCCGGTGTACCCCGGCGGGCAGCGGCACTCCCCTGTCACGTGATCGCAGGTGGCCCCGTTCTGGCACTGGCATCTCTGATGGCAGTCGTTGCCGTAGGTGCCCTGCTCACAGCGGTCCTCGCAGCGCCAGCCCCGGAAGCCTGCGGCGCAGTGGCACGCCCCGGTGATGGGGTTGCACAGAGCCCGGTTTTTGCACTGGCATCGGCTGCTGCAGTGAGGCCCCCAGTGGTCGCCATCACAGGCTAAAGTTGGGGAAAGAGACATGGAAGGCATCAGAGTCGGGGGTGGGCAATGGCAAGCTCTCTAGGATCCTCTCCCTTGGAGAAAATGGCTCGATGACCCCTTCCTCGCCATTCCTTAGCGGGGCGTCAGCGCCCCGGCACCAGCCCAGGGCTCCACGCACTGAGGCTCAGCACTCAGGGAACCACACTGCCCGCAGCACCACCGCGGAGGCACAGCGGCGGTTCCAGCCCCCTGCCTTTGCTCGGCCTGTCCGGCACCGGGAGTGTGGAGTCTGCTGCGGTGACAGTGACCGGCTAGGGGAGGGTGTGGCGGCTGTGGGGGAGACACGGCTGGCTAGGTAGACGGGAGTGGTCAGCAGATGCAGGGGCTTTTATGCACACTGAGAAGTTTGGATCGCATCTTTGGACAAGGAATCGGTAGTAAAGGATTTTGAGCACCGAGGAACACTGCAGATTTGTCTGGAGCAAGGTAGGTTGGCTGGGTGTGAGGAAAGGGCAGGAAGGAGCTGACCAGAGAGGCAGGCGTACCTGGCAAGAAGGATGCAGTGGACCAGGAGGTCAGGGGGCGGCTGACCCCAGGCAGTGCTCATGCTGACCAAGGGGGGACTCACAGCAGAGCCACTGGGGAACGGCTGACCCTGCTCCAGGTCTGGGCTGAGCACTCCCAAAGCAAACAGCTGATCTGCTTTCAAGGTATCAGTCAAAATATGTATGACGGGGAGGCAAGCAGAAAAGGCAGGAAAAAAGTGACTAAAATGTTTAAATTCACTGACTTATTTTTAAAATAAGACAACCCTGAAACAGAAAATGGACGGCAAATAACGAAATCACAGGCACATGAAACCAGGTAAGACAAGGGCAGAAAACAGCACTTGGAAGATAGATTTAAAAGCACAGTTCCAAAGGGAAGGAGGAGTAGAAGTCAAGTCAATGAGTAGGAAACGGAAGCAGGGATGGGAAAAAATGTCAACCCCTAACAGGCTGGAATTATAAAGGGTCAAGGTTGTGTGTGTGGGGGGGGGGGGGGGCGGGCAGTGGCGAGATGGGGAGGAGGGTGTCTGGGGGGGAACATCTATAACAAAAATAAATTAATAAAAATTACAAAAATAAATAAATACTCTTGACCTTAAAAAAAATTATAAAGGGCAACGATAAGCAAAATCTACTCTTAAAATATGCATTGCCTAGCCAGCCGTGCATTTATTTATTAATTAGATGCTATAAAAATCACTAGGGAAGATGCACCCTGCCTAGAGCTCTTAGGATAAATTGTTTTTATGATTTAAAAAAAGGTCATTTCATAAAAATTTTGTAACTTCAACAGACCTGAAATAAATGATTGGGGGGAAAAAAAAAAAAACACAGAATAAAACGAGGCAGATGGCAAACCACAAATTAGATGTACAGGATTCATCTTCCAATATGAGAACCTACCTTTCATTTCATAATATCAAAAGGTTTAAATGAATAATTCTGTTTTAATCAGTATGGCTTTAGTCTCATTAGTACTTTAATAAACACACTTTAACACGATTAAAAACAATGAGAGAGAATTACTGATCCTAAAGCAAATCAAGAAAGCAATTACCTAAGCATTCACAGTCTTCTTTCAGAAAATAAGATTAGCTGGTTGTTCCAAGATGAGGTTTAACCCCAACTGTTATTCATATGAGTTGTTTCTTTTAGTGCCTATGGATATGGATGAAGAAATTTTTTTCAACTGTAACTCTTTCAATCCAGGATGTATTCTTCTTTTTTTAAATTACCTCGTATGTTCCTTTACATCCTCTCAGCCATCCCAGTTTCAGAAGAATCTATCCTGTGGTTAAGGGCCATCAAAATAAATTCCATAGTCCTTTATAACTGGTTCACCAGCCCCAAGAGTAAGAAAAAAATCTTCATTCCACGTAAGCCAAATCTGTTATGCTCTGATTAGATAGGATAACAAATTTCTCCTGTCCTCCTTACAGTATAGTTGGTTCATCACCATTCTCTATATTATAAATGGCCTTATTCCTGGAACATGAAAGCATCCTTGACCCTGCTCTTTGCTACACTAAATACTATCCCCAAATACTTTTACTTGTTTTTTTTTTAAAGTTTATTCAATTTTACTCATTTTCTTTGCTAAAGCTTCTTCAACTTCCCTCTCAACTTCCAGGAGCCTCAGATATTAAATACCCACTTTCCCCCCATATGTAGAATAGAGGACTAATCGATTGACACACAAAAAATAATTTTAGCTAAGGAAATTACATTGCTAAGGTCATCAAGATCATGCCAAAAGCATTAAAAGGAAGCATGATGACTTAGAGTTCTTGTTCCCACTGTGCCACAGTAAGAAGGGTGGGCCGGAGCCCGTGTGTTACAGAATGTCTTTGGCACACGGGTGAGCAGCAGGAAGAGGTGCGGAGAGGGCAGAGCTGGTCTCTCTTCTGCTCTGACCCATGTCCACCCACATCCCGTCCACCAACTTCCCTCCCAGCAGAGCCGTCAGACAGACACCAGTTCTATTTTCTTGGGATGCAATTAAAACACAAAAATGAAAACCCTAAATATAACTCGTGAGAGAAGTAAGTTTATAGCAGAAATTGATCATGATCAGCATCAAAGAAAGGGTTCAGGCTTTTAAAGGACCATCCCCAGGCCGACATGGCTCGTTTCCTGGCCGTGTCTCAGCACTGTGGTATGCTTTGAAGAGACAGCCTCCCCCTGGGGGCTGTATTTCCCCAAAAGGCCACTGACACATGGGCCACACAGTGTATTCACTGGGCACCAACAGGGGCTGGGCTGGGGGAATCCACACGCAGAAGTGGACGGACAAATAGGCAGGAAGTGAAATGAGCGGGACATAGAAGCCTGGCTTGAATTTAGGCATCATGGTGACTTCCGTTCCTTTCTTCCTTTGTCATATCGAACCCTGCAACACATCCATTTGTGAATGTATCCCAGGGAGTTACACAGCTCGTCGCACACAAGCCTGCTTTCTTCCCTGGTCACTACACACTCAAGGGTGTGTTGCCCGTCTAGACAAGAGGCAGCATGTGTTCCTTATGTTCGGCACCAAGCTTAATCAATGAGCCTGAATTCAAGTACTGCATTTGGAAAGGCAGTTTGGGGAGAATCTCAACTCATCATCTGACTTCTTTTACTGAGCACCTCACTCCGATCTCAAGGGGCGAGTGCTTTACCTTTCAAGAAACAGTGGTGGGCGGGCTTACTCCCACAGGCACTATGAGAAAAACAAGCAAACAATCAGGTGTTATGGTTCAATGTGCTAGGCACGTTTTTATATTGTGCCAGGTCCTGTGCTCCATGCTTTACACACCTCTCTCCAGTCCTCACAGCAATGACAACAAGGTGGGTATCATGATCACATATAGCACACAGAGCATGTTAACGACGAGAGCATTTCGGTAAAATGTCCCCAAACACCCAATCAGTAAGTGGTGGCATCAGTATTCAAATCTAAGACTTTGTGCAAACAAAAGTCCAAGCACTTTTCAGGCGACCATTCTGTTCCTGAAGTAGTAAAATTATATATTTGGGCTAAACGTAATACCCCACGATTACGTTTTTCATCTAGTATGATCCATTCAGGCAGAGCAACAAATGATCAGGCTGTGGGGTCTTAGGAGCAAGCCTATGGGGTCAGCCAATGACTCAATATTTAGGGGCACGCAAGTTAGGAAACTATCTCAGTCGTAAGAACGTAGGGCATTTCTTTAAAAGGAAACAAAATTAAGGAGATGCTCAATCTGAAGAGCTTTGTAAGTTAACGATTCTATGCAAACAAAAAAAGTCAATAAGCTCCCTGTGAAAACAGTATTGGTGTCATTAGGTGGTGGAGTCCATGGACCGGAAAACTAGGCGCACGTATCACGGGGAACAGCTGGCGCTCAGGACGCACCCGGTGAAGGGATGAAAGTGCCTGTGGACACAGAGGACTGTCCTGACTTCCACAAGCAGAGAAGCCTGTAGAACCACCACAACGAGTCTAGGCACATTCTCCTCTCCTAACCCACTTCAAACCCTCAGTCCCATTTTCTGTGCAAAGGATGGAGAGAGAGAGAGAAGCGTTTCAACATAGGCCAGCTTTTGCAGCTATTTTATGTAAACCTCACAGTAACACTCAATGTTACCGCGTATCATCATTCCAACATCAGTCCATGTGTAAAATGGACTCGTGATAATTTGCTCAAAGTCGCTCAGTGCTTAAGGGACAAGAGCAAGGAATAAACCCCAACCTATCAAGGCCCCCAGAGCTGTGATCTCCACCCCCACCTGAGCGAGTGATGCTCATCAATTACAAAACCCGTATCAGTGCACAGTAAGTGCTTAGGCCTGGTTTCCAAAGGGGAACATTGGAGGACAAAAGTCTCACATGTATTTGAGAAATGACACGTGTTTGCCCAAAATGCCAGAGTGCTCACTTCAGAGTGTTCGCAGCAGGTTCATTAGAATGGTTTTGATGACCGTTTCACCGTATCCACAGCCGCACAAAGTACTAACGAAATCAAAGCATCGGGGAAAATCTTTGAATGAAAGGGAGACAGTTCAGCACATCACTTGTCTTTGTGCAGATAAAGAATGAGGAAAGGGGCACAACTAGAAATAAACAGAAACCCCAAACTGAGAGCTGCTGGGGAGAAGGAACAAGGACATGTTAATACGTTGTTTCATTAAAAAAAACTCCATCAAAAAAAAAAAAAAAAAGGGAAAGGATGAAATCATTTTCTCATTGAGAAAGGAGTGATGGAGTAATGTTTACCCTCAAGTTCACCTTGTTACCAAATTCATCCATCATCCGCTGGCTCAAGAAGGAAGTAGAGCAATTTAGCATCAGACAGACCTGGACTCCAGCGGGGCCACCCTCACTTCCTAGCCATGGGACCTTGAGCAAGTCCCCAACCTCGGTTACAGTTCATTTTCTTTTTGTAAAATGGAGATGGTGGAATGTACTAATTACAAAGTACCTGTTGTGTGACGTGGCACAAGCCTAATAGCAGCGGCAGTTTTATTCCGTGGTTGGCACGTTGGAACATCTACACCAGGAAGAACACGCTGGCATAACAGGCCTGTCCTTGGTTTGTTTGCCTTGCATGAATCATTCATGCCCCAAAAGACAACTTGGTTGTCACAATGGGAATTTCAAAAGCCAATTTCCCAGTAACTCCATGAAGTGAAAACAGGCCGTGGTATCACCCTTTCCATCTGTTTTTACAGAGCCAATCAGAAAAGGCTCGGGCTTGCAATGAAACCCTGTATTTTACACCGCATTCTTAGTTGCCAAATCAAAACTGGATTTAGAATTTTCCCACTTGCTGAAAATTAATGTGTCCAGAGGTACAGGCCAGGGGCCCAGAAATGGTAAAGGAGAAACTTAGGAACAAACACATAAACTTTGTAGTCATCCTCCCCTGAGCATAAAGAAATAGATGGTCATTAATAAAATCTGGATCATCTTGCCGTATTAGTAGGCACCAATCCCAATGACTTAATTCTGCCTCAGGTAATTGATGCCCACTAAGACCACAGGGCAGCCTTGAGACACATTTTGAAATATAAGATGCTTTTTAAAAGCCATTGGCTCCGAATTATAGAGACTAACAAAAGTGACACATTCTGTATAATTGTGTTAGGTCTAAACAAATTCTAGACAAATGAGCAGTTCAGTTTTTTGTTTTTTTTTTGGCTGGTGTTTTGGTTTTGTTTTTTATATCTTGGCTCTGAGATTTAGAAATCAAACTGCAGAGCTATATGAGGTTCAAGAACCTTGTGGATACATCTCTGCCGGATACAGCAGGATGATGTATTGAATCTTAGAACTCAAGTTTATAAATAGGGAAAGTGATGTCAGCTACTCACACATAACCATCCTCACTTGGTTTGAAGTAACTAAGACTGTAAGTCCTCTTACCATATAAATGTCAAGTATCAGAATATATCATCAACTATACTGACTTGAAAATATATTTTTACCTGGAATCTTGCCATGATGTTCTCTGTTGACTCTAAACATAGGAAAGTGTGCGGCTACGAGAGAGAGTAATTGGGAAGAAAGTCCAACCCTTCACATTCTAATTCACAAACATAGCACTTTCAAGAAAATGTCTCTACAGCGTGAGTGTCTTTTAGAGGAGACCAAAGTAATTTGCTGTTGTCTCAAAGGGCAGAAAAACACAGTTCTTCCTGAAATCCCCACCCGTTCCTCCTAAGCCTTGGTTCCCGTTCCTTTTGTCTCCCTGTGATTTGTGTTCCCTGTGCTTTGGGCTAACGAGGCTATGGTGTGGCATTCCCTTTGTTACTGTGGAAGAAAAGATCCTCATTCAAAACATCAAGTACGTGAAGCATAAAGCAACTTTGGAAAGCTTCCCATCCATGAAGAAGAACAATAAAAATGTATTTTCCAGATCCTCTGAAAGCACTAAAACCGCGTCCTTCACATGTCAGAAAGCCCCGCTGGAGGGCTGGCAAGTGCCCACAGTCTCTGTGGACAGCCGCCCGGGGCTGTGTATATTAATATGATTATGGCCGAGGGAGGACATTCATTCTTCTTTTAAAAAGATGTTTGCTCCACACATTTTCAAAGCAACATTGTCATGTTATAACTTCAGTGTACGTTTATCTCAAATTATGAACCAGCAAGAGGAGCATGAAAGGTTTATTCTTCAGTGTGTCTCAACACAAATGTGATGTCTCTCTCTGAGAGCACACCGATGACCCTACTCACGGGGCAGGAAACTGCCAAGGACACACACTGGAGGCTGAGATGAAGTATGGGATTTGGGGGATTACATTTATCCACTGAAGTCAAAAGAGTAATAACAGCCTCAGGAGCCATCACAGGAGGTCTTGCTTTAGAAAGTCTTGCCATCTTTTTGTTCTGTGCTCATTGAGTCTTTCACTACAAATATATTAAGCAGCTTCTATGGCTACTAAGTTCTGTTTGTTGAGCACTTACTACTTGCTCCTGCCTAAGACATGTTCTATAGCTAAGGTTTCTTTACCCACTGGAAGAGACTGGCCCACAGTGAGGTTTATCACCAAAGATTGTGTAAGTTTGAAGTGCACACAAGGCTCGAGGAACACAGAGGACCTCTGCACATTGTACTCTGGGCAGAGGGGGAGAGGCTTCCAGAGGAGGCGGGGCTGGGGGTGAGACTGAGGGACAGGTACCGAGGACCACCCCTGGGAAAGTACTTAGTATCTTCATTCTGAGTGTGACAGGCCAAAGGGCAGAGGTCTTAAATGCTTTGTTTCAAGTCCCATAGTAAGGAAACCAGTCCTCAGACCCTCAGTGCTAACTGGATGATCTGAAAATGTTAGCATCGTCTTCTTGAGAAAAAAAATTTTAACTACAGTAGACTGCCAGTAACACTGTAACAAAGGCCCATGAATCCACAACCTAGAATTAACTGTTGTGAACATCCCCATAACATTTGCTTCATCATTTAATGCAAGAAATAAAACATAGCAAGGAAAGTTAAAGTCTCCTTTGCCTCCTTCTGCCCGGTTTTGATACTTTTCCTGCTCCTTGCCCAGAGGTAACCACTATCATGATTTTAATGTCCTTCTAGTCTGTGTGTATGTCTATGAATATACTATATTATTTTATATATTTATTGGTTTCATATAAAATGTATATGTCATTGTGCATCTTGCTTTTTTACCCAATGTTATGATGTTGAGATCTACTAATATTGATACATCTGTTAATACAATGTAACATTATATAGCAGTTTACCAGGAATTAATGGCTATACAACATTCCACTATGTTAACAGCCTCCAATAAATTGATCTTTTCACATATTCATGGCTATTTTTTCCCCTAAATTTTTACTATTAAAACGTTGCAAAGAATATATCCTCTAGTACATGTATACAAGGGTTTCTCTAAGGCATATAGATAAATTATAAATAAGTAGTAATAAAATTACTGGATCATATGGTGTTCATAAATTAAAGTTTTATTTTAGGGACAACCAAATTGCTCTCTAAAGTTACTCTGCCAATTTACCTTCATGAGAGAAGTATATGGAAGCTTCCTTCACATCCTTGTCAACACACGATATGGTCAGACTTCTCATCTCTTGCCAATCCGATGGCAAAAATGACATCTTGTTCCTTTATTATGCATTTCATGGTTTTGTTTTTTACAGAGATAATCATTTTCTCATATGCTTATTAGCCAACTAGGTTTTCTTGCCTCTAAATTACTTTATTGTATCCTTGGCCTATTCTAAAGTTGAGAATTTTTTCTTATTAATTTGTGGGTTACTTGCATATTTTATATACTGATTTGTTTTATAGGTTGCAAAAATTTTCCCCCACTTCTTGCTTCTCTTTTAGCATTGCTTATGGCATCCTCTGTCTTAAAGAAGTTTTTAACTTTGATATGGTCTACGAAGTGCAAAAAAAAATCCATTAAAATGTAAAGTTTCTTTGTAAGTTACACTACTGCTATGGAACAGTAGTGAGTAGAAAAACCATTAGGTTTTCACAGAATTTTAAGATGATGCCATTCATTTTCTGGTCTAAGAATGAGGATCTTGTAACCTCTACTATTTACCCTATTGGAGTAGGCTTTATCGTTTTATTACTTTCTAACCCTTATTAGTTTTATACATGTCAAACATGATTAATTTGCAGCAGCACACAGATACAAATGTTCAAACTTTAAAAGATCAACTATGTTTTCAATGAATTAAAAGATATTTTGACCATTTACTTTGTTTTTTAAAAATCCAGTTGTTGATAGATATGTATTTATTACCATTTTCTTGTTCATATTTTTTATTATTTTTTTTCTTCTTCTTCTTACTGAAGATCTTTTAACATTTCATATAATAGTGGTTTGGTACAATGATTTAAAAGTGGAGAAAAGAAAGATATTTTGACCAAATAAGAAAAAAATATGGTTAATTTTTTTTTCTTATTTGTATTGAAGAAGTTTTCAAGTATTTAAAAAAAGTCCTTTGACATGATCACAAACAATAAGAAACCAGATATAATCATGAAAGGTTTGTATGTTATGTGCCGCTGAGTCAGCTCTGACCCCTGGGGACCCTGTGAATGAGTGATGTCCCCGATGTTCCGTCCTCAACAGCCCCGCTCAGCTCCTGCAGATTCATGTCTTTGGCTTCTTTTGTGGGGTCAATCCATCTCACATTTGGTCTTCCTCTTTCCCTGCTGCCTTCTATTCTTCCCAGCATTACTGTCTTTTCCAAAGAACCCGACCTTCTCGTGATGTGCCCTGTAGGACAGCTTCAGTTTCGTCAATTTGCCACCAGTGATGCTTCAGGCTTAATCTGCTCCAGGAAACCACTTGTTCACCATCCTGGCGGTCCAGGGTTTCTGTAGAGTTCTCCTCCAATATCATAGCAAATGAATCAGATTAGATAATAAACCAGAGCACTTAATTTCAGCCAGTTAACAGCACAAACCTGTAAGAGGAGATGTATGTATCTCTACCGAAATCGGGTATTGGCCTACCCCACTGTACAGGTAGGGTAACACGTGAGGCTACAGGACCTAACACACACGGTGTCATTATCTCACTCTGAGCAGAACAGCCAGGAAGCACATCCTTGCCGTCAGAAAACGGTTGCTATACGGTTTGAAATGACTTGTGGTTTTAATTTCTTTGCTTTATTCCTTACTGTTCATACATGGTTTTGGTACAAATTAACAGCTGAGTTCCATACTGTCATACAAAATGTCCACGTTGAAGAGTAATATGAGAAAGTCTAGATGGCAAATTGTCAAGCATTCTCCATTCAGATGACGGCCGACTTTCAAAACCGTTCACAGTCACGGGGCCAGCATTTGGGGAGCTCACGTGCTAACCCCATGTGAGTGAGAACCTTGGCGCTCGGGCAACAACTTTGCTCCCTGAGGGAGAGGCGCTCCCACACCCACATCTTCCTTGAAGTTCAGGGAAACCGCATACGGCGCATTCTCTCGGCTCCTGCAGTTCCAGTTCGTGGGCGAGGAAGGGACCGTCTGCTGAGGCACGAAGACGAGTGAGCCTGCGAGGCGCCAGCAGGGTGGACCCCGAAGCCGCAGGAGCCTGAGCTACCTTAAGGACTTGGGAAGAAAGACTCTAGGTCATGCCCTTTCTCTAGAAGACATCTGACTACTTTTTTTTAAAATCCTCACCTGAGGATATGTTTTTCCTAATTTTTGAGAAAGAGAGAGAGAGAGAAACATCAATCAATTGCCTCCCAGACATGCCTCAAGCAGGGTTCAAACACGTAACCTTTTGGTGAACGGGATGACGCTCTAACCAGCCAAGCCAGGCTTTGACCATTTCTTAACTTCTCCAAATACTTGGCTTATATATTTGAGTATGTACTTCCAGTTCCTCTATTAAACTGAAAGTGCCTTGAAAGAAAAGGCAAAATGTTACTCATTTCTCATATCTCATTTTTATATCATTACTGCTCCTGGAACCAATATGTCTTTATCCCCCCCGCCCCATCCACAAATGTTCATTGAGCATTATGGTGTACCCAGCACTGTGCTAGATATTAGGTGAATAAATTAGCTAGGTAGCAGTGACTAAAACAGACAAAATCCATGTTTTTATAAGATTTACATTCTAGAGGGAAGACAGACAAGCAAGCAAATAAAATAATTTTGAATAGTGCCATAAAAAAAAGTTAAAAAGGAGGTTCGATAGAGAGTTATAGATGGGGGCCTGGGGAGGCCTCTCATGGAAGAGCACTTATGCTGAACCTAAGGAGGCCAGCCGTGCAAAGACCCAGGGGGACGAGACCTCCAGGCAGAGGACGTATCAAGCACAAAGGCAGAAACAAAACTAGCGTGTTCCAGGGAAGGAGGGCAGAGGCTGAGCAGGGCGGCACCCAGGGCGCAGTGGGATGGCCGGGGTACAGGGAAACAGTGGGGGTGAGATCACACAGCGGATCCCGGGCAGCGCTTCGGCGTCTACTGTGACTACACTGGGAAATGCTGGCGAGTTTGGAGAAGGAGAGCAGCGTGGTCTGAAGTGCATTTTACAGGTCTCCTGGTTTCCCAAGAGAGCAGTGACTACTTAGGGGGCCCGAGTCGATGCAGCAGCAAGGAGACTATTGTGATCTCCAGTTAAAAGAGCAGTTCTACTTCCGGGTATTTACCTGAAGAAACCTGAAAACTAAATAAAAAAGACATAAGCCTCCCTATGTTCACTGCAGCATTATTTACCATAGCCAAGATATAGAAGCAACCTAAGTGTCCATCAGCAGATGAATGGATAAAGATGAATGGATAAAGAAGAAATGGTACACACACACACACACACACACACACACACACACACACACTGGAATATGATTCAGCCATAAAAAAAGAATAAACTGTTGCCATCTGCAACAACATGGATGGACCTGGAGGGTATTGCTCTGAGTGAAATAAGTCAGTCAGAGAAAGACAAATACTATATGATTTCACTCATATGCGGAATCTAAAGAACAAAATAAACACATAAGCAGAACAGAAACAGGTTCGTAGATACAGGAAACATTTTGACAGCTGCCAGATGGGAAGGGGTTGGAGGGATGGTTAAAAAGGGTAAAGGGATTAAGAAGCATAAATTGGTGGTTACAGAACAATCATGAAAATGTAAACTATAGCAGGAGGAATAAAGTCGATAATCCCGTAATAACTATGTATGGTGTCAGGTGGGTACTAGATTTATCAGGGTGATCACTTCATAAGTTATGCATATACAGAATCACTGGGTTGTATACCTGAAACTAATATAACATTGTATATCAACTGTAATTAAAAAATAAAATATCATTTTAAATAAACAAACATATTTTATTACTAAAGAAGATAGACTAGCTAGAGCTTCCAAATTAAACAAAACAGAGTAGATATTTTAAATTGCTGTCTCTGAGAACAAAGGGAAGGATATACATCAATAAAAATTGTCTCTAAAAATAAAGAGAATGGTGGACGGATTTGAGTGGCAGCAGCAGAGACAGTAAGAAAACATTAGATTTTGTTATATTTTGAGGTTCAACCAAGATTGTCTGGTAAGTGGATGTAGAGGGATATTACACCAAGGGGGGAAAAGACTAGTAACAAAAAATCAATAAATGATGTGGATTAGAGTTAAATAACATGACAGCCCAGCCTTGTCTTCACATCCACTGCGAGTAAACTGACTAGCACCGTAACATAAATGTCCATAGTGTTCTCACTATGCCAGAAGCAATATGAACCAGACACAGACTCATCTGGTAAGAACAGACATCTGGTCAGATGTTGGAAATCACACTAAAAAAACACAAAAGAAAGAAAGAAAGCTGCACCAGGGCTGTCTGGGGAGCCTCCTGGCAAGCGACGATGGACAGAGAGGGTTCTGCTGTAGAAGGGTGTCACCCGCAGGACGGAATGAGATGGCCACAAACAGCCACCCCATCTGCTGTTCCATCTAAAGACTAGACTGACGTTAAGAAGTCTGGTGGCAGCACCCCTTTGTCACACCAGAAAGTGCAGGTACCATTTACTTAGCCGTGATTATGCTGCCGGGCAGTGCTGAGCACTGAAGGGGCACTGTGTCACTTAATCCTCATCAGCCAAGGAAGTAAACAACCTTACCCTTATCTGAAGATGAGGGAAGTGGGGCTCAGAAACAGCTCAGAACAGAGAACAGCTAGGACGGCTGCAATTCAGGTCCAACACGGGGGTGGACAAGGGGGCGGAGACTCTCTGCCCCTGCAGAGAGCAACCGAGAACAGCCCAGATTTCAGACTCCTTCAGAAAGGCACAATCAGCAGTTTCTGTCTGTCGCCTCTATCAAAATATCTAGGCAGTCCATCAGCGAAACGCTTTCGGGCAGTTCTGCTCCACCATTCTCAACTCAATCCTACCCACCCATCATCAGTGCCCTGCCACCACCCCGCCCCCTGCCAGTGAACCCAAATGATCTACTCTTATTCTTGCTGCTCCATCAACCTGATTTCTAAAGTAATTCCGACAAGAGATGTGGGCATGCTAATGACCTGCCTCCAGGACCGGGCTCGAGTGCTTTCTCTCCCCAGACAACATCGACCCGACCGCTGTGTCCAGTCAATAGTCCTTTACGACAAACCTTGTTGGGGAATAAGTCGGCTTTTGTGCCTTACGATTTCTGGCCTGTAATATCCTTCCAATGGATTCCTCAGTTCGAATGTGCTGCAGGCAAGGTCTTCCTGCCCGCTCAGAGCCTCACGGTGTGCCTGCTTCACATGGAAAGTCATCGGTGTTCCTAACCTGACATGTCGGCGCTAGTCTTCCCTCCGAGGTATATTTTCACAACTTCCAAGTGCATGTAACCAGAAGTGCTGCTGTTGACTAAACAACACGAGTTTGGATTTTTCTAAACCAAAATGAATTTCCATTTTTGCCTCTCTCTCTGGGCCTCATGTCAAAAACCTGGGGAGCAGGCATGGAGAACTATTTGCTGGCTGCTGGCTGCTGGCTGGCTGCGGACTTTCCCATGAGTGTTGGACGTGCTGTACCACCAGCAGAGAAATACATTTCTCTATAGACGTTTAGAAAATCATAAATGGGATTATGCAGGTCGAGAGAACAAATGTGTTATTGTTACTCACACAAAAGTTTTAAAGGGTTCCCAGCACAAAGAAAGGTCTCGGGGATCGCATGCATGTCGTTATGAGACTAAATCACTCCTAGAAGCAGACTTGAAAGAGACCGTAACTATAATCTGGCCCGATATTCTCACTAGTATAAACGAGGACATTAACAATTGCACACGAGGCCAACCAACCCGGCATCGTTTGAACTTCACCATCTCTAATGTCAGTGTGCCCTCAGCATCTCGCAGGCAATGTATTTTCATCTGTCTGGTGTTTGCGGCCCCCGCCTTCTGCTCTCATTCCTCGCAGTCTCGCCCTCACCCTCACTAACCCTCCTCTCCACCTGCAGGAGGCGCCACGCCCTGTGGTTCCAGTTACTGGCTCTCAGGGAAGTGTGAGCCCATCTCCACCATTTACTAGGTGCATACACTTAGGCAAGTCATTTAACTTTTCTGCACGGCCGTTTGCTCGTCTGTAAAATAGGAACAAGAATTGTAAACAAACTGTCTGTTGGGAGCATTAAATGCCATTCCTGTAAAGCCCTTGTAACGATGCTTGGCCCACGCTAAGCACACGGTGAAGGAGAACTCTCTGCCGTCATCATCAACCTGACCCAATTTCGCCACCCTTCGAATCAGCACCTTCTCTCTCCTCCAGGTTCACCGAGAAGAGAGTTCATTGAATATGAACTCCCTCGCCCACCAGCACCTCTGATAGAAACCTCTGGACACCTCTGCCCCCCACTCCTTCCTCCTCATTCTGTTGGGAATGGGAAGTACTTCTTCCTGCTAATCAGTTCCTGGGATCTCATCCTGGCTCCCAACTGTCTTCTCAGGAGCCTCGTCCCCTCAATTGCATTCTCTCTCTCAGTGCAATCTCCACCTCTCTCTGTTCTTTCACCCCCCTCTCTGCCTCTAAGTCTGTTGTACCTTAGAACAGAAACAAAAGCAAAAGAACAGCGGACTTTCCTTGAGTCGACATTTGCCTTTTACTGACTGCCTCTTTGCTCCTCCGTGTTGGCTTCTCAGCTGAGTTTCTGGAAGAGTCATCTATGCTTGATCATCTCCTTTTTCTTCTCCCACACCCCAAAACAGTACATGAGGTCCCTCTTGCCCTAGTCCACCTAGAAAACCTCGCACCACCATTTCATGCTTCCTCACTCCACTGCTGTGGCTGAGACCATTTTCCTCCTCAGCACGAGACATTCACACGGCTGCTCCTTTTCCCCGAGCGTGGGCTTCATTCCACAGTTGTTTCCTTATCCCCAGCCTCCAGCACAGTTCCTTACACATGGGCTTGCATCATGAATACACAAATGACCTTCTCAGAATCATACAGAATCATACGGTTCATTTCATCTAATTAAATGGAACAAACATTTACTGTGCTCCAACCACATACCAGGCACAATGGAGGCTAAAGAGATGAATAACACGCAGCCCCTGCCCTCCAGGAGTTTTTTGTCATCCATTGAGCGAGGGAGAGGAACAGAGGATTGATGACGGACGGAGAGATTGATGAGGGGAACGGGGTGAGCAGAGAGAGAGCAGGAGAGAGAGGAGCGAGGAGAGAGATGGAGGGGAGGTAGATTAATGTCATATAGGCTAGGGCATGCAATAAAAGTAAAATATGTGTGTGCTTTTAAAAATATAATTTAATCAGATTTAAAAAGAAGCAATATGTCTGAGCCTAGTCAAATAAATCTTGATTTCACTCCAGGGGAACAAACTCTGTACAGTTCTCTGACATACCTGGTTTGTACAGAGAACACGTTGAGAGCCAGGAACACTGACTGCATAACACATACAGGAACACTTCCCTCCCCCGACAAGGTAAACAGATTACATCTCCAAGGGAAGCCTTTGTAAACCTGTACGTGGGAAGGTATCCATTAGGTTTTTAACTTCCCAAGTATATTAGAGAATAAAAAAATACGGAGAGAGAGTTCTGTGTGACAGGTATCAATTGACTGCAATCTGGTCATTTTAGTCCCTTAATGTAGATAAAAGTACTTACTCTTTTGGATGAAATGATTGATCCTGATTTTCAGGAGGAAACTAGGCTGCTACTACACAATGGGCAAGAGGCAAACTATGTCTGGAAACCAGGGGATTCTGGGGGGCACCTCCTAGTACTTCCATGCCCACTAGGAAAGGTTAATAGAAAACATCGACAATTTTTTTAAAAGGCAAGACAACTGAGAATTCAGGTCCTTCGGGAATGGAGGTTGAAATCACTCTACCATGTAAAGAACCCCAAGCAGCCTGGCTGGTGTGGCTCAGTGGACTGAGCATCGTCCCGTGGACTGAGATGTCCCGGTTCGATTCCTGTCAGGGCACACACCTGGGTTTCAGGCTCAATCCCCAGTAGGGGGCGTGCAGGAGGCAGCCAATAGATGTTTCTCTCTCACATGGATGTGTCTATCTCTCCCTCCCTTCCTCTCTAGAAACGCAATAAAAACATATTTTAAAAAAAGGAACCCAAGCAGGTGGTCTGGGCTGAGAAGGGTGGGTATGCAACGCTGAGTGGAAGCAGGAAGTCACACGTGCACAGTTACAGCCTTGTGACTCAGCACGGAAAGGGGCCTGCAGTAGGTTTTTATATTTTCTATTTCCTTGTTACCTGGATGTGTTCATTTGTAGATGCTATTTTCTCTTGTCCTCTCTTTACATTTTTATTTTATTTTATACACAAGTTGTTGGACATTAACTTTGGTATCTAGATAACAACATTCAGTGGAGCTATGACTGAATTCGAGAAAAAATTAATTTAATCAGCAATGGACACACCTGTTGGGACTTGCATCTTGTTATTTGGGGAGGAAAGCGAGAAGGTCTTTACCTAGAAGATATGGAGCTGTATCTGCTTAGGTGGAAATATAGAGCTGTTTGGTTGATAGATAAGAATTCAGATGTGTGTAGGAACGTGCAGAGAGGAGCTGAGTACACCGAGCCACACCAGCCAGTGTAATGTGCAAAGTGTAACAGTTATCACTTTGCTGCCTCTTAGTGCTAAATGTATCCTTCATTGCCTGCTCTACAAAAATGGACATGGGCCCAGCTGGCTGAATGTTAAGCATTTTCTTTGGAGGGCACGGGAGAGACGTTCCAGGAGGAAAGCCCTCTGCGGGGATTCATCATTCTCCAGCTTCCAGATCCTGCCCCGAAAGCGCAGTGGGACTGGCTCCTGTAGCACCTACAGCATCCACAGAGCCTCGTTTCTCCAAAAGAGGCAGCTTCTCCAGCCCAGCTCCAGGTTCCTGCAGGACAGCAGCTTCCGCAGCAGCCAGCTCCTGCCACACACTGTGGCTAGCAGTACCCCTCAGCCAGCAACTTTCCCTGGGTACCCCTGGGGCTGTTTGCAGCAGAGGGCTTCTGGTAAGACACTTCTCCATCAAGAGCTTTCCCGTGTCCTGTAGGGCAGATTTCCAGCAAGTTCTGCTAGAATAGTGCTACAGCAGCCCCCTGTCATTCGTGAGCTGTGGCTGTGCCTCCTCTAACATGGTCTGGATCACACCCCTAGTGGGGCTTCTTTGGGAGCATCCTATCTCAGCCTTAGGAGTAGAGGCTGCTCCTTATGCCAGGTATTCTTGTACTGTCTTGAGTGCTATTTACTTCTTACTAGCCAATCCCTCAATACTCCAATCCCCTGTGATTATTTTTTTTTTAATTTATTTTTTTGTTACAGATGTTTCTCCTTTTTTACCCCATTGACACCCTCCTCCCCATCCCCACCTACCCTGTTCCCGGCTTTGTTGTCCATGTCCATTGGTCATGCATACATGCATATAAGTTCTGTGGTTTATCTCTTCCCATCCCCCCACCCATTCTTCTGAGGGATGTCAGTCTGTGCCCTACTTCCATGTTTCTGGGTCTACCGTATTCCTTAGACTGTTATGTTCATTATATTCTGTATATAAGTGAGATCATGTGGTATTTGTCTTTTTCTGCTTGGCTTATTTCACTTAGGATAACACTTTCCAAGTCCCTCCATGTCGTCTCAAAGGATAAGAGATCTTTCTTTCTTACAGCTGCATAGTACTCCATTGTGTATATGTACCACAGCTTTTTTATCCATTCGTCTACTGATGGACACTTAGGTTGTTTCCAGATCTTAGCTATTGTAAATAGTGCTGCTATGAACATGGGGGTACATATATTCTTCTTGATTGGTGTTTCAGGCTTTTTAGGGTATATTCCTAGAAGCAGGATCAATGGGTCAAATGGAAGTTCAATTTTTAATTTTTTGAGGTAACACCATATTGTTGTCCATAGTGGCTGCACCAGTCTGCATTCCCACCAGCAGTGTACTAGAGTCCCCTTTTCTCCATACCCTCACCAACACTTATTGTTTGATGATTTGTTGATGGCGGTCATTCTGACATATGTGAGGTGATACCTCATGGTTGTTTTAATTTGCATCTCTCTGATGATTAGTGATGTTGAGCATTTCTTCATATGTCTCAGCCATTTGTATGTCCTGTTTGGAGAGGTGTCTATTTAGATCCTCTGCCCATTTTTCAATTGGGTTCTTTGTCTTCCTTTTGTTGAGTTGTATGAGCACTCTATATATATTGAAAATTAACCCCTTATCTGATATATCATTGGCAATGATGTTCTCCCATACTGTGGGTTGCCTTTCCATTTTGATGATTTTTTATTTTGCTGTGCAGAAGCTTTTTAGTTTGATGTAGTCCCATGTGTTCATTTTCTCCTTTATTTCTGTTACCTTAGGTGATGTATCAGTGAAAATTCTGTTGCGTATGATGTCCAAAATTTTGATGCCTACATTTTCTTCCAGAATTTTTATGGATCACGGGTCACATTTAAGTCTTTTATCCATTTTGAGTTTATTTTTGTGTATGGTTAAGTTGATGGTCTAGTTTCATTTTTTTGCATGTAGCTGTCCAATTTTCCCAACACCATTTATTAAAGAGGCTGTCTTTACTCCACTGTATGCTCTTTCCCCTGTGATTCTTAATAAACTCTCTCTGTTAAAGTTACTGTGTTCCAGTAGCAATGTGTATTCCCAGCACCCAGGTCTTCATTTCTAAGTACTATTGTCCAATGGCTCACAGTAGGGCTGAGGCGGGGAAAACTCAGAATGAGAATGGAGTCTCCTCTAGTGCCAGAAAGGAAGAAGGTGCTCAAAATAAACAAACAAACAAACAAACAGAAGGATGGGGACATGCCATAGGACACAGGAGCCCTCAGAAGGCCCTCCCAATCTCCAAAGCTGGAACAACTAGAGCCAAAAAAATAACATAATACAGGTTTATAACCCAAAATGTCAATAAATATACACGAGTCCACACTGATATAAAGACGTGATTGAATAAATAGGAGAAAGACTAATCTTCCTTAAAAAGAGCTCCAAATAACATATGTAGATACTCACCCCTCAAAGAGACCTGATTCCTGCTCTTTACCCTTGAGAGAAGGCTAGACATAGTGACTTGCTTTTTAAAGGATAGAGCAGGGCCCAGCTGGTGTGGCTCAGTGGATAGAGCGTCGTCCCATGGACTGAGAGGTCCTGGTTAGATTCCCAGTCAGGGCACATGCCTGGGTTTTGGGCTCAATCCCCAGCAGGGGGCGTGCAGGAGGAGTTAATCAATGTTTCTCTTTCCCTTCCTCTCTCTTTAAAAAAATCAATAAAAACCTATTTTAAAACATAGAGAATAGAATAGGAAAGGGGAAAATAGTGACTTTACTGGACAAACAAGTCAGCAAGTGATGAAGGTTAACCAAGTGATGACATCATCAGTGATGTCACATTAATGCCATGATACCCCTGATATGATGTGATGAGAAGGGCACTTCAATTCTTTGGTATTCTTTTCAAAACCTATAACCCTGGTCTCATCATGAGAAAAACACCAAACAATGAATGAGGGACATTCTACAGGACACCAGGCTAGCACTTTTCAAGACTATCAAGGTTAGGAAAAACAATAACTGAGAAACCGCCACAGAACAGAGGAGTCAGGGGAGACATGACAAGGAAAAGCTGGGTGATGCCCTGGACTGGATCTGGAACAGAAAGAGGACCTTCATAGAAAACCTGATGGAATCCAGAGTTTATTTAACAGTGAGGTACCAATGTCAGTTTGACAAAGTAACAGCAAGACGTTAAAGAAGGGGGAAACTGGATACAGGTATATGGGAACTCTCTGCTACCCTTGCCACTTCTCTGTACACTTAAAATGGTTTCAAAATAAAAGCCTTACAAATGTGTCTCTGTGTGTGTATATACATATATATAGTAGTTTCTGTCTCCCGATTGGACCCTGACTGATACAAGGACCTGCTCTCTATCAAACTTATCATTTTATGGACCTAATATATATCATCAAATATATATGTAAGAATAACCAGAGACAAGGGGACATAGAAATAGAATCTTTGAAAATTAAGCCAGCTGAACTCTGTTACTCAATAGATTTCAAGAGCATACATTTTATTTCAAGAATTATATGGTCACATGGCTGGTGTGGCTCAGTGGTTGGGCATCGACCCATGTGCCAGTTCAATTCCCAGTCAGGGCACATGCCCAGGTTGTGGGCCAAATCCCCAGTGGGGGGCATGCAGGAGGCGATCAATTAATGTTCTCTCTTGTCGATATTTCTATCTCTCTCTCCTTCTCCCTTACTCTCTCTCTAAAATCAATAAAGAAAAAAATATTTTAAAAGAATTATATGGCCACAAGAGCATACAATGGAGTAAAGACAGCCTCTTTAATAAATGGTGTTGGGAAAATTGGACAGCTACATGCAAGAAAATGAAGCCAGACCACCAACTTACACCATACACAATAAACTAAAATGGATAAAAGACTTAAATGTGATTTGTGAATCCATAAAAATGCTAGAAAAAAATGTAGGCAAAAATATGTCAGACATCACACGTGGCAGAATTTTCACTGATATAATGCCTAAGGCAAGAGAAACAAAGGAGAAAATGAACACATGGGACTACATGAAACTAAAAAGCTTCTGCACATCAAAGAAACAAGCATCAAAATGAAAAGGGAACCCACTGTATGGGAGAGCATAATTGCCAACAATGCATCAGATAAGGGGTTAATTTCCAAAATATATAGAGACTCAAACAACTCAACAAAAGGAAGACAAAGAACCCAATTAAAATATGGGCAGAGGATCTAAATAGATACCTCTCCAAACAAGACATAAAAATGGCCAAGAGACGTATAAAGAAATGCTCGACATCACTAATCATCAGAGAGATGCCAATTAAAATGACTGTGAGATATCACCTCACACCTGTCAGAATGGCCGCCATCAACAAATCATCAAACAACAAGTGCTGGCGAGGGTGTGGGGAAAGGGGAAACTAGTACACTGCTGGTGGGGATGCAGACTGGTGCAGCCACTATGGACAACAATATGGTGTTACCTCAAAAAATTAAAAATTGAACTTCCATTTGACCCAGTGATCCCACTGCTAGGAATATACCCTAAGAAGCCTGAAACACCAATCAGGAAGAATATATGTACCCCCATGTTCATAGCAGCACTATGTACAATAGCTAAGATCTGGAAACAGCCCAAGTGTCCATCAGTAGATGAGTGGATAAAAAAGCTGTGGTAACCCAGCTGGTGTGGCTCAGTGGTTGAGCATCAATCAACCCATGCACCAAGAGGTCACAGGTTCGATTCCCAGTCAGGGCACAAGCCCAGGCTGTGGGTCAAATCCCCAGTGGGGGGCATGCAGGAGGTGGCCAGCCAATCGATGTTCTCTCTCATCGATGTTTCTATCTCCCCCTCCCTCTCCCTTTCTCTCTCTCAAATCAATAAAAACAAAAAAATGATAGAAAAAAATAAAAGCAGTGGTACATATACACCATGGAATACTATGCAGCTGTAAGAAAGAAAGATCTCTTTTCCTTTGAGACAACATGGAGGGACCTGGAGAGTATTATGCTAAGCGAAATAAGCCAATCACAGAAAGACAAATACCACATGATCTCACTTATTTGTGGAATATAATGAACAAAATAAACTGACGAACAAAATAGGCCCAGAGATGTAGAAGTAGAATACAAACTGACAATCCTCAGAAGAGGGGGTGGGGGAAGGAGGGATGAGATAAAGCACAGAACTTACATGCATATAAGCATAACCAATGGGCATAGACAACAATGTCGGGGGGTGTCAATGGGGTAAAAAGGAGAAACATCTGTAACAAAAATAAATTAATTTTAAAAAGAAGAATGATATGGCCAAGAGTAAAGTAAAGTAGCTCCTAATGAGTGAGAGTGGAGTAACTGCCACAGACAAACCCCCGGGAAGACCCAGGGCTGCAGCTCAGAACAGCATTTTCTTAGGTGCTTAAAAAAGGTGCCAGAAATGTTTTTCTCCACACATCTTTGAAGATGTCAGATACCTGTCCTTGTTTATTTATGCATATGTTCATTATAAATAAACCAAAACAGGATCTGTAGAGAATAAACCAACAGTCGCATCAATATCATCTTCCTGGACTGAAAGAACATGTGTTCGCAGAGCTCCAGGGGCTTCCTTCGAAAAGAAGTCAACTCCCAAACAAAGCAGTTGTTTTCCAGAAGTCCTGAACCAGTTCCCGAGAGTCTGAAACCCGTGTAGGCTTTTGTTTTGTTTACACAGACACCCTTCAGTCTGATCTCAGCGCCACACAGGCTGCAGTCCTTGGGAGACCGAGGATGAGCACAGCTGAAGTGATGCCATTGCCTTCCCGCCCTGGAATTAGCGACAAACCGCACTTTTCCAGCGATGAATACACCCACTCCTCTCTATCCCACTGGTTTATACAATCATGTTATTTTTCCTCAAAATATGTAGGCACAACTGATTGTGAAGCTCGAAAAGTTCATGAAAGCTGCATTACCTCTGAGGTCAGTCGGCCAGAAAAACAGGCATGAGCCAAATCCCACATCCCAGACATTTTGCCTCAATGGCATGTGAACAAAATGCCCACTCTCCTCCTGATCTCCAACAGAAGCCAAACAAAACCCTGCTCGACAGCTATCCCCTGGAACGGGAGGCCTATGGGGGCAGAAGCACCCCGCGTGCGCGCACACACACACTCTCTCCCTGCTTAAGATGCAATGAAAAGGCTCTTTCACACAGAATGTTCTGTGCAGACAGTGCAGGGCACAGCCAAGAGACCACAAAACAGAAACAAGTAGTTCTAGCAAGATAAAGAGTCACCTCCCGAATCCAAATGTAAGCAGATACAAATTCTTAAAACCAGCTTACCTAGACAGCTGGAAGTCCTTTTGGGCTGGTTTCAGAAAATTGTTTTGTAGCAATGGGGACACCTTTGTGCTGTCATGAGAGCCAGCTAATTTTTAAAACTATTATTTTCTTTCTCTAAACATAACGATTCGTGCTTTACAATTTAGTTGCACTTGGATTCCTTCTCAGGTTTCTCAAGGCAAAAAGAAGTATGAAGGAGCAGGAAGTGGACACGATTACACACATAGCAACGAGCTAGACAGACAACTGGTTTTAGCTGTGAATTTAGAAAAGCAACTATATTATATGACATTCCGTCACTTAATGCTCATAATGAAAAATATGAGATTTTAAATGCAACCTGCTAATACTCCAAAATTTCATTATTCTATAATTATAATCATAACATAACAGACACAATGTACTATATTATGTTTCATTTACAGCAAATTGTTCATGAACTTTTGTTTATTACCAATATTTCACCCCAAAGTTATCTCCGCAAGTGCTCATTATTTGCATCTCCGAATGCAGAGAAAAATAGGTTAAGCATTGAAAATACCAAGTTGACTTCCGAGTTAAAACCCACACGTGCAATCACCGAAGAAACATCATAGATAATAGACACATGAAAACAGAAGTTAGAATATAACAGCCATGTTACCATGACTGCCCTGCTCTGAAAAATGCATTCATGTTCACGGAAGCATCAGCATCAGGTTATTGAAATCTTTTTGTTTCCAAGCACCTTTCTCTGTACTCAGTGAACAACAGCCCTGTATCTAATGCATGCACAGAGTTAAAGGAAGCTGTCTTAATGAGCTGGATTGGGTATCCACACCACGTCCTGCGTAGGGATGAAACGGGAAACCCGCGGCTCAGGGAATCTGCAGACAAGGGGGCCCTTCCAGCACAAACATCCCGAGACAGACAACAGCAGGTGGAAACTCACCACTGGAGCAGTTGGTGCCCCCCCAGCCAGGCTCACACTGACAGGTGTTTGGAGCAATGCAGCGACCGTGGACGCATTTATCAGCACAGTGGGCTGTCAGAGAGAAAAATCAATCAAGTCAGGAAAGCTGGCACGAGAAAAAGCCCCCAACAACACAGCTGTTTCCCATCCCGGTCTCAAGTATCACTTAAAAACAACATGCCTGCTTGATAAGTCCCTTCAACCCATTCCTCCGCCCTTCCCGTCCGCGGTGGAGCCAGACAATTCCCCTTCCCATTGTGATAGCTCCAAATAAATTCCTTCATTTCTACTATTTAATTCTACTTCATGCTAAATTAGGGGAGAAGTTTCAAGGAAAACTGCCTAATCCACTTTAAAAAATTATCAGCGACTACCGAATGTGCCCTCTTTGTTTCGGGAGAAGTGCGTGTGGCTGTGAATGAAGAAACGAACCACAGAGCAAGATATGAGGACCCCAGGGCGACCAGGCTGACCCAGAGGGCTCCCCTGTTACCTGCACCAGAAAGGGCCGTTACATTTCTTCGTGCACACGATATTCACAACTACCACACCACAGAGCTACATCCCCTTTTCCTATTGGAGGGGAAGGTCTGAAAAATGTCACCCAGGTCTTAGGAAACAGTAATTCCTCTTTCATTAGTGACTCTCTTAGGTGTGACCCAACCCATGAAGGTAGGTGAGGGGATCACTGCAAACATGGGTGGATGGGTAGTCGGATGATTTCCAAGGCAGAGTTCAGTGGGCTGGCAGAAAGGGTATCAAAGATACTATTCTGTGCTGAACATTAATGAGCATTCTCTTCAACCTGAAAGCCCCTCACATTGATTATACTGTTTTGTTTTGTTTTGAATGCTTGGATATCTGTGTAATTGTGAGAACAATTTGAAAGAGGTTTGGGTTAATATACTCCAAAATTTTATGTAATGATGATCTAAGGAACCCCATACTTTATAAATAAGTTTGAATTCACGTCTAATTACAAAAACAAAACAGGTCTACTGTCTAAACATAAAATACCAATAAATAAACCTCATCTCCAGTTCCACCAACTAGTAACATTTTTGTGGAGGTAGGAACTTTCAGCAATTTTTTTTTCCTATATATTTTTCTCCTCAAGGAAGGAAAAACAGAATCATAATATTTTTCAATTTGCCTTTCCACTGAGAAAATCTGTCCATGTCATTAAATACTTTTTGTGATTTATATACTGTGTGTATTCTATATTGCTGCACCCAAAATGAAAATGATAATCACTTCTAAGTTTTTCATCAAAAAGATTTACACATAAGGCAAAGGCATTTTAGGAGAGGAGAAAGCAAAAGCAAAATGCAGAAAGGAAAACAAATGAAAATGAGGCCTGTTTGGGTGCAGTGTCTGGAGCAATAGCTTTGGAAAGAGAGAGAGAGAGATCTTCAAAACCAATCTACACTGTTAGGACTTTATTCTGAGAATTATCTGGGAATATTCTAATGAAAAATATAAAATTTTTAAAAATCCATCAGGTAGAGGACACCACAACAGAATAAAGTGTCCATAAATTTCAGGAAATACAGGCTCATTTACATCACCAGAATACTTTTTCAGCACCTAGGCAATTTGGTGAGAGGTGCCAGGCCAGGTGAACTTGGGATGTTGGTGTAGAGTAGAAATCCTGACACTAGAGTTCGAAGGAGATGCTTAGGAACCTCAAATATTCGACTCAGACAATTACATATTTCGTTGGAATTAAAAGCAAAACCTGCCTGAAACACACGCACACTGGCCCTACCGAATGCTGACGTGCTGCCCGGTTAAGGGAGCCAGTTCCAGCCTCTGGTTCAGCGTCTCCTGTGCTTGAGTTTGATACTGAAGATGTGTTGCTCATTTGTGAAGTCCTAGCTCTGTACTGTTCTTTCTTTAAGAGTTAGATATGCACATATAAGCCAGCAAACTACCATAGCTGGGTGTCCAAGGAGCGATTAAATGCCACAGGAGGCTCAGGTCACATGCAGGGCATGCGCTGGACTGTATCACACTACGTCGCATGGTAGAGTGTGTGCAGGACACTGGCCTTACAGGGAGGGCTGGCACCCGCTGTGGACAGGTACATGTGACAGCGCTCACTCCACTCACGGACTGACGACATCTCCGTTCGCCCCACACAGTGATCAGCCCTCAGACCCAAACTGACCCATTTCTCCTCCTTCAAAATACTAAAACTGTTTAAAATTCTGTTTGTATGTCTGGAGAACTTTTAAAAGCCAGATGCTATTTGCCTTTACTATGGAACAAGCTTTCATACACTGCATTTAAAAGAAAACACAAAATTGGACACAGTGGTTGATAAAAAAGAAGTGTCACCTGTATCCTCGAATTTCAAATTCTTGTGTTTATTTACAAGTCTTGCTGTTCTTGTCAATTAACTTTATGCTGAGGAAATGTTATAAAATGTTAACATATACATTACATTAATAAAACACTACTTTAGGAGACATCCAGATAGGCAACAGGCACATGAAAAGATGCTTGACATCATTCATCATCAGGGAAATGCAGATCAAAACCACAGTGAAATATCACCTCACAGGTGTTAGAATGGCTATTATAAAAAAGACAAGAAATAACAAGTGTTAGTGAGGGTGTGAAGAAAAGAAAACCCTCGTGCACTATTGGTGGGAATGTCAACTGGTACAACCACTATGGAAAACAGTATCAAAGTTCCTAAAAAATTAAAAATATGACTACCATACAGTCCAGCAACTCCACTTCAGGGGTATTTACCTGCAGAAAATGAGGACACATTTGAAAAGATATAGGCACCACCATGTTCACTGAAGCGGTACTTACAACAACCAAAACATGGAAGCAACCTAAGCTCTCATGGATGGATAAATGGAAGCAACTTAAGCTCTCATGGATGGATAAATGGAAGCAACCTAAGTTCTCATAGATGGATAAATGGAAGCAACCTAAGTTCTCATGGCTGGATAAATGGAAGCAACCTAAGCTCTCATGGATGGATAAATGGAAGCAACCTAAGCTCTCATGGATGGATGAATGAACAAAGAAATTATGGTATAGATACAGCAGGAACTACTATTCAGCCCTAAAAAAGAATCACATCTTGTCATTTGCAACAATAAAGATGGGTCTCAAGGGCATTAAACTAAGTGAAATAAGTCAGGAATTGAAAGACAAACACCATATGATCTCTCGCATATGTGTAATCTTAAAAAATAAATAAATAAATAAACCCAAGTTCATAGAAACAAAGAAGAGCTTGGTGATTACAAGAGGCAGGGGGTGGGGGACAGCAGAAATGGGTGAACTAATTTTTTTTTATTTTTAGTTTAAACAAATTGAATTTAAAAACCTACTACTTTACTTATTTTTATATTTGGGGCATTCATAGCAGATTTCATTTGACAAAAGAATCAATTTCACCATTTGAAAATTTGAAATTCAAGACCCTGGATTAGATACGAGTAACTGGGTATTTCCTATCTACCTGGGGTGGGGGGAGGACTTTGGGGTGTTCTATGGGCAGGTCTTAATTTGTTGCCCTCCCTTTCTTCTCTATTCTTTCATTTTTTACTCTTTATCTTCCTTTTACCACTCATCTTTCTCTCCCCACAAACTACTTCTTCGATATGCATAGCTACCATACAGGCTGCATAGTAAGCTCTGGTTTCCGTTGTAGTTTTGTGGACTCTTAACCCTGGTGTGACCCTACATGATTCCCACTGTGCCCCCCTGAATCAACTCGGAGGAGGGGTAAGACTGAGCAAGCAGGTCTACCGTCCTCCCTCCAATACCAGGATGGGTCAAGAAATGCAAATGTTAGACCTGTGCCCACAGGGTTCAGAGTCAGAATTGCATGTTCTTGGATTCCAATCAATTGGTGCTTGTTGCTCTTGTTTTGTTAATTAAAAAAAAAAAAGATATTAAGTGAATTGCTCCATGTAAAAATCAAAGATCTGCTTCAGAATGCTTTCAGATGGCTGAAACGTTCTCATGTTTGATTCCTGATGACGCAAACATTGTGCTTTATAAAATGAACATCAAGAAATTCAATTCCAATAGAGGAAGAAAAACTCCTAGGAGGGTAATTTTAAAATCTCTGTTATTTTTATGAAAACCTTGAACAAACTAACATTTGGCCTAGGTCTGATGCCTAGTTGAATCTGTAGTAGAAAACAAATTGGTCTGTCAGTTAATTAGGAAGGGGGAGGGGAAAGCTGCTTTCCTAATCATTTTCTTTCTTAATTAAAACTTAAAGCCAACGGCATTACCTCTGCATAGTGCAGCCTAAAGTCAGATAATGACCTAACTCATGAGAAATATTGTTGGCAGGGAATCTGTAAGAAGAGAACTCCGAACTCTGCTTCCATGCTACAGAATCTACACCCTGCATTAGACTCACACAAGTGCCATCTCTGCCCCAAACCTGTATGCCCCAGCTTGGGCTCGCCACATCCGGCAGCAGCCCTTACCTGCAGGAGCAACGGGAGCCAGCAGAGGACACAGCGTGAGCCGTCAAACTCTGTGTTCTCTGGAGCCCCAGCTCACCAACCTGCAGGAACACTAACTGTGGCATAAGTGGAAACAAACAGACTCCCCCTCGGAGATCAGCCTATCTTTCCTCCTTCAGCTTTTTTTTTTTAATCCTCACCCAAGGACATTTTTCCATTTTTTGTTCAGGTAGAGTGGGAGGGAGAGAGAGGACCAGAGAGAGAGAGAGAGAGAGAGAGAGAGAAACATCGATGTGAAAGGAACACATAGAGTGGCTGCCACCCGCATGACTGACCAGGGCCGGGGACAAACTGCAACCAAGGTACATGCCCTTAGCGGGAACCGAACCCAGGTCTCTCAGGGCCACAGGCCGACGCTTTAACCGCTGAGCCAAACCGGCCAGGGCTCCTCCTTCAGCTTTAAACACTACCTACTCTGGCTGCGGAGCTTCCACAACTAAAACTCCACATAAGAAACCAGCATAGGTTAAGCCCATGAATTAGTCCTGCAGAAAGTCCCAGAGTGAACTGTAAAAGAGAAAGGGAACAGAGGTCCCCCTCAGCAAATGTTCAACAGCTCACATTTCAAGGACAGATGAGAAACACCCCTTATAAGTGCGGCTCGGGCATCCATGGAAACAGTCGTTTTATTACTTGTTCGTGTCCTTTCTTACTTTTAAAAGGGCAGTTTAAACCAGGAAAGGCTGGCAAAGGTGATATGACCTATATGATTTATTTCTCACGTCTCTCCTTAAGAAACTCATTCAGGAGCACGCGCTGAGTTTTCAGCAGCCTTTCTGGAGCTCGGGTGCGGGCTGGTCTCGGGCCGCACAGCGAGCGCACTGCTGCAGACACATCAAGCTGCACGAGTCAGCCAGGGCATCTTCCCCCTCGAGAACCGCGAGGCAAGTGACTGATGAGAAGAACATGCCCTGTGTTTGAAGTGGAAGCTGTGGACAGCCTGTCTGCCTGCCGAACAGGTGAGGACTGACATGATGACCCTGGGATGTTTTCTAATTATGCTCCTGTTTCAGTCTTAGTTACTAAATCCATTTCAATCCCATTACCAGTGCCACGGACTTCATTCCTTTCATGTGCAAATACGCTCTAATACGGAGAGCCACTAACGACACTCAATCGTTTTCTCTTCTGCCACATCCGTTTCCCTTTGTATTTACACCCAGGGTACGGCAAGACGGTGAGAGTAAGAGAGGAAGACAAAGTCTCCGCTATAAGCCAATGACATCTCTAAACACAGTAACTCCTCTCATCCTAATGGATAGAATATAATCAATTCATTGGCGTTAACTTGAAAAATGTTTCCATGATCAAAGTATCTGCTGGAAATGACTGTCCCATGAAGCACAGGCCTTCCAGCTAATCCATCTTCCTGCAGACGTTCCTTTTATTCTGGTCTTGTGAATAAAGAGCATACGTCACAAATCTTGTTTTTGCTCGTTTATTCTGCATTGGTACTGAGGAAGAGATTTTTCAGAGCTAAAGGTACCTTTACTGAACATCACTCCCACACTTTTCTGACGAGGAAACTACAACTTGGGAAATGGAATGATTTCCCCAATATCCAAAGCTGATGTGAGAGACAGAAGTAGGATTAAACCCTGGTGCCGGACTCCCACAGGAACAAAACTTGTTTGGGTTCTCACGAGGGCGGGGGGAGACGGGTGAAAGGGTCAGTGGAGTTGTACGGGCCAGAAGCTCGGGCAGATGTACTAGATGGCCAGGAGTCAGAACTCAGGAGATTCAAATGAGGAAGAGAGAGAAAGCAGACGGTTGACTTCCAAGATAAACTTCACCCATTCCATACTTTTGTTAGAAGTGAATGATATGCAAGTCTTTCCAAAATCTAATGCTACTACACTACTGAAGTACAGGCAGGAATAATTTTGTTTCTGTGTTTCCAAAGTACACATTGCAGCCTACGCTACTGTATCCAATATGTACTGATGTCGCAGACACACTGCTCCTGTGGATGCAAAGAGCAGATCAGGAGCTCAGTCTGCAGAGAAAGTCACATGCAGGCCCTTAAACCCAATAAACAGAGCACAATGCAGGGGAAACCACAGAGCAAAATACCGTGGAAGCACATTTAGTGATCCCATTGATATGAAATGTCCATAGAGTTAAATCTATAGAGAGAAAGGTATTAGTGGTTGTCTAGGGCTGGGAGGCCTCAGGGATGAATGTGGAGTGGTGGCTAATAGGTATCAGGTGTTTTCTGAGGTGATGAAATCTTCTAGAATTGTGTGATAGTTGTACAACTCTGTGATTATATGAAATACCATTGAACTGTAGACTTTATTGTTTTTTTGTTTTTTTTAGAGAGAGAGAGAGGAAAGGAGAGGGAGAGATAGAAACATTGATGAGAGAAACATCGACTGGCTGCCTCCTGCATGCCCCCCACTGGGGATCGGGCCCACAACCTGGGCATGTGCCCTGACAGGGAATCGAACTGGTGTCCTCTTTGTGCATGGGTCGACGCTCAACCACTGAGCCACACCGGCTGGACTGAACTGTACACTTTAAATGGTTGAACTGTATGGTATGTGAATTATACCTCAGTAAGGCTATCATAAAAAGTACTGTGGAAGCTGCCGAAAGGAAGCAATTAATTCCAACTTCAGGAAGATCAAGGTGGGTCTCGTGAAAGATAGCACATCTGAGCTAAGAAAGTAGACACCTTTGTAATAAAGTGTCAGGGACCAGTGGCCAACAACAGCTGCCTCATACGCCATTCTCCTTCCATTCCATCCCCAAAGTTGCATAACCCACTGCTTGGGGTCAGGGGCTCCTGCCTCACGCCACCGGCATTCTTATATAGAGCCTGCGTACGTGGCTGATGGCCATGGAGAGGGAGAGAGCACGGGGAGCCCACGAATGTGCAGTAGGTGTGATGAAAAATATTCGTATTTACGAGATTCATTAGTCTGTTCCATGCTTCCATGTCTCTGGATCCCTTTTGTTCATTGATGCTACAAATGAGTGAGATCATGTGATACTTGTCTTTCTCTGACTGGCTTATTTCGCTTAGCATAATACTCTCCCTCTCAGAGGGAAGGGGGCTGGGAACTTATATGCATATATGCATAACCCATGGACACAGACAATAGTGTGGTGAAGGGGGTGAGGGGTCAGGACTGGGGTGCTCTCAACAATAAAGATAAATTTTAAAAGAAAAATGAAAAAATATTCGTATCGTCTGGCTGGTGTGGCTCAGTGGTTGAGCATCGACCCATGCACCAAGAGGTTGCTGGTTCGATTCCTGGTCAGGGCACATGCCCAGGTTGTGGGCCCAATCCCCAGTGGGCAGCATGCAGGAGACAGCCAATCAATGTTCTATCTCATCGATGTTTTTATCTCTCTCTCTCTCTAAAATCAATAAAGGAAAAAAAAATTTTTAAATATATATCTGTGTCTAAAATTTCTTTCTACCATTCCTAATAGGGCTTTCATGATTGTTAAGGACAAGTACTAAGAGTGATTACTAGAAGATATTGCTAATTATATACTAAGTGTGTATTCTTCCTCCACCCTTAGTAAAAGAATGCCACTTTCACCAGGAAGAATAATGTAAGCAGCAATAAACTACATTTCCCAGCCCTCATTCCGGATTGCAGTGTCCATGTGAAAACAGTGTGGGGGATGGTGATGGCGATTCCCCTTTGCCTCCTTCCTGATGCCTGGTGTGTGGACAAAAGGCTGAATCTGCAAATGCCATTAGGCAATGGGGAGGGAAGGGTCCAGAGAACCACGGAAACCTGCTCTGAGTTCCTTGCACAGATGAGTAAATGTCATAAAGCACCCACTTCCAAAGTTCTCGTTACATAAAGTACATTTCTATTTTCAGATACTTATTTACTGCAGCCAAACATGATCCCTAACTAATACACTGCCTCTTTGGGAGGTATTTCGGGTGATTCAGTTCCTAAATTAAAAAAAAAAATCCATAATAGAAAATTATCTCAAAAATGCCACAAAAAAAGAATCTGGAGAAATCCAACATCCATTCCTGATTAAAATTCTCTGCAAACTAGGACCAAAATGGAACTTCCACCCTCTAATAAAGGGCAAATACAAAAAACCTACTACTGATATTATACCCAATAGTAAGAGAATGAATACTTTCCTCCTAAGATGAGGAACAAGACAAGGATATCTACTCTTATCATGTCTATCCAGTATTGTATTGGAGGTTGTAGCAAGTGCAGTAAAGCAAGGGGAAAAAAATTCAGATTGGGAATGAAGAAGCTAGACTGCTTTTATTTACAGCTTATGTAAATATATGTTTGTATGTAGTGAATCTGATAAAATCTACCAAAAAAATGCTACTAAAATAGTAAGAAAGTTTAACAAGGTTGCAGATAAAAATCAATATACCAAATTTAATTATAGCTCTATATGCTAGCAATGAACAATAAGAAATTGAAATTTTAAAAGCCATGTACAATAGCATCAAAAATATAAAATACATAGGAATAAATATAACCAAAAAGGTGAAAGTGCTATACCTAAGAATAACATTGCTGAGAGAAATGAAGGAACTGAACAAAACTCTCAACCAATTTGACCTACTTAACGTTTACAGAATACTCCATTCAACAACAGTAGAATATACATATTCTCTCTAGAGAGACAGATCTTGCTTGTGAGTCAGATGACTCAATATTAATATATCAATTATCCCCCAAGTAGATCTATAGATTGAATATAATACCAATCAGAATCCCAGTAGCATTTTGGGTTTTTTTGTAGAAATTGACAAGCAGATTTTAAAATTCATGTGTAAATGCAAAGTATCTACAATAGCCAACACAACTTTGAAAAAGAAATACAAAGTTGGAGGACTAATGCTACTTGTTTAAAGACTTCTAAAGAAAGCTACAGTAATCAAGACAGTGTGATGCTGGTTAAATGTAGACAAATAGATGGATGAAACAAAATAGAGTTCAGAAATAAATCTATACATCTATAGACAATTATATTTTGACAGAGGCACAAAGGGAATTCAGTGAAGAAAGAACAGTCTTTTTGACAATGCAGGAAAAATGGAATAGCCATATGCAAATAAACAAATATAATCTTATACCATATATAAAAATTAACTCAAAATGAATCATAGACCTAAATGTAAAATCTACAAAATTATAAAACTCTAGAAGAAAACATAGGATAAAACCTTTAGAACCTTGAGTTGGGTAAAGATTTCTTGGATACAGCACCAAAACATAATCTACAAAAGAAAAAATAAACCTGTCCATCAAAATGAAAAACTTCTGCTTTTCAAAAACCACCATGAAGAAAATAAAAAGACAGTCACAAACTGAAAGAAATATTTTCCAAAAATATTATCTGATAAAGAACTTCTATCTAGAATATATAAAAAATACTAAATAAAATTTTTAAAAAGCTCAATTACAAATAAACAAATGGCAAAAGATTTGGACACATCACCAAAGAAGATGTACTAATGGCAAATGAGCTCATGAAAAGATGCTCAATGTCGTTAGTCACTAGTACAGTGCAAATTAAAACTACAATAAGATAATACTGTATGTATATTCAAATGACTGAAATTTAAAAAACTGTATCAAGTGTCATCAAGGATCTGAAATAAGTGCAACTCTCATGGATGGCTAGTGAGATTGTAAAATGGACAACCACTTTGGAAAAGTTTGGCAGTTTCTAAAAAGTAATCATGAATTTCTAGTTTGGCTATTTCAAATGAAGCATTTCTAAATACTTGTGTACAAGTTCCAAATGATTCAGTCTTTCCACTCCTAGGTATTACACAAGAGAAATAAAAATAAACATCCATACAAAGACTTGTACAGGAATTGTCAGAGCAGCTTTGTTATTGCCAAAAACTGGAAACAATCCAAATGTCCATAAACATATGAAAGGATAAATAAATCGTGAGATATCCATAAAATAGAATACTGCTCAGCAATAAAAAAAGAAGTGAACTAATGATCCAGACAAAATAATGAATCTCAAAATGACTATTCTGAGTGAAAGAGATTAGATATTACCAAAAAACCTCTATAATTCCATTTATGTAAAGCTCTAGAAAACACAACTTAATCTAGAGTGACAGAAAGCAAATCCGTGGTTACCTGCAGAAAGTGAGGGGCAGACCGGGGTGGATGGGAGGAATTTCAAAGGGTGTGAAAAAATATTTTTATGTTATGAATATTTAACTATCATGACTGAGGTGATAGTTTCATGGTTGTATATACTTGCCATACCTTTCACATTATACACTGAATTTGTCTAGTTATTTTATGTCAATGCTACTCCAGTAAAGCTGTTTGAAAAAAAAAAAAAACTAGAGCCCTGGCCACTGTGGCTCAGTGGGTTGGAGTGTCATCCTGTGCACCGAAGGCTCATGGGTTCTATTCCCGATAAAAATCACATACTCAGGGTTCAACCTCTGGTCAGGGCCCACACAGGAGGCAACCAGTCAATGTTTCTCTCTCTCTAAAATCAATAAAACAAACAAACAAACAAACAAAAAAACATATCCTCAGGTGAGGATTAAAAAAACTAGAGTGTGAGGAGAACTTCCAGGAAGACAAAATGAACTCTATATATACAAAAAAGGGCATGTTTATTTTATTTTATTTTTTACTAAAATATGTGCTAACACTGAAATACTGTACACATTTTTCAATTTCGGTAGGAGTCTGTGGTCACTGATGGATGGGCTCTCCAAATGCTCATGAAGATATTGGCTGTAGACCTTCCCAAGAAATATTTATTTGAGGAAATGCTAATATTAAAACTCACAATGTAATGCTCTACGATGCTTTTCCTCTACAAAATGAACGACTTTTACAGAAAAAAAACAGTTTGTGTTGAAATAGACTATTGTAATGGATCCCACACAAGGGACTGAAATACCATCTGTGGAGCACATAATCCTATTCACTTATTGGAAAATGGAAAGAGTTTTAGCTTAATTCCACACATATACAGGCATTATCTATTTTGGCCACAACTCTGGCATTGTGTCTCTTTAGTTTAAATCAGATTTAAGTAATAAGTAATATGATCCTAATGGACCATAGTTTCAAAAAATTAACAGGCACTGGAATCCACTCCAACTTTTCTAAGCACAAATTCCTAACAATGTCGCCTACAACTAGTCTGATGATACAACTGCGAACAGATTCAATTGGGAAAAGATCTCAAAATTGTCAGCATCCAGTTGAGGGGAGAAGCCAGATGGAAGGTGCCTTCTTTGGGGACGAATTACTTCGCTCCTGGTGCTGCTATGTTTCCGTCTGTGAGGGAAGGATGGTGATCTCCAGGAAGTGTCACACCGGGACCTTCTGTGTTCAGAATGGCGTCCCTCTTGGTCCAGCCACTCTCTATGGAGCCACGGATTTCTTCCGCAAATATTCTTTCCCATGGCATGCTTTCCACCACATGGCATTTCCCCCAGTCTGTCCCATTTCATCTTGCTGAGACTTAGGAGGGCAGTGACAATCATCAAGGTTACCACCTTCCCCATTCAGTGTCCTCGTCCCGCCTCCTCCTTCCTTGGTGGTGGTCCCTGGACACTTCCTTCTGGATTCTGGTGCCCTCATGCTCTTTCTGTGCTCCATCCCTGTCTACACTAGCTTGAGAATAAGTGGGATTCTCATACTCCAGGGTCAGTGACTAATAACAACAGCTACGCTTATTTCCCTGGTCAGAGACATTAGCATTTCAGTATCAAAGCCTTAAGCCGAATGCGTACATGAAGTGGTAGGATTAAGGGTTTGAGAGAAAGCTGGCCCTGGAACCTTTGCTACCAGAACACTCCTCCAAAAACCAGGGAACACAAACTCAAGTGCCTACCGGAGCCACGTGGGATCAGAGAGAAGAGTAAGCAGGTCAGGCAGAGCCTGGGAAAACTCTTGTCCATCTAAAAGGTCTAGCTTCAAGGGGTCAAACATCATAACCTTCCAGTTATAAAGTAATGTCATGAGGATATAATGTACAGCATGGTGACTATAGTTAATAATTCTGTATTGCATATTTGAAAGTTTCTAAGAGAGTAAATCTTAAAAGTTCTCATCACACAAAAAATGTAACTATGTATGATGACATGTTAACGACTTACTGTGGTAATCATTTTACAATATACACATATATAGGATTATTATGTTGTACACCTGAAACTACCATAATGTATCATTTATATCTCAGTTAAAAATAAATAAATAAAAAGGCAGTTCCCCTTTATTATCTCCTATATATTGCCACATACGAATGTCAAGCCATGAACCCAAAGAAGCCCACATTAAAACACATGATAATTAAAGTGCCAAAGATTAATGATAAAGAGAGAATCTTTTTTTTTTTTAATCCTCACTCGAGGACACTTTTCCATTTTTTTTGTTCAGGTAGAGTGGGAGGGAGAGAGAGGAAGAGAGAGAGAGAGAGAGAGAGAGAAAAACACCAACATGAAAGGGACACATCGAGTGGCTGCCACCCGCATGACCAACCAGGACCGGGGACAAACTGCAACCAAGGTATGTGCCCTCAGTGGGAACCGAACCTGGGTCTCTCTGGACCGCAGGCCAACACTCTAACCATTCAGCCAAACCGGGTAGGGCTAAAGAGAGAATCTTAAAAGACAGGAGAAAACAGTTAGTTCCATACAAGGGAGCTCCCATTAGACTGTCAGCTGATTTCTCAACAGAAACTTTGCAGGCCAGAAGGGGTTGGCAAGAAATATTCAAAGTGATGAAAAGCAAGGACCTACAACCAAGATTACTCTACCCAGCAAAGCTATCATTTTAAATTGAAGGACCAATAAAGAACTTCCCAGAAAAGGAAAAGCTTAAGGGGTTCATCATCCCTTAACTAGTGTTATAAGAAATGTGAAAGAATCTTCTTTAAAAAGAAATAGGATAAAGATATGAATAATAAAATGGCAATAAGTATGTATCTATCAATACTGATTTTAAATGCAAATAGATTAAATGCTCCAATTAAAAGACACATGGCGGTTGAATGGATAAAACAAGACCCTTACATATGCTGTCTACAAGAAACTAACTTCAGATGGAAAGAAACACACAGATGGATAGTAAACGGATGGAAAAAGATACATGAAAACGGAAACAAAGAAAACAAGCTTCGGTAGCAATAAGTATAACAGATAAAATAGACTTTAAGACAAACACTGTAATAAGAAACAAAAAAGGACCCAGCAATTCCACTTCTGGGTATTTATCTGAAGAAACCCGAAACAATAAATCAAAAAGACATATACATCCATATGTTCATTGCAGCATTATTTACAATAGCCAAGATACAGAAGCAACCTAAGTGTCCATCAATAAATAAATGGATTAAGATGTAGTGCATGTATACAATAGAATATAACTCAGCCATAAAAAAAAATAATAATGAAATCTTGTCATCAGCAAAAACATGGATGGACCTAGAGGGTGTTGTGCTGAGTGAAATAAATTAGACAAAGACAAATGCCAGATGATTTAACTTATATGTGTTATCTAAAAACATAATAAATGGCCCTGTCTAATGTGACTCAGTAGTTGGAGCATTGGCTCATGCACCAAAGGGTCTTGGGTTCGATTCCCAGTCAAGGGCATGTACCTGGGTTGGAGGTTCAATACCTGGCCCCAGTCGGGTGCATGCGGGAGGCAACCAATCGATACATCTTTCTCACATCAATGTTTCTCTCTCTCTCTCTCTCTCTCTCTCCCCCCTCCATCTCTTCCTCTCCCTCCCTCCCTGCCATGCTTTCTAAAAACCAATGGAAAAAATAGCCTCAGATGAGCATTACCAAAACAAAGTAAATGAATAAATAAAAAATAAATAAATAAATAAATGAACAAGCGGAACAGAAACAGACTCAAATACAGTGACCATTTTTATGGTTGACAGATGGAAGGGGTTTGTGGGATAGGTGAAAAATGTGCAGGGATTAAGTGCAAATGAGCAGATACAGAATAGTTATGAAGATGTAAACTACAGCCCTGGCCGGTTTTGCTCAGCAGTTAGAGCGTTGGCCTGTGGTCCAGAGAGACTGGGGTTCGGTTCCCACTAAGGGCACGTACCTCAGTTGCAGTTTGTCCCCGGCCCTGTTTGGGTCATGCGGGAGGCAGCCACTCGATGTGTCCCTTTCACGTTGATGTTTTTTTCTCTCTCCCTCCCACTCTATCTGAACCAAAAATGGAAAGATGTCCTCGGATGAGGACCAAAAAAAAAAAAGATGTAAACTACCACATAGGGAATATAGTCAATAACACCTTAATAACTATGCACAGTGTCGGGTGGGTACTAGATTTATCAGGGTGATCACTTCGTAAGTTATGTAAATGTCTAATCACTGGGTTATACACCTGAGCTAATATAATATTGTACATCAACTGAAAAAGAAAAATTTTTAAATCATTTAAAAGAAAAAAAAAGAATATCACACCAGTGTTACAAATCACCCTTTATTCCCAATGGAAAATGAAAATCCTAGGTCTTATGTTAAAATTTTTAAAAATATAACACACTATGTGAACCAAACAAAACATGACTATACATCAGGTCATCCAGCCTGCTGGTCTGCCATCTCCGGCTTAGACTATCTGCCAGCTTCATTACAAACATCGTGAAGGTCCTCAAATGTTCGAAATAAGGTTTTTAAGATTTTTGACAGGTTGTATTTTAAACTTAACTGCTCTTTTTCTTAATGTTAGTTCTTACCCCTGTATCAACAGCAAATCTATCATTTATATAGCAGTTTTGAATTTAATATTGAGATCTGTTTCAAAGGCATACTTGTTGACAACTTTACTTTTGTTGTTGCTGTTGTTAATCTTCACCTGAGGATATTTTTTCCTTTAATTTTAGAGAGAGTTTAAGGGAAGGAGGGATGGAGAGAGAGAGAAACATTGATGTGAGAGAGACATATCTAACCTTGATTGGTTGCCTCCTGCATGCACCCCAACTGGGACCAGGGATCAAACCTGCAACCTGGGTACATGCCATTGATCAGGAATTGAACCTGCAACCTAACCACTGAGCCACAGTGTCCAGGGAGACAACTTTACTTTTGGTGAACAACTGCCATGAAATAATTCCCAACTGGTGAAGCCAGTAAATGGGTACAATGATGGCATGGGTAAAGAAGTGTTTGCTATATCCTGTCATGACTCAACCCAAAAATTTCCCTTTCCTGAGTTGTGAAAACAGACATGATTGTCCTTGGAAGAGATTGATGAGGAGTGACATCAACAACATGCCTGCAAAAGATATCTTTCATGGTATCTCCCTTCAATAACAACCATTCAGCATCCATCCACAGACAAAAGTGCCTTTGTGGGAGCTGTGGGATTCAGCTCCATGCGCCGAGGGTCCCAGAAGGAGCCTTGCCCACCCACGCATAGGTAATAGGCATGCAGGCCTCAGTCCCAGCTGTGGACCCTGCCGTGGTTGTGAACTGTCTCCAGTCCATTTTGGCCACAGTCCAGCAGCCCCTGGAGAACCCCGTCTTAAGACAATCACCCACGGATGAAAGAGCCTTTCTGGAAGTCCCGGTTTCCAGCAGAGAATCTCCAGCACATCACTGGAGAAAAAAAAAATAATACAAGTTTGGCCACACTGCAGAGGGTAAGAAGAACAGTTAGACTTGACCCAGACGGGCCTCCCCCAAGGCGGCGCAGGCCAATGCCTTCTTGACCTGTGGTTTCCCATGCAGGGGAAGTGAGCGCGTGGGAGAGCACCGCTTCTCCAGCCTTGTCAGACTTTGCCAAAGCGGCCACTTCTATCACACCCCATCCAGACTGGGGAGTCCTGAGCTGCATGACTGGGGAAAGGGAGGAGGGACAACAGCAGATAGGGATCTGGGAGGGCGTCAAAGGAATGTGGTTCCTCCCACCTGTGGTGCAGAGGCCATCAACAAGCCCACCCATGAATCACTGGGGATGTCTAGCTCACAGACACCCCCCAACTGGCCCATGGGTTCTCTCAGTGCTCCATGCACCTTTCTTACAGAAACCCCCACTCTGTCCAGCTCTCTGTCCACGCTCCCAGTAGTGGTGAGAACGAGCTTTGGCAGATGTCTACTGAGCATGTGCAGAAAGCTGGCTCATATCAGCAGGCGGGAGAGACCACGAACTTGAGCTTGAGCTCTTCTCTTGGGAAAGCAACAGGGAGGCTGTCGGCACCTGTCCTGGTGTGTTGCAGGATGCAGGGAAGGTGTACAAGTTTAAGAATTCTGCCACAAGAGGGAGCAAAAAGCGTGGAGCAGGCTCATCCATAGGTCTGAGGTCAGAATCCTAGCAGAGCTGACAGTGTATTTATCTCCCAATTTCCGGGAAGACTGAAGGTGGTGACTGCTGCTGGAAATGTAACCACAGCAGTGCAGGACTTCAAGGAATACTAAATATCAAGGAAACATGACACCACTACAGAGACACAATATTCTGCTAGTAACTTGCCTCAAGGATGTGGAGATCTATAACTTACCTAAGAATTCAAAATAGCTGTTCTAAGGAGCTTTAATGAGTTACAAGAAAACACAGAAAGACAGTCAACAAGATCAGGAAAACAATACATAAACAAAATGAGAAGTTTAACAAGAAATAGAAATCATAAAAAAATGAGGACCAAACAGAAATTCTGGATCTAAAGAATAGACTGAATGAAATAAAAAATGCAATAGAAAGCATCAACAGAAGAATGGATCAAGAAAGAAAGAAACTGTGAAGTAGAAGACAGATATTTTGATAGTATCTAGTTAGAAGAACAATACAAAAGAGTGAAGAAAGAGTACATGAACTATGGGATGCCATCCAAGAAGCAGTTGCAAATTATTGGCATCCCTAAAAGAAAAGAGAGGGATAAGGAAGCAGAAAGCTTATTTAAAGAAATAATAGGGGATAACTTCCCAAATCTGGGGAGAGAGTTGTATATTTAAACTCATAAAGCTTCTAAGTCTCCAAACAAACTCAAGTAAAAAAGGAGAAGTAAAAATCATTAAAATCAGAAAGGAAGACAGAAAATTGTCTCTGCTTGCAGATAATGTGATCTTATCTATATAAAACCCTAAAGAGTCCACCAAAAACTGCTAGAACTGGTCCACCGAACACTGGTAGAATTCAGTAAATTGCAGGATACAAAAGTCACTTGCATTTCCATATATTAACAATGAAATATCTAGGAAAAAAATAAAGAAAACAGTTCCATTCCCAATATCATCAAAAACATAAAATGCTTAGGAATAAATTTAACCAGGGAGATGAAAGACTTGTATACTAAAAACTATAAGATTTTGATTAAAGAAATGAAAGAAGACTCAATAAATGAAAAGATATCCCAAGTTCATGGATCAGAAGTATTAATATTGTTAAAAGGTCCACACTACCCAAAGCCATCTACAGCTTCAATGCAACTCCTATCAAAATTCCAATGGCATTTCCATGGAAACAGAGCAGACAATCCTACAATGTGTGTGAAGCCACAGAAGACCCCGAACAGCCAAAGCAGTCTTGAGAAAGAAGAACAAAGCTGGAGGCACCACATTTTCTGATTCCAGGCTATATCGCATAGCTATCCTCATCACGGTTGTATAGCATTGGCATAAAAACAGACACGTAGACCAGTGGAACAGAATCAAGAGCCAGAAATAAACCCTCACATATAAGGTCAACCAGTATTTGATGCGAGATCAGAACACTCGATGGGGAGAGCAGAGCCTCTTTAACAAACGGTCCTGGGAAATGGCATGATCACCGGCAGCAGGATGAAACTGGACCCTTATCTTCCACGACTCACAAAAATCACTTCAAAATGGATAAAGACTAAACATAAAGCCTAAAAACATAAAACTCTTAGAAGAAAACAGGGGAAAACCTCATTGACATTGATCTTGACATTGATTTTTTTTTTTATATGACACCAAAATCACAAACAGCAAAAGCAAAAATAAAATAAAAAAGTGGGAGTACATCAAACTCCAAGGAACTTCTGCCCAGCAAAAGAAACAATCAACAAAATTAAATGTCAACCTGCTGAATGGGAGAAAATATTTTCAAATCATCCATCCAAAATATACAAAATAACTCATTACACCTCAATAGCAAAATGAAAAAAAATCTCAATTTAAAAAATGGTCAGAGGACCTGAGCAGATGTTTTTGAAACAAACAAAAAAGCATACAGATGGCCAACAGGTACATGTAAAGGTTCTTAATATCACTAGTCACCAGAGAAAGGCAAATCAAAACCACAAGGAGTTATCACATCACACCTGTCAGAATAGCTATCAAGAGATAACAAGTGTTGGCCAGGATGTGGAGAAAAGGAAACTGTTGGCACAAGGGACTGTAGTTGATACAACCACTATGGAAAACAGTACGGCAGCTTCTCCAAAGAGTAAGAAACAGAACTACTAGCGATTCCACTTCTGGGTATATTTCCAAAGGAAAAGAAATCTGATCTCAAAAAGATATCTGCACTCCCGTGTTAACTGCAGCAGTAGTTATAAAAGCCAAGCTATGGAAACAACCTAAATGTCCTTTGCCTGATGAGTGGATAAAGAGAACGTGATATGCAGGCCTACCTTGGAGATACTGTGGATTCGGTTCCAGACCACTGCAATAAAGCGAGTCATGTGAACTTTTCGGTTTCCCAGTATATGAAAAAGTTATGTTTACACTATACTGTACTATATTAAGGGTGCAATAACTTTGTGTTTTAAGAAAACAATGTGCACACCTTAATTAAAAAATACTTTATTGCAAAAAAATGCTAACCATCAGCAGAGCCTTCAGCAAGTCATACTCTTTTGGTGGTTTGAGGGTCTTGTCTTGATGTTGATGAAAACACAATATTGTATATATAACGGACCATTTTTCATCCATAAAAAAGAAGAAAATCCCACCATTTGTGACAACCTGGATGGGCCTGAGGTCATTATCCTAAGTGCAATAAGTCAGACAGAGAAATACAAAGACTATATGATATCACTTATATGTGGAATGTCAGAAAACTGAACTCATAGAAACACAGGGTAGAATAATGGTTGCCAAGGCTGGTGGGGTTGGGGAGGGGGTGCAAATAGAAAATGTTTGTCAAAGGGGACAAAATTCCAGTTATAAGATGAATAAGTTCTGGGGGATCTAGTGTATAGCATGGCAACTTAATTAGTAATACTGTATTATGTATTTGAAGTTGCTAAGAGAGTTGACCTTAAATGTTCTCACCACAGAAAGGAAACAGTAATTATATCAGATAATGAAAATGTTACTAACCCTATTGTGGTAATCATTTTGCAATATATTGGTGTATCGAATCATCACATTGTACATATGTTAAGCTTATACAAGTATATGTCAATTATATCTCAATAAAAATAGAAACCCAAGAAATTAAAGATCCAAAGAGTCTCTGATAAAGTTAAATATTCACAATTACCAGTCTAAAGTTACATAAAGCAAATGCCTTAAAGGATTGTTTTTCAAATAAGTAGACTCTGAGGACTGTTGGTTCCATCATGTTTTTGAAAAATAAATGGGGGGGGCAGGGGTAGGGAATTCATGGTCAAATAAGTTTGAGACATGCCTTTACTCCAAGTGTACTCGGAGCTTTTAACAGACGATGTAAATCTTTGAGAAAGGGGATCCAGCAAGCAAGGGGCATTTCCCAATATTACTGGAAAATACAGCAATAAATTCTGCGGGGCGAGAATTCAGCAGCTCACCATAGGAGCATGCAACTACTAGGGTCCAAGTTTCTGGAAACCTGTTGTCCCCTCTGGATCAACAGACAGATTTCATTTGAGGTGGCACATTTCCACTCCTTTCCCTCAATTACATGCTAAATGCAATACGTTAACTGAGTTGTTTTTAGGCTTAAACATTAGGTTGATTTGCCATATCTCTAGATTTGCCCTAACAGTCTTTGCCTCTCCAATGTGCCCAGCTGGCCCGGGAGACCCAACTTCAGATCATGCTGCCCTCTGTGACCTAAGAAGGCTCTTTTTCTATGTGGTGGTTCTCCTGGAGCTCCAGCTGATTTCTTTCCAGAAAAAAAAGAAGCAACATCTAGCAGTTGGGATATTACTGCAGCTTAAGGAAAGAATCGTGTCCGTGCAGCTTTGCTTGGATCACTGCGTGGGTCTCCCTCTCCCGTTAACATCTCTGTGTGTGGCATGGAGAGATGTACTAGGTTTACCACTGGATTATCTGTCCAAGTATGGACAGTTTGCTGTCCCAAATTCAGAATCACAAGTTCCTGTGAACGTTTGGCAGTGGGTCACTTAGATGAAAATGTGTTTTTTCCATTACTTTTAAATTACTTTGCTCTAAAAAGATTTGAACCATTGTGCAATTAACATTGCTTCTTGGTTCTGAGCTTTTATATGAGCTAACACCTATCCCTACAAGGAGACTGCGTAAATTATTAGGCCTGTAAACATTCTACCCGCCCTGCAAAGACTGCAATTGCAGAAACTCGTTTTCTAGAGATAAAGCAAGGACTTCTCACTGTTCCCCTCGGCCCTCTCTCCAGGGGACTCTGAAGTTATGCCGTCTTAAGCAAAACAAAAGTAGCAGACAGGATTTCCATTTGTTTAGACTGTGTCATGGTTTCTATCTGTTTCCACCTAGGCTATATTGAATTTATAGTGTCTTTAATTGTTACTAAATTCATGGTTTCTATTTACAAAAATCCTAACTAAGGAGCACACATTGACAGTCAGTAATGCAACAAAGGCTTTGCTTTGTTTACCAGAGGTCCTATCTTCACTGCTAGCAGAGGCCAACGACCAAAGCTGGGAAATAGAAGTTTAGGTTCCAAAAGATAAGTGGGGAAAATTGGAATTTCTGCTGGTGCAGTATGCAGACAAAGGGTCTCTCCCAGTATTTACTGGTAGGTTCCTCTGAACCAAGTCGGGCTCCATAGCAACAGAATACAGGGTCCCTATGGAAACAGGAAAAAATCCATTGCCACTGGCAGAAAGGGCATCAAGGGTACGAATTCTTAGGAACATACCATCTGACGGCTGTCAGTTCAGGGGCTCTTCGGTTAGCCTAACAGGATTATCTCACTTTTAGCTGTCCTCAAAAGGGGCTGCGGAAAACACCCTAAGGTTGTTTGAAAATATTTAACAAGCTCACAACTCTATTATTCAACAAGTCTGAGAGAGACAAACCCAGAGCAGAGGGCTCAGACTGCCTTCAACCTCCAAGAGGTGCTCCCCCTCTGCTAAGCCCTCAGCCCGCTTCTCTACCCGCCCCCGCCCGGCCCCAACGCCCAGTGCTCTCCAAAGGCTGAGTCTTCACAGCCCCAACGTGGCATCCTGTCTGCATTTCAGCTCTTCTCATCCTGAGAAATCTGCCCCAAACTCTTCAGCAGCCAGAGACCAAAATGACATGGTGCTAGATAAAGATTTAAACGCGTCCTTCCGTGAGCTCCAGGTCACAGGCACAGGTACCTGGTGCTGCCCAGCCCCTCCCCGAAGCCTAGCCCATTTTGGCCAATTTGGCTACTTCTGAAATATCCTTCCTATAGGACCCTCCTGTGGCTGACACTGAGGCAAAATGTAGCTGTTGCATATCTTTTTTTTATTCCTAAACAAAATTTCTGACAATATAATCCTGAGTTAGCATGGCAAATATTCTAGTTCACAGACAGGAAGCTCATTTTTCTGGGGACAAGAGCGGGAACAAGTACATAGGATTTCCAGCTAAAGGGAGAAGCGACATACAGCAGGGGCCTGTGGCCAGGGCATGACTCAGGAGCCTCAGTTGACATCTCCATGACCCAAGGGGTCCAAAATACCACAGGGTACCAGACCAAGTCTAATACAGGGATGGCAAATGTGGACACTTGGACCACCCTCAAGACCATGACAGAAATCACTGAGTCACTCTGTTCTCTCTCTCCCCACAGACATGGCCTCAGAATCCTTCTAAACACAGTGTTCCAGGTAGCCACTTCCAAGAGAAGGTGCCCTCTCTCCCAAAAGGGAAGCTTTCGGTCATTTCAGTCTAACAGGATGCCAAAGCAGAAAGAATAAATGGGGAGAGTGTATGGGTTATACGGCAAATAGCCTAACGTGCATCTAAAGTGCTCCCTGTGTGGCACGTCTGTCTCCCGGAAGAAACTAGTCCCGGGTAAGTGAGCTGCAGATGTCTCTGAGCCCTTCACCCAAACTTTGGGTTTAAAACCCGTTGCTTACTGAAGCATGACATTCAAACAAGAGTCAAGTTTATGTGCGGGAATTATTTTTCATGTAAACACCAACCACAGTTCTAGCCCCGTAGTTGCCTACAGCCAATTCAGTTTTTCATCAACTTGGCCAACTTAAAAATCAGCTGTGAATATTCATTCACTGCATGGTAATCAATTGTCACACTCATCTCTGCTAAGAACAGGAAATCATAGACAGTTCAGTGTGTGGGAGTTAAAGCTTCTTCTTTACAGTTCCCACGTTCTCTCAACGAGTGCCAAAGACATGCAGGGCACATCCATGGGAACTGGTCTTCTACCACCAGAGCTGCCTACAAGGCAATGGAGCGGGTGAGCCAGTGCGCAGTCCGCTCCCGTGTCTTCCTTGCATGCCACGCTGCCCGCAACATCCCATCACAGCTTTAATTTGAAGTTAGCATTTGCCCTCCTCTATCTAACAAACATAGGGTGAGAGTGTGTCTACCACAAAGGAAGCATTCATTAGAATGTTCCCTTCCTTTGCAACAGCATCCAGCAGGAGAAGACTGGACACATGGGAGCGAAAGGGGAGCTGGACTGGAGAAGGGACCTTGGCCATGCTTTTGGTCCATTCACGATTCTGCTGCAAGAAGCTCTGCTTAAAATGATTAACTTTCTCTCCCGTCAGCCAAGGTGAAGCCAAGGACATCGTATGGTCGGCCCTGTCTTGAGATCAACCAATGCTTCCCGCAGAGGGAGAGTTGCCAACTCCCCACCCTGCTGTGCTTTCCCTGTGCACTTTTTCTATCCCGTGGAACCAACTCTAGAGGTGATCTCCGCTAGCTGATAGGCCAGGTTCCAAAGGTGTGTTTGGAAATCAGGTGTGTACCTCCAAACACCCATTCCTAGAATTCTAATGCTGTAGATCATGGTTAGGCGCCTAGGGCAGCCTCCAATGTGCATTTACTCCATAACTTATAGCAGCGATTTTCAACTGGTGAGCCACAAGGATGTTTAAAACACACGATACCTGACTCTTCAGTCAGGGACACTGACCTCTTTTCCCTTTGATTGTCAAATAAAACATGACAACAGCTAATGCATCATAACCATCTGGTGTGAATTAATCAAAATTATACCATTTTTTTTGTCAGATCAACAAAAAATATATTTTGGGTGTGCCACAGATTTTTAGTAATTAGCTTGTGTGCCACGAGATGAAAAGGTTGACATTGCTGATTCGCAGAACTGTGGAGATCACGAGCGTGGTCTCAGCTCTCCCAGGGACCCGCGCTGCTCACGCCTTCAGTTAGGCTGCCGAGAGCGCCTCCCGGTCACAGGACCAGCGCTCAGCGTGAGGGCCTGGGGAGAAGACAGGAGGCCCCACACCACTCCTGGAGTTGCAGACAGCTGAGGTCTTGGGAGAGGGGACCTGTGGGACTCGGGGTGAGGAGGAAATGGATCCCGTGCCACTGGAGAGGGAGAGGGCTCCAGAGGGCCTGGGCCTTCTGCTGGTTTCTCCCTGGCATTTGTGATTTAAGTCTTGGTCTCAAACCGTCCCCTTTCCAGCCCTGAAGTCAGCCAGTTTCTCTCTCCACTGGCCTCCTGTTGTTTCTAATCAGCATTTCTGTGGCTGTCTGAGAAACCCATCAGTCCCCCTCCTCCGTCAGCCTGTTCCTGTCACTGACGCGAAAACACAGTGGCACTAGGAAATAATATGTCTTAAAGCTCAGTGACATGAGATACAGCATCTGAAACAGACAATGGGCGCAGTAAATTCCAGCAAGGTAGTAATTGAGGACTGTGATTTCCGGTGTTTAAAAAACTTCAGAAAACCACAAAGAAATATTATGTAGCCCTAAAAAAGAAATCCTGTCACAGGATGCACCATGGATGCGGTTGAGGGTGTTACACAAAGTTCACCACTAAAGGACAAGTACCATATGATTTCTAAAGTACTCAACATCTCCATATGAAGTAAAGTAGTCAAAGTCCTTGAAACAGAAAGCAGAAGTAACAGGTGGTCGCCAAGGGCTGTGGGAGGGCAGAGGGAACCCTATGTATTTACCACAGCCAAGACAAAGCAACAATGTCGGTGTCCATCAGTGGATGAATGGATCGAGAACATGTGAGATACACATACAGTGGAATACTATTCAGCCATAAAAAGAATGAAATCCTGCCATTTGTGAGAATGTGGATAGACCTTAAGGACATTATGTTAAGTGAAATAAAAATACCATATGATCTCACTTATACGTGGAATCTGAAACAAGCAAACACACAGGAAAACAAACTCACAGATACAGAGAGAGAAAAGATTGTAGGTTGCCAGAGGTAGGGGGTGGGTAAAATAGGCAAAATTGGTCATAAGGTACAAAATTCCTATTATAAGTCCTGGGGATATAATATAATCTTTATTATAGTTAACAATACTGTTCTGTGTATTTGAAAGTTGCCAAGAGAGTAATCTTAACAGGTCTCATCACAAGAAAAAAAAACACAAAACTCGTAACTGTGGTGATGGATGTTAACTAGATCTACTGTGGCAATCATTTCGCAATATATACAAATATTGAAGCATTATGTTCAATACCTGCAACTAATAAAATGTTATATGTCAATTATATCTCAATTGTCAAAAGCATATATAAACACAAACTCACATATACATACACAGATATATACATATACTACATACATATATATACACATATAAATGTACATACGCATTAAAATCATTTCACTCCTCTGGGCATTTCTTCATTCATATTTTAATTTCTCCAAAGTAATGAAACACAAGATTAGGTAAGAAGAGCAACTATGAAGGATGAGTAAACGTAAATGTTCAATTTTATGAACAGGTTAAAATCTCATCATGGAATCATGGGCATCTTCATGACTAGTAATATTTTCTTTATGGACAATTTTCTCCTCCATTCTTTTCTTCCGACCAGATTCTTAGGAAAGGCTATTCCCTACATTCTCCTCTTTGGTTCTTCCTGCCTGATGAATAAGTGTGTCTCCTGGACACGGAGCCTTGCTACTCGGGTGTGCTCTGTGGACCAGCTTTGGCGCAGCGGAAAGAGTAGCAGAACCGTATCCCCCCCCCCCGCCCCCCCTCACACCCCCCCCCCCGGCAGGCTGGTGCGGGGTGGAGGGGGGGGAGCACCGGACTTCTCTCCGGAAGAAGCTACTACCGCTGCCTAAGAGAAACTGTTTTCAAATACAAGTATTTCCATAAAAACATCTTTTATTGCTTTCTAGCTAAACTGACTACTAAAAGTTAAACGGAAATTATAACCGATTCCTGTGTTTTCGATTCCTTTCGGTCACTGGGAAGAGTTAGAAAGGGTGACTGTGCTTGGTGCCTGGCTGCAAAACCTACTTGAAGAGGAGATAACGAGAACCAAACCGAGAACCTTCTTCCTTCTCTACCCACAAGGGTGCCCGGCAGTGAGAGCTGTTCAGAGGAGAGACTTACTGGCACCCCCAAGAACAAGGATGGAAGGGAAGCTTGACTGTCCTCTGGGTTAAGGTATGAAATCAAGACAGGAGAGTGAAGGCGCAAAACCCTTGAAGAGACTAAACAGCTCCCGGCTTCTGAGACCAGACGGCACCCAGATTAAGTATATTCACATATCTAAAGAAGAAATGCATCCGTCTCTAGGGGCAGTTGGTCAGCCAAGAAGTCTTAGAAAAGGAGAGTTTTGGGAGCAAACACCGGAGATGTCCCTCCAAGCAGTAAGGAGAACACTTTGCAAGCTGTCTCTGGTGCGATAAAGAAAAGCCGAGTTGGCCATTGTGATGTTCAGGCACGACGGTGCTACTGGAGGTGCGCAGCTTTCTGAGATGGACTGCGCTGCTGAACAACGAGACGGAGGTGTTACGCTACGGAAGCTCTGAAACTCCTTTAGCTGACCTTGCTTGGATCCTCACGCCCCGTACCAGCTTGCCAGCACAGTCCAGCCCCTCACATGCCAGGTATGCCTGAAGACAAGCCCCTCTCGGGCTCTCTGTAACTTACTGAATCAGCATCCTGGCTATGTGTGTATTTCCTATGACCTGGGTGGACAGAAATAAATCCTGGGAGATAGAACCACTCTCCCAGTGTGCTGACAACTGGCGAAGGCACCAACATGCTGCTGCCCGAAGCCTCTGAGGAGTGGCCGCCAGCCCGGCCAGCCCGGGCTCCCCACGCTCCACTCGGTGTGCGTTCGGTGATGTCCGTTGAAACGTCCCATCAGCCCGGGCCACAGACATCAGTTCATGCTTATTTCCTAAGATGTTTTATTGCGAACATGGAATTTCTCTATTCAGCATCATTATTAATCAAAGACATACACATTTAAAAATTAGCAGAGAAAGAAAAATTGGCACAGGGTATAAACAAAAAGCATTCTCATATACTGCTGGTGAGAGTATAAATTGGAAATACACCAAACATCTTGGAAGTATGTATTTACCTTTGACCCCAAAATATTACTTCTAGGAATGTATCTTTACCTATTAATTAAGGATACGAACAAAGATTTAACTGCAATAATGTCTCCCAGAGCAGTCAGTTCATAGTTGATAAAACTTGGAAATCACAAATATTCAAGAGTTGAAATGGGTTAAATACATATCCGTAATGCAATAACACTGACATGTGTAACATGTTACCGAAGTACATTTACTAACCAGGAAAGACCTTCAAAATGTATTTTTATTTTCTTCTTTTTATTTAGTTACATTTTCTAACGTGTTTTAATGAACACTTATTATCTTATATAGCCCTGGCTCTGAATCATATCCAGGTGTGGAAAGGAAGAGAACACATATCCTGATCCAAGCCGTGTGTGTGTGTGTGTGTGTGTGTGTGTGTTACATGCCACTGAATTGGCTCCAACTCTTGACCACCCTATGAATGAGTGGGTCCATGTGCTGTTCTCAACAGCCCTGCTCAGCTCCTATAGACAGATGCCCGTGGCGTCTCTCATGGAGTCAGCCCATCTCATGTTTTCCTATTTGTTTTTCCTCTTTTCCTGCTGCCTTCTCTTTCAAAGGTGCCTCAGCAGGTATAAATGGTTTATCTGAGGTCACGCAGCCGAGTGGTGTATCACTGGTTCTGCAGATCCTTCAGCCCAGATGTGTCCAATCATTCCCACAGCCTTCAAATTAGAGCAGAACCTTGTCTCTCTCTATGCTGCTCAACACCAGTGTCTCAGCTCAAAAAGCAAAGGTGCCCCTCCAGTCATGTGCTGAGCCAAAAGATTTGAATAAAATCATTTTTAAGATCTCTCTTCTGCATGTGCCATGCGCGATGGTAAGAAACCTCAACTGCAAAACTGCATCCCGCGTGATCATCTAGGACTTTCTAAAGTGCATTATCAAATATCAAACCTCTCTCGAGGCATCTCAGAGTAAATTGGTGACATGGGGAGGGGAGGGAAGAGAGAAAGTGGCAATGGAAAAAGGTCTACTTTGTGACCCAGACTTATATCATTTGTTACTGTGAAAGCTCCGCTCCTTTTAATGACCCTCACCATTCTATTCACCAGCGCAGAACACGCTGGCCTCTCAGAAGTCGCCTCAGGACTCTGGTCAGCGGCTGCGGAAAGTTCTGTCTCTGTTCTTGTCTGCGATCCAAATCTAATGACTCCTTGACCCATTTCCAAAGAGACACGTATTGAAGAACCGTGATTAACATTACTACATCCGGCCTCAAGGCATCTTTCCATAACATCTGTTTTCTCCTCCAGAGACCTCATTTGGAGATTGGTGATAGGACAGAGGGGCAGAGTAAATGCTTCCCTCCTTACGCAGACCCAGAAAGCAGCCGCCGACAGTGAAAGGAAATAATGTGAGCTGCCCCATCTCCCCAGGCCTCCACCTCTGCTGCCACGGACAGATTCAAACCAGAATGGGAAAAATAAGTGACCCTCATATGATGAAGGTCTTACTTACGGACACACATTTCCCTGCTTTCATAGAATCCAGGACAACACTGGGATTTGCGCCTGTACATAGTTTTCTCCCCATGTCGATAGGCTGTCCGATAACTGATTCTAGATCGAGGGAAAAAGCACACTGTCACCTCTTTTGACCTGCAATTTGACTAGAAATAAAGAATTTATATTTTAATACAAAGGGCTGTTGAATATAATAAAGGTATTAAAAGCAAAGAACTCCAAAATAAGTAAGAAGAAACATGAAATCTCTCTCGATCAATATTATGCCCAGTTCTTACCAATTTGCTAAGACTATATGAAGATTGCCCATTTAAGCCAAACTATTCTTCATTTCAAGGGGACAGAAGTTTCATGACTTCCCTATTTCACTTATTTTGAGATATCTTGAAAAGTATTGATTAATTTCATATAAGATAATTATGTAATCATCATTCACTTACATTTGTTTGAAAGGAAGAAGTCAGAGAATTCCTTTACAACTCTGACAATGCAATCTCGTTGCACTATAAAATACAGGGTGGGGCAAAAGTCGGCTTACCATTGTTTGTATGGAAAATAATGCAATAATTAATAAATAATAATTTCTGTGTACGCACAACTGCAACCAACTTTTGCCCGCACTGCAGAAGGTTTCCAGCTTTAAAAAAACAAACAAACCTTAAATCTGACTAATGCTCCATTCACTCACTGATTCATTTATATAACACACGTTTAATAAGCATTTACTATATTCCAGACACCAGAGAAATAGCTCACAGTGAACAAAACAAAAGCAAAAACCATAAAGCCTGCCCTCAAGGAACTTACATTCTACTGGGGAACTTACATTCTTCTGTAGCATTTAAGGGAAGATATACATTGATCAAATAAATATATCCTATAATAACTGACAATGATTCAATATTGTGAAGAAAAATAAAGCCCAAGTAAGGGGGTAGAGGGGGATGCTCATTTGGACACAGCAGTCGGTTAGCAGCCTGAAGGAATGACACTGAGCACAGCATCCCTCAGGGCAGCACACATGGGCAGGTCACGCTAGACCCATGACTCATACTATAATCAGTATGTTACAAATGACACTAAAGTCGCACAGGCCCCTCTCCAGTAACATTAATACTTAATAAAATAGTGTTTTGGTTTCTGTTTTCACATTTATTTTACTTATGTTGAGGTCAAATATAAGTTAGCCTAACTTGAGTCGAATGTCCAAGTAGAAATTCAGGCTGGGAGATGAGTTTCTTGGTATCTGGTGATGTCCGTATTTCAGAGCGTCTCCCCCAATTAGGCACGATACAAAAGCTGGGTGAGTTCTTGCTAAACAAACAATGGTAACCAGTAGACATTTTCTCTGGAAGCTCCTTAAGGGCAAAGACAACCTTCTTGCTTTTCACTGTCGCCTGTGATTTGAAACAAGGCTAGGACGACAGCGAGCCCTCAGTAACGGTTCACTAGATGAATGGATCCGCCTGCTCAGGTATGCAGTGGCTGTTACCAAACTCCTCCCCAGCTAGCCAAACTCGAAAATACATCCGCGCTCTCATTACCTGTGCCGTGTACACTTAAACCAGTTCAGGATGTCAGTGCAGCTGGTGTAGTAAACTTGATCAAAGGGGTGAGGGTACGACTCCTGCACAGTGACTGAGTAGCTGAAAGAAGAGGAGTGATAAGGAGTCAGTGTTTCTGTCTTACACTAATAATATACTATGTAAAAAAAACACAGTCATTGGCTGAATTATCTCCATTTGCAACTCCACACTGACGTAACAGAGAATCTCCATGTTTTCACAGGTTTTTATTTGAACCAGAACCCCAAAAGGACCAATAGTAATAATATATTTAAAAGACAAGAGTTCATGCTATAAATTTCAAAAGAAATTCTCTTTTGCTATTCACCATACACTTTGATATCCCTAAATTTAAAAACATATCACCATGTCTGGCCAGTGTGGCTCAGTGGTTGAGTGTCAACCCATGCACCAAGATGTTGCCAGTTTGATTCCCGGTCAGGGCACATGCCTAGGTTGTGGGCCCAATTCCCAGTGGGGGGCATGCAGGAGGGGGCCAATCGATGTTCTCTCTCATCAATGTTTCTTTCTCTCTCTCCCTCTCCCTTCCTCTCTCTCTAAAGGAAAAAAAATTATTAAAAACAGAAAAGAAATATCACCATGTGTTTTTCTGTATTTAATTCTATCCTCCCACCCCAGGGGTCTAGGAATAACCAAAACCTTTCACGAAAAAGTTTTCAGTCTAAGTCTGCATGCAAATAATAAGGATAATCAGTGAAGAGGCCATTTGAGTACTAATAACAGAGTGTATTTTGCTACTGAATCTGAAACATCAGAAATAGCATATTTCCTGGGTTGAAACTTGGAATAATTTGTTTTTGTGTGCCTGCCCTACTTTGCAGTCAGTGGAAGAATATATACAACCTCTAAATAAAAACTACGAAGAAGTCTCTAAAACTGGTTCTAAACGTATGGCTGAGACAATTCGCCTAAAATAATCATACCAAACCTGGTGCTAGCCACGCAGCCTGTTTTCCAAAACATTTTCACTAACAGCTTGTTTTAAAAGCACTCCTATGGGCCTAAAAATGTGGGTGAAAAAAATCCATGAAATATAAAGAACTTTCCATGTTCAATCCCATACGTCTTCATTTTAAAGCAACCTATTACATGCTCGAGAGCTCTGAGTTCCTGCCTCCAGGAAAATCTAAAGCATCCTCCTTTCCAAACAATTTCTTTTCTTTTCCTTCACATTCTCTTAAAGATTTCCCCTACAATCTTTCGTCCACACTAACAAACAAAACGGACCGCAATCACGGATTCACTTGCTACACATCAAGAGCCCAAGTTCATGAAAAGGAACTGTCAGCTAGAGAAGGTACAGAAAGAGTGAGGTGGGAACTTCAGCATGAAGAATTCAGGTTCGATACAGGGCAGAACCTTCTCGTGTGAAAAGCTGTGTGGTACCGGCCTCACAAGCAGTGGGCTTTCTTTCCCCAGCTGGCCTGTTAGTCACTGTGTACTTAGGCTTCAACAGGACACCCATGAAATAATCATATTATTCACACTTTTGTGTTCATTCTTTGGACACTGCAACTTGATTACTAGGCAAATTTAGGGTTCCTCCACAAATCTTTGGCAGATGCAATAGACCCTACTGAGAGGATCACTGGATTAAAAGAAGCCAAGGTTATAATTATGATGTGAAACTGGAAAACTGAGTGACCTTCAACAGATATCCTCACTTCCCTACGTTTTGATTATGACATCTTAAAACCACAGGTCAGAGATGGTCTTGAAGCTCTCCTCCCACACAATTCTGAATTTCTAACACGCATTGCAGATAACTGTTCCCTTCTACTCTAATCCGTGGCACCTGCAGTCACCTGCAAGACCAGCTTCCGATGCGTGTAGAGCGTGCACTTGCCTCCATGTGCAATGTAACCCTTTAGGCCCAGCGGTTCTCAACGTGTGGGTTGCAACCCCTCTGGGGGTCAAACAACCCTTTCACAGGGGTCGCCTAAGACATAACAGGAGCAAAATTACAGTTATGAAGTAGCAACAAAAATAATTTTATGGTTGGGGGTCACCACAGCATGAGTTGCTGTATTAAAGGGTCGTGGCATTAGGAAGGTTGAGAACCATGGCTTTAGGGTAAAGCAAGAGGCCTCCATTGAAATATAAATGTCCTTGGAATAAAACTTCACATTAAGCTATTAGTATTTTTCTCAGACCCTTACCAGTGTCCTGAGGTCCAGGTTGATGCGGACTCTGAGACGTCCTTGCCAACTTTCTGTCCTTCCTATCCAGCTGCGTGTGAATAGCTACACTTTGAGACCTGCCGCATCATTTCTCCATTCCACTTCGAGTGAAGAGCAAAGCCACCAGACGGCCTCTGCGTACGACTGCTGCACAGGTGCAGTCCTACACGACCCACGAGCCAGACAGGGCACTTTCCCCACGTACCAGTGGAATGAGAAAGACACTACCCTAAATGAATGCCGCTGGGCAAAAACAAACAAACAAACAAAAAGCATTCTACTGGGCTCTACCACGCTAAGTTAGCTCCACAAAATTTGTTTGTTGGAACTAGACCTGGAGTAGTTTTCCTAAAATTTCCAAGGACATGGTGTGTTGTTAAGGTTTGAATGCCTTAGGGCAAATGTCATCCTCAACAGACAATCCTGGCCAAACACATCCCGGTTGATGTGGACGGGGAAACTGCTGTCACAAGCAAACATGAGAAATATTTTCACCAATTCCCAGGAGCCTGGAAGGGTGCTTGAGCAAGAGGAGATGTTCAAGCACAGGAATGTCCTCTCTTGCCACTGCTGCCCACCAGCAGTGCCATCTCAGGGTGCTTCTCCGGTTTGAGGATATAAGAAAAGGTCTTCTCTACGAAAGGGTAACCAAACCATTTAGGATTCCAACTCAATAAACACATATTGAACAAAGGCTATGCAATTCCTGCTCTCAAGAGCTCTCAAGAAAGGCCAGCTTGTAAACACTAAAAGTAATGTGATACGGCGTTAATGGAAGCATATGGACAGTTGGGGAAAACAGAATTTACATTCAGTATGTCCTGAGTGTTTCTCTGGGATCTTGACTCTTCGTATTAAAATTAGTCAGAGGCAGCTCGACCGGTGTGTCTCAGAGGTTGAGTGCTGACCCATGCTCCAAGAGGTCGCCGGTTCGATTCCTGGTCAGGGCACATGCCCAGGTTGTGGGCCTGATCCCCAGTGGGGGGCATGCAGGAGGCGGCCAATCGATGTTCTTTCTCATTGATGTTTCTGTCTCTCTCTCCCTCTATTCCTATGTCTCTCAAATCAATAAAGAAAAAAAAATTTTAATTAAAAAATAAAATAAAATTATTCAGAGGCCCAAACTCAATTCATAACTGACTGAATATGAATTACTATTCACACTGGTCGGAAACTGAGGTTTCCACTTAAGTTTACAGGAGAAGGATTTTAAACTTGTCCCTTCTGTGCTTTTATATACATTTTTCATTTTCTATACGATCTTTCTCTCTCTCTCTTTTTTTAATGGTATTATAGTCACACTGCAAAATTTGGAAAATAAGTTTTAGTAGAGAGAGAGAGATGAGGGAGTTCCATAACTCTCACATCACCATCAATAGCATTTTCCTGTACTTCTTCCCTCTCTAGGGATTTTTAGTTTTAGTTTAGCTTCTTTTTACATTCTTATAATCATGCTATGCACCTGAGTTGGAAACCTAGTTTTTTAAACTTAAGAGTACATAGCCTGGCCAGTGTGGCCCAGTGGATTGAGCATAGTCCCATGGACTGAGAGGTGCTGGTTCAAATCCCAGTCAGGGCACGTGCCCGGGTGGCGGGCTCCATCCCCAGTAGGGGGCGTGCAGGAGGTAGCTGATCGATGTTTCTATCTCTCTCTCTTCCTCTCTCTCTAAAAAGTCAATAAAAATATATTCTAAAACAATAATAAAAGTGAAAATAATAAACCTAAGAGTACATATCATACGCATTTTCCATGTTAGTAAATAGTCTTCAAATTCGGACTGCCAAATACTCCCCAAGTGACTACACCTCACGTACTCGGTACCCACCTACTGTTATACAACTCAACTGTCACTTTCCAGGGGCCCCTTTCTGGAAGCTGTGTGCTTGCACCAGGAAGGGAAATGTCCTCGATAACTGGCCCCCTCCCCTGGCCTTTACGGCTGCTTCTCGGCCAAGGCCCGGGCGCCGTGGGGATGAACAGCGCCCCTCACACCAGGCCGCACCTTCGCGTTCGCCAGCAGCCGCTCCCCAAGCGCAGAGCGGGACCGTCCAGTCCAGCGCCTCTCACCCGGCGAGCGGCGAGAATTTTAAAGCTGTGCCACACCTGACTGTTCAGTCAGGGGCACTGACCTCCTTTCCCTTAGATTGTCAAATTAAAAAAATGACAACAGCCAACACAACAATAGCTGTCGGGTATGAATGAATCAAAATTATACCTTTTTTTTTTGTCAGATGGGCAAAAAAAATATAACATTTTTTTGGTGTGCCGCAGAATTTTAGTAATTAGATTATGTGTTTCATGAGATGAAAAAGGCTGAAAATTGGTGATCTAGTCCAATGCTGTTTTCATCCCAAACGAGCAACACTGAGCCCCAGTGCTCCTGGGCAGCCTAGAGGCAGCACTAACCACCGCCCTGCCCTCCGTCTGCTCTCAGATGTCACTGGAACATCGGAAGCTTCCAAAGCAGAGAGTGAGGGGCACACTGTGTTAGGAAAGGAACCTGATCTCAATTCTGCACTATTTTAAGCACCCAGATGCCAAAACCTCTATCCCCTGCTTGTTTGTTTAACCTTCTCAACACACTGAAAACATATCATCACTGGGATTTTAACCTATTAAATATTATCCGGGGAGAGACTCCAGCAAGATTTAATTTAAGGTCAAAGAACAGGGGGAAATAAGCCATCATCACTTGGACACATTCCAAAGTGGTTAATTGCATTTTATCTGCTTAAATTACCTTGTTACTTTAATCAGATATGGTAATAATCATCATTTCTTATCTGCTTGCTTCGGGACTGCTGCTTCCATGGCTACCAGCTCTGTGTTCCCCCCCCAGGGGCTGGCTTCTCTTCATGTGGGCCTTCCTTAGAAGACACCCCAATAGAGGGAAGAGCTTAAACTCACAGAATGGGGAGAAGGGATGGGGAGAAGGAACAGATGAGTCATGGAATCATTCCCTTTCCAAAGGATGCTGTGCAGAATTTCTTTAATAACACACACCCTTTGTGCATGTTCAATGATTTAATTGTCCTTAATTTCACTTTGTGTAAAACTTCTGAGAATTAGAATTGCGGCATGAAAATGAGGCATACTTTTATTTTAAAATAAATCATTCATAGGTCTGGGGTGGGGCCCGAGACCCCATGTTTCCCACAAGTTCCCAAGGGATGCTCATGCCGCAACTTCACAGACCACACTCTGAGAAGCAAGTCTCCGGGTGATTCCATGGCTCGGAAACTTTGGGTACAGGTGGGCTTTAGGATCAGGAAAACCTACAATGAGTCTTCTTGAGCCCTACTACCAAGATTTCCATCCCTGAAGCTAATCATCCTCTCCCCATTTCAATGCAAGCTCATTTTAGCTTTTGACAATACACAAGAACTTGTCACCTGCACCTTTATTTGATCATTTTAATTCATGCTCTATTCTCCACACTTGTCAAAATAATTCCATTTTCTTTTTCTCTTCTTCAAAGAATCATCATGTAGCCTTGTATCGGGAAATCTATCAATAAGAAGATTGTATAGCTGCCAATCCTTCTCTCTAGTAGTCCACATAACACACAAAAATATATAGTCAGGAAAATAATCATCATTTCCCTATTTTTTCATGCTCAATTTCTGGCCTCACTAGTGAGTATGTTAGAGGTTACTCTAATTACTTGTGCAACAATGGAATTATATTACATTTAAACATGAATGTGCTCCTTGTCTTTCTCTCTCTCTTTCTCCCCTCCTCCCAACAGATGTCCATATTAATTATTTTGTTTCCTATTAGAAGGTGAAAGCACATTCAAGAATTATTTATTGAGCACATGCCATATACAAGGCAGTGTTTTAGACGTTTGGAATTATCAGTGGAGAACAAAACAATGCAAGTAAGTGCTGGCAAATTTGGTCAGATGCTGAACAAGGAATCGGGAGAAAACGTGTACTTGTGAGCGGGTGCTGGATTATCTCAAGCCTTGGATTCTTTTCTCTTTATAGCCTTTCCCTGGAGGGCCCATCAGTTCACACCTCATCACGCTCCCAAATCCACATCCCTACACACTTCCAGGCCCATATTTCAGACTGACCTCATGAAAACAACAGGGCAAACCACACTCATCTCTCCCCTCGCCAACCAGCTCTCTTATCCCTCCGTGTGCATTGACATCTCCCCTCTCACACAGCACGTTCCAAATCGCAGCCTTTTCTGCCTTCTTCACATCCTGGAGTCAACATCTGACCAAGACATGTTGATTTTTATTTCATGCTATCTTACAAATTTGTTTTTCCTCCCATTCCAAAGCGATTAATCCTCCAAGCAGTTCAACCACCAGTGGATTCTCCCTTTTCTAAATCTGATATCTACCCATTCAGCTCTTATTGGATTCATTTTTACTACTTTAATAAATATGATGTGCTTTATTGGTAAAATGTTTTATGAAAGGTGCTGCAATGATTATAAAGATAAAAAATAGGAGGTCTCCGCTCTTAAATTCCATGTAATAGAGTTAATACCACAAATATACAGAGCTTTATTACGTATACGTATTTCCGCACAGCTTAAAGTTTCATAGTGATATACAGATGCACTGATGAATCAGGGAAATCTATTTTTCTTGTCCGGACTGTACTACTGCCATGGAGATGGGAATGAGCCCTCACCAGAAGCAATGCTGGGTGAGGAACCAGGGTGCCCCTGGAGTAACAGAGCTGCTGTGCTTGGAAGGCTCTGGGCGTTGTGCACCTCACAGCGGGTGACAACAGTGGTCAGAATGTGTGCTCTGTGGAGTAGTGATCATGGTGCTGACGGTGATGGGAAAATGAGACCACAAGTTTGGTGTCATTGCACTTACAGATATTAAAAACATATATTACTCTCTAGTAATTGACAACTCCCATTTGTCTGAAAAACTTGCATTTGCAATGTTTTTGGATAGAGAGACTTTCTTAGCAATGCAAATGGCCCATCAGAGCAGAGTAGGCTGCACAGGACGGCACCGCACTGTCCCATGGCGTGGGCTATTTCTGTGTTCCAAAAGGGACTATGCGATCCCTGAGAATGGCCGATTGCACTTCCTCTGGATTTTCTACCGCAAATTGCCCAGATCTGGACAGGATATCATCTGCTCTCATATACTCTACTCAACCTTGCCCTCCTCCCATATACTGATGTCACTCTAGTCTCGTGGGGCATAGCCCTCAGAGGTAGCTGGCTTCAAGCTACCTTTCCTTCCTAGGACCCTCCCGATCACTGCCACCTGCTCATTTCACTTCTTCAAGGACATCTCAGGTGACACTACCTCCATGTAGCTTTGCAGATGCCTCAGCACAATCTTTGTATGCCATACATTTCAAGTACATTTTTACATACTGTTGTCCACTGCTCACTCATTGGTTTCTAGACAGAAGTCCAACTCTCCCAAATGACTGCAAATAGATTCAGAGCAAGGACCAGATCTTAGGAAGTTCATTTTAATTGGACTGTTCCTGTTTTCCCTGAGTCTTACAATTGCACCTACGTAAGAATCAATATGTCAAGTTTTCTTCACCTAATATATATTCCATAAGACCAAGGTGAATAATACTGTCTGATTCATTAGATACAACTAATGATTTTTACATGAAAGTAATTTTGCAATCTCTTGTCAGATTCTAATTTTATATATCAGACTGATAATGATGGCACATAAAGGAATTCACCAGAAATTATTTCTAAGATTACTTCCAGAACTATTACCTTTCCCAGTGGCTACACACATTTGGGTCTTCGAGGTTCAGGGGTGATGCTATCCTTATCCAGTGGCATAATAAACAGATCAAGCCCAGGCATGTGTTCAAAGAAATAACCATTTTTTTCTGAAGAACAACCTACAAGAGAAAAAAAATCCCAATTAGAGATGCATTAAAATGACCCAAACAGAACTCCTTTCAGTACAGCAACCATTCGGTACCAGTTGTCACCAGGGCTGAAACATGCATAACAAGCCATGGATTCAAATAGACGGGCCACCAGATTTCTCGGCCCAGGAGAGGTATTTCTTATGTTGTGTAGGGTGGCCGCCACGTTGTAAATTACTAAAACGTACGAATCGTCGTTGATTGCCACCCCCACAAGAGCCCCTTTCTTCAGGCCAGCTAACATTAGAGGGACCTACCCAAGCAGCTCAGAGCAGCACAGGCTTCCAGATTCTCTCACCAGACTTCTTTCCCTTCTGGAAGAAGAGGGCTCACAGGGGAATCTGGCCTCATTTGTCCCAGAGCATCAGTGATGGAACAGAAGCTCCATTGACTCAAGAGAGAAGCACCTCAGGCTCAAACTGAGGTTCATTCAGTAATCTTTTCAATGTACACTGATATCTCCTCTGTCCCAGGCACTGTGCAAGAACTGGACATAAAGTGCAGATCGAGTTTCTATCCCTGATCATGAAGATGTTTATAATTTAATAATGATGACATATCTTCCTCCCTCCCTTCCTTCCTTCCTTCCTTCCTTCCTTCCTTCCTTCCTTCCTTCCTTCCTTCCTTCCTTCCTTCCTTCCTTCCTTCCTTTTGTGGTACATGCCCCTAGCGGGAACTGAACCCGGGACTCTGGTCCGCAGGTTGACGCTCAACTACTGAGCCAAACTGGCCAGGGCTGACATACATTTCTTATATTGAGTGCTTCAGTTTTCCCATCTGCTGAATACAAACAAAACCACCCATTTTACAGAGGCTTCCTTAGGGGTGTTCAGAAAAAGAGTAAGGCTGTTTGGAGGCCAGTGTTAGAGAAAATGAACCTGGTGTCATTGAGAGGAAGAAACCATAGCGGAAAAGCAAATAGCAACATGGTATATTTGCAAACCAGGGCAGCAAAGGACAAAGAAGAGGGAGAAGGATGTTCCAGGCAGAGGGAACTGAAAGTGAGGAGGGTCGGGCACTTAGGGGGCTCAACTTAATTCAATGGGAGAAAGAGAGAGGCAGGAGGAATATCACAACAAGTTGTATCAGCCATTGCAAAGTAGGTGAGCGCCATCCACGGATAAGGCAGAGCTTGTGAAGGGAGCAGTGACAGCAGAGCGGTCCCTGGCTACAGCGGAGAGTGACCTGAAAGAGGAGACTGTGAGTGAGAGCAGGTGAGAGCTGACCGTGGGGAGAGCTAAGGAAGCAACACTGAGGATGCAGGGAACTGAGTGAATCAGGGACAGTTTTAGGAAGTAGAATCGCTAGAACTTGGTGACTGAATGGGAGGGTAAAAGAGAGAGAAGGAAGGAACTCTGGCAGAGCCCCTTGTGGGGAGCTGGGCCCCTCCTTGAGATGGAAGGCACAGAAGCCCCCCTCCTCTGGGGCATGAAACTTCAGTTCAGTTTTAGATATGTCAAGTTTGACGTTTCTATGAGATATTCAAATGAAGTCACCTTCGGGCATTTATTGAACACCTACTAAGTGCCAGGTCAGCTCCAGTGTGGAACAGCTGTGATGGCAGGCTGCTGGCAATCATACCCGTCTCTTCAGCTCCAAGGACTCGGCACTTAGTGTGAAGGAAAATTTTGTCATACTGTGTAAAATGATTTTATAGAATCATTATACGAGTGGACTTGAAATTAGAAATAGCTGATCCATTCACTAATTAAAAAAGAAAATGAGCAATAACTAATTAAAACTAAGAAAATAATTAAATTAAAATTAATTAAAATTAACCTGTCTGTTTGCAAACTAGTGAAACTAGCAACAACAGGCCAGATTATGTGACCCAAATAGTTATTTTCTGGGTGAAGCCTGGCATTTTGAGACTTTATACTAACTTTCCACACCATGAAGTTACCAGTTTTTAGTATTTGGGAAGCAAATTTATTGAATAGTAATCTTGTAGTTTAAAAAGGTAAACTTATCTTGAAACAAACATATAAACAACAATACCAATAAAAACCTAACCTTAGGAAATAGTTTATCTCTGAAATTCAAGAGAATAGATCAAATGAAGTATAACTTTTTCAAAATCAAGACTGTTTATAAGGACAAGTACATTAGGGAGATTATAACAAGTTATCTATTTCTAACCCCCAAAGGCTAAAACCAAAGAAAATGTTTGATTGGAAAGAAGAAAAACTATATCATTAATTTGGAGATAATTAAAAGGTTGTATAAGCCACTATGAGAGGTTATAAAATTTTTAGAGGGGATTTCAATCCTCATGAAGTAATTCTAACATATAAAGCATAAATGAGTAGCCAAAATATGGCTTATAAATTAATTCAAATTATCAATATTTCTCACAGGCTAACCTTCATAAAGTTGTGAAATCTGAAGCTTAATGTTATAATACAAAAGCTATTCCACCTATCAGGAATGAATATAAAGGAATGATGACAATAAACAATAACAGCTGACATTTTCTGACTGATTACTGTGAGCCAGACACAGCACTGAACCTTTTATGTGATTTATCTGTTTAATCCTCACAGTTACTTACCTAAGAAGTAGGTATTTTTATTTTCCCCATTTCACAATTGAAGATGAGTAAATACACTGCTAGAGTTTTCCTCCTCCATCAAAATAAGAAAACCTTTAATACATTTGATTTTAACAAATGAGCATGGCGAATCTCTGTCTTGTGGCTTTCTCTATGTATTTTGTTTCAATGAAGTGTGAAATGTGTGTATTAACTTTCATTCTTTCCTCAAAGACAAAACAAGGGCTGGTCAGCAATAATCTGCCATCTATTCACGAACAATTAGCCCAAATTGAAGAGTTTATATCCTGAGTCACCATCTCAGATTCAAACCATCCATTTCCCAGTTAGACATGTTTAGTCTGTAAAGTTAGAAATTGCTGCAAGCAATGAATCAAACTGAAGAGAGAGAGAGAACAAGGTGGTGTGTTCTTTTTTAATGCAAAAATTGTAGCACGAAGAAATCTTTTAGTATTACTTGTTTTGCACTTGACGCGTGGCTCTATGAAGGCTTTTATGTCTCTAAGGGGATGGCAGGGGGGGGAGCAGAATTTAGTCACCTCATTGCTTTCGAAATTCAGCGTACAGAAAAATCAAACTGCTTGCAAAGTTGCTGGCTGCATTCACGAAAAGGAAAATAGCAGTACATTTAAAAGATGTACACATGCTCCATTGGGTTTCTTATTCCCAAAGCATTTTCCAAATTAAAATTGGAAAATTAACTGAGTTCTAGAAAAATTTACATGAAAGTTTAAAATGTCAGGAACAAAGGGAATTACTAGACCCAGGGGCTGGGATCATGCAAACTCACAAAAACCGGTTGAGAAAATCATTCAAATGTTATATATATGGAGGCGTCGAGGTGCCTCTGGGCTCAGAAGAAACAAAGAGGTTGGGGCTCATTCTGAGGTGGCCTTTAGGCTCATAGGGGTCGAAGGTAGGGACAGGGGGACTCGAGGTCTAGAGGCTAAACATCCAAGAAGGTGTCCGCAGGATAACGCTTCCTCCGAACCTGGAGGAGCTTCGCATCCCAGGTAACCAGAGCAGAAGACTTCAGCTGCTCTTGTCTTCCTCCTAGGACTCCTGTCCCCCGCAGGACTCCTGTCCCCCCCAGGCCTGACTGGGGCGGTCAGCACCATTCAGTTGTTCTTGTCTGGGGCTGTCCTGGGCCAGCACGTCGGGCCATGGAACTGGAGGACCCCGAACCTGAGCCTGGACACATCTTCCCGTCCGAGCTGACGTCCCCCCCCGGATGCTGCTGCGGGGCCCACGTGGGTGTTCACCGCGAGGTCACCCACATCCAGGGGGGAATTTCAGCTGGCCACTGGCTGCGCCCGCGTCTGGGCTCCAGCGAGGAAGGCATTGCATCCAAACTGGGGCGACGCCCGCTGCTGCGCTCCCGCTCGCCGTGGCTGGGCTGCGTGGACGCGTTGGTGTAGACGCCCCCGCACTAGGGCACCACGTGCGTGACACTGTGGACGCCGATCCGCCTCGCCCTCGCCCTGCACGCAGCACGGTGAGCGCTGCAGCTGCACCTGCTCAGCCTGACCCTCCGCAAATAAACCCGAGTCCCATTAGCTGGGTGTCCGTGGACGTGGAGCTGACCATGGACTATGCTGGCCTCAGGCCCTCCGGAATGGGCTTCAGAAATGGTCGTTAAACTATTTTCCAAAGGTGAATAAACTGTAATATATACACGGTGAGAGAAGACAATTCACAAATATGCCATTGAACTGTGAAGAACTATAGAAATGCAGCATCTCGCCATGTTCAGCAACATGGATGGTTCTTCCTTTTGTTCTATCTAGTTAATAAAAGGCACTTGACAGACACTCCCAATAAGAAGTGGATAGGGCATATATTCTTTCCCGATTTTATTCGTTTTCTGCCATCGGTTTCCATGAGTAAATGTGGGTCCCTTTTCTCCTTTATGTCAGCCTGAAGGAAGAAAGTTCAATAATACATTTTTCTTCTTCATTTCTCTCTTTTAAGCTGGGTCATCGTGTCTTACACTATAATCTTCCACTTTGGAGTGCAACTGAAAACAAAATACCATCTCTAATAAAAAGCATTATTTCAATTTTTTTTAAAAGGTGACAGTGGAAAGTTGCTTTATTAAAACAGACATTTTGAAAATATTCAAAGCTCTAAATTGCATGTTAAGCTACTCCAACCACCCACCCAGTCTAGGATCTTCAAATAACTTTCCTTATGGTTCCTTTCAACAAAATTTAAAGTGTAAAAAAATAGTCATTTGCATGAACCCCCTACTGCCAAACTTGATTGCATTCCATATCATTCACTTAATTATTATGGAAAAATCAAAACAGAAAATCAGTACAACTGATTAGCATTGCTAAAGTGCTCCTATTAAAAAGAGGAAACACAGCAGGCAGAGTTAACTCTTGCTGCCTACTAGGAAGGCCGGCAGGCCTTGGTTCCTCTCCCACAAAATCCTCGGTAACTAATCAGGTTGAATAAAGTCCTTACAGTGCATGAGTCTGGGTTCTAATGATGAGGAGTAGTTTCTCTATCGGTGTGTTAGGGACAAATGAATAATAGGGTGTTGACTAGCTAATTTATTTTTGCAACAACAGACAGATAAATGATTCCAGGCAATTCTTTCTGGCGCTAAAATCGATTTCCTTCCTAGAATCATTAAATGCACACAGAAATAACGTGGGTACCCTCACCCATTTTTTCTCAAGTTCATTTCCTGAAAACCCTCTCACCATTCTCTAAGTGAAAACTAATTTCCTGATGAAGAATAGGCACATTTCCACAAGCCCTCTCTCCCAACCGAGGACCACCCCGTTCCCTTGCCCACTCAGGTCATCTCTAAAGGATGTGCTAGCTTTAACCTGAACTGCTCAGAAAGGCTGCCCAGGTGGGGCAGAGCGTGTGGGCTGTGATCTTCCCGTGGCTTTGAGCCTGTGGAGAGAGTATCCAATCACAACATTAATAGAATATTAAAGATGTCAAAAGAGTTGTGCTTGCTGGTTACCCTGAGAAAACCCCAGAGGGTGACTTCCCTGGCACTACTATTGCTGATAAAAAGAAATCCCTGAGGCACTGTCATTTCTATTTTCACCATCCAAAGCTAGTTATTCTAATAGCGTATTACCTTTCCCAAGCATAGCCATTCATTTGAAGCAGTACAAGTGTGATATATACTTTTTGTTAGGGGGCGGGGGAGGGAGTTCCTGTCATTATACTGACATCAAATACCACCACAGAGATAGTCAAAGAAAAATTAAGTTATGTTGTAATGGCAGTCCCACGTTATACCTTGGAAGCTTCTAAGAATGTACGTCAAATGAGTGTAGCTATTGACATTAATAGAAAAAAATTCTCAAATCCCATTTTATAAATTTAAAATTGTTTCAGAAAAAAAGAAAATCCCTAAATATTAGCATGGGGTGAGAGTTCAGATACTTCACATCAAGCAAAAACTGGACAAAGCCCTGAGGATGCCAGGCACTGAGCTACCCCGAGGGAGCTTACCACCCCCACGGGGAATGGCCACAAACCGAGCATTTCAGTACAGCATGGCAGCCGTGACTGAGACCAGAGAGGATGCTGTGGGAACTCAGAGGTACAGCTTCATCAACTGGACCAGCCAATCCCATGGAGATGATCTGGGGGGGCCTGGTTCCCACTGTCATCAACTTTGGGAAGTGCTCTACAATGTCCCTCTGAATCCGTCACCCACAACATCTCGCGGGGGGTAGGGGGTGGGGGGGATCCAATCTCACTGAGGATCTATAGTGCAAACAACTTAAAAGTTGTGACTTAAAAGGCAGGGTTGCCCTCAATAGGTCAAAATTTACTAGGGAGGAAAATTATTTTTAAAATATTATTTATCAAATGAGTCAATACGGAAATAAACTGCTAGAGTTTTAGGGGGGGGGGGGTGGAGGATCAATGTGAGCAGCAAAAGCTCATGAAAGAGGTCAAACTTGAACAGAAGCTCAAAAAAGAAAAAGCTAGAAATCACTGGGTGCCGACCTCATGCCTCTCCTCTTGCATATGCAATCTCGTGGGCTAAGAGCAAATGTTGCGCCTGAAATCAGAAAACAGAGCAGAGATCTGAACGAGCCTGGCTGATGATTCCAGTGTCTGCAGTCTGCCCTCGGCATCACATCTGGGCAAAAGGAAGCATTTGGGTAAATGAAAACCATGGGCCATGATGCAAAGAGAAAGGTGTGAGCCGAACCTTGAGGGTGGAGAGCAGGAGCCGAGTCTTAGGGAGTCTTGAGAAGCAGCGCTAGAAAGGTAGGTGGGCACTGTGAGGAAGCGCTGAGCACTAGGCTAAGGATTCAGATGATTTTTCTTGTCTGACGTGAAATGCAATTACGTCTTTGAGCAGGGTGCATTTTTTGATGAAAGAGATGTTTTGGAGATTAACCCAGAGAAGGTGTGCAAAATCCAACCAAGGGAACAGGAACTGGGGGCAAAGAAGGTAGACAAAGGTTGGTGCATTCAGGTGTGGGTGAAACTGTCTGTCCCAGGGTCATAGCCTCAGGAATGACAAGTATATGAGACACCAACAAAAGAAAGAATTGGCAGGACTGAGAGAAATAATAGAAAAAAAGTGGTTCATTAAGAGGCCGCTGTTTGGGGTTTAAACCATTCTGAATCCCAATTCTATTTTCTCAGTCCATTCTATCTCCTATTACGAAAATAATACATCTCTTTTCTATAGAAAAAGAGAATTCAAACACTCCTTCTCATTCCAGAATTTGATGGATAAAATCATATTTGCTTTCCTAAACTTCTCATGATGTAATATTCCTCAATAATATACCCATTCATTCTTCTCAACCTGAAGAGTCCTAATTTTTTTTGGCCTGTCCACCAAAAAAAAAGCCCTTTTATAAAATTTACTCTTTCTTTCCTTTTTCCAACAACTATGCTTCAGCAGCCCTAATTGTGCCCCATTGTTATAGTCAGACGCCGGGACAGCTTTTAATGATCCCTGCCTTGTGTGAGTTCATTTCACCAAGAACAGAGTAGACATGTGGAACCAACAGGCTGTGACAGAGGATACCTCCGAACCTCAGTCATCAAAGGCACCACACTTCCATCTTGCTCCTTGGACCACCATTCTGCGGGGAGCCAGCTGCCATGTCTCTAGGACACTAAGGCGGCCCTATGAAGAGACTCACCCAGTGAGGAACCGAGGCCTCCTGCCAACAGCCCTGTGAGTGGATCCTCTGTCCCCTGTCGAGCCATCAGGAGACCATGGCCTGTGCTGACCCAGTGACTACAACCTCATGAGAACCACAGCCAGAACCACCTGCCAAGCTTCTCCCAAATTCCTGACCCACAGGAGCTATGAGGTAATAAATGTTTGTTGTTTTAAGCCACAAAGTGTTGAGGGAGTTTGTTACACATCCGTAGATAACCAACATGCCTGTATTTTATTATGTCCATCCCATGTTGTTTGACTTCCAAAATAGCTCCCAACGCTGCTCGCGGTTTCGCTGCGTCGGCAAAGGCAGAGGCAGAGGCAAACACCCGCAGCGCCCCTGAGACCTGTTCCCTACACACTGACTCCTAGCGAGGCCTATCGCCTTCCCGTCACAGTTGGAGTTTTGTTCCTAGAGGCACAACCTGCACAATGCCTGTGTCTGGAGGAGCATCTGCGGCTTTCCCACACCAAGCACTGCCCCAGATTCTCTGCCATTTGTCCTTAACCCTTTAGCATTGGACTCTCCGGAAGAACTGACCTGCCATCAAGTGCTCTGTGCTAATACAGGCATGTTGGTTATCTACGGATGTGCTATTAACGTGTCAAACATTAATACGTGGATTCTAGACTCCTCTCCAGGTTACCTTTTTTTTCTCTTTTTTACTCTTTTTCTGCAGTTGAACTAGTTTCATACGATTATTTCTGATTAGATGGTATATAAAATTTAATTATTGTGTTTCTTAACTTTCTATTTTGAAATAATTTCAAATTTATTCGGGAGCTACAAAAAGAGAACAAAGAATGCCCTTCGCCCAGACTTACTGGTTGCTAACATTTTGCCACATTTACTTTGTCACACTCTACACCTACACGTATATATGCAATATATAGACCTATTCTTAACCATTTGAAAGTATTTTGTACATATCATGCCCCTATACCTCTAAATACTTCAATGTGCATTTTCTAAGAATAAGGACATTCACCTCTATAACCCTAACACAATGATCCAAATGAGGAAATTCAACATGGATGCAATATTACTACCTAATCTGCAGACCTCATTTAATTTTCATCAACGGTCCTAATGAGGTAATTGTTTTAATGATATTTCACAGAAATTCTTCAAAGCCATTGCTGAAGAAGAAGCAGGTGTTCTTTCAATCACCCAACACCGGTGAAGGTCATCTTTGCCCTCAAAGAGCTGACGCTCTAATGCGAAAGTAGTATCGTGTGGAGGATATGACAAGGCAACTTCACAAATGACCAGGGTCAGAGAAGCTTACAAAATAAGTACGGGCATTCAGAAAGTATTTCCGGCTGGGGAGTGGGCCGAAGAGACGGCATTACTGAAGAGTGGATGAAACAGGGGCAGGTGTACCCAGGAGAAGTAGTAAGGGCAAAGGCAAGAGAGAACAGCTTCCCAGAAGACAGATGGGCAAGACTGTCCAAAACACAGAGCAGAGAAATCAGTGGAAGAATTTTGGAGCCAGGTCAGGAATAGTGTTGAATCTTACGGTTTAAGGTAAAATATTCAAAGATCTCACGAAACCTCAGGCTGTCCAAGAGTAAACAGGTTTGAGAAACATGAACGAGAAAACAGAACTTGATAAGTTCAGGAAGAACAGGGGACGTATCTTTTTTTTCCTTCCTTTCTTTTAACCAACCGTACTGATTAAAGAAGCTGAATATTTCAGGTTTGACCAATCCCCTGACACGAACATCTAATTGCTACAGAATAAATGATAGAAGGCAATCTCATTTAGAAGGAAAAGTCAAATTGTAATAAAAGAAAAGAGGAAAAGATATAATTCTCTGACATGCATCAGATCCCAGGTCTTTCCTTGCACATAGGACTGGGGCAATGATGGGGAGGAAGCCTAGGTATTGGCATAGGCCCCCTCTTGGGAAGGTCCTTACCCATGGTGCGTGCTGCTATGGTAGGAAAGATGACAGCACTCACTCTGCCCCCACCGCTGGCATGACAAGGGGCACCTGCATGTCATCTGCTCCCCTAACTCTAGGTCATCGTGCTAACCCTCAGTTCCTCAGACACTCACTGTAGGACACAGCTGAGCAATCCGAGTCAAGCTGTCCTTTTCCTCCAGGGCCATTTCTTAGAGACAAAAACACAGGGAACAAAGACCCTATGAGGAAAAGAATTTCTACGGAACCAAGATTTTAGAAAATTTCCCTGTCAACCGCATCTATCCCAGATTTGATTAAAGCGCGCGCACACACACACACACACACACACAGCATTGCTCTGTTTTTTTAATACTTCAAAGTAGATCATAGGATTTAGGCTTTTCTCATTCATTTGGCTTCCAAAAGTTTCCAGAACACTACATATGTCTGGGGTTCCACAGAGCTTTTGTGCTGAAAAATAGAACAGAAAGTTACAGTTTACGGTGTTAAGGGATCTAATACAAATCTTTCATGTTATGGGTGAAATCATTGAAGTCCTAAGTTACAATGACCTGACTGGGATCACAGAGCTAGTACCTGGGTGGTCGAATGCCTGCACCCAGAACTCAGATATCTTAACTCCATTCTGATCACCTCTCCTTCAGGTAAAACACTCAGAGTTTTTTTTTTTAAATATTATTCCACCTGTGTGCTGAAGCAACAAATGCCTCTTGAAATGTGAATTCTTAAAAGTTAGATGCTCCAAGTGACTAAACTATTTCCCGGTCAAACTGAGAATCTGAATTAGGGACCACATGAGACATTTCCACATTTATACTGTACAGATGTTTCAAATAATCGGTGACATCAGGACTCAAATGCCATTCCTCCCAGGGTTACTCAGTGCTGAACCACTAATCCAGACCAGGATTCAGGGTGACCACAGACATCTCTTGCAGCAGACATTGCCACAAAACAGTCTGGACACTTTTATCCTTATGGTTTTAAGCCCACCGCATCAAAATCTTTGAAGATTTGAAGCAAAATGTGAGGAAACTGCTGAGGAGGTATAAGCAGGCAGGAGTCTCGCTGGCCGAGAGAATTCCTGGGGAGCCTCCCCTTCCACCTCCGCTTCCTCACCATTCACATATACGTGCAAATATAAGAAGCCACAACCCAAACCCCAACTTTCCGACTTAAAATAGGGCTTTGTTTTGGTAGATAAAGTGCTACATACTGAAGTTGCAACACCACTTCCTGTGGCATCTAGACACATCTTGCATTCAAGAAGTGACCCTGTCTGACCCTGAGTAACAGTTCGAGGACAATCTCATATTGACAGAAAAATTAGGAGCATTCTCTGGACTACTTCCTTCACTCACATTTTCCATAATTCTCTCTTCTTATTTCTCTGCATCTCCTGACTAGTCCTTCTTGGCCATTTCCAGGGAAATCCAGGACCCAGATGCCATGAAGATGGAAAGAAATAGAGATGGAGGTAAATTCTAGTCTGGCTTGGTGTCAAACTTGGATCCCAGACGAGTCACTGATTTTCTCTCTGGTTTATTTCCCTTTCAGAAATATCAGCCAGAAAAGCCACTATATCAGCATGCAAACTTACGAGAGCTGGATTTCCCATTTGCCTTTCTTATAAGCTTTCACAGTGCCTAAGATTCATTGACTTTTGTGTGAACATAGCTGTTAGCAGGAAGCTGGGCCAGCACTCCAATTTTACAGATGATGATGCTGCGGTCCAGAGAAATCAGGTTCATGCTCAAGGTCACAAAGCTATTTCGTCAATAGCTTCCCTTTAGGCTAATATTGGACCAAAACTCAAGATCCTGTGAGTTTGTCTTGTACAATGTTATGAATTACTACATACAAAGATAATAAAGATGAATTTACATTGGTTTTCTGGGCCTGGTGCCAGTCTACATAGAGTACAAATATACAAATTATAGGCCCTAGGGTTCTTATAAAAGTTTAACACTAAAATATTGAGGAAATGGCTAATATTTTAATAGGGCAATTTGTGAATGCTCCTTTTCATTCCAAGGAGGAAGCGCTCACAATGAGTTATGTCTACTCAATCCATGCAGCAGAGGAGTAGATTAGACAAGCCTCATTAAAGGTTTGTTAATGGCTGTGGATGAAAGAGGATGAACTATAAATGGGCATCTCCCAGCTTCTTCAGTGCAATGGTGCACTTTTTGTTCTCTGGAGTATCCTTGGTACCTAGAACAGCACCTGGCAGAAAGGAGGGCGAATGAATAAATGGGAAAGTGACACAGAGATTGGTTGCCTCCCATGCATGCCCCAACCGGGGCTGAGGATCGAACTTGCAATCTGGGTATGTGCCCTTGACCAGGAATCAAACCCGAGACCCTTTGGTGTGCAGGCTGATGCTCTAACCATTGAGCACACCGGCCAGGGCTCATTGTGGTTTCATCTGCATTTCTCTGATGATGAGTGATGTTTAGCATCTTTTCATATGTCCATTGGCCATCTGTGTGGCCTCTTGGATAAGTGTCTATTCAGGTCCTTTGCTCGTTTTTTAATTGGATTGTTTGTTATTGTTTTTGGTGTTGAGCTGTATAAGTTCTTTATAAATTTTGGATATTAACCACTTCGACAATAAAAAGTATAGAGAGGATGTGAACTTGAACAAAGAATTTAAGAAAAAAAAACTCAAAGAAGAAAAAGATTTGGGTGTGGTAAGACTTAGAATTGGTGAAATGGACAAATCAAAATCTGTTGAAAAACTATATATTTCAAGTCACAGTATTTTCAAGAATTAATCATTTTTGTGTATCATGAGGCAGTTGTATATTCCTTATGTGCCTTAAAATACTTCTCTTTTTAAATTTTTAAAAAAGTTCTGAGGCTGATTTTTACTTGTTAGTTTGAAATAGGACATAATGTTACAACTTTTATGGGCACTGTAGTTATTTAATCTCTCATTTTCAGCCAATTATGCTTGATCTGCTTATTGGAAGTGTTTTTTTTGTTGTTGTTTTTTTGTGTTGTTTTTTTTATCTTTCATTATTTTTCAGGCTTCAGTCAATTTTCCAATGGCAACATTCTTGCAAGAATTGTCATCTTTCCCCTCATGTGTTTGTAAGTTTTGTATATCCTAAGATGATTTTGCAACTTTCTAAAAACATATCATTTGGCATTTTTATCTGCTTTCCAAAGTAATTTTAAGTTCATTTCAGCCAGTGATGCCAACTGTACCTACTTATTATGGTTCCATCATTTTACATTGTTTATCATTTTTATATTTTAGCAAAACCTTCATTCAGCAAAGAGGAAATGGCTAACTTTTGGTTGGCTATTCCTAAAAAAGTCGAGTTTTTACATTTTATTGTAACATTGGAATATGAAATAAAGAGTTGAGAAAGATATGCCTCTATCATGTATGACTAATTGAGTTTTATTCCTCCTTCTAACTGTAGCAAATAATAGCTAAGTAATACTAGTCCTTCAATTTGACTTCTTATGATAAAGATGAACAGGTTTTGCTGTACGTTTTGTAAGTTTTATTTGTTTTAGTTCTATTTTTATTGAATTTATTGGGGTGACATTGGTTAATAAAATTACATAGGTTTCAGGTGTACAATTCTATAAGGAAGACACAGGAATCAGGAGCAAAAGAGCAACGGAATCAAACCCTCAAGGGCTGTGCTAAAAACACTTTGGAAGAGTAGTGTCCCTGTGGCTGAAAAACACAATTCCTGGGGCCTGCCAGTGTGGGCTGGCACAGACCCATCTCAGCAAACTTCCCCAGAAAAACAGTGTCTGGGAAAATCCCAGAATAAACCCACAATAATTAGCAGATTATTACAGTCTATAGTAACTGAAGAACCACCCTGCTTCAACATGTTCATGAAGTATAATATAAATGCACTTTATAAAAGGGAAAGATACTAGTATAAAGTGATTTAAATATATAGGGTGTCCCCCCAAAAATATACACACATTAAATAGCTGATAGCTCAAATGAGGTTTCTTTTCAGATTTAACCCATTGGAATTCAGAATTATTCAAAGTGTATGTATATTTTGAATACACACTTTGAATATGTATATGAATATGAACTATAGACAGAAAGAAAAAGCAAGGTTTTCATATATATTTTAAGGCTTACTTTTGAGAAGTAACTAAGTTCCTTGGTGGTCTTCAATGAAGGTTGCATTGTGACTACAAGTAAAGGAATATTATAATGGACCCCAAATGTGCACGTGTTTGTACATTACCCAAATGAGCCAGGAAATGAAAAGCACAGGTGGGCATCAATGCATACCAAGTATAATGTTAAGAAAAAATAAATTGGAACATTAATATAAAAATAATTACAGGTTTAATGGTGAATATCACCTTTACTTTTAAGCAGATTCTGATAACTCTTTAAGGCAATTTGAATCAAAGAAGCTAAAAGGTATTTGAAACTAAAGCCATGAGTTCTGAATTCTGCAGGGCCACAGGCTCTGCAATTTATGACACATTCTTCCATCTCTTCCCTTCTTCCATTCTTTATCTTTTAAAATGTCATTTCCCTTTTGCCTTTATTTAAATTCTCTTCCTTGACTCTGTTTTTCAATTTCCAAAACTTTAATAGCAATATCTTCACTTTATCATAAATATTGGAAACTACAGGTAGCGGAAAACATTCAAGATTAAGTTGCCCCGTCACACTGAATACATTTGTGTCCTTCTTATGAAGAAACAATTCCTATAAACTATATTGCTGTCCCTTGTTCAAGGGTTTTAACTTTCTAACCATTTAATTTAAAAAGGAAAAATAAAATCTAATGAATTTAAACTGTGCATGAAGACTATCTCAATAGAAGAATCTATGGAGGATGAAAATGGTTTCCTGCATAAATTATATTTTTCCTTCCCTGTTAATTTGAAAGGGTTTATGATTCATTTCTATGACTCCAGGTCAACACGTAAACCTCGCTAATTGTTCGCAATTCTAACCATTATGTAAGCTTCCTGTCAACTTCTTTCTTTCTTTGCAATAACTTATTCTCCCATTCCATATCTAGGTCATGATATATTCAGGACATAAGTAAACATATGTCACTAAAAACGGCATGGAAATCTCTGATGGAACTAACTTTCTACATCCTTCATCTGATGCATATATGTTACCTTGGGCTACATCTTTTGACATAACCAATCTCATCTCCTCAGCTAGACTCATGCTTTTGTCTTGTCTTACACTCCACGCCTCCCTAATTTCTACTTCTCTCCCATCTGCAAGAATATAATAGATGTGACCTGGCTGGTTTGGCTCAGTGGCTGAAGCGTTGGCCTGTGGACCAGAGAGTCCTGGGTTCAGTTCCCGCTAAGGGCACGTACCAAAAAAAAAAAAAAAAAAAGAATATAACAGATGCTCAATAAATGGTTAACGGAGTTAGATCAAAACTTGGGGCTATAGAGCATACAACATTCACATCATCTTTAAGGTTGAAGGACAGTCAGGGGTTCGTATCCTGTGAGTTACTGGCAGTTGATACACATCCAGAGGCTTGAGATGAGAGATTAATCACTGAGAATGGGATCATACCTGGGGAAAACACATGCCTCAGTCGGTGCCTGAGTAACTTTGAGAAAGGATCCCTGACATGATCGATTCCTCCAGGAGGTGGCGCTTTAACTTAGGGATGCTCTTGGTTGTCCAAGTTGCCACTTCCTCTAAAAAGGCATTGCCATGAATTTAAAGAAATATTCCCCCAACAATGGATTTGGAACTAAAACATAAACTGTAGCCCTGGCCAGTTTGGCTCAGCAGTTAGAACGTCGGCCCACAGACCAGAGAGTCCCGGGTTCAGTTCCCGCTAAGGGCACGTACCTCGGTTGCAGTTGGTCCCCAGGTCCTGGTTGGAGTCGTGTGGGTGGTGACCACTCGATGTGTCTCTCTCACATCAATGTTTCTCTCTTTTTCTTCCTCCCTCTCTCCCTCCTGCTCTATCTGAAGATAAATGCAAAAATGTCCTCGGGTGAGGATTAAAAAAAAACAAAACAAAAACTAATCTAGTCATCTACAAATTCTCTTGAAAATATCCTGAAAAACTCAAATTATGCATTTAAGAGCCAAAGAACTAAAACAATAACTTTATAAAATGGAATCCAAGGCCTTTTCAAAATAGTTATTACAAAATATCTGCCCAAATCCCTCTGCCTATGGCTGTACTAGATTAGAAAAAAACAAAAAACTCATCTTCACGATATAAATGCAGCCTCCAAGTCTACACTACCCAACTGTATAGCCACAGAGACCTGTCAGAAACGGGCAGAACACTTGGCCGTCTTTCCCAGGGCACATGCTCACAACAAGCAGCTCTGGGCGGAGACCCGAAGGAAGTTTGAGCCACCTGCTCCTACACTGAGGACGTGTATTTCTTCCACCTGCCCCAAGCCGTTCCATTCTCAGATTCATTTTCTCTAATAAGGAGCCAAACTCACGTTCATCATTTCAAAAAGAAGGAAAAACAAGCTTAATGAAGACATTTGCCTTCGAACCCGCCACAATCAAAGGCAGACCTTTTCAGAGGTGATTAAAATGTTTTCCCAGATAATTTATCCTATTAAAATATGGTAATTGACCATGGTTTTAGGTTATCTGAAACCTTACCAAGATTGAAAGCTAAAGTTAATTTCTTGCTATAAGCGGGCATAATTTGAACCGAAGAGAATCAGGGAGCATTTTATGTTCTCACAAGCACGTAAAAGCTAAAACTGGTTATTTATATCCAAGGTACTTAAAGGAACCTGATTGGACCCCAGGAATCCGCGTTTGCTTTGCATCGGAGTGGAAATGGCAGCCAGAAAGAACAGAACTGTCCTCCCCAAACTGATCCAGGCCTTTCCCTGGCAGCACCCTTGGCTGATGTGGACTTAGGAAGAAAGCCCTTGCAGAGATGGCATTTTTGAGGGCATCGGTATGCCCATTTCAAAAATCAGCGTGATTGGAGGTTTAATGAGGCACTTTGTTATTCCCCGCAATAAAAACGGAAAAAAAAGAGACAGAGTTCTTCAGGCTTAATTACCACATCTGTTATTAGGCACTTTACCGTGATTGACTGGAGTGTATGTCGGACACGGTGCCAAAAAAGCCTCCCCATAAAAGCAGCTTCCTGCTCGCTGCCTGAATGGCATTGGGCTCTGTTACAACCAGGATTTCCATGGCAAACAAGCAAAGCTTGGCTCACACAGGCCCCCATGCCAGCTGAAGGCACTTTCTCCTGGTGCCAGTTAAGCTGGGATCAGGGCCTGGGCCACTTGCTCTGACTTGTGCGGCGCCCTCTCGGTGGGGCTCCCTCTCGGTGGGGTTCCCTCTCCTTGGAGCTCCCTCTCGATGGGGCTCCCTCTCCTTGGGGCTCCCTCTCCGTGGGGCTCCCTCTCCGTGGGGCTCCCTCTTCTTGGGGCTCCCTCTTGGTGGGGCTCCCTCTCGGTGGGGCTCCCTCTCCGTGGGGCTCCCTCTCCGTGGGGCGCCCTCTCCGTGGGGCTCCCTCTCGGTGGGGCTCCACCACACTTCCTGCAGCCCATGATAAAGGGGCACAGTGGTGAGAAGAAGGAGCAAGGCCAGTCTAGGAGGGGCTGAGCTGTGGTCCCTTGTGATGCCTACTTGCAGACATGAAAATCAGGCGATGCTGCTGATGAAAACCGTTTTCTAGCTCCTGAGGTTATGATGATTTTCAAAATGGCACCTAACATGCAAATGGAGAAGCCAGTTTCTCAGGAGACCTCGTTCCTTGGATGTCTTGGGCCCTGTGAACCAACCATCAAATTGGATTTTCGGCATTTAATGTCTCCTTCTGTAATGTATGTATTAGAGAAACTCCCTGCCGTCGTGCCTTGTCCCCAGTAAAGCTGTTCGTGGATTCCTGCGAGTCCGTGTATGTGGGCCAGTGGGGATCTAGTAAACTGCAGTTCATTTGAAAAGGGTTGCCTTCCTAATGTAGACCATCATTCAGCTTTTTAAAGTACAGAATCCAGACACCCACAGCTCTCCCTACCCCTAAGTCAAGTTACTGTGCGGACAACGGCATAGGGACAATCACTGGCACAGAAGACCACTCTTCAGACCAGACGTACTAACAGGGAAGCCGCAGCAACCACCTCACACCTGAATACATGCCAGGTAGGGAAACACAGAAATACCTAACCCTGGTTGTTTAAACAATAGCCCCATGCTATAGAAGTTGTGACATATGGCTGTAATGTAAGTAATGACGAAAGACTAAAACATATATCCCTTGTGAGTACATTCTCCTGGAACAGTCGAGTGTAAAGAACAATGTCCTGGATGCATTCTCTCTCCGTGCATTATTTGCTGTGTGAGGATGGGTTGTACACGCTTATGTTCTACTCCACCGCTTTCCCACACCAAGCAGTACCCATGGTGTCTGGATGCGTGGCTACTGCTAGCGGTGATTTGTGTACAGAATATAATCCAGAAACAATGAGTCACATATGAGAAACTGGCAAGCAAGAAAAGGATTTTCTAAGCTATTAAAAAGTCTGACCAACATTTAATAAAAATAAAAATACTGATTTGGTGTTTTCTGAAAAGGAATGAACATTTACTAAAGCCGTTGTCTATGTGCTTGGAGAATGTATGGAACAACTTTTCTGTTCTTGGGATGAAGTGTCAGTTTACTAGAGGTTCACCCCTGGGGCCTATAGACGCTTCAACAATCTTTCCAGCTTCAGGGTCAAGGGAGGCTTTAGGAAACAGGTCTCAGCCTTCTCAAACAAACCACGGTCCAGCTTGGTGTCATGCACTTCCTGCTGGTCGAGATTGCAAAGGCACCCCTCACATTTCCCAGGCTTCTTAAATCTGGCCTTTCTCTCCTCCGCCCCTATAATATAAATAATTGAGGCTCTTTTCAAATTAAGCCTTTCCCTCACTCGCTCTGTTTTCTTCATCCACAAACGAGCCTTTGTGATCCCTTGAGAAGAGAACAGAGATAGCAGAGTGTGGCAAAAAGTGAAATTAACTGATTCTGGACGTACGAAAAGGCCACTCTCCACACAAGTAAAAAAGATCCGTTTCAGAGCCAAATTCCTTCAGAAATAAATTTCCACAAACCATGTTTTTGTGGTATCACAGAGAAAGGAGTTATATGTTAAAACATCTAAAAGCAATCTGGCAATGATTTCTTAGATATGACACCACAAGCACAAGCAACAAAAGAAAAAACAGATACATTGGATTTCCTAAAAACTGAAAAACGTTTGTGTCTCAGAAAATACTATCAACAGAATGAAAAGGCAACCCACACAACAGGAGAATATATTGGCAAATCATATATCTGATGAGCCTTATCAGATAAGGGATCAAAATGCAGAATACAAAACAAAAACAAAAACACCCCTCCCCCCAGAAAAAGCTACAACTCAACAACAATAAAACAAACAACATAATTTAAAAATGGGCAAAGAACTTAAATTGATATTTCTTTAAAGAAAATATATACCAATGGCCAACACGCACAGGAAAAGATGTTCAACGTCACTGAAAATTAGGAAAATGCCAATAGAACTCCAATGCGATACCCCTGCACATCCATTAGGATGGCTATTATAGGAACACAAGACAAACAAAAAGCAGAAAGTAACAAGCGTTAGTGAGGATGTGGAGAAATTAGAACCCTGTGCATTGTGGGTAGAAATGCACAATGCTGCAGCTGCTACGGAAAACCTCAGAAAATTAAACAGGGAATCACCATATGATGTAGCCATTCCTCTTCTGGGTGTACACTCTAAAAGAATTGAAAGCAGTGACTCAAACAGATTTGTACCCCAGTGTTCATAGCAGCATTATCCACAGTGCCCCTAAAGTGGAAATGGCACAATTAATTAATGACTGGGTAAATGAATTGTGGTATAGACATACAATACAATATTATTTAGCCTTAAAAAAAGAAGGAAATTCTAACACATGCTACCACATGGATCAGCCTTGAAGACATTATGCTGAGTGAAATAAGCCAGTCACAAAAGGACAAATATTGTATGACATTATACACACATTGTGCATGAGAAAGCAAGAGTAGTGAAGTTCATAGCGGCAGAAAACAGGGGATGGTTGACAGGAGCTGGGGCAAAGGAGAATGGAGAGTTGCTGTTTAATGGAAACAGAGTTTCATTTTGGGGAGATGAAGAAGTTCTGGGGCTGGATGGTGGTGATGGTCACCCAGCAATGTGAAGGTGCTCCATGCCATAGAACCGCACATTTAAAAGCGGTGACCATGGTAAATTGTATCTTACGTATATTTTACCACAATAGAAAAACAAATATCTAGAAGTAAGCCAAGTTATAAGAAGTAACAAATGTCTGCCCAAGATGTAGGAACTTCTGTTTGCTTCTTTTTATAGCCCATCTGCATGGTTAAAACCTGCCATTCACACATTCTTCCAGGAATCACACATGGACTGGAAATCTAGGCGCTAGAACTTGCGGGTGGAAGGAGGCAACTGTGTCTCCTCAGCCCCATCGCTGCCTCCTCTGTGGGGCAGTTGGCCAGAATGTCACCTCCGCTCTCCTGGAGAGCTAGAAAACAGGTGACAATTTCTCTGGAATCCAGACACAGAAGCCAAAATAGAGCAACTCAACTGCCTCTCAGCTTGAAGCAAACGGAAACCAAAGGGCATCAACCACCTGAAGCCACCAGGCAAAGCCAGGCTGCCAGCTCCCCACTGCGGCCGCCCGAATTCGAAGCTCGGATTTGATTGTCGAACTTGGAATGAATGGATGTCGGGATCTGGGCTTGTGCGTGCGTCTTACTTTCTCTGAGGATTTAGAGGAACTTGTCTTCCTCAATTTCAATTTTAAATCCCCCAGGTTGGATTTTCTGGGTCTTGAAGTTGCCCTGCTTCAGGGTTTTATCTCCCCACCCCCACCACTCTAATTGCCAATGAAGTTAAGATTACACAAAACAATGGTTTTTTGAGTATAGAATGCAGATCTCAATCTCTCCTGGCAGGTACTCCTACAGACCAGTTGTTATTTAAATACCTATAGGGAGAAAAGAGATTAAGAGATCAAGTCACGCTGCACTTCCCAACCAAGCGGGCCACAGCTGTACCAGGCCCTGAGCAACTGCTCTGGGAGGAGACAGAACCTTCTGTTGTCCTGCAGGGTCTGCTCAGGTCACCGCATGTGGTGTGGATTAGAGCCCTGCTTCTCTGTTACCCAGAGGGGCAGGACTGGGCGTCCACACCCCACTCCTGACCTCTTTGCACCACGGTCTCTTAAAAACAGGAGAGATTAGACTTCGCAACATTTATACACGCCAACGATTGCTTTTCTTTTTAAAGATCGTTTGTAAATTTAAAGAAAGAGAGACCGATTCATTTTTACATATTGTCCCAAAGGTCTGTCCTAATGGGGTGGGAGGAAAGGTACCCGTCATGGACAGGCAAAAGGTTTTATCTGAAGATAGCTAAATGTTGACACTCCGCGAAAGTCGTGCTTTAAGAGGAAAGAATTTCACAAGGAGGGGCTAGGCTGTGCCCTCACCATGGGCCACCACAGAGGAAGAGCCCCCCGAAAAACAGCTGCCCCCAAATCCACGCGCAGCTTCTCCAGGGCACAGCAGGGAGCGGAGGGAGCGAGCTGTTTAGGTCACAGTTGTGCTTCTTCCATTTGGTGTCATGCTCCGCGGCCAGACGCAGCTCCGGGGGAGCGGGGACTGCCCCAGGCGCTGTCCTCGCCGACCCCACTGTCACCTGTCCACTCGGAGGAACCCTGCACTCCGGACACAGACCAGAGGCTTCCTAGTTAAGGTCACAGGCCTGGAAAGGGCCCTTATATCCTCTTCATCTTATACAGAAGGAAACATGCACAAGAGTTTTTTGGGGTTGCTTTAGGTGCCGAAGGTCCAACCGTGGCAGAAGCAGATCTCAAGACGAGATCATCTGGCTCCAGGAGCAGTAATTTTATCTTCCTACCACTCTGGGCTGCCTGAGCGCTCTGGGGAGAAGTGTGCTCCCTCGCCCCAGTCCCGTGACGTTCACCCGCCGAGCTGCAAGAATGTTTAAAACACGCAATGCCTGACCGTTTGGTCAGAGGCACGACCTCTTTTCCCTGACATTGTCAAATTAATAAATGACAATAGCCAACATAACAATAGCTGTCTGGTACAAATGAATCAACATTATACCCGTTTTTCTTGTCAGATCAGGAAAATACATATTTTTGGTGTGCTGCTGAATTTTAGCAATTCGTTTATGTTCCATGAGAAGGAAAAGGTTGACAACCGCTGATCTAGAAGCATTTCTTGGTTTCATTCAAGGCCATGCCAAAATAATAATTGTTATTAATAATGATAATGGATTAATGATGCTGACCTTGAGATCTGCATCCCTGTTAATGCTTTCCATTGGCATCAGGATGAGAAAACACAAAAAAATTCCCTCAAACTGGTGCAGTTGTACAAGTGGGCAGCTAGCTCCACTCGGGAGTCACACGGGAATTTCAAACTTGGGTGATCCCCCACCCCAACTCGGCATAAGACACCTTCAAGGTAAAACTTGAACCGAGTCAGTGAAGTGAAACCCCCTGCAAACCCATCTCTCCTTGAGTCAGTTTGCTTTGCTCCATCTGGACTTCTTTCCTCTGACCACTGGCTCCCCATGGGGCCTTCAGCAAGGACGCTGCGGCCTGACCTGGACGGCTGGCCAGCCTCTTCCCGCCCCCGGCCCCCCGGCCCCCGCTGCTCAGCTGCCAAGAGCCGCTGGGCCAAACAGAAGGGGGGGCAGGACCTGTGCACACAGCTCTGTCCTTGTGGGCACAGGGGCCCGAGCCGGGCAGAGGCCGGTGGCCCCCCACTCTCAGGGAGTGCACCGCGAAGAGACTTCCCAGGACACCCTGAAGGCGGCATGCGCACCCGGGGCTCACGCGTGGTGGGTCCACCTCCCGGACAGACCTGGGAAACTGCTTTTGTTCTGAGAACTCAGTGCCCACACTCGTCCGCTTCCACAGCAACCTTTCCTCCCTGACACCATGTCCCGGAGACCTGCCTGCCAGGCCCTGCTACCACCCTCCGGCAGCGGAGCCGGACACAGTCGCTGTCGCGGGGACACCCCGGCCACTAACCCACAAAGCACTGTGGTCCCCTGACGTGCCAGTGACTGGACCCATGTACCACTGGGACCCTAGTCACGTGGCCTGATTTTCACAAATAGCACAGCCTGGGCAAGAAATGAAAAACCCTCTTCCAGACAGGCGTTTGCTTAGGTCAAGCTTTAAGAAATCCTTCGACAGAGGCTGTTAATGACCCTGTCTGCCACAACTCAACCCTGGACAAATTCAGAAAGACCAGAGTGTTATCCTTTAGGGAGAGAGCTGCACAGAAGCACACAAAATTCTAGAGCAAACTTAAAGGATCACTTTCAGAAGATCTCTGGATTTCATAATAATACAATTATCTTCAACCAAGGACAATTATGCTGCGAGGTGAGAACTGGCCCTGGAGGGGTAGCTTACAGGATGCAGACAAAGTAAACCCTACAGCCCTGGCTGGTTTGGCTCAGCGGTCAGAGTGTCGGCCCGTGGACCAATGAGTCTCGGGTTCAAATCAGTCAAGGGCACGAACCTCGGTTGCAGTCCTGTTCCCGGCCTTGGACGGGGTGGTGTGGGAGGCAACCAGCGGATGTGTCCCTCTCACGTCGATGCTTCTCTCTCTCTCTCCCTCCCACTGTATCTGAAGATAAATGGAAAATTATCCTCGGGTGAGGGTTAAAAAAAAAAATCAAACCCTACAGCAGTGATGGGCTACGGGAGGCCCTCCGCAGGTCCCCGGCTGTCGCACAAACAGAACTACAAACAGCCTTTACACACCACCTTGAAAGAAAGGCAAGGATTCTTTTTCCAGCCCGAGTTGGGCAGAGCTCCACTTCATAAGCTTTTTGTTTTCTTGTTTGAATGTTGGAAGAAAAGTGCCTTTGCTCCAGGCGGGTCTTCACCAAAATAAAAGCAGGCACCTGGCCAGCTCTGCGAGGGCCCCTTTGCACCTGGACTCTTTGGCGGGGCGCAGGCGGGGCTCAGGTGCAGCCGGTGCCCTGGGCAAGGAGAATCTCTTCTCCTTGCGAGGAAACACCTCGCCTCTCCTGGCCTAGGCACGTGCTGCCTCTCTGGTATGACCTCCATTACATCCCGTCCCTTCACACCGCTTTGATTCTGCAGCATCCCAAGAAAAAATAACTAGGACATGTTCAAAACCCAAAGTCCCAAGTATAAATTGTCCGGCTCTTCCCTTCCCTCATGTCCGTCCACAACGGTTCTCACTCACTACTGACCGTTGCACCGCTCATGGGCACCTCCACTCGCGGAAAGGTTGTCCTGGGGAAGTTTTAATCAAGCAAAAGTGCTGCCTGTGGCCTCACTGCTGTTTGGTGGGAGACAAGGTCAACGGTTATCCATTTAAACGAGGATCAGTATTGTGGGTCAGGTTCACTTTACATGTTATTCTTATGTCCCCGTAGTTCTGAATACTCGAAATCAGTCAGGTCTACGGATATTTAAGTTCCTATTCTACTTTTTAGAAAGGGAGGGGAAAGGTCTATGTGTCTTGGTCTGCTCAGGCTGCTATAACAAAATGCCGCAGACTAGGTGACGTAACAGACATTTATTTCTCACAGTTCTGGAGGCTGGGGAATCCGCGATCCAGGTGCTGACAATCCAGTGTCTGGTAGAGCCCTCTTCCTGGCTTGCAGCTGGCCTCCTCTGTGTCCTCGCATGACAGAAAGGGAGCTGTGATGTCTCTTCTCTTCCTTCTAATAAGGCATCAGCCCTATTAGAGTAGGGTCCCACCCTTCTGACTCCATTTAACCTTCATCACCTCCTCACAGGCCCTGTCTCCAAATACAGTTCCTTTGGGGGACAGGGCTTCAGCATATGAATCAGGGGTAAGGGCAGAGGGCACAGACACCCTTTAGTCCACAGTACTATGCTTGACCATTTGGGGACAGAAAGGTAAAAAAAAGAGATCCCATGTGCTTCAGGCCTTACATTCTAGAATCCATTGATTCTAGAAGTAGAAAGTCCTCAGTGTCCACGTGGTGTCTTCCCACAAGCTCCAAGGCTTCCCTCTAGAGCCACTCCAGGAGTGTAGAGGGGGTTGGCTGTTTCACCCTAATTCACAGAAAGGGACACAGAAGCACGGAGAGTCCCGGTGGCCTGCGGCACGTGTGATGAGGTGCCCCAGGCCTCTGATGCGCACTCTGGCTGTGTCTCCAGAGGGAGACCAGCCGAGCTCAGGTCTGGGCGTCAACCACATTCCGCAGCACCAGACCCCTCATGCAGGCAGCACCCGGTGCCACTCCGACAAAGCTTCGAAAGACTTCTTGATTCAACGAGCAGAGGAAGCGTTATCTGGAAGCTTTGGCCCAGCCAATAGCAGGACTGTAGTTTGTTAGAAAGAGAAACTTGGCTGTTTTCATGAAGTATGAACACAGAGTTTGTATGCCCATTCATTCACCAAGTTCAATATTCAGAACAGTCTGACATATTAAAGAGGGCATAGCCCTGAGATGCAACACACCAGAATTCTGCATAGCCTCGCTGAATTACAAACAGAAGTGACCCAGACAAATCCTTGAGTAGAAATTAATCAATCAGATATAAACAAATAAATAGAACTTACTGAGCATTTACCATATGCCAGAGAGTGTTTTAAGTCATTTTCATTTCTTAGCACAATTAATCCTCATAAAAACTCTATTGAAGAACTACCATTATTATCCCCATATAATTGATATAGAAACTGAAGTCTGGAGTACATAGCTCAAGGTCATACATGGAGGAAGTAATGGAGCAAACCAGGATTCAAATTCACGGAGTCCAGTTCTAGAACCCACATCCTAAATCACTACATTACAGCACACCTGTCCACTGGACAAAGCAGGCAGTGCTGGAAATTATATCAGGATGCAAATTCAAGAGGGCAGGGACCTTGTTTATCTTAGGTATTGCCAAGCCTCTGCATAGAAAATCACATGGAACAAAACAGGTGCTCAATAAATACTGGCTGAATAAATAAATAACAGGTTGTGTTAGATTTAGTGAAGTTACTGCAATAATCTCCTGATTGTCCTGCCCATTTTTATTTCATGCTCTACTCCTGTCATCCTTTGCTATTCACCGCTTGAATTTAAGCAGCTTTCAAAAATTTTCCCACTTGGCTTCAGCCTGCCCTTCCAACACCAAAAGCATAAGCAGGCCTTATTCTTAGACATGTTAATATTCTTCACTATTGTAACATTGTTCGGTGTCATAATGATAATTAATATTTATTGAGTGCTTACTACGTGCTACTGCATCACTAACTGTGACACTCGTATATACTGTTACCATTCCACAGCGGATAAAAGGAGGCTTGCAGAGCTCATGTACCTGCTGAAAATCATGAAACTTCAAGGGCCAGAAACGGGGTCTGGACCCAGGGCGTCGCAGTTCATGCGGTAAACGACAAGGCCAGGCAGGAGAAGACTCGGACTATCACAATCTTGTCTCAACTCACCACTTGAATCACATGTTTTCAGGTGAATCTAAAGCCCAAAGGAAGTATACAGAATGGATACTGAGACCTCACACAGATGTGCTATAACCATTTCAGAGCCAAGGTTTCCAAATTCTCCTTTCAAAAAAAAAAAGGTTCCTATGTTCTCCACTTGAGTCTCCCAGCTCCATATCATAACAGCAAGCTAGGCTGTCCTGTAAGCACAATGACCCACACTGGTTACGACAGATGTCCTCCAGGTAGGAAAGGGACCACAGGCTGCTCTCACGCCAGAAGCGTCGTTTTGCTTACAGGGCTGTTTCACCTTCACAGGTCCTGTTCCTGGAGCTCACTGCAGAGTTCAGGAACTGATACCTGAAATAAGTGAGCCAGATGAGCCAAAGACCTCCCATCACTTTGTCCCAGTTAGAAAAATAAGAGAGGGCAGGGGGGGGAGCATTCCAATACTAGCCTTCGGGAGAAACAGCATCTAAAATTCAGGAAAATATCCATGATTCGTAGAGTCTTTTTCTCATTTTTTCTGGACAGATTACAGTGAATAGAAGCAGAGCAGAGTGTAGAAATGAGATTCCCCAGTTGGCCAACTTGGAAGAGTGGTTCTGTTTCAGATTCTAAAGGGTAACGATCTGTTAACACTGTTGACCTCTTAGGCACCGGACTTGCTGTCTAAAAAAGTAAAACGGTCAACTGTGATAGTGCTGGTGCATGCTTCTGACCTGGAGCTCTTCCAGCTTCGGAAGTAAGGGTGAATTTGTGGATATTTAAAGCTCCGGGCCCTCCCAGCCCCACCAAGCCCCAAATTCTGTGACAGTCGGGTATCCCAGAATTTCTCATTGTCCATCACTGCTAGAGTTTGAATTCTACATTAAACATGATGCTTCAAAATTTCTTGAACTTTTTACTGAAGCATAAAACACACACCAAAAAAGAACAGAAATCCAAGTTGAACAGCTTGATACATTTCCACAACATAAACTCGCCCACATAACCAGCACCCAGATTAAACATGAACGATGCTAGCAGCCCAGAAACCCTCCCAGGGCAGGACTTGCACTCGGACACAAAACTAAGTCCCAGCAAGCAACCCATGCCTAAAAGGCATTAATATTAGATGTGCTACTTGGGAGTGAAAGACAACATATCACTTCCCTATTCTGTCAAGTGGAGCATGGTCCTCATCCCTCACAGCACGAAGGAGAGAGCTTCTCTGAACCTCTGAACCGCAGGAGCGGAGCCCAGTGAATAGGCCTAATGACAATGAACTGAAAATTAACTAATCAGGAGGGTGTTTAACCCAATCCTTTTGCCACCTGCAAAGAACAGCCTCCTCTTCCCCTTCTCCACTTCTAAAGCATCTATATAATTGGTAAAACCAATATCCACTCAGTAAAGAATAAACAAACAGCAAGGGAAGGGGGGAGTGGGGACATAATAAAGAAAAGAAAGTCACTTGCCTCTCTGAATCCACTGGGTGCTCCTTCTTTAATGGATTTACAATGATAGTCTATAATCAAGGTGCAGTGATAGGTTTAATTACCGAAGCGCTAAGTGACCTCAAGCAAACCAGATGTTGACTTCTCCTGGGTACTAACTTCTTTAAGCCTAATACTCCCAGTCAGAAAACCTCTTATCTCAGAGACAAAAGGATTCCTAGGGCAATGAGCACCAGCTGCCCGCACCCTGTAGCCGGGCTCTCTACAGCCCATTACATCCAGGAAAGGCTCTCTCCACTCCGCATCACTCAAGGCTGTATTCTGTGCCTCCCCCCCCCCCCTTTTTTTTTGAAAGCCACTTACAAATATCCACAGGAACTGGGGACGAAGTTTCCCTTTGAAAGAAACCCAGAGGCAAAAGGCTGAATGAATGACATACTTTTTCATAAAGGGAATAATCAGGCTAAAAGAACAATCACGTGCAAAAAGTCTGCGACCTTTGCTGAGGCTATGACCTTGAATCTGAATCTTCTTCTGACAAAGAATGTAGCTAATTGTTGAGCTCTGGATTCGATCTTTGCAGGAAGTTTGCAACCCTTTCCCTCCGGGGCTAGAATCCAGTCTGGAAGTTGGGGGTGAGGAGTGGTATCTAAATGACATCTGGGGAGTCCTCCAACCTCACAACTGTCCAGATAGATCAATCACTTTCTAAGGGATTTAACTGTACTTCAATCTCAAAAAAAGTTATCAGCTTCAAAGTTGATATTTGAATCTAGATTCCAAAGGAAATTATTACTGCATCATATAGACAATAACTATACCCAGGAACAAAGAATCATTTTCTGAGGTCACGGGCCTTGATATAGGTGGGCTTTCAGAGCGGATGCTTGTCTTCTGATGAACCTGGAGAAAAGAGGCTGAGAAACACCCCCTTGCCGATCATGGGCAGAGGACAATCTTCCTCATTTTTCAAATCAATAATAAAACTGTGTGATAAGATGAGTCAGTGGCCAGAGTAGGAAACCATTCTTCCTTGGCCAAAGATCAGCTGGGAGTTCTCCCAGACCTGTGTTCCCTTAACCCCGTGTCTCCTGCTCCCAAACCAACAGATTCAAGATGCGTCCCCAGAATTATTTTTTTTCTTCCTAAATTCTACCTCCGACCCATTGCTGCAAGTAGTTTAACTGTGAAAGGCCCTGACCTCCTTTCTTTGTCTCTCGGATTCAAGTGTGTCTGTTTCCTCGGGGCTACCAAGCTCAGTTGGATGGCTGGCCGGAGCAGCATGGAGCATCAGCCAACCCCTGAACAATGGGCCCCTTTCTCCGGCTGTCACATGAACAGCGTTGTGTTACAGCCATTGTCCCTCCCAGCAGAGACGGGGAGGCACGGGTTCTCACAGACCAGTTCTTCTCTATGACCCACTCTGACCAAGTCACTAAAATATTAAAAAAGAGAAAAAAGAGAAGTCGTGCCTTCTGAATGGAGCACTATGGCCCTAACGAGGGTTACGGTGCATCGATGGACCACCAGCATCAGAATACCTTGTCAAAAATACACACCCGGGTCCTACGGCATCCCTACTAAACCCCAATCATTAGGGGGGAGCCACTATGTGTGGGTAACTCTCAGGCCCCTAAAGTTTGAAAACATAGGCTAAACAGAGGCCTCGAGCTTTTCTATCCTCGCTAATGGACTCATTTCACACATGTGCCCATTCAAGGGGTGGACAGGAGATGAGGGAGCTCTGAAAGGCAAATAGCTTTCTGCTGTGGTCGTCAACTCTCACTGTGGGGGACACCTGGGGAGAAGATGGGCGAGAAAGAGGACGGCACAAGGAACGTGGGGAAGGAGACCGGAAACTAAATGATGATGATGATGATGGTGATGATAAGATAACAGTGGGAGTTGGGCCCACGAAGAGCATAGAGAGGGGGTGCAGGAATAGAAGGAGGGGCTGAAGCAACCTGGCAGAGGCTGGAGCCTCCAGCAGAGGTTGGGTGAGAACTTGCCCAGTGCTGTGTGGCTCTTGGTTTTAAGTCCCAAGCCTTGAGAGTTGGCCCTTCAGAGCCATGTTTGGTGATATTTTACAAAGCGGAGAAGACGTGACGTGATATCCATATGGGGTACACCATTTCATGCCAAAAGCGACAGTGCAGTAGTGATGCAAGATACTCTTTAAAGTAAACTTAAGGGAAAATAATGAAATCAGAACTAGAGGGTGTTAAGTGGACAAACAGTGTGGTGATTGCGGGGTGGGAGGGGAGTGGAGGTAGAGGAGGCCATAGGGGGGATAAATGATGATGGAAAAAAGAAAATAAATTTTTTAAAAACCCAGACTAGATGGTGCTAGCAGAAACATAAGCCCTGTCTCCACCCCCACACTCAAGAAGCCCCATAGTAGCTAAAAGAAATACGTTTTCTCATGTCACACCTTTGCCTGGGATGGGGGCTCAGTTTTTGCTTGAACCTCCATAGGGCGCCCAAACCACATCTGGTTTATATAATAAAATAATGCAGGGTAATATGAGGGGCTCCTTTAATGCTCACAGAGCTGTGGGAACAGGCAGAACCTAGTCCTGTAGCCCCATGCGTGGCTGTCATAAAACGATGCTCAAACGTTAACTCACCCCTCCCGTGGAGTGATTTAATCACTGTTGCCTGAAGATGTCTTGCCAATTCCTGCTGCCACATGTTTGCTGAGCTCGCTCCCCTGCATGAAATAGCCCCAGCTACTCGAATCCTCTCTCCTTCCAGGCCCCCTACTTCCAGGAAACCTCCGAGCACCCAGAGCCCCCTCTAGAATGGGTGCTCAGAACTGCCCCCGTGGTCCTGAGTGTATTAGTATACCCAGCCTTACACAGCCAGGTGTATTTTCCCTATTGTATTTTTTTAAAGGCAAGGACCTTTAAATACAGTATTTATCCCTGCGCCCTGTAGACCTAATAGGTAACTGTTGGAGCCACAATAAAACTCAAACAAATTACTTTTTGAAAGAACACCAAAAAACAGCTTGTCATCGATTCCTTGCCCAATATACATAAATAAATAAATGAAGTACCCTTCTGAAGAGATCTATGAAGGTAGATATTCACAAAGTTTCATTTTGATTGTAGAAATAATCGCCTGGGTCTAAAACAAAGATTTCCTATTTCTAGTTTGTTCTGTGAGGAACAAGTTAAATGTGTGTGTTTCGATTTTTGATTGGCCATCGAAAATCATTTTTGGGGAAAAGACGACAAGATTCTTCACCAGAAGGTATGTAGGAGATCGTTATGGGGACGGTCACCTGTGGCGAGGTTTCAGCACGGACCGAATCTCTGCAGCAGACCTGGTCAGCTGGGACGCGAGGACAAAGCACTCGGCCTCTCTCAGGGGGGCCGCCTTGCTCCCACAGATAAGATGTTTTTAACAGATGCTAATATCCCGCACATGTACCTATCAAGATGAGGTTTTTCATACTGAAATACTGTTTTCTTTGTCTTAGGAAGGGGGAAGGGTGTAATTTATTGCCCTCTGAGTAGGAAATTGAGGTGGTTGAAATGCTTTCCAGAGTTTCTCTACCTAGGAGAATAAATCACTGGAAATGAAACAATACAGGAAATCACTAGAAATGAACCTCGATAACAACAGGATATATTATCACATTCACACTTTCCAGGTTGGCTAATGGCGTGGAGTGTGCATTGTCAAATAACATCCACATGACGACTTGCAGTTTCACAAATAAAGTTGTATAGAGTAAAATGACACTGGTTTGCATCTTATTTTCATCCTCATAGGATGAGAACCCCTCTTATTAAGTGCTAAAAATTAATCCTCTGCAATAACTATTGTTAAAACGACTTTTAAAAGACTTCAGTTGGAAAGAAAAGAGAGACGCGAGAAACACAAAATCTTGGGAAATTCAAATAGAGAGAATGAATGAATGAAGACATTAAGAAACAAGGTAAGAAACTCATGTAAGTACAGCCAGACGCAAGCTTAAATTAAGGTTTTAAAAGTTCATTTTGGAAACAGAAGTGAAAATGAAGAACCCAATGACTCTTAGTTAATTCTTAAAACTAAGCTAATTTTCAGAATGAAATACTGGACACACATCCTTGAGTAATTGGGATCCCAGGTGGTTACTTCTGCTTTGCTTGAAGTCCAAACAATCTGGACATTTGTACATCACGCATTAGTGCGGTACCTTCCTGCCCTATGTCACCGGAACTCTCCTACATCAGCCAGTGAGTGAACTTATGGTGGAACTGCTCATGAGCGGAAAGTTTCATTTTTGCAGCATCACTCGCTCTGTCATTACCCTGCAACATTTTTGTTCATTTGTTCAAATGTGATTGCATGTTGCCATTATTACCAAAAATGAGTGGGAAATTTTTTTAAAAATTAAAAATTAATAGTAATTGTAAGACATTTTTGTCTCATAAACTTAATATAAATTAGTGGAAGTTATTAAGCATGCCAGAAGTGGCAAATCTCTAGTCAGAATCAGACAACTATTGTTCAGGTAAGAAAATAACCAAAATTATAGAAAGTTGAAAGAAAAAAAGAAAGGAATAAACAAGGAATGCCGTGTCTAAATGACAAGATATAATTAAAAATTTTAGAATATATTCGGCCCTCTAGGCCCAGTATCCCTTTTACACAATCAATCTTTGAACCAATTTTTAGAAATGCATCCTATACTAAAGTAGGAAAAGAAGTACCGAAAGACTCACCATGTTTCCGATCAAATACAAAAATACATACAAAGTATTTATAAGCTGAAAAGCACAGGCATTGGTACTTCCGTTTCAGGGCCCTGACACTCATTCACAGCCTAAATCATCCCAAAGGTATGATCAACTCAGGTCTTGTATCACTGTGCTGCCACAGTGTTAAATACGTAACATTAATCCAGTGGCATCTGGTGTTTCACAAGTCTTCTTAGGATATTCTATCTTCTCCTTTGTCCACTCCAGGTTACTTACTTTGTAGACTATGTCTAGCCAAATTGTAAATTCTTTTCTGGCTTCTCCACAACCCTTACTCTGTACATCGTGACTGTCCCAAGAAACTTGGTGTGCTAAGAAAATGTCAAGTAGGGTTCATTTGTTTGTTCTCCCCTTACATTTTTTAGACACTTATTATGTAACTACTGTGTATCAGACATTTGGATAAAGGCTTTGAATAAAAAATGATAATCTCACCAATCAGTTGGAGGAATCTCCAGACAATACAGTTGATTCAATATGATAGAGGATATTAAAGCCAACCACCAAGTAGAATAGGAATCATGAGACATCTCTAAGTTTATGTGAATTAGGAAATGTGTCAGAGGGGAGGTCTTATTTGAACTGCATCTTGAGGGATAAATGCGTAGTAAATAGTTGATTAGACTGAAAAGAGAAGCAAAGACATTTCTGGCAGAGGGAACAGCATCCACATCTAGGTCAGGGAGGAGAGAAAGCAGGCAACGTATCCTCCAAGAAACTGTAACAAGATCAAGATCAGTGGGGCTTAGAAGCTTGGGAACAGGGAAGCAGAGAAATAACCCAAAGAAGACAGTGCAAACCTGGCCACGTGTATCATGTTTGAGAGTTTAGGCTTTATGCTATAAACTAGTGTTTCTTCAAGGGTCATTTGAGGTCACCTCCACCAGATTCACTAGGGGATCCACTAAATGCAGATTTCTGGCCCTTGCATCTGGGGTACAACCCTGGAATCTGCATTTTCAATAAGCACCTGGATGATACTGATGCTTACCAGCTAGGGAGCCGCCATAGATTTGTAAACATGAGAATGACATGATCAGATTTATATTTTAGAAATATGCTATTAGACCAAGGAGACAATCAAGAGGAGGGTAAAACCACTGCGGCTAAATAAGCATGTGACTCGGGTTTGTATTAGAATCATCTGGGGAACTTTTGTAAAACTGCAGACTTTTCATACTTTACCCAAAAGTTACTGCATCTGAATCAGAGCAGAGGGGGCTAGGATTTATAACAGGTAGAACGATATGGAGTTGCATTTCATGTAGGTCAACATGGTCAAACTTTGGCAATTTGTCACAATTCAATCTACTATTTTTAACAAGCCCCCTCCATTCTTGATATACATCAAAGTATGAGAATAGCTAGGGAAACACAAGCAGAGCTAAATGCTTTGCCTTTTTTATTCATTAGTAATGGAATTACTCACTTTGATTAACATGCAACAATGAAGTGACATATTTATGTACCCAAAACAAATATTTTTTTTTAAAAAAGAGGTTTAAAAACAACCACGAATGAAGGTGGCTAATCTGAAGATTTTAGCGCCAGAAGGAACACAAGGTTATCCAACTTTTTCCCCATTTCCCCACACAGTTTACATACGTTGAAGCTAATAGAAGTACCCTGCTAGAGGTTATACTGAATATTTTGTTTACTTCTTCAACAATACATGCTTTTCATTTTAACAGGCATTGAAATAAACGTAGCTAAAAATTATTTGAGATTTCATTTATCGGGTGCTAGTATCACACGAAGCTTGAAAAGCCATGAAAAGGGGTATGTGTGTGGCTAAAGTGAATATTCATACATATCCATTTATTTATTTTTATATACTATTATTTTTTAATAATCCTCACCCAAGGATATTTTTCTATTTATCTGTAGATAGAGTGGAAGGGACATAGAGGGAGAAAGGGAGAGAGAGAGAGAAACAATGATGCGAGAGCGACACATTGACTGGCTGCCTCCAGCATGACTCCGACCAGGGCCAGGGATGAACCGCAACCGAGGTGCATGCCCTTGGCCATAACTGAACCCAAGACTCATGGGTCCACTGGCTGACGCTCTACCACTGAGCCAAACCAGCCAGGGCTCATGCATATCCATTTATAAAATAAAGCTAACAAATGTAAATAACACAGAACCTAGAGCAGTGCTTGAAATGTAATAGATGCTTCATAAATAACTACTGAATAAATGATGGCCCTGCTAGCCTGTCCCAATAACCCTTTGGCACCCAACCATGACCCCTCCTCTACAACTCCAGACCTGCCGCATGCACTTTCTTTCCTCAGAAGGGACCCTGCCTGAAAGCAATGGGAAGCTCATGTCTGAGCTAAGTTTGACAATACATCATGTCCTATATAGTGGGAGTAAATCCCACGTGAGCGAGGCCTTCAAAGACCACCCAAACAGAAATAATAGCTAACAGATTGATAGCTAATAAAAGCTATATTATCCTAATACAGCAACAGTTACCAATAGCTTAATAATAATAATAGCTAATATTTACTTGCTTATTATCTGACAAGCTTGTTAGCACACCACACACATTGACTCCCGTAATCCTTTTAACAGCCCTTCAGTGTAAGCACTGCTATTATCTTTCTGATTTAATAGATGGGAATAGAGAGGTTAAGAAACAGCCCAAATCATAGGACTGGAAAGTGCCAAGTTGAGAGTGGATGTCAGGCTACCTGGTCCCAGAGCTGATCTGCTATTCAACTCTCTGACCTCAGAGCAGAAAGCAAACAGGACCCTGCAAGCTGACCTCGTGGCGCAGTCCCGTCAGAAAGACGGCACTTTGGGAGAATATGACTTGGTCCCAGTCTTTTCTTCCATAGGGAATGGAGCATCTTTAGTTGAGAAGACCCTACACAAAGGGAGACCCAGGATATAAAGAAGAAAGGCAAGGAGAACCGTGAAGAAATGTCATTCTCCTCTGCCTTGGGGATCTAAGAACTTTTGGGCTAATCAAACCTCTAACTTTAACTTTCCCCTAAAGAATTTGGGTCCTCATGTGAGGATATTTTCTAAAGAAGCATCAAAGATATCATTATCCTTCATTTACTCAGTGAGACCATTCTTACCTCCAAAACCAGGGGTAAAAGTCCTAGATCAAAGGAATTTAAAAGACCAACACGAGAGAGATCTTTCTGTGGTAACTATGGCTTGAAGAATCACCTCTCACCCCAACATTCCTCGAGGAGCCAGGTATTCACCAAGAAAGAGGCCCCCCCTCTGGTGTAAGTCACCCAGCCTGTGTCCTGATACTCTGAGAGACGCTGAGAACGCAGGAAGAGGGACTATCTCAAGATCAGTACCATCTGAATGTCAAGTACTGGAGAAAGAAAAGTTTAGAAAACAAGTCAAGATCCCAGAGGAGAAGTAAATCTGATCTCAAAGGAAGTATTCCTCATTCTCAGTCTGATTGCCCCCAAACCTCTACACCCAACCATGACGACACCTGTCATCATAGAACAAACAAGACAAGGCAGTACAAGGGCAGAAATTATGCAAAATAAAATGCGTAATGGGGATGTTTCGCCATGAAAAAGACTCCAAAAAGTTCCTACAAGCCCCAAGGAACAAGACCAAATGCAAACAATAACAATAAACCTTTGAGAGGTAAACAACCCAGACTGGGCCCCTCTCACTCCACCTCACGCAGCACCGGAGTATCCTAAGGAAAATGTGCCCCCTGCCCCCCTCGCCCACAAGAAACCATCCAGCGTCCGGCCAAGGTCCGGAGGCTGCCAGAATTGAGTTTGCTCAACTCTTACCCAAGTCCAGGGATCCTGAGATTCGCAACGCAACTCTCTTCCCCTGGTTTCACCGAATGCCAGCTAAGAAACAAAATCTGTCCCAAAGAGAGCACTTCGCCTCCAAGTAGCGTCCCAGGAGAGAGCGATACTTGGGCGTCTTGGTTCAGATTCAAAGGTGGAGACGCGGGAAAGGAGGCCGGTCTCCGCGCGTTTCCAGACCCGCAGTTTTGCGCACCAGGGAAAGTACTCGCTGCAAACTTGAGTAAGGTTTTCCCGGTCTGGCCCGAGATGCTGGAGGAGGAGGGGAGTAACCCGAGCCGGGCCGGGATGCGAGCAGTTGCCGCTGCTGCAGCTGCCGCCGCCGGGACAGTGACCGCTGGAGGGGGGCGCCGCTTGGCGCCGCGCACAGTCCCTACTGCAGCCAGCAGAATCCGCCGTCCCGACTTCTGAGCCCCGATTGCAGGTCGCCCCTGCCTTGAGCGGCTTCCACCGTCCCAGAGTGACCCCGCCAATAGTTCAGTCACGAAGTTGGCAAAGCTTGGGGTCACCGCCGCGGGGGGCAGAGAGAGTGCGGGTCTGCGTCGGGACCCACGTTCGGTGAGCGCCCCCGGGTCAAAGCCTGGGAGGTGCTCTGGACCCTTTAGGGAGATTTGGGGGACTGGGAACAGCACCCGGTCGTCCGGCTGAAGTGGACCGCAAGTCCCCAGCAGTGCCAAGAAGGGTGTGGGACGAAGGGATGGGTGACCTAGCGGTACCAGAGTGTGCGAGGCGGCAACTAAGTGGATGGGAAGGTGGGGCGAGGAGTTGGGGGGATGGGTGGGGCTGAGGGAGCTTTACAAAGGCGGGGCAAAGAGAACCCCGCAGACCCGCAGGAAAATCCCTGCGAGGCCTCGCGGAGATTTCTTGGGGAATGGCTCCCTCTGCCGACTCGCCCAGGAGGTCCCGGAAGACCAGATGATAAAAAGTTAAAACCATGAAGTCTGTTAATTGGGTAGGACGTGAATTCTGGAACCTACTTCTCTGACTGTCCACCTTCCCCTTCCTTACTAAAGAATGTCCCTGGATGACCCAAGCAGATACAAGCTTCTAATTGCTGGAAAATTAGTTCTTATGTTTAGGTGAATTCTCCCCCCACCACAAACAAACAAACAAACAAACTTGTGCTCCAAACCCACCCCAAACGATCCTCTCCCTTACATTTGTATGAACTCTTTCTCTTTATGGAGATCGCAAATGCACCTGGCAAGCATGCTTCTCCTTGGTCACCCCTAAGAACAAACAGGGGAAGATTACTTGTGTTTGTGTACCAGGCATCATTGCCTCCTCTTCTGGTTAACAGGACCTATACGTATTTTTCTTTGAGGAACCAACTCTGCCACACTTAGTGAAGTCTGAGTGGAAAGGTCAGTCAGGATCGTCTGGCTTTTCCCTGTCCACGACCTAAACTAGTCCCCTCGGACCTTCTCTGCTAGGAATTCGAACTTTGATCAGAGTGGCCCAAGAACAAATAAATCCAGAGTTGATCCATATGTCAGTGTTCTAGAAATTGGCTGTTGCCCTGGCCAGTGTGGTTCATGGTAGGAGCGTCCTTCTGTACACTGAATGGTCCACCGGGTTCTATTGGGTTCCTTCGATTCTCTGTTGGTCAGAGCACATACCTAGGTTGCTGGTTAGATCCCCACCCACCATCCGCTCGCAGTGGGGCATGTGCAGGAGGCAATCAATCTATGATCTCTCTCTCTCTCTCCCTCTCTCTCTCTCTCTCTCTCGCCCCCCCTCTTTAAAAATCATTCGAAGTATCCTCAGGTGATGATTTTTAAAAATTAGAGTGGCCATTAATTTATGTCACTTAATCCCCAAAGCTACCCTTCTTTATGCTTTATGAAATCTAGTTGCTCCACTTCTTTTAATTTTTTACATCAACTTTTAGGTATAATTTACATTCAATGTATTGCTCATATTCGGTGTACAGTTTAATTAGGTTTGAACAATGTATACACCCATGTAACCACTACCACAATCAAGACAATGAACAATTCCACCGCCTCAGAAAGTTCCCCTACACCCCTTTGAAGTCAGTTCCCCCACCTCACCCCATCCCTGGCCCACTGAGCTGCTTTCTGTAGCTATCGGTTAGATTTGTCTTTTCTAGAGTTTCTAGACTGGAATCATATAGTATGTATTCCTCTGTGTCTGGCTTCCTTCACTCAGCATAATGTTTTTGAGATTCATCAATGTTGTTGTTCATATACAATGTTTGTTTCTTCTTATTGGTGAGTATTTTCCCATTGGATGAATATACCACAATTTGCCCATTCACCAAATATTGATGGACATTGAGGCTGTTTGCAGCTTAGGTTCATTGTAAATAAAACTTCTGGAAACATTCCTGTACAAGTTCTTCTGTGGACATAAGTTGTTATTTCTCTTATTTCAAAGGAGTGGGATTCCTGTTTTATACAGTGTGTGCGTGTAGCCATATAATAGAGATGAACTGTTTCTTTCTCTTTACTTTATTAATTTTTTCTTTATTTTATTGTTTTCACTATTACAGATGATCATATTTTCCCCCTTTGCCCCCTTCCACTCATCCCTAACCCTCCCCTTCCCTCTGGCCATCCCTGCACTGTTGTCCGTGTCCTTGGGTTGTGCGTATATGTTCTTTGGCTAATCTCTTCACCTCCTTTCATATGATATAACTCTATATTCCCACCAGCAATGTATGAGAGTTGCTCCATATTTTTACCAACACTTGATATTGTCTGTCTTTTTATTTTAGCCATTCTGGATATCTCTTATAGTTTAGGTTTGCTTCCCTAATGACGAATGATGGTGACCATCAAAGATGTTTACCACCTTTTCATGTGCTTCCACGCTGTTTGTTCTTTGATGACGTGCCCACATTTTCTTGCCCAATTTTTAATCAGGTCATTTGTACTCTTGTTATTAGTTTGTAAGGGTTTTTTTTTTTTTTTTTTTTTAATATATTTGAATACCAGACGTTTGTCAGATACATGCATAGCAAATTTATTCTTTCAGCCTGTCTGTTGCCTTTCAATTTCTTAATGGTGTGTTTCAAACAGCAGGAGTTTTATTATTATTCTTTTAAGTCCAATTTATCAATTGTTTTTCTTTTATGACTATGTTTTTTATGTTTTATCTAATAAATCTTTGCTTAGCCCAAAGTCATGAAAATTTTCTCCTATGGCTTCTTCCAGAATTTTAAAGTTTTAGCTGTTATGTTTAGGTCTGTGATTCATTTGGAGTTAATTTTTGTATCTGGTATGAGGTAAGGGCAGAAATTAATTAATTTTCACATAAATTTCCTGTTGTTTTAGCACAATTTGTTAATAAAATTATCTTTTCCCCATTGAATAACCTTGCCACTTTTACTGAAAATCATCGGTGATGTGAGAATGGTTCTATTTCTGGAGTCACTATCTTTTCTTTTGATCTGCAGTTCTATTGTTGTGCCAATATCATGCTGTCTGGATTACTGTAGCTTTGTAGTAGACTTCAATTTAGGTATAATAAATTATCCAATTTTACTCCCCTATTTATCACAATTTGTTTAGCTCTTCTTTTAAAAATATCTTCCATATGAATTTCAGAATTAGTTTGTTAATGTTTTAAAAAGTCACTTTGGAATTTTGATTGAGAGTGCCTTAAATATATTGATGACTTCAAGAAAATTGGCATGTTAACATTATTGAATTCTCCAATCTATAAAAATGTTGTATCTCTCCACTGATTTTGATTTTCTTTAATGTCTCTCAGCAATATTTTATAGTTTTCAGCGTACCAGTTTTTCACATATTTATAAAAATGTCTTCCTAAGTACTTTTACATTTTTTATGATATTGTAAATGAAATCCTTTTTGAATTTTAGTCTCCAATTATTTGTTGCTAGCATGGAGAAATACAATGGAATTTTGAACAGAAGCTTCATGTTTTGCAACCTGACTAAATTTACTTATTAGTTCTAATAGTTTATTTAAACTTCCTTAGGATTTTCTACATGCAAACAAATATAGTTTTGTTTCTTTTATTTCTTTTGCTTGCCTATTGCTCTGTATAGGATGCCCAATACAATGTTGAATAAAATTTATAAAAGTTAATATCTTTGCCTCATTCCCCATCTTAGAGCAAAAATAGTCTTTCAGTAAGTAGTATGTTAGGTGCAGATTTTTCACAGACATCGTTTATTGGCTGAATATGTTCCTTCATTAAAAGTTTGGTTTTTTTAACCATATATGACTTGAATTTTGTCAAATGTTTTTCTGTGTCAAGTTCTGCATGGTTTCTCTCCTTTATTTTGTGAATTGATTGAACTGATTGTTAGAACTGCCTTGCATTCCTGAGTTAAATTCTACTTGGCCAATGTGTATTATAGGCTTTATGTACTATTGGGTTTGATTTTTAAAAATGTTAGGAGTGTCTATATTCAGGAGCAACATTGGTCTGTATTTTTATTTTCCTGTGACTGTTTGGCAAGAGGTTCATCAATTTTTTGCTCTAGTCAAAGGACCTTACAGTCCTGTTCTGACATTATGATAAATGTCCTGCAGCCCTCTTGACAAACTATTGTCCTGAAGGTCTCTGCTTAGATCACCACCCTCAAGCCTTCGTCACACTTGTACTCTAGTCCCCGCTCGAGTCCCACAGTCAGAGCTTGCCTTTGGTCCGAAGGTTTCCCATGGAGTCCCTGCAACCTCTACAGCTAACTCCCTGCCCCTGGAGGTATCTGGTGAACTGCTGCTCCCCCTACAGGCTACGTGTGGTGCAGAGGGTCCCCACAGAGCTACAGCTGTCTCTGCGGACCACATTATGAGTTACTCATTACCATGGTTTTGCCCACACTCCAGAGGGTTTCTTTCTGATGGCTGAGAGACTTCAGAGCAGCGCCAGCCTGGGCGGACTAGCAAACTTTGTTGTCCAGTGGACTAAACTATCCCTTCTCCATTGAGGTCTGAACCCCTTACAATTTTGTCTTTCCTTGAGCACTTTCTCACCCCTAGAGTACAGTACAAAATTGTCATTTTTTTTTTAATCATTTATTTATTTTTTCTTTACTAATCTTTAGAGAGAGAGGGAGGGGGAGAGAGAGATAGAAGCATCGATGAGAGAGAGCACTGATTGGCCGCCTCCTGCATGCCCCGCACCGGGGATCTGGCTCACAACCTGAGCATGTGTCCTGACTGGGAATCGAACCAGCAACCTCTTGATGCATGGGTCGATGCTCAACCACTGAGCCACACCAGCTGGACCAAAATTGTCATTTCTTATAGTCACTTTTTATCAGAGTTAATAATTCCTTAGTTAATAATTAAAACCCTCTTATTTAACCCACTGTGTGGTTTCTGTCTCCTAAGTGAACCCAGACTAATGCTGTATTATAAGATATGAACTTTCTGCTCCTAGGTGTTCATTGAAGACTAGTCACTCTTCATTCTGTTTGTCAGTCCTGCGTGGGCTCTGGGAATTGTTCAGTTTACAGCTTCTTAATTAGTGGGTGCCTAGTCTTATACAGTCTCACCCTTTTTATCATGGTTTATAATTCAGCAATAGAAGGACCCTATGCAAATTTCTGGAGGTCTTTCCTTGTGTAATTCTCTCCTCTTTGGTATCTTGTTCTCCAAATTTCATCCGCCTCTGCCTCCCTGAATTTCAGTGTGTGTCTCTCCTGTGCTCCCCCACGCTGTGGTCCAGGGAGTACTTCTAAGTCAGAAAGCCAGAGTGATTGATTCTAGGCTTCACCTCATTTGCTTACTTTGCTCAGGGATCACAATCTTCTTACCTAATGTCTAAAAAGAGTTGTTTCATATATTTTGTCTAAGTTTTGGTCACAAAAGGAAGCTGTTTACCTTTGATTTTTTAGGAGTTACTTTTTAAACAAACTCCTTCACATTATTGGTATGTTTTTATGTATTTTTATTGAGTTGGATAGACTTTGGTTTTGAATGTAATGCAGCTCTATTACATTCAGCCCACTTTCTTCATCTGAGCCACAGTATTTCATTGGATTTCTCTCCCCCCAATTATGTTATAAATCCAGATATAGGCTCATGTCTTCAATTTACCTGTCTGGTAATGTTTCCAATAAAGGAAGTCAACTCTGGATGATATTTATGTAGGGCTGAAGTGAGCACATGAAGCATTTCAGATAAAGCCTGGACAATCTGGATTAGAGTGAGACCTCTCCTACCTTCATTCTAAATACTGTAAGAACTATTCATATGGTGTGAGATTAAATGGGCTTTTTTTTGTTGGTGGTGGTGGTAACTGTACTATTCTGTTAACAGAGAATTTATAATCAACTAAAGCTCCAATTATTTTCCACATTTGCTCTTCAGCCTGATTTTTAAAAATATTATTTATACAATTAGTTGAGAGTTTCATAGTAATCTTACAGGACAATTCACTTAACCCCATGAAATTCCATTTTTCTACATGTGGCCCATTTTAGAACTTGTTGACATCCTGAGAGAGCTCATTCTTGTCCTAGCATATTAGTTACCCATCTCGAAATCAAGATATGTGAAAATTGACCAGCAAGCCACAATGCTGTTGAGCAAATACTGATTAAAAATCAGCCCTGGCCGGTTTGGCTCAGCGGTTAAAGCGTCGGCCTGCGGTACAGAGAGACCCGGGTTCGGTTCCCGCTAAGGGCACGTACCTCGGTTGCAGTTTGTCCCCAGCCCTGGTTGGTCGTGCGGGTGGCAGCCACTCGATGTGTCCCTTCACGTCGATGTTTCTCTCTCTCTCTTCCTCTCTCTCCCTCCCACTCTATCTGAACAAAAAATGGAAAAATGTCCTCGGGTGAGGATAAAAAATAAAAATCAAATACTGGTACAAGTCAAAGGCCTATTCTAACAAAGACTTTATTTTCCGTTTATATTTATTCACATCCTGTAGTAAGGTCATTCAACCACTTATAAATACAGCTCTATTACATTCAGCTCACTTTCCTCATCTGAGCCACAGTATTTCATTGGATTTCTTTCCCCCCAATTACGTTATAAATCCAGATATAGGCTCATGTCTTCAATTTACCTGTCTGGTAATGTTTCCAATAAAGGAAGTCAAGTCAGCCGGGCAGTTCTCTCTCTTAGCAAACAGGATTGACCTCTTAACTCCGTGACTCCCTCTGTGGTGCTCTCCCTCACGTCTTTAAATCTGCTGTAAAGCTTGCTCGGGGACAGGAATAGACTCGGGCTCCCAGAATCCACCGCCCGTGGCCCACGGCGGGAATCTGGGGCGCGGGTAGTGGATGCCACACCCTGTGACGAATTTCAAGCCCTGGCTGCTGCCTTCCTATCCTCACCGCCCCTCGTTCATGCAGCTCGCAGCTCCTGCTGGATGAGGCCAAGAGAAATGGTTTCATTAGAGGCCTCTTGCACCGCTCAGGAGACTGTGCTCACCCCCATGCTCTTACTTTGCCCGGAGAGGAACCGCAGGTGGAAAGGGCTGTCCTGGCAATGAGCTGTGCCACCTTGAGGGGGGAGAAACACGTCTAATGTGACCTGTTCCTCTTACCTTCTCCGGTGGGCCTGGTGGAGCGCTCCGCTCCCGGGGGGGCTGCTACTCCTCCGCTGGGCTCCTGGGCTTCCCACGGCGTTCCCGTCTCTGGGTGATTGTCCAAGTCCTGTTCTCCAGGGTCTCTTGGACCCTACTCAGAGGGACTCTACTGGTTCACAGGCCACTTCAGAGTCCAAAGCTATGACCCAGGTGTTTACACCTATTACCTGACTCCCATGTGGGAGAACTGGATCCTTCGGCCATCTGGGGCCAGATCCCTCAGCTCCCACCGTCCCTTTCGTCCGTGGATTGATGCCAACTGCTGTTGTTGGCGAGGGAGGATACCATGAGGGATGTCCTATTGGGCCATCTTGCTTACATCACTCTCTCCAAATTTTATTTGACTGTGAAAAATTTTTACCACAGTAAGAAGTACATTTTTCATCATGACCAAATTCATATCTTCATATGTATATAATTGGAACAAGTTTCATGAAACGACACACATACATGTCATGTCCTCTGATCTTTCCTCTTCCAGTGCTTCTCAGACTTCACTGTGCCTGTCAAATAGCCAGGGGCTGTATCACTACGTGATTCCGACTCGGCATCTGGGGCGGGCGGCACCTCTGAGCACACGCCTAAGTGGATGTTTCTCTCTCTCAGACCGCATCTGGAGTAGCCGAGTTCTATTCTCTTTCATTTAGTAAGTACTAAGTTATTCTTATGACCCTCGGATGTATCGGGACTGTTAGTGTGTAAAAGCGCTACTGGTGTATTTTCAGGAGTAAAACTGCTTGGAGAAGCTCTTAAAGCGACAACATGCCTGTCTAGGACGGTCTTGTAAAAGACTACCTGTAGAGTGGTATCACTCTTGGAAGCGGTTCAGGCTTCACCTCCCATGTCCCAAGACCAGACCACGACAGAAGTGAAGAATTGAGACCCTCCTGACACTGCTTTTTAAAAATTGTAAAATTGGGCGCAATAAATAAATCTATTCCAATTTGGAATGAATAAATCTAAGCATCTTGCATATAAAGGACCCTCATAACTGTGTGGGAAAGAAAGGTGCAGAAGATGACCAAAAGTAACCATGGCAATGATGTGAGTACCAGGGGAAAAAAAACAAAAACCATTTCCTGTGGCGTGATCTCCTTTTTGTCTGAAATACCAATGCTTACTGTGTCCATCAAGGTTTTTGTTTTCAAGTAACAAAAGTCAACACTGACTAAGTGAATAAAAGCAAAAGTGGGGGAGGCTGTTGAGAGACTCCAACAGAGATGGGAATCTATGGGGTCAACATTTAAAATAAGAAGGAGCCTCTCTAAAGGACTGAGAAGGAAGAATCAAAGCCGAGGACTCGAGCAGAAACAGTCGGGTCACACTGTCCCTACTGAGATAAATGAACTTGAACCATTTCTTTTCTTAGTCCTCATATCATGCTCTCAAGAACAAAGGCACAGGAGAGAGCATCCATTTGGCTGAACTTGGGTTTTGGGTTTTCTCTTGCCAGTCCTGGGGCAACAGGAAGTATGTGGCTCTTCAAACTTCCATACGGACTCAGGTGCCTGATATACCACCCCCCTAAGAGCATAGAAAAGTGGTTTGTGACACAGAATATTTACAATTCTTTCAAATTTTGCTCTAAACTGCAACAGAAAAATGAGGCAGTGATTATTAAAGGCTGAAGGACCAAAGGAGGGCTTTCTGTGGTGGGAAGAATCACTGTGATTTTGTATCTTGTTGGTAATGACCCAGTACACAGCTAGTGTGGGTGGGAAGTGGCTCATTGTCACTTCCAACACTATTTCCGAGCATTCCTGGCTATTTTAGCCACCATCCATCACCAGAACTCTATCTGCAAAACTGAAATTCTATACCCATTAAATAATAACTCCCCATCTCCCTTTCCCCAGCCCCCAGCGACCACCACTGTACTTCCTCTCTCTATGACTGTGACCACTCTAGGTACTCATAGATGGAATTATACAGTATTTGTCTTTTTGTGACTAGCTTATTTCACATAGCATAATGTCTTCAAGGTTCATCCACATTGTAGAAGATCTTCACTTTTTGAGGCTGAGGCATATTGCATTGTGTGTGTGTGTGTGTGTGTGTGTGTATACACCATATTTTGTTAACCATTCTCCTATGAATGAACACTGGGTTGCTTCCACTTTTTGGGTCTTATGAATAATGCTACTATGAACATGGGTTTACAAATATCTCTTCGAGACCCTGCTTTTCATTCTTTGGAATAAATACCCAAAAGTGGAATTGCTAAATCATCTGATAATTCTGTTTCTAATTTTGCTAAGAAGCATTGTACTTTTTCCCATGTGACTGCACCACTTCACATTCCTACCAACAGTGCACAAGAGTTTGTTTCTTCACAGCCTGCCAACATTGGTTATTTGCATTTTCTTTTTTATAGGGTGGCCATCCTAACAGGTGTGAGGTGTTATCTCATTGCAGTTTTGATTTGCATTTCCTTAGAGGTTAGAGATGCTGAGCACTTTTTCAAATGTTGCTGGTCATTTCTGCTTTGGAGAAATGTCAAGTCCTTGCCTTTCTCATTTTTTTTTTTTTAATGGGACTGTTTGTTTTTAAGTTGTAATAGTTCTTTATGGATCCTGCTATCCCTTGCTCACTCCGCTGCAGACACGTTGGTCTAGTTTCTTTTCTTCAAACACATCAGGCGTGTTTCCGCCGTGGGGCTCTTGCTAGTCCCTCCTCGCGGAATGTGTGGCTCCCAACTCTTCTGTGTCTGACTCAAAGGTGCCCACTCGGTGAGCCCTCCGATCAGCTGCGGTAGCTCATCCCTGCTCCCCCAGCAGCCCAGTCCCCTTTAAAACGCTCTACTTTTTCTTTCGTTCTTTAACATTGCTTTTTATTTTCTAATATCCTACCTCATTTACATATTCGTTATGTGTATTGTTTGATATCTGTCCTTCCCCCCACTAGACTATCAGCTTTTCATGGTCAGGCAGGGACCTGTGTCTATTTTGTTTACTAATTTGTTTCAAGCACCAAGTGGTGTTCTTGTGCACACAGCACTTTCTCAAAAATAGTGACTATATTTTAAATAACAGTTTTATCACTCAGTAGAGAATTTTTATTTTACACTCGCAAATTATCTCTTCTAAGCAGAAAACTATTTTAAGAGCAGAGGCTTCCGAATATGAATTTCTTTAATTCATTCAACATTTGTCCAAATCACCGAGTTGCACAAATACGGCTCTCAGTAGACTCAGTCTTATCGCTCAGATTAGAATAATTGTCTCACTGGCTATATAAAAGTAAAGAAAGGGAGGAGGAGATGCAGATAAAGAACTAATTAATCAAGCCTTTAACTCTTCTGAAAACCCAGGGAATTTTTATCAGCCTGCTCTGTTATTTACCTAACATTACTCTCTGGAATATTAACATTATATCCTGAGATTTACAGCTTTATATGGCCATGATGTATCCACACAAGCCTTCACTTTAGCAAGTGCCCTAAAACAGTCTCTCCTTACACTTCTGATACATTCATTCACTTTGGAGCATTACATTCAGAAATAGAATTTATAGTGAAACAACAGAAGATTGTTTTATTAAAGTGAAGTGCTTTGCAGTCTTTTTCATAACACATTAGGAGGCTAGTTCTGTTTCTATGGCATCGTGGGGGGAGCCCTCGGCAAGGCTTCTCTGGGGACCCAGCCCTGCTCACCACTCCCAGCCACCCCTGGGCTGCCTGACCCCTGCTTGAGAAGCTCTGCTAGATTAGATGATGTCACAGGAAGTCAACTCTTACATGTGGGTGGGTGAGACCAATCCTCCATGACAAACGTGGTTTACAACTTCAAACTGCTTTCTTCACAAAATTTCCTTCATTTTTTTTTTTTATTTTTTGCTTTTTAAAAAAATCTTCACCCGAGGATATTTTCCATTTATATTTAGATAGAGTGGGAGGGAAGGAGGGAGTGGGGGGGGGGAGAGAGAGAGAAAGACATTGATGTGAGAGAGACACAGCAACTGGTTGCCTCCTGCATGACCCCGACCAGGCCAGGGACTGAACCACAACCAAGGTACATGCCCTTGACCGGAATCGAATCTGAGACTCTTTGGTCCATGGGCCAACGCTCTAACCACTGAGTCAAACCGGCCAGGGCCACAAAATTTTCTAACAAACATTTTGTCCTACATAGTCTACTCTTTTTTTATTGTTTTTTTATATTTTTTTTAATTGTTGAAAGTATTACAGATTTTCCCCTTTGTTCCCCATGGACCCCCTCCTTCCCGCTCCCACCCCCTCCTGCTTTCCCCAGCCTAGTGTCTGTGTGGATTGGTTGTGCATATATGCATATAAGTTCTTTGGTTTATCTCTTCCCATCCCCCATCCCTCTGAGGTTTGTCAGTTTGTTCCCTACTTCCATGATTCTAAATCTTTTTTGGTCAACAGCTTATTTTGTTCATTATGTCCCACAAATAAGTGAGATCATGTAGTACTTGTCTTTCTCTGACTGGCTTATTTTGCTCAGCATAATACTCTCCAGGTCCCTTCATGTCGTCTCAAAGGGTAAGAGATCTCTCTTTCTTACAGCTGCATAGTACTCCACTGTGTATATGTACCACAGCTATTTTATCCTCTCCTCTATTGATGGGCACTTGGGCTGTTTCCAGATCTTAGCTATTATAAATAGCGCTGCTATGAACACAGGGGTGCATATATTCTTTCTGATTGGTATATCAGGCTTCTTAGGATATATTCCTAGAAGTGAGATCACTGGGTCAAATGACAGTTCAATTTTTAATTTTACAAGGAAACACCATATTATTTTCCATAGTGGCTGCACCAGTCTGCATTCCCACCAGCAGTGTACTAGAGTCCCCTTTCCCCACACCCTCGCCAACACTTGTTGTTTGATGATTTGTTAATGGCGGCCATTCTGGCAGGTGTGAGGTGATATCCATAGTCTACTCTTAATGTTTCAAATAACAATCTTTTAAATTTTTGTTTATTTATCTTAATCCTTACCCGAGGATATTTTTCTTTTTATCTTCAGATAGAGTGGGGGTGGGGGAAGAGAGAGAGAGAAACATTGATGCAAGAAAGACACATTGACTGGCTGCCTCCTGCACGACCCCAACGAGGGCCGGGGACTGAACCATAACTGAGGTACATGCCCTTGGCCAGAATAGAACCCGAGACTCTTTGGTCCGCAAGCTGATGCTCTAACCACTGAGAAAAATCAGCTAGGGCAATAGTTTTTTGAATTTTTAAATTGAACATCTGAATATTGTAGGACAGCTCCTCACACCTTCGGTTGGATTTGTCTGTTGACATCCAGCTTTAAACACCCTTCTGTCTCTTCATTACTTGGCAGAGGCTGGAAGCCTGGGACGTGTGTTTCTCTGACACCCCAGCCAGAAGAGTCTGGGTGCATTTTTAGACTCTGTCTTACAGATAAACTCATGTGATCCTTGACAGGTAGCAGGAAGGGAGGCCAAAGTCATTTTCCTTACTTCTTCGGCAGCAGGGGAAGGCAGGGTACTGGCCTCCTGGATGTGAGTTTCTGTAGCGGCTTCTGTTTCCCCTGCCATCCCACCCATTTTGGAGCCAGAAAGTACCAAGAGATGGGCAGGTGTACCCTGCATGTTCCTGACTGGCAGACACAGGCGCTCTGACTGTGTGGTGGTGCACCTTACAGTGAGTGGCCGTCCCCTGCCATGCCTCCTTCAGCCCGGTGATGGCTCTGTGAGCACCTGGGACCTCGGAGTAGAGGCCCTGCCTGAAACACATACAGTGCGTTCGTTGTCTGTTCTCCTCCGAGGCGTGAATGAACACTCCTCTTAGGGTATAAGAACACGCAAGACGTATAACGAACATACAGCTTAAACTTTCATTTCATGGTAACAGATATGTTAATACTCTAAACTTTCTTCCTATTTATTTAATAGGATGTAATAGTTAGCATAGAGTTTGTCTACTCACATCTCAACAGACTCATCCTTTAAATGTCCTATCAAACTACTAACAAAGACGATGGTTTCTCCCCAGTTATTTTTTAGCCATGAGTAAATGAAAGAATATCAGGCTTCTAATGTTCTGCTTCTGTGCTACCCAAACACATGACCAGATGACCAGAAAATGAAAGAGATGTGGATCTCTCAGTGAAAATCAGGGGCTCTTTCTAGAAAAGAAAAGAAAGGAAAAGAAAGTGGGTAAAGAAAACAGCAAGTATTTACTACCATCTAACTATCAAAAATATAAAAGTAATCTTTATCTGTGCATTACACCAAAACAAATTAAAATAAAGATTTAAGTGTTCAAAGAAAAGACCCATTAAGACACTAGAAGATAATCTCAGTGACTATTTTTTAAAGTCTATTTCTTTTTTTTTCTTCTTTTTTTAATTTACTGATATTAGAGAGAGAGAGATAGAAACATCGATGAGAGAGAACATTGATTGGCCACGTCCTGCATGCCCCCCACTGGGGATTGGGCCCACAACCTGGTCATGTGCCCTGACTAGGAATCGAACCAGCAACCTCTTGGTGTATGGGTCGACACTCAACCACTGAGCCACACCAGTGATTATTTTTAAAACTCTTATTTAAGAAAACATTTTCTTCTTCTGGTCAAGATGGCAGCATAGGTAAACGCAGTTTCACCTCCTCCCACAACCACATCAAAATTACAACTAAACTACAGAACAACCATCATTCAGAACTGCCTGATATCGAGCAGAATGGAAGTCCTACAACTACAAAATTAAAGCAGCAGCCACATGGAGGCTAGTGGGAGGGGTGGAGGCGTGGACAGGCTTGTCCCACTCCCACGTGTAGTGGATAAAAATCAGGAGGGACACCTTGGCAGGGAAGGTGTCCCTGAGGAGTGAGGGGTCCCTGTCCCACACCAGGCTCCCAGCTCAGGGTTCCAGTGTCAGGAAGAGAAGTCCCCATAACTTCTGGTTGGAAAAACCAGTGAGAACTGGGGCTGAGGGAGGCTGCGGCTACTGGACCCCAGGCAGCTCTCCTTAAAGGGCCCACGCACAGACTTACTCAGACTTGCTCCGTCTTAACTTGAAAGGGAGGCAGCTTGATGGGTACCAGAGACATACAGGGAAGAACTGAGCTGTTTGGCCTTGAGATGAGGGTTGGAGAGGTGGCTTTCTCCTGGAAAGACATGCTGGTGGAGCTGATGTTCCCTTGGTGGGCCCTTCCCTGGGGCAGGAGACAGCCACCATATCTGGGACTCCAGCAACCTAGTTCACACTGTTTTCCTTGCCCTGGTGATTCCCTGAGGCCCTGCCCCACCCAATTTTGGGCCCACCCAAGCTGTTTCCAAAGGCTTTACCATAGGATTGGCCTGTCTTGGATCTTGCTTCAGAGTTTCCTAAAATCTCTCAAACCAGCAGCACCTGGTCTCAGCAAGCCCCATACCTCTCATTAAGTACCCCCAGGCCTGGCACTAGGAGCACCCAGCCTTGGTTCACAACTTGGCTTTGCCTGGGCACCTCCAGCACAAGAAGCAGCTGCAGATCACTTTGTAGCTTATGCCGATGGTTCTGGATAAAACATAGGGAGTGGCTAACCTTGCCCCAGAGCCAGCACACCCAGTGAACAGCTTCAAACCACATCAAAACACCACCCAACCACCTCCACAAGTGACACACTCAATGAGTGGACTCAGTGGGTACCAGAGCCCTGATGAAGTAAGTCTTGCTCTGTGTGGTGGGCCCCTGCACAGCTGGTCCTCCAAGGTAGTCAGAGGCCAATGGTTAGTGGGCACAGCCAGTCCTTAAAGTTGATCAGCCTGAGTAAATCCCTCCCATTGCTAATAGCAATTAAGACTCAATTACAACAGAAGTGTATATAGTCCACACTAGGGGTGTACCTCGAGGGCCCAGCTGGGGTGATCAGGGAGGCTGTGCCACTGGATCCTACAGGACACCTACAATAGGCCACCCTATGAAGCCTAGGAGACATAGCAACGCTACCTAATACAAAGAAACAATCACAGAGAAGCAGCCAAAATGAGGAGACAAGGAAACATATCCCAAATGAAAGAAAAGAACAACACTCCAGGAAAAGAATTAAACAAAGTGGAGATAAGCAATCAATCAGATGCAGATTTCAGAAAACAGGTTATAAGGTTGCTCAAGGAACTTGGTGAGACATTCAAGGAACTTAGTGAGACCTTCAGGGAATTTAAGGAGAACTCCGAGGAACTTAGTGAGAACATCAACAACATAAAAAAGGACCAGTCAGAAATGAAGGATGCACTAACTGAAGTAAAGAATAATTTACAGAGAATCAATAGTGGAGTAGCTAAAGCCAAAAAGCAAACCATTGATTTGGAAAATAAGGAATCAAAAAACATGCAATTAGAATAGCAGAAAGAAAAAAGAATTAAAAAAAAAAAATGAGGATAGTGTAAGGAGCCTCTAGGAAAACTTCAAGCTCCCAACATTTACATCATAGGGGTGCCTGAAGGAGAAGAGAGAGAACAAGAAATTGAAAACCTATTTGAAACAATAATGACAGAAAAATTCCCTATTTTAGTGAAGGAAACAGACATACAAGTCCAGGAAGCATAGAGAGTCCCAAACAAGATGAACCCAAAGAGGTCCACACCAAGACACATCATCATCAAAATGCCAAAGGTTAAATACAAAGAGAGAATCTTAAAAGCAGCAAGAGAAAAGCAGTCCGTTACCTACAAAGGAGCTCCCATAAGGCTGTCAGCTGATTTCTCAAAAGAAACTTTGCAGGCCAGAAGGGAGTGGCAAGAGATACTCAAGATAACGAAAAGCAACGACCTACAACCAAGATTACTCCATCTTGCAAAGCTATCATTTAGAATTGATGAACATATCAAGAGTTTCCCAGACAAGAAAAAGCTAAAGTTCATCACCACCAAACCAGTATTATATGAAATGTTGAAGGGTCTTCTTGAAGGAGAAGAAGAACAAAAATATGAACAATAAAATGGCAATAAATACATTTCTGTCAACAATTGAATCTACAAACAAAATGAGCAAGCAGAACAGAAACAGACTCAAAGATACAGAGAAATTTTGTTGCTTCCCAGATGGGTGGGGGCTGAGGGATGGGTGAAAAAGATGAAGGAATTAAGAAGTACAAATTGATTGTTAAACTGATGAACCTCAAAGGGAAGGGGAGAAGGAGGGTGGGATGAGATAAACAAACAAACAAACAAACAAACAAACAAACAACAACAAAAATATATATATATATATATACATATATATATATATATATATATATATATATAGTGTGGGGAAAGCAGGAGCGGGGCAGGATTGGGGAGGAGGGGTGTCAATGGGGAAAAAGGGGGGGAACATCTGTAATACATTCAACAATAAAGATGAGTTAAAAAAAAGAAAAAGAAAACATTTTCTAAGTGTGACACAAAAGTAAAAAACCATTTTTAGAAAATAGACAGGTTTTTCAAAACACTTCTAAGTTTTAAAATATATAAAATTTAGAAAAAAGTAGTACCCACCACCTAGATTTAACAATTATTTACATTGTGTTATAGTTGCTTCATCCCTCTATTTTATTTTTTTTTTTCTTTATTGATTTTAGAGAGAGAGGAAGGGAGAGGGAAAGAGAGACAGAAACATCGATGAGAGAGAACATTGATTGGTTGCCTTTTGCATGCCCCCCACTGGGGATTTGGCCCACAACCTGGGCATGTGCCCTGACCGGGAATCAAACCAGCGATCTCTCAGTGCATGGGTCGACGCTCAGCCACTGAGGCACACCGGCCGAGCCATCCCTCTGTTTTTATATTATTGCTAAGTAAATGAAAAATATTGAGATATTTCACTTCTAAATGCTTCTACAGATCTCCAAAAAGTTGAAATATACTCTTACAAAACCACACTACATTTATCACACCTAACAAAATTGACACTACTTTCACAATACCATATACTATCCAGTCCACCATCAAATTTCCTCACTGAAACAAACAAACAAAATTTAACTGTTAAAATCCAGGCCAATACCTTCTTCACCCACTTTTTTTTTTTTTTTTTTGCCTATGACATTGATTTCTCTAAGAGTTCAGATCAGTTTTTTTGTAGAAAATACCACATTATGGACAAATTATTTCTTCATAGTTTTACCTAACGTGGTTTAAGATTGCTAGATTTCATTCCAAAATAAAAAGGAAAGAATTGAGACCGACATCCAGAGCTGTCCATCATGGTAGCTGCGGGTCGCATGGCCATTGAGAGTGTAGCTAGTGCCACTGAGGGACTGAATTTCATTTCATTTTAATTAATTTTAAGTTTAAATAGCCTTGTGTGGCTAGTGCCTACTGAATTATTTGTGAAACATGAAAATAGATGTATAAAATGTCTACATTCTGTCTGTACGTACTAGGTATTTAATAAACGTTGGCCTTCTTTTCTTCCAAATATGTTTTTGAAAAGAATGCTATGCAATATATTATCATATAGGTTCAAATGAAGGTGCATGTTTCATCTTATGGTGTGATTAAGACCTTTTCAATAGCAGAGAAATAAAGGTCATCGGTTTACTTCAGGAATCTGATGATCAGTGCCAATTGATATAGTTATCTGGTTCTACCCATGATCCACCTGAAAAAAAATATCTCAGAAATAGTCCAGCCCTTCTGCAGTCTGTGTCTACATCTTTAACATTTATATGTAAGGCTTAGGAGTTAGAATTCACATTTTCTGAAATAGCTGGCCCTGCACTTTTACTTTTCTTTCAAATTGCTTATAGAGTGTGGTTAGGATTACTTAGACCAAGCCAGGATAATGAAATTCAATGCTGAGACTTTTATTCCAGCTAAGAAAGAGGGTCTCTTTTTCCATAATATCAAAGCTGGAAAGATCGAAGCTGGAGCTCCTGAGAGCCTGCTTGGTAGTGAACACAACCCAGAGAAAGCAGAGCCGAGACGTACAGAGAGAGTCCCCGTTGGCCCTTGCATCCAACCATGCGTGCGGCAGACAATGCAGAATGAAAAGAAAAAATCATGTCTATACTTTTTAGTTTTACAAACCAATAAATTCCTTGGTTTTTCTAAGCTAATTTAGATCGTGGGTCCTTCTGCTTTTTGTATCTGAAAGAGTGCTGTCAAAATGTCACAACCAAAGGAGCATAGAATTTGGAATTGAACGAGCTAGATCTTACTATATCTCTGATCCAGTTTCCACATCTGGAGAGAATTATGCCGTCCTCTTGGGCCTGTCGTGAGGACTACTGTAGACAGTATGATCCGTATGTGCGGGCCACTCTGGCTATGCCAGTTCTGTTTTTTATTTTCCCTGGGAGCTGGATTGACGTCATACCCTTGAGTGTTCACACACAGTTTTCTTCTATTGATCATTAAAAAGTTGTCCATTAATACCCATATGTAACGTGAGGTTAACCTGATCTAAATAGAGAGAGGCATTTCATACAATTGGCAATGGAATGTTCCCCATCTAGGTTCCTGAGAATCAGCTGAGGGAGCAACAGTACTTGACTTTGGGTCACACAGAGCCATTAATGGCTGTGAATGTGTGTTGCTCTTCACACAGCCTCTTCCTTTTAGGTTTCTGGCACCAATATAATGGGGATTTAATCTTGTGCAGGCTCTGGTCACATGGTGCATTCTTTTGCCTTCTCAAATGTAACTACACATAGAATCTCCTCTGTTGGCACTGACCATTTACTTGCCTCTTATGATCACACTGGCTTTAAGTTAAGTAGTTTGATATTCAGACAGAATATAATTAGCTAATCTTTTATGGGATTACATAGGCTAAAAATTGACACAATAAAATACAGGAAGCATGTTTATGGCCATCTAAATCCCTGCATTAACAAAGGTGAGAAGAGTATACAATTCCGATGCATTTTCAAGAAAATATCCCTGGCATAGAGGATTAGAAATATATTTGAGCTAAATTTAGAATTCGGGAAAAGCAGTCCTACAGCTTACTTTCCATTATTTTTTTTCCCCTTCAACTAAGCTCTTAAGCTGAATAAATTAGTCTCCAAGATGTTTAAACAGTTCAGTCTATGTGGTTTATTATAAAATACAGTTGTAGAATCATTGCCAAGTTACCCCTAATGCCTGCATTGTCATAACTGGAAATCTCTAACAAAGACATCAATGTGCTGCTTACCTATTAATTTTAGCTTTTTATCTATAATTACTCACCTTCCACTTGACAATCTCTCTTTCTTCCCTCAAAGTCTCCAGAGCATTGCCTCACATTCCTGAAACCATATTCTTATTCTATCAGGCACAACGCCACTTTCTATTGTCCAATAGTCTAACTAAAATAACCTGTCGTGCCTTTAAGATTTTCTTTCATTCTTTTAAAAAGCTTATACTGGTATATTCCAAATTGTTTCAAAACCAAGAAAAGCAATTCAATGTATCTGTCAAAGTAGGACTACCTAGTACCACATATACTTCTGAAAGCAGTAGGGTATTTTTCTTGTTACACATTTGTCTTAGCATGGCTTGTATTGTAGTTTCAGTAAATATTGTTAAGAACCTGCTCTCCCCCACACCTACCTCATCTCTACTTCCACCCCATCCTCAGCGTGACCTTATGCGGCAGGACAAACTTCAGTGAATCCAGAATTTCCCCATCCCTGTCAAGGCCTTCTTTTCAGACCAGGCAGTTTGGCTCTGAGGACCCAACCAAGGAGAGGAAAGAGATCGAGCGAGAGAGCAAAAGCACGTAAAACGGAAATATCTGGGAAGATATACGATAGAGTTTTTCTTAGACTCAATTTTAGAATTCTTTGGACTGGCGAAAGGGAAGAACAGAAAGGAAGGAACTATAATAAAGTGAGTTTGGACCTATATGCTGTAACCCTTGAAAGATTTGAGGGTGATAAAATGATTCTAGACAGGTTTAAGATCTTTGAATAAAAGAAGATTTGTGTGTGGGAAGGTGGGAGTGGGGTGGAGGGGGTCAGTGGGGGACAGAAGGGGGGATATCTGTAATACTTTCATCAATAAAGATATATTAAAGGAGATTTGTGGCCCGCTTTCTGTCTAGACACCAAAGAGACAGCAAACCACCACAGAAGAACAATGTTTATTTTAATTGTGTGCTGGCTGCTGCTGGCTGGTTTCCCCCCTTCTAAGCTGTCCCTTGTATCACGGGGTCGAGAAGTCTGGAAACTGTGTTTCCCACTCTCCCTTGCTAGGCAGGTTTCAGCTCAGGACCTCCAGTGAAAAGGACTTGAATAAGATTCAAATAAAATGCTGGAACATTAGATAGTCTCATGAAAAAGAAAAAGGCTGGACCCGTAACTTACACCATTTACAAAAATTAACTCAAAATAAACCTAGGAACTTTCTTTCAACTTAAACAATAAAAGTCTTGGTAGAATGGGGGTAAATGTCTGTGATCTCAGATTTTGGAATGTATTCTTAGATATGACATTGGAAGCACAGGCAGCAAAAGAAAAAACAGATAAATTGGACTTCATCAAAATAAAAATTTATTAACCAAAAGACATTACCCAAAAGTGGAAAGACAGACCGCAATATGGGAGAAAATATTTGCAAATCATATATCTGATGAGGGACTTGTATCTAGGCTGTATTAAGAACTATTACAAATCACCCTGGACAGTGTTTCTCAGTGTTTAGAATGTCTCCCCCCCACCCCAAAAGGGTTTCGGGTTTGACTTCTGGTCAAGGTTGTACCTAGGTTGCAGGTTCAATCCCCAGCCCCAGTCAGGGCAACCAATCTGTGTCTCTCTCACATCAGCATCTCCCCCCCACCCCTACCCCCAGCCACCTAAAAATCAATAAAAAAATATCCTCAGGTGAGGATTAACAACAACAAAAAAAGACAGGGAAATGCAAATAAAAACCACAATGAAATACCACTTCATACCCACTAGGAAAGCTATAAACAAAAATTAACAAGTGTCAGTAGAGATGTGGAGAAATTGAACCCTGATACGCTGCTGGTGCAGCCACTTTGGCAAACAGTTTATCAGTTATTTAAAAGGTTAAATTTAGAGTTATCATATTACCCCGAAATTCTACTCCTAAGTATATACCCAACATATATAATGTATATGGATGTTCATAGCAGCATTATTAATAATAGCCAAAAAGTGGATACAACCCAAATGTTCATTAAGTGATGAATGGATAAATAAAATGTGGTCTTATTCATACAATGGAACTTTATTCAGCAACAAAAACAAAGTACTACCTTGGCCAGGTGGCTCAGTTGGTTGGAGCTTCATCCTGGGCACAAAAAGTTTGTGGGTTTGATTCCAGTCAGAGCACATACCTAGGTTGTGGGCTCAATCCCTGGTCTGGGAGCATGAGGGAGGCAACCGATAGATGTTTCTCTCTCTCTCTCTCTCTCAAATCAATGTTAAGAAAGTACTGGCACATACTACAACATGAACAAACCTTGAAAATATTATGCTAAGTAAAAGACTCCAATCACAAAGGACCATATATTTATTTATACGGAATGTCCAGAATAGGCAAATCGACAGAGACAGCAAGTAGGTTCGTGTTTTCCTAGGACTGGGGAGGTGGATAGGGGGGTTAGGATTGGGTTGCTTCTGAGGGTAAGAAAATGTCCTAAACTTGATTTTAGTGATGGAAGCACAACTATGAATGTAATAAGCCAGCGAATTATACACTTTAAGTGATCGAGTTGCAATGCATATAAATTATATCTCAGTAGATCTGTTTTGTTTTGTTTTTAATAAGATTAAAGGAAAGAGGAAAGGCAGAGCCACAACTCTGGCTGTGGCTGTGGCAGTGGCAGCCACGTGGCCCTGCAGCAGCTGCGTGGCTCTGCTGGGCACAAAGGCAGGCTCAGAGGAATCGGGGCTGGAGGGTGTGGTGTCCTGCTAGAGCCGCAGCAGCTCCCTGGAGTGCCTGGGCATTGCCTAACCCCTCACTCTCCTGCCTTTTCCTTTCCAGTCCTTCCAATGGGTTTGGAAGCTTAATTCCCCTGGTTAAATCTCTCTCTGCTTGAAATTCCTGGAGTGATATGTTTTCCTAACCAAATCCTAACTAGTATTGTTGCCTGGAGAGCATCCATTCTCCTTGTTCTCTGCCTAACACGTTCGATGGTCGTTCAAGCACTCACCCCTCCGCCACATAACCAAATACCCAAGGAGGCGGTGAAGCCACCCTCAGCCTCAGGGTTCAGCATGATTTTAGTCTAGGGTCTCCCACTCCTCTTGCTATGAATTGGTTCAAAAATAGGTATGTGGCCAAGTTATGCAAGTAGAGATAAAGAGGGGTTTTCCAGAGGCTTCTGAGAGCATTCTTCTTTATTCTTAATCAAGAAGCATGAGCCCTGGCCGGTTTGGCTCAGCGGTTAGAGAGACCCGGGTTCGGTTCCCGCTAAGGGTGCGTACCTTGGTTGCAGTTTGTCCCCGGCCCTGGTCGGTCGTGTGGGTGGCAGCCACTCGATGTGTTCCTTTTGCATCGATGTTTCTCTCTCTCCTTCTGTTTCTCTCTCTCCCTCCCACTCTACCTGAACAAAAAATGGAAAAATGTCCTCCGGTGAGAATTTAAAAAAAAAAAAAAAAAGAAGAAGCATGAGAAACCAAGTAGATATAAAAGAGGAAGCCCCAATTTCTGCAGGCGGCTATCACACACCCAAGACAGGAGTGTGCTGTAGCATGAAGATCACAGGCAGGGCAGAGACAGAAAGAACCCCAGTCTTGAATGGCATTTGTAAACTGTTGGATCCCACACCCTGAAGCTCACCTCACCTCCTTATATGAGTTAATAACTTCCTTAAGGCAGTTTGAGATAAGTTTCCTGTTACAGCTGCAAACATCTTCACTTATGTCCTGAGCCACCTTGAAGTGGCAGCCTATCTATGTGAGAGGGCTTGAGATTACCCAGTTTCCCACAATCCCAAAGTGCACTAGATGTATCCAAAAGTTATCTCTAAAACCTGAGCACTTTAGCTGGGGAGGGAACCTGGAGGGGCCTTGCAGCCATAATGAGGGGACACAGGAGCAAGAACCACACAAAACCAGAGGTGATGTAGGCATGTGGACATCATGACAGAAGAGCAATGACAGCCAGGACCCAGATGAGTTTCTACATCACAGCAAAAGCCCCATAGGACAAATGATAGCCTGGGGCCACACCCCCCTCCACCTGACACTTCAATGCAATTACGGCCTCTCCCCATCCCTCAGATTTTAAGAGAATGACAGACTGACTGGGTTAATTCTCTACCACTAAATAGAATGAAGTATCAGAATAAAGATGGTTGGATCATAGAAAAACGAAAGAAGTTATGAACTGAGGAAATCATAACCCTAGAAGTATGCATCCCAATCATGCAGAATTCATTCTTTCACCAGTGGGTGACAGGGTGGCATGATTATTTTGATTCTGAACTCCACTGGAGTTTACCAATGTTGCCATCGTGGAAGGTCACAATCCATCTCCTCTGCTACCTATTCTCATCTGGAACGGTTCCGAGTTCAGGCTCAAATCCTCTCGCACGTGGACTTTATTTTGCTTGTAAAATTTTGCCTGCAACCCTGTATCCTTTCCCTTACATGTCTTCCAAAGTCATATTGTTCTAAATCTGAAGCAAAGAGTAAATTTTAGTTACTGGTGGTAATATGTAACTCAAAGTCATCTAACTTGAAACATGGAAGGACTTACATCTCTTCTCTCTTTTCCCTGACCAACTTTGTAGCACTGGAGTGGCGCACGGTGCTTGAACACAACTTTCATCATCACGTAATTTCTTTTTTGTTACATTTCTTCTTCCTCCTTTGTGTTCCAATCCTTTAAAATCATCTCATTTTCTCAACATTATCTCTCCCCAAGGAGAGACCACTGAGGCTAACACAACTGTTATTTTCTCTCTATTCTGAGATTAAGAAGAAATTTCTATTTTCATTCCAGAGGGAAGAAAATTCACTGTGCAAAGCAATACCGAGCACAATGGGGAAAGTAAAGTTAAATATCAGATTGATGGGTATCTATCTGATTCCTGTTATCGTTCTTCTACTAAAAAAAATTAAACCCATGGACTTGCAGAAAATAATTTTATCTTTATATTTCACTACTATGTTAACCTGTTAACGGAGCGGGACGTATAAATACGTCAAATGTTGCATACAGTAAAAAGGGAATTCCCCGGTTATTCCCCGGTTAACAGGTTAAAGATATTACTTGATCATTTAATTTTTTAAAAGTGCTACTAGAGTAGTAGAAACAGATCTTAATTTTAAAAATTAATTTGAGCCCTGGCCGGTTTGGCTCAGCGGTTAGAGCATCGGCCTGCGGTCCTGAGAGACCCGGGTTCCGTTCCCGCTAAGGGCACGTACCTCGGTTGCAGTTTGTCCCCGGCCCTGGTTGGTCGTGCGGGTGGCAGCCACTCAATGTGTCCCTTTCACATCGATGTTTCTCTCTCTCTCTCTCTCTTCCTCTCTCTCCCTCCCGCTCTATCTGTACAAAAAATGGAAAAATGTCCTCGGGTGAGGATAAAAAAAAATTAAAAAAAAAATTAATTTGAAAAATGAAAGTCTTTTTACTCTTTGTGCTAGATTTTACAACTTTATAAATAGATAAGTAATATGTAGCAATTATGTACATACCTATTACTAAAAAATTTAAATAAAAACTAGACTTATTCTGTATCTTGTCACCAAAAAGTTGAGTTTCTGCATAAGTCTGTTTGCCAAGGACAAAACTTTCTTATAATACTTGAAGGTTTTATTTTAATATTTCTACCTAATATTGACTTACAACTTTGTGCTATGGGTTACTATGTTCGTTAAAAAGTTTGCTATAAAAAACTGTATGTGTTTACTTAAAATTATAAACTAGATTTGTCCTAACAGGTGGTGTTGCCCGCCAACTTTAAGAGAATGAATTCAGCCCTGGCCGGTTTGGCTCAGTGGTTAGAGCGTCGGCCTGTGGTCCGGAGAGACCCGGGTTCGGTTCCCGCTAAGGGCATGTGCATGTGCAGTTTGTTCCCGGCCCTGGTTGGGTCGTGTGGGTGGCAACCACTCGATGTGTCCCTTTCACGTCGATGTTTCTCTCTCTCTCCCTCCCACTCTATCTGAACAAAATATCAAAAAAAAAAAAATGTCCTCGGGTGAGGACTAAGAAAGAGAATGAACTCATTTGGGCACCACCTGATGGAGCTCAAATGATTCCAGCCTGTATAGAAGAAACACAGGCGTTTTCTTAATACTATTTTTTAACATTTAGAAACATGGTTTGTAAAGCTGCATTTAAAGAAAAGGGTCTAATATTCCTTTTAAAACATGATGCCAGGTAGAGTTCTAAACTGGCAGGCACAGGTGACCACAGAGGCTTTGGTCATCTGGGGGCAGCGATGGCAGAGTTCCCAGGGGCACCCGAGTAGCAGAGGTGACAGCAGTGATCTCCAGGGGCGGACGGTGCAGGGGCAATAGCATGTCCTCCCCAGGCCAGTTCCATGGCCCAGGTCCCTGAAATGTACTAGATGAAGCGCTCCCAGCAAACAAGAGTATAAAGCATGAAAGAGACAAGGAACTCAGCAAACGAGAGCTGCAACCTCAGTAAAGGGAAAAGAATGTCCCAAGAATGACAATGAAGGAGAGGTCCTGAAAAGCAAAACAGCAAGTCAGAGAGTGACCAGTCCCTTGTGAAGTGGAAGGATGGTCCAGGGTATATATTTGCAAGAAAAAAACTGAAATTCTTGGAGTTTTTTGAGGTGTTGGACTGAATTGAGAGGTTGTTCTTTTATTATTATTATTATTATTATTATTATTATTATTCCCTTTCCTTCTCTTCATCCCTTGTCTTCTCTCTCTCTCTCCCTCTGTCAGTGTATCATAACTGCAGATTTAAAGGTGGGTAATTATTAACTCCTGGAAAATCAAGTTGTATATGAAAGGAAATTGTAGGACACTGTGAGACTCACCTGTGTATAATAATATTTATATAGACGTACTAATTTTTACATTGGATACTGATAGAACCCAAAATATTGTCACAGTGAAGAAGGTGAAAAAACTAAATCTTACTTTTCACAAGACGTGAATTGATAATCTTCAAAAAGATTGAAAAAGCAAAACTTAAGTATCAGAAAACTTTTCTTGTTTGAAAACATGGATGTAAATACCAGTAAAAATTGTTCAAAGTGTTGGACTGTTGACTCTGGGAATAGCAATCAGATGCTAGAAAGAGTAAGGCTGGGGATTGTTGTTATAAGCTAGCAGAACTTGTCATATTTAAAGGCAATTGGAGTTCGGCTGGTGTGGCTCAGTGGTTGAGTGTCAACCCATGCATCAAGAGGTCGTCAGTTTGATTCCTGGTCAGGACACATGTGCAGGCTGTGGGCCCGATCCCCAGTGGGAGGCATGCAGGAGGCGGCCAATCGATGTTCTCTCTCATCAATGTTTCTATCTCTCTCTCCCTCTCACTTTCTCTCTCTCTAAAATCAAGAAAGAAAAAAAAATTAAAATAAATAAATAAATAAAGGCAATTGGATAAAGAGGTGGTACATATATACAATAGCATATTACTCAGCCACAACAAAGAATGAAATCTTACCATTCGCGACAGCATGGATGGACCTAGAGGGTATTATGCTAAGTGAAATGAATCAGACAAAGAAAGAGAAATACCACTTGATCTCATTTACATGTGGAATCTAAGAGACAAAATAAATGAACAAACAAACTCACTGATGGTTGCCAGATGGGAGGGGTGATGGAGGGGTTGGGTGAAAAAGTTGAAGGAGTTAAGAAGTACAAATTGGTAGTTACAAAGTAGTCGCAGGGATGTAAAGTACAGCACAGAGAACAGAGTGAATAATATTGTAATAACTATGTATGGTGCCAGGTGGGTTCTAGACTTATTGGGGGTGATCACTTCATAAATTATACAAATGTTCAATTACTATGCTGACACCTAAAACTAATGTAAAATAATCTTGAATGTCAACTGTAAGTTTAAAACTTTATAAATAAAGTGCATATGTGTAACTTCAACAAAAATAAAGATTAAAAATTTAAATAAGAAAGGTTAATCCCTTCCAAAAGCTACATTACTATTTTCATTACAATTGAATTGAGTTTATATATTAAACATTTAGGGAGAATTGATTATCTTATAAGTCTATATTTCTCTCTAGAAATAGGGATAAGACTTTTTCTGTCCTCAGATAGAGCTTTATCATTTTCTCATTATAGGTCCTATGCATTTCTTGATGTTTGTGCCAAAGCATGTTATGTTACTTTTTGCTATTATGATGACATATCTTTCCATTCTGTTGTATTATAACCAACTGTTGTGACTATATAAGAAAGCCCTATATTTTTCTAACTTGCCTCCCTACTGAACACTTACCTTCTAATATTTTTTCAAATGTCTTCAATTTCCTAGGTAGACAATCATATAATCATACAATTATAATTGTGTGTTATGATTTTCCTTTCCAACATGTATGACTCATTTCTTTTACCTTTTATCTATCCTATTGTACCAGTTAAAACTTGTTGAATACAATTAATAGTGGGAGTGAAGGTTGTATTTTTCTCAACTTGAATGGAAATACTCCTAGTTTTCCTTAACACGAAAAATGATTTTCTATTTGATATCAGATAAAAATTTGATTGCCTAGTTCTTCTAGTTCTAGGATTTTCCCTATCTAAATAGTCTTTCATACTTTCTCATTAGCATTTGTCTAGTTGTCCATTTTCCTCCCTTCAGTGTATATTTCTGGTGGTATGAATCAGTGTTGGGTTTTATACCAGAACTGAGAACAATACCTAGCTCAATAAAAATTTGTTGAATGGATGAATGAATAGTCAGTGATGGGCAGGTCACCTCTGGAAGGTGCCTTGTCTCTTTTAACCTATGAAAAGCATCACTATTTGCCATGGTGTCCACTGCATTTGCATTTATGGGATAGCATCACTTCACTGTCATCTGTTAACTGAATTTCCCAGCATTTTATTTTATTTATTTATTTTTTTAATATGTTTTTATTAAATTTTTTAGAGAGAGAGAGAGGGAGGGGAAGAGAGGTAGAAACATCGATGTGAGAGAGTAACATCCATCGGCTGCCAGTTTTATTTTAAATGTTTGCATCTGTGCTTATGAGTATGAACTACAGCTCTGTTATGTGCTACCTTCGGTTTGTTTTCAGGATTATATTAACCATATTAAATGAATAAAACATTCCGTATGTTTGCTCTGTAGCAGTTTTACAGTCATATGAATTAGCTACTAAGTTAAGAGCATTTGCCAAGAAAATAATCTGCCGCTTGGTGCTTCTTCGACTTCTTCAGTCATTGTTCTTCCCTCGTGCTGTCTTTTTCCGTATTATACCAGATGTGTGTGAGCAGGCTTTCGCTGTAAAAGTTAAGACGACAGTTCAGTGCGGACTAAAACCGTGAGGCTCTACCCCCCCACCCATCCCCACCGTTAACCAGGGTTAACGGTTTGGTCCTTTCGTTTCAGTATTTTCCCAGTGCCCTCCCATATTTATATGTATTCATACACGCATGTGCATGCGTGTGTGCGTGTGAAATAACAAACAAAGCCATTATCCTGAAATTTCTTTGTCCCCACTTTCCTTGGAAGGTTTCCACATTATAGATTATAAAAATATAAAATACACATACTTCATCCTTTTTAATAATGTGTGCCGTTCAACATATGGCTTTACCATAGTTTATTTAACTGATCTTCTAAGGATGAGTGTTTGGCTGTTTCCCATATTTCACTATAATTAACATTCCTGCTGTGATTGTTTTGTACGCATGTGCATGTGCATGTGAAAGAGTCTTTAGAATAAACTCCTAAACAGGACTTGCTGACTCAACAGAAGGGCAGTTTTTATCTTGATAGTGAAAAATCGCCCCACCAAAAATGTTTTGTCATCTCACCTTTCTACCCAAGAGTTACCATGTGCCCACTGGCCACATCCTTACCAACCCTGGGTATTAGCAAGATTTTATATTGTTGGTAATCTGATGAGTAAAAACTGATTGAAAAAATGTACCATGTTAATCGACATTTCTCTGATCACCAATGAGGTTGTACATTTCTATAGAATTTAATGAACATTTGTATTTTTTTTTTAATAAACTGCTTTTCTTATCCATTGCTCATTTTTCTACTAGAGTGTATGTCTTTTTTCTATTGATTCATATGGATAGTAATCCCTTTAAAATATCCCTGGAAAATATATTTCCAGGCTGTGGGTTATCTACTAATGTTGTTTATTATGGTTTTTTGTTTGTTTGTTTTGCCTACAGAAATTTTCTTTTTAATCTTTATGCATTTAAGTATGTGACTGTTTCATATCTAGCTTAGACAGGATTTCTTCACCCCCAAGCTTATGAATATGTTTTTTTCTACATTTTCATCTAATAATTTTATGTTTTGTTCTCTGGGTATGGTGTAAGATATGTGTCTAAATGGAACTACTAATCACCCTAGCTGTATTTCTTTCTAAATATTTGGTTTTGGATAACCAATTTGGATTAAAAATTCTGATTTGGAGTAATCAGACTTCACCCTAATTTGAGAAGTAAGTAATCATCTTCCAACTGATTTGTTTACCATCTTTATCATTAGTAGCAGATTGTACTTACGTAGTTCTGACCCTATTCCAAGCACTCTTCTAAGTGCTTTATGTACCTTCACAACAACCATAGCATGTCGATGGTATAATTGTCCCCATTTTACACATAAGGAAACTAAGGCACAGAGTTAAGTAACTTGCCCAAGAATCCAAAGCTATTACGTGGCTTTGGCTTGAGAGTCAATGCTAATAACTATTATGTTAAATCTCACTGTACATACTCCTGTTTCTAAATTCTGTTCAATCTTCTTAATCAATATCTCTGCCTATACCTACATCAATTCTGTACTTTTACAATTATATTTTCAAATGTGTTTAAATTTCTGAAAGAGGGGATTTCTCCCATTTTCTTTTCTTTTTAGACTTTCCCAGACGATTACTTGTTATTTTCTCTATTATTTGACCTGTAGAGTCAGCTTACAAGTTTTATAAATAATAATTAGGATTGCATTGCATTTCTAAATTCACTTGGGAAGGATTAGTGTTTCACAAATATTTTCTGTTTAGGAATGTGCTATGTATTTATATTTAATGGATCTTTTATCTTTTCTCTATAGTTTTGAAGTTTTCAACATATGAATCTTATGTTCTTATTAGTTATTTTATCATTTTTATTGTTGTTGAGAATGGGTTCCCTTTTCTCTATTTCATTCTTTAATACATTGTTGGTAATATATAGAGAAGCACTGATTTTTTTATGCTGATTTTGTATTAACCATCATTCTGAAACCTTAATTGATTCTAATAATTTTTCTTGAATTTTCAAGACAATTTTTTGTTTGAAAATAATTATACTGTGTCTTTTCTTTATAATATTTATGTACCACATTATATTCTTTTGTCCTATTGCATTAGTTAGAGTTAGATTCCATTATAAGCTTAAATAACAACAATACTGAGAGCAAATTTATCTTATCTCTAATGTAAGTAGGAATCCTTCTAATGCTTTATACCAAGTATGATATTTGCTCTTGGTTTATGCTAACCTTTATCAGCTTAAGGAAGTTTCCTTCTGTTGTTAGTTTGCCAAGACTTATTGTTTGTTTGTTTTTAATCAAGAGTGATTATTGAATTTTAGCAAATGTATTTTTGCCCATAGTTTTTCTTCCTTTTACCTATTTTGTAGTGAATTACATTAATGGCTTTCCTTGTGTTGAGTTATCCTTGCATTTATAATAGTTATATGTGCCAGGAGCTATGGTAAACATAGTTATTAGATTAATACACTTTGGAGATTGTCATCTACTCTTGATGAACTGACCTACTATGAAATTTATTATTAATTGGAATAATTAGTGCATTTACATTGAATATAATTATTAATATTGTTAGGTTTCATTCTACCACTGCGCAGTTGTCTTTCTGTTTTTTCCATCTCATGTTTGCTTCTTTGTCGGTTCTATTTTGCCTTCTTGAGATAATAAAAATTTTTTCAGTCCGCCATTAAAGGCCTCTTTGGTTTTTTCTCTCTCAGTTGCTCCAGGGATTATAGTAAACATTCTTTTTTTTTTTTTTTATCCTCAACCGAGGACATTTTTTCATTTTTTGTTCAGATAGAGTGGGAGGGAGAGAGAGGAAGAGAGAGAGAGAGAGAAAAACATCAACGTGAAAGGGACACATCGAGTGGCTGCCACCCACACGACCCAACCAGGGCCAGGGACAAACTACAACCAAAGTATGCGCCCTTAGCGGGAACCGAACCCGGGTCTCTCAGGACCGCAGGCAGACGCTCTAACTGCTGAGCCAAACCGGCCAGGGCTATAGTAAACATTCTTAATGTATGAACCTACTTCTAATTAATATCATAACACTCATGTAAAATATAAGAATCTTGCTACAGAATTCCATTTATCCAATTGAATTCTTAATGCTATAAGAAAGAAGAACCTAATTGACATTTTTCTTTTTATTCTTCCCATCTTAGTTCATGGATTCCTTTAATTATATTTTCTTATCACTCCCCTTCTCCCCCCCACCTCTCTTTCTCTCTCTCTTACACACACACACACACACACACACACACACACACACACACATTTTATCATTACATACAGTAGAAATGCCGCAACACATTGTTATTATTTTTGCTTGCTTGAACCAGTTGATTATCTTTTCAGGAAACTTAAAGAAATAAAATTCATTTTTATTTTTCAACATATTTATCATTTCCAATGATCTTCATCCCTTCTTACAACTCTAAGTTTTATCTTTAGCCCAATAAACTTTCTTTAGCATGTCTTTTAGTGCCATGTCTACTATAAATACATTTCTTCAGGTTACAGTCACCTGAAAAAACATTTTAACCTCAATTCTAAAATATTATGAAAGACACTGCTTTGGGTTTTATGAGCTTCTTAGATCTTAAGATTGTTTTTGTTTTTGTTTTTTTCCACCAAGTTTTTACTATTTGGGGTTATTATTTCTTCAGATAGTTCTGACTCATTCTCTTTTTTCAAATTTCCTCTGAGGCTTTAATTATATGTGGAACAATTGATACCATTCCACAAAAGACTGGGGCTCTGTTCATTTTTTAAAATCTATTTTCTCTCTATTTTTCCATTTTTAACTTTTCTATTGGTCTATTTTCAAATTCTCAGATGTTTTATTCTGCAGTGTTCAATCTCCTCTTAAGTCATTGCTCAAAATTGTCATTTCGAGAATTTTTAATTGATACATTATAGCTTGTATTTCTCTTTTAAGATTTCCCACCTGTTCCTTCACTGCCCATGTTTTCCTTTAAATCCTTGGACATGTTTATAATCACCATTCTTAAAACCGTGTCCTAACTCCACAATCTGAGTCATTATCAAGATCTATTTCTAATGGCTACTTTTGTAAAATCTTGATTACACATTCTGTTTTCCTGCTTCTTTGTATATGTGGTAATTTCTTTATTGCATGTGCATGTCATGAATGATACATTGTAGAGCATCGGTATTATGTTGTCTCCCTTTGAACAGGACAGTGTTTGGTTCTGGGCAGCAACTACATAACCAGCTCATGCTCTAGATCCTTCCATCTTCATTTTATGCTTTGTTTGGGCAAATCTATATTGATTTTGACCTTAATACTAAGATATGATCATACTCTTTGTTTCTAGAGAGTGGCCTTTCTGGAGTCTCAATCGAATGCCTGAGTGTGTTCAGTGAAGTCTTTTCATATGGTTGAACCAAAATTCAATCTATTTTAGCACTGCACGACCTCTGGCATTTCCATTCAGTTCTTAGCTCCACAGCAGCTGCTGTCTTGCAAAATCTTGAGGTTTTACAGAATCTTAACCTGTACATGCAAAGCTCAGAGCAGCTCTTACCCGGAGAGCTACGAAGAATCTCCTCGCAGACATTTGGGATCTCCCCCTGTGTAACTCATTCCTCTCTGGAATTCTGACCTCAAAGGTGGCTGGTTTCACGCCCCTGGTTTCCATTTCTGCCTCCGCAGCTCAGCAAGACATTTCTTCACATGGGCTCCATGTCTCTGCCACATCCAGGAAGTGCCGCAGACATCAAGTCAGGTTCAATGTGGCGCTCACCTCACGGACGTCCTGTCTCACTAGGACCCTCGTCCTGCACTGCCTATTTTCCAACGCCTAAAAATAGTCACCTCACACATTTTGTTCAGGGTACAGTGGGAGGGTAAATGCAATAGCACTTATGTCATCGTGACCTGGAAGTTAATAGAAGAACCTAATTGATAGTTTTCTTTTTATTCTTCATATCTTATTTCATGGATTCCTTTCATTATATTTTTTTGTCATTCCTCCTCTTCTACCCCCACCTCTCTCTCTCTCTCTCTCTCTCTCTCTCACACACACACACACACACACACACACACACTTTGTTATCCTTTGGGATAATAACACTTCATATGTTTTTCTTTCTTCTCTAATGGCCTAATTCTAAATTGATTTTCTTTAGAAATTTTTAAAACATGTTTTAATTTATTCCATCAGTGTCAAGAATGCAGTAACAAATATGGGCCCTCCTTGTTCGACATGAAAACTTTATGACACTTTGCTTTCCCTTTTTCTACCTCTCTCCTTACCCCATGTCTCCAGGGAGTGGTTTTTCTTTTAATAATATACATTTTTCTTTTAAAGTCCTTTGTTATAAATTGTACTTCGTTTCATAATCCCATTATAAATAACTCCTTAGACTTACATTAGGTTTTGTTGCTCACTGCTCTTTTTTTGAAAATGTGTCTTTATTAAATTCTTTGTTTAGATTTGTTTTTGTTTTTTTTTGAAGGTTTACTTTAAGTTATATTTTTCAAAAAGCATACATGAGTCACATAATTTCTGAGCTGTTACCAATCTGAACCAGGCTTTCATTTGCCCTTGCATTTAGATGATAGCCTGGTTTAGTACATAATTCTTGGAACATAATGCTTTTTCTCCAGAAGTTTCTACATGTTCTCACATTCACATTACAAATAAGTAGTCTCATTCAATGTTTTTTCCTGTGGTGATGTTTTTTCCCCCCTAATTGGCTGCCTCCAGCATTTGTTCTTTATCCAGGACATGGAAAACCTCCTGAGTATGATTCCTTTTCATTACACCTGCTCAGTCTTCGGCAAGTCTTCTGCACGTAAAGACTGAACCTTTCCATTCAAGACCCCGTCTTCTTTTGTATCTTTGATTGTTGCTTTTCATGCCTCCATACTAGTTTCTCCCCCTGGGACCCCTACCACAATAATATGGCTTCTCCTGCTTCAATATTTTCTGCCTCTTGCTTTTTCTCTCCAACTCCCAGACTTAGAGCTTATGCTCTGCATTTTGGTAAAATGTCCCAGAGTTACTCTTCTTTTTATTTCCAAGCCCTATACGTTTGTGTCTTCATTTCTACATTTCTGTGGAAGCCTGTACTTACAAGAATTAGTGTTGGATCATTTCGAATCTAAGAAAATTAGCTTCCCCAGCCCCAAGTTCTTCCCTTTATTCCACAGTACATCTGTTTTGCTAGAGATTGTCACCCGAATGCTCACATTTGACTCCTCTCATTTGAACTACTGAATTCCTTTACTTATCTGGCAATTTTTCTCTTATCCATAAAGAGGAGGAATTGTTTTTTTCCAGCATGAACAGCCCAAATGTGAGCAGTGGCCCCCGGTATCCCCTCCACTCACTCAAACCTGTACCAGCTCCAGCCCGACGCCGCAGCTTCGTGGGCACAGGTGAGACGTTTCTGCTGATGATGCGCAAGGGTCTTTTACATCCCTTTCACATGCTCGGATGGCTTCTTTCTGAGATGGGAAAGAGAAAGGCACCAAACACGCGATTAAGGTGCCAACCATCTTTGTCACAGAATTTTCTGTGTATTTTTCCTAGACTGTGACAAGAGAAATTTTACATTCGTTCCTCAGTTGAGAAAAATACAATTCTTTAAGAGGAAAATCTGATATTCTTCAAGTTCCTTCCTTATAGAGAAGCAGGAAACTTGTTTTGATTCCCACATTTTAATGCAAAGAGCCTTTTATGAGGGGGAATCGGGAATGAATTTTTGAGTTACTTTCCCAACCAATAAAAACATTTTTAAATACTTTACTTGAAACCACCTTTACAATCTTGAATCTATCGTGGACTTCTGTGACCAACTGCTCAAACAAGGACAGAGAAATATGTCCATGAAAGTTAAACTCTGCTGCATGCAACTGCGAGGCAGAAAAACCACGGCAACATCTGTATTGTATCCTGCCGATATGTTCTCTCTTATTCTCTCTTATTCTGCAAGCACAGGATGCCTTTACTCTGTCAGCTGCAACAATATTCTCGCTCTGCAGGAAGAAACAAGTGTGGAATATATATTATGCTACCACATTACACGCATACCTAAGCAGAAAACAAAGAAAATAGCCATTTAATATATAACTCAATTTTGCCTCCAGGGACAGATAAAAAATTTTATTATAATACCCAAATGGCACAGTACATAAATATACATTGGAAATGCGAGAGGGCTAAGTCAGGCTCTTTTGTCTAGATGCTGCTGGCTAAAACTTTATCATCTGACCCTCATTCTACCCTTTCCTTCCCATAGACATGAAGTAGGTATATTTTTTCATGAGCGCCAGGAATTTGGGACAAGGGAGACCAAAACCCATCACCATTTTTCAGCGGATCATTAAGTTCTAAATGTCTGTGGAAAATAGCTATTGGCTGATATCTCTCAGTTTCATTTCAAACATACCTTATACAGAGGTTTATTAATAACCAACCAGGAGAGTAAAAAGACAGCAACTAAATTGGTAATTTAATAACTTCAGATAATTTTAGTGGCTTAGTGGTGTTTATCCTTTGTGAAATCAATAACTTTTCATTTGGAATCTTAAATCCACTTTAATGAGCATTCTGCTGACAGCAGTTTTATTTACAATCCATGTTTCTATAAACAAAAGCAACAGAGGCTTTTACCTAGATAACAGTTTTTACAGTTAACTTTTGCAGACCATGTGACTGATTTGAATGTATAAATCCCTGCAATTCCATGACAGATGCTTCTTAAAAACTTTAAATGCGTTTAACCAGAGAAGTTACATGAGAAGAGTGTTCTCAGTGTGGAGAACCTGAATGTTGAATGGTTTTTATTTGCAACATGTCTGAAATGACTCTTCTAATACTGGTTCTGTCTTTGAAAGCCCGTACAGAGCAATACGTGACCAACTCCTTGTAGGTAATAAGTGAAAACCATCCTGTAATAATGCCACTGGCTTTCTATATAAGTTGTGGGTTTAACTGAGTTCTAAGCTCAAAATATTTGTCAACACACAATACCCTATTTTTTTTTTCCTATCTTTCCATTCACTTACTCTGATTTAACTCTAATGTCTTCTGCACTGTTTCTCTCCCTGTGAAAACCTTTTGGGTTCACAAAAATCTCTCCATAGAAAACTAATTAGAAACACCCACCACAAAACAAGGGGCTACGTCTATTGCTACAGTAATCCGCATTACGCTGCCTCTCTGCCGCAGACCCAAGGAGCTCTGGAAGTCCCCAGAGGGTGTCCAGAAATGAAACGATGGCCTTGGGCTCATCACCCCTTCTCTGTGAGATGCTGCCCTGTCTTACAGTAATGTTGCCCCCTGGTTGCATTTTAAATCTATCGCGTCTTAAGGCAGCAAAACTCTGCTGCGTTGATTTCATCTTCTATTAAAATTCTGCTTTTCACAGAAGTTCAAAAACGACTCCTTGGTTCATGTGGAAGACAGAGCACCAAGTGATGCCTTCCCAACGTGTCCCTCTCTCTGGGCCTTATAACAAAACCTCTCCCTAAGCCGCCTCCCCCGCCAAAAATGCAGATCATGCAAACAGACACCCAGGCAGACTCCATAGCCCAGTTTGGCCCTATCTGTACATATCCAAAGGTCACCCTATATCAATGAATAGCCTGCTGTGTTGCTTCATGAACATTCCTTTGCCATGAGTAAGGAGAATGCTTGCCTGAGGATGAGCTGGCACAGAAGAAACACGCCCAGAGGTGAGCAGGGCTCCCCATTCATGCCTCTGAGCCCCTGGAAGCAGCAACCACCTTTGGTCTCTCAATTACATGTGTCAGTAAATTCCCTCTTTTTGCTTAAGTCCGTTTGAGTTTGGTTTTATGTCACTTGCAACTGAAATAACCTTGACTAATATACTAATAATTACCAAATTTTATTGGGTCGTATAAATGTCATTGCCTTGGGAACTTGAAACAACAAATCTCAGAGATTTCCAACTGTGGAAACTACAGCCTGATGAGTGATTTAATTAAACATGTCCATATAGATCACTTCCCAAACCACACACACAGAAATGAGGAGAGAGCAATCTGAAGAAGGAAAGGGGAAAGCTTTTGCATTAGAAACAATGTATTAAGGCAAAGACATCTGCTCTGTGAAAGACTTGGAAGATCAACAGTTCCAGTTTCTGTTGTTATTAAATTGTATTCCTCTTCATTAAAGTTAAATGCATTTAGAGAAATTAAGCATATCAAAAACTTGGCAGTGTAATATAAGCGATGATTCTTTGCTTATTTGATAACATCCTCCTGTGAGTTGATTCATAATTTTAATTTTGGAAAACAGTATTTCCTTGATGGGGACTGACACAATGATGTGAGCTGCTACATCATTGTGCATGAAGTCATATCGACTGTGAAAGGAAACACAAGCCAAGTGACTTTACCAGTTTTTCAAGGAGCATCATGACATTAATGTTTCTATATTGTCTCGAGAAGATCACATCAACTAAAGAATTGAAATTAAATCTCAGGAGACAATCTCTTATCCTTTTAAAGATAACTACAATGATACTATAAAAACAAAACTTCTGAATATTTTTAATAAAAAAATGTTTTAAAAATATGTATCAATATCAAGTACCTACTAGGGATGGACACGTGGCAAGAAACAGACAGCTTGCAACCTACTGAGAGAGGAAAGCATCATCTAATCGCAGAGAATTCTAATTCCAGTTGGGATAAACGTCACCAGAGAAATGTGCCCAGCGCCACAGAAGCCCGTACCGCGGCAAATGGACCAGGAAAGAATTTTATACAGAAGTGATAGTTGAGGACGGACTAAGTGGTAAGTGAGCCAAGAGGGGAAAGAGCACTCTAGTGAGAGGGACAAGCCTCTCCAGAGACGTGGAGTGGGGTGGGATGAGAACCAGAGACCTACACTGGCTGGGAGCCTGGGCCCAGGGAAGGGAGGTGGACAGGGGCGGGGTGGGCTGTGCAGGGGGGTGAGTTTCCTTCTAAAACACTGGTCAGAACTTGAAGGGTGTTACGTGAGGCTTGGTAAGATCAGTTTTCATCAAAATAAATAAAATAAATAAAGTTGGCTTCAAGCTGGATAAAAATAGGGGAGGGGGGGATCAGAATTCAGGCAAGGAAAAATGGTAGCTGGGGCTGGTAGGAGTGGGAATGAGGAAGATACAGAAGGGAAAGTGTCTTTTTTTTTAATTATTTTTTTTTTATTTTGAAACCTGTTTATTGATTGATGTGCACAAGAAAGGACATCAATTTGTTGTTCCACTTATTATTTATGCATTCATTGGCTGATTCTTGTACCCTGACTGAGGATCAAACTCACAACCTTGGCATATCAAGATGATGTTCTAACCAAATGAGCTACCCGGGCAGGGTGAAAAAGTATCTTCATGGTAGTTTATCTTGATCATGTCTTGAGAGTCAGCACCGCAAAATCTGGCTGAATCCTTCTGTTTTTTAAAACTTTGTATTAGAGAAAATTCTAAACATATACAAAGTAGACAGAATAATATAATAAGCCTCTCTGTACTCAGCACCCAGTTTCAACCATGTCCAACTCCAGGCTAATCTTGTTTCATCTATATCCGCATTTATTTCCATATGTGTGTGTGTGTGTGTGTAATTATGAACATTTCTTTTTTTTTTAATCCTCACCCGAGGACATTTTTGCATTTATCTTCAGATAGAGCAGGAGGGAGGAAGAGAGAGAGGGAAACATCATTGTGATAGAGACACATCGAGTTGTTGCCACCCACATGACCCCAACTGGGGCTGGGGACAAACTGCTACCGAGGTACGTGCCCTTAGGGGGAACCAAACCCAGGCCTCTCTGGTCTGTGGGCCGATGCTCTAACCACTGAGCCAAACTGGCCAGGGCTAATTATGAACATTTCAAGCCTTCAGAAACATTTTGAGAATAGTACTATAATCACCAGTTAATCATTCAACTAGATTTACTAATTGTTAACATTGTAATTGCTTTATGTGTATGTGTGTGTATATATACACATATACTTAATATTCACACACTCACATATCATCTGTGTCCTAAGAGTGAAGGCATTCTCCTTTGCTTTTTACAACCATTAAGCAATTATCACACTCAGGAAATTTAACATTATGTAATATACAGTCCATATTCACAATGTTCTCATTGTCCCGACAATGTCCTCTATAGCTATTTTCTCCCCTGATGCATAATCCAAACAAGAATCATGCATCGCATTTCATTTTCCTGTCTCTTTAGTCTCCACCAGCCTTAAAGGGCTCCTTGGCCTTTTTATCTTTCATGACACCAATGCCTTTGAAGAGTGCAGGCTAGCTACTTTGCAGAATGTCCTTTAATGTGTGTGCCTGATTGTTTCCTCATGATTACATTCAGGTGAGACATTTTGGCAGTCTCGCATAGGTGATGTTGTCTTCTCAATGTGTCACATTCAGGAGTCATATGATGTCAGTTGTACGCTTATTAATAATGATTCTTTCACTTTTTCAACTGGTTGGATTCATATCCTGTAGACATAATCCATTACTGAGGAAACTAGACAAGGACTGCAAATATAATTTCTATTTCCCCGTGAGCCATCTCAATGCCAAGAAACATTAACACAGGTCATTTATACAGACGAAGCTTTATCGTTTTTTTTACGAATGGTGGATATAGATCATAAGTAGACACAGACGGGAGAGGGATATCCTGCAGCGACTAGAGAGAACCGGCAGACTTGGGAATTAGAATCCCGAGAAATAAAGCATGGAGGTGAAACGCAAGATCTCGGGAGCCAGACTGGCCCCGCTGCTCCCCACCTGTGTGACTTGGGGCACGTCACCTACCCTTTCCATATCTGCTTCTACATCTGCGATATGGGTGATCACACAGCTCATCTTGCACGAGCGGTGTGAGTGCTGGGTGGCTACCCGTGCGGTGTCTCAGGCACACAACGAGCCCTCAGTGGTGTGATGATGTTTCTAGCGAAGGACCACTAAGTGCCACGTGTGGTCAAAGGAAGATCTTAGGTTTTTATTTAAAATGTTGTCTAAAATTCAGACCCTGTTAGAGATAGAATATGGTAAAATGTCAACATGTTTGCATAAAAACACTAACATCATCATCTAATGAGGACTACTTCAGGCCAAAGAGTTTGATTTTAACACTCAGATGACAAAGGTTAACATTTCCCAGATAACAAATCCTAATCTTAACAATGAAATGTGTCCAGTGTCATTTCCCATTGAGAAGTTTATGACCTCCTGTTCATTAGTGATAAATATATAACCTGCGTCTGTGGTATAAGTGGATATATGTAAAATATTGACACTCCCACAGAAGGTTCTAAATCACAAATAGAAAAAAGATGCTCAGAGATGTAGTTAAGAATCTGGTCTAGTCTTAGGTTCATTCCTTAAACCTTACAATGGCAACTGGGATTTAAAATTTCAAAAATATTTTTGTGATTAGGAAACAGCATAGTATCCTCACCCACCTTCTTATATATGTATATTGTGTCTGTAGTGGTGGTGGTCACAGTGGCCCTAGGAATGGCCCTGATTTTATCCCACTAGCTTTTATGGAACAAGAACTTTCTTTTCCCTGTAGGATTTTTACTGTTACTCATTCATGCCTTAATAAAATTATCCCATTTTTAATACACTCTTTTTTTCCCTTAAGTAAAATGATTATGTTATCAAATAGAACAAAGAGTAATCCTGAATTTTGTACTTCTACGATTTCAGTTTTTCCTAAAATGTGTAACCAGCCTTGGCTGGATTTGCTCAGTGGTTAGAGCACTGGCCTGTGGTCCATAGAGACCTGGGTTTGGTTCCCGCTAAGGGCACGCACCTCGGTTGCAATTTGTCCCCGGCCCTGGTTGGGTTGAGTGGGAGGCAGCCACTCGATGTGTCCCTTTCACGTCAATGTTTCTCTCTGTCTCTCTCTCTTCTTCTCCCTCCCTCCCACTCTATCTGAACAAAAAACGGAAAAATGTCCTCAGGTGAGAATTAAAAAAATAAAATAAAATGTGTAACCATAGTAAAATTATTTTTTCTTGCAAGTAATATAGAAAATTATTTTAATTTCTAAAAGTTAAAAGTAACTTGAATTATTATTTTGTTTAAGAAGAGAGGGTCTTGACTTCTGGTCAAGATAGCAGCGTAGGTAAACGCAGTATCGCGTCCTCCCACAACCACATCAAAGTTACAACTAAACTACAGAACAACCATCATTCAGAACCACCTGAAATCAAGCTGAATGGAAGTCCTACAACTACGAAATTAAAGCAGCAGCCACATCCAGACTGGTAGGAGGGGCGGAGGCCGTCGGGCTGGTTCCACACCCAAGTGTGGGAGATAAAAATCAGGGGGACACCTCGGCTGGGAAGGTCCTCCCTGAGGACTGAGGGGTCCCTGCCCCACACCAGGTGCCCCGCTCAGGGTTCCAGTGCCAGGAAGAGAATCCCCATCACTTCTGGCTGGAAAAACCAGCGGGAACTGAGGCTCAGGGAAGCTGACGCGGCTGAAGCCCCAGGCAGCTCCCTAAAGGGACCGCACATGGACTTATCGGACTCTCTCCCTCTAAGCTTGGAGGGGAGGCAGCTCGAGGGGCGCCAGAGACATACAGGGAAGAACTGAGCTGTTTGGCACTGGAGCGAGGGCTGGAGAGGGGGCTTTCTCCAGGACAGACATGCTATCAGAGGCCTTTGTTCCTTTGGTGAGCCCTTCCCGGGGCGGCAGACAGCTGCCATATCTGGGACTCCAGCAACCTGGCTCACACTGGTAGCCCCGCCCTTGTGACTCCCTGAGGCCCCACCCTGCTCCACCCAACTTTCAGGCCCACCCAAGCTGTTGCCACTTGCTTAACCATAGGATTGGTCTCTCAGATCCTACTTCAGGTTTTTCCTAAATTTTTTCAAACAAGCAGCATCTGGTCTCAGCTAGCCCCATACCTCTCGTTAAGTAAAACACTGAAACAAACACCGGGAGGCAGCCAAAATGAGGAGACAAAGAAACAGGTCCCAAATGAAAGAACAGAACAAAATCCCAATAAAAGAACTAAGTGAAATGGAGATAAGCAACCTAACAGATACTGAGTTCAAAATACTGCTTATAAGGATGCTCAATGAACTTAGTGAGAACCTCAGTGAACTTAGTGAGGGCCTCAAGAGCATAAAAAATAAAAAAAAAAAAAAAACCTGTCAGAAATGAAGGAGGCACTAACTGAAATAAAGAATAATTTACACAGATTCAAAGTAGAGTAGGTAAAGCCAAGAAGGAAACTATCGATTTGGAATATAAGGAAGCAAAAAACACCCAATCAGAACAGCAAAAAGAAAAAAGAAGCCAAAAAAATGAGGATAGTGTAAGGAGCCTCTGGGACAACTTCAAGCATGCCAACATTCGCATCTTGGGGGTGTCAGAAGGAGAAGAGAGACAACAAGAAATCGAAAACCTATTTGAAACAATAATGGCAGAAAACTTTTCTAACTTAGTGAAGGAAACAGACATACGGTCCAGGAAGCACAGAGAGTCCCAAACAAGATGAACCCAAAGAGGCCCACACCAAGACACATCATCATCGAAATGCAAAAGGTTCGAGACAAAGAGAGAATCTTAAAAGCAGCAAGAGAAAAAGCAGTTAGTTACCTACAAGGGAGTTCCCATAAGACCGTCAGCTGATTTCTCAAAAGAAACTTTGCAGGCCAGAAGGGAGTGGCAAGAAATATTCAGAGTGATGAAAAGCAAGAACCTACAACCAAGATTACTCTATCCTGCAAAGCTGTCATTTAGAATTGAAGGCCATATAAAGAGTTTCCCAGACAAGAAAAAGCTAAAGGAGTTCATCACCACCAAACCGTTATTATATGAAATGTTGAAGGGTAAACTATATGAACAAACAAAATGGCAATGAATACATATCTATCGACAATGGAATCTACAAACAAAATGAACATGCAGAACAGAAACATTCTCATAGATACAGAGAACATTTTGTTGGTTGCCAGATGGGAGGGGGGTTGGGAAAATGGGTGAAAAAGGTAAAGGGATTAAGAAGAACAAATTGGTTGCTAGACTGACAAACCTCAAAGAGAAGGGGGTTGGGGGTGAGAAGAAATAAGCCAAAGAACTTATATGCATAACCAATGGACACAAACAACAGTGTGGGAAAAGGCGGGAGGGGGGTTGGAGTGGGGAGGAGGGGGTCAATGGGGGGAAAATGAGGAACATCTGTAATACATTCAACAATAAAGATAAAAAAATTAGAAATGAAAAAAAGAAGAGAGGGTTTTGCCCTGGCTGGTTTGGCTCAGAGGTTAAAGCGTCAGCCCACGGACCTGAGAGTCCCGGGTTCGGTTCCCGCTAAGGGCACGTACCTCAGTAGCAGTTGGTCCCCGGCCCCGGTTGGGGCCATGTGGGTAGTGACCACTCGATGTGTCTCTCTCAGGTTGATGTTTTCTCCTCTCTCCTCCTCCCTCTCTCCCTCCTGCTCTATCTGAAGATAAATGCAAAAATGCCCTCCAGTGAGGATAAAAAAGAAGAAGAAGAAAGGATCAAATGACCTAACCCAAACTTTAGAATAAGAAAATCAAAATAAAATCTGATTACGTAATAACATTTACTTTGGTACCACATTACACTCAGCTCAGGAGAAGACAAGGCAGGGTAGAAACATGCAGAGAAAATGGAAATAGTGAAACAGGGAGAAGCAAAGTAGGGGGGGAGAAGCAGAGAGCCAGAGGGAGAGAGAAAGTTCAATAGCAGCGGCCTGAGTCCCCAGATCACCTGCTCAGGGCTCAGGGTTCTGCCCGCACCTCATGCTTCCCACCGCTCCTGGACCTGTTATCCTAAACATCCTGCTCTGGGCTTCCTCTTGCCCCCAAAATCCAGACTTCAATTATTACGTCTCCAACTCAGTCTACCTACCCAGCCCCCAAACATATACAATCTTTTCTTCTTTGTCTTTTATTTTTCAACTGATTCCTTCCATTTATCAAAGTTAAATAACTTCTATCACAGGCATAGAGCTTACAGTCACAAAACCCAGATGTACAAACACAAAACTCCCTTTATTTCTTCAAAATTAACTTCGCTCACAAGCCCCCATTTCCACAGATGGAAGAACACCCAAGTGTGCCAACTGAAGGAGAATCCAGGCATGTCCAGGATTTTTTTTTCTTCTTCATTTCTTTGGGTAAAGACAAAGTCGGTATGAAATGCGCATTGTTTTCTTGTTGTTTCTTGTTCTTCATATCAGATTCTCTAAATGTGGGAGTGGGAGGTCACCATAAGGGGGTAGAGCAGCACGTGCAGTGGGGGAGGGGAGCTTAGTCCGGAAGAGGAGACAGTGAGTAGCCGTGTAACAACCAGCGGCAGCATAGATGAGTGTCCTGAGAGTGTCATGGCAGCCCCGAGTGAATCTGAAGAAACACAGAGGGAGCAGACAGAAACACAAACTCAGCCACACGGGGCCAGAGAAAGCTACTGAGAGGAAGTGATCGTTATGTTTTACCTTCAAGGGGACTAGGAGTTGATCTGTTCAAGAAGATGGAGAACAGCCCTGGCTGGTGTTGCTGAGTTGGTTGGGCATCCTCCTGTGTACTGAAAGGTTGTAGGTTCAATTCCCGGTCAGGACACATGCCCGGAGTGCAGGCTCCACCCTGAGTAGGGGGCACGGGTGTGCAGGAGGCAGCCGATCAGTATTTCTCTCACATGGATGTTTCTTTCTCTCATTCTCCCTCTCCCTTCTTAATAAAAAGTCTTAAAAAAACAAACAGGGAGCTGAAGAACAAAGGAATGAAGTCTCAGTGGGCATTTGCAGAGGCATGGAATCATGGGAGAAGGTGATGTGTTTGAAAACTGCCAGCAGGTGTGTGTGGCTGGAGCACAGGAATGCTCAGAAAGGCGGGTAGGAGATGAGTCTAGAGAGGTGAACAGACCGTATGTCAAGCCAAGGAGCGGGGATAGTATTCTTTAGGCCAGGAGCCAGCAAACTATATATGAAGTCCAAGTCAGCCTGCTGCCTGGTTTCGTAAACAAAGTTTTATGTGACACAACCACATCCATTTGTTTACATATTTTCTATGGCTGCGTTCAGGTACAATATCAAAATTAAGTAGTTTCGGCAGAGACTGAATGGCCAAGGAAGCCTAAAATATTTACTATGCAGTCCTTTACATAAAATGTTGGCTGACCCTGCTCTAGGCCACTAAGTGATATACGCACCCTCTTTAGAAGAAAAAGTTCTTGCCTTGGCTGGTGTGGCTCAATTGGTTGAATGTCCTCCCATGCACTGAGAGGTCACAGGTTCGATTTCCCGGTCAGGTCACATGCCAGGGTTGTCAGCTCGATCCCCAGTAGGGGGTGTGCAGGAGGCAGCCAATGGATGATTCTCTCTCTCTCTCTCATTGATGCTTCCCTATCTCTCTCTCCTTCTTCTTTTGTCTCTCTCTAAACATCAATTAAAAAAAATTTTTTTTTTAAGAAAAAGTTCTTGTAGACCTGAAGTGACAGATGTATATTTTTAGTACATTGCTATTTAGATATTTATAAACCTAAAACTAGGTATAAGCATCTTATGATATAGCCCTTAGATAGCTATAAAAATTTCCATATTAAATTTAAACTAACAAAAATAATAACATTCAATTGATAGCATTAATCCAATATGACAGATGATATCATTTGTATAGAAACATATTTCTACTCCTGATGGCAGACTGACTATCCCAATACAGGTCTTTCGAAATCAGCAATTTACACCACTTGGACCATTGTTTTACTTATTTGAATTAGGGCAAAACATTTGTTAATGTAATGAAAGATAGTGACTTCACTGAACTTTATTTGCTCCAAATGTTTCATTTTGGGGTACAAAGTTTCTTTGCCCTCTTTTTTGTGTAAGCCACTGTTAATTACACGGAGCATTTCCATTGCTACAATAACAAAACAAATGGAGTTGCAGACACTGTCAGCACTCAGTTCTAATCTAAGGCAGCCATTCAGATGATCCACAATTGCTCGTATTTTTAAAATGTCATCTAAATGAAATCCCAGTGATTTGAAAAGTATCACAGAGAGCTGCATATCCTGGATTACATACAAAGCTACTGAAGAAATTTCACAGATATTTACTGTGGCAACAAGATAACTAAACACAGCTGGTCCAAAAGAGGTGAACCCAAGAGGTGGCTATGGATTAGAGAGAAAAGGACAAATATGAGAATAGTCTGTATACTATCTGGACAAAACTCTAACATCAAATGGTTGTAGGAAGGAATGTGAGAGTGAGCTTGGAAATACTCCCAGGTTTCTGGCCTGGGCATGTACACTCGTTGAGGTGATTAACACAGAAGGGGTCAAAGTTTGGCAGGGAAAGATGGTAAGTTCCCTCTGGCACGTTGGAATTATGGCACCCTTGAGACCATGTCTTTATCCTGAGTGAAGTTAAGTAGACTAGACTGCACAGTCATGAGTGAGGACTGACTCAGATATAAAGACCTGGGAGCTGGAAATAAGTGGTTGCTGAAGTATTTATGTAGATGAGACGGTCCACATAGAAAAGTAGAAAGTGAGAGAAGAGGAAAGCACTAAAAGATGCTCAATGAAGAACTAGCCATCACAAGCAGCTGTATAAATAACTATACATTTGCATCCACAAATACAATCAATTCAGGATGATCTATACTAATGGAAGTAAATTGTAGTATGCATACTATGAAATATGAATACAAAAATCACTTATATGCACAGAGAAGAGTTTACAGAAGATTTACTGATGTTTGCTAAAACTTGCTCTGCTCTCCCAGAAAGCATATTAACTTGAATGAAAGGGCAAAATGATATGAAATACGGCAGTTGCCTACTCAATATCCATTCCACCTTCTTCTTTATTAACAAACTTTACTTTTTGTCAGGGTAGCAATGTGTCCAGCAGAAAACTGCCATTTCCCAGACTCCTTTGCACCTATAATGGCCACATGGCATGGTTCAAGCTAATCAAATATAGGTGAAAGTCAGAACTTCTGGGAAGGCTCTTGAAAACACTCAGCAGACTGGATCCTTTGTCCCTACCCTTCTTCCTGTCTGGAAACATGTTTGAGGTGGATCAACCATACTATGACTATGAGGGCCCAAGAACATGGTGAGAGTTACTGGGTGAAAATGTAGGAGGGTCCTGGAGGCTTCATGGAGCCCCAGTATCAGCCCTAGATCTCCTCTAGTCTTTTAAGTCACTGTATTCTGGGGTTCTGTTCCTCCAGGTCTGGTGCAATCTCTACCCAAGCCCGATCTGAAAATTATCTTAGGTAATGTCTCACCTTAGATAACCTTCAAAGTTAATAACATGTACAGGAAAAAAATTAAGAGTTGCTTTCCACTTTGATGCAATGGGAAGCATCTCAACCCTGTAACTAGGGTCACATGCTTCAGGCCTTGATTGAACAAAGTGAGGGAAAATGGAGGTGGACATCCAGGAAATTAGCTGGCCATGTTAAATGTGTTCCCTATGAGACTGTGCCCACCAAATCTCCAAATTCTAGCATCCTCCACCATGTTTTCCTTTTTGCTTTGCATTGTCTCCTCCATTCTTAACCTAATAGAAGAAGAAAAGTGAAAAATAAATACAGATACCATTAATTACTAACCTCCAGTGGCTTCCCATTGTCCATCCAATCAGATATATGGAGGATAATTTATTGAACTATTAATCTGTGCTTCTTATTGCCAGCATTTTCCTCCCCTATTCCAAGAAAGTAACCAGTTTGACTGTTGCCTTACTTCAGGGATCTTTGTGGTAGAAGCTGGAAAACAAACTTCCTACAATCCCTGCCTGCTGTTCTGTCCTCAACCACTTGAGTTCCTTAAGTAGATTATGCTGGAGAAGAAAGTCAGAAGCTGATACCGCAAAGGAGAGAACAGATTGCCCTGTACTAAGGCACGAAGAGCAGGGACCCGTGCATTACTTATGACAGACCTGTGTGTGTGTGTGGTGGTGGGGGGGAGTCTCTGTACTAAGGAGGCTGTACTGAGCAATAGGGCTCACACGTGAAGAAAGATTCACGCAGCCCAAAAAGAGCAGAGAAGCAGAGCCCCTGCCATTTAAGTGTCCGCTTTGACAATAGGACCACCATGATGAGCCAAAAGTTAGGGACAAAGTTTCTCTGTTTGTTAAGGAACCACAAAAGTCCCTGAGATTCTGAGAGAACTAGAGAGAGCTCCCAAATGACAGGCTGAAGTTACCTTCAGGAAGGTGGGAGGAAGGCTCAGGGGAATATTTTGCACATTCCAGTTTGTGACTCCAGAGTTATTCCCACAGCCCACACCAATCTTTTTCTGCTGGAGTTTGAACCTCAACAGCACAGTCTCTTCAACCCGGTGCTTCAGACACTGACTGGTCCTTCTGCATGAATTCTATGCTCTGCTCACTATGCTTCCCTGCCTCTCCTTTTGTCTGGCATTTTCTGCCCTTTGGCAAAATGAATGAGTTCCCATTTTTTCTGGCCTCAAACAGTTTTCCCTTCACAAAACCCTTCCTGATCCTGAAATTACACGTCATAATTTCCTCCTTTAAATCTCTGCATTACTGTTGTGCACTTCTCTTGGGATATGTATCCTATACTATTTTGTGCTACAATCTTCTGTCTGCTCCTCCACTACCTAAAACCTTTAAATTTTTATTGAACATCTACTATGCACTCTGAGAACATGACTTTGTTTTCCAAGTATCTAGCATAGTACCATATCCCAGCAAATATTTTGTGAGGTCCTACAGTACCCTGACCCCTGGAACACATATAAACAGAACACGGGGCCTGTCTTTGGGGTCCTTGAGGTCTGTGTATTATATAGTCAAGTTTGAACATAATAAAGTCTCCATATTTGTCAATGTTAATTCTTAGCATTTTTAAGCTGCATTCAGCTACTTATAGGAGAGATAATTTTGTTGGGGAGCAAGTGTCCTGATACTTCAAAATGTCTCATCTAGAAACGGGGTAGGGGGTCACACTGCACTCACTAAAAATACAAAATAGCAACAAAAAAAAAAAACCTTAAAAGTGTGCTTTAATAATTTTCATTTTGAAAATACATAAAATCCTTTTTATTTTCAAGGCAAATGTGCAAATAAAAATATTATCCCTTGGTCACAGTGGAGCGCTCAGTAGTTGAGTGTCGACCCATGAACCAAGAGGTCGCTGGTTCGGTTCCTGGTCAGGGCACATGCCCAGGTTATGGGCCCGATCCCCAGTGGGGGGCATGCAGGAGGCGGCCAGTCCATGTTCTCTCTGATTGATTTTTCTATCTCTCTTTCCCTCTCCCTTCCTCTCTCTAAAAAATCAATAAAGAAAAAAAAATTTTCTTTCAAATATTACCCTTGTTTGAAATCCATGAAAAATGCTGAGATGAAGGAGTTGTTATCCAAAAACTACTCTTTCTTCTCAGGGCTTGCTTCCTTAGCGTTTCAGTCTCATCTGCTGTCACTGCTGCTTTGGCATTTGTTGTGATGTGTAACAGGACTCCATCACAAATGTTTGTGGCTAAATCAAGAAATAGGCACTGGAGGTCTTGGCACAGACCGCAGTCAAGACCCAATTCCCAGTCTCCCTTCCCACACTCATCCTGTGTTCAGGCTACCTCCTTTCATTTCTTCATCCTCCCGACTCTACGAGTAGTCATGGGGCAAACTTGCTGCGCTCAGTCTCCCAAGTATGTCACGGGTCTTTTACCTTAGCGAGCTAGTAGAAGAAGGAACATTGGCCTGGTATCAAAAGTCTAAACTTATTTGGTCGTTTATTCATTTCGCTAATATTTTTAAGCACTTTCGATGTGTCAGGCACTGGTCTAAGTCTGGGAAAACAGTGGTTAACAAGATACTAGAGTCTCTGCCTTCAAAAAGTTTACATTCTAAAGGAGAAAAACAATAAACAAAGACACAGATAATTAAGAAGATTACAGATCGTGATAACTGCTGTGAAAGAAAGAAATGGGGTAATGAGATAGACAGTAACTGTAGGGGGTACTTGGAGTAAGGCTGTTGGAGAAGGTTTTTCTGATATTTAAGCGGAGACTTTGTAAATGGCAGGATGCTAGCCTAGATTCCAAGGAAGAGCATCTCCGGCATCTCATTCTGAGATGAGAAAGTTCAGTGTGTCCAAGGCATAGGCCAGAGGCCGAGGTGGCAAGAGAGAGCCAGCAGGTTGAAGCAGGACCCTAGATGAAGGCAGCTCACGAAGGGTCTAGAAGCCACAGTGAGGAGTTTAGATTTTAATCTAAGAGTATGGAATGCATTTGATGCACTTTAAGCAGAGGAGTGACTGATTCCACTTTTTAAAGTTCACTATGGCTAACGGGTGGAAAGTGGCATTAGCGATACTAATTAAGAGACAACTACTTAAATTCAGGAGAGAGAAGAGAAAGAATTCAATTCTTTAGAGCTGGACCTTGAAGAACTGAAAGGTGTATCCCATGTGTGAGGTGAGGAAGAGTTGCCGAGGTGGAGCCTGGGATTTGGGCTAGAAGACTTGAGATGACAGGTGTCCTTTCCTGAGATGGGAAAACATTCCACGCCTGCCTTGCCCGGCCCTGGGCAATTCGGTCTCTTCACTTTTCTGTTTTTTAAATGTTTTGTTAAAATTAATTAATTTGGCCCTGGCCGGTTTGGCTCAGCGGTTAGAGCGTCGGCCTGCGGTCCAGAGAGACCCGGGTTCGGTTCCTGCTAAGGGCACGTACCTCGGTTGCAGTTTGTCCCCGGCCCTGGTCGGTCGTGTGGGTGGCAGCCACTCGATGTGTTCCTTTCATATCGATGTTTCTCTCTCTCTCTCTGTTCCTCTCTCTCCCTCCCACTCTACCTGAACAAAAAATAGAAAAATGTCCTCAGGTGAGGATAAAAAAAAAAAAAAATTAATTTATATATTTTTGCTACAGATATTTCTCCTCCCCACCCCCAGACACCCCACCCCTATCCCCCCCACAAAGAACTTATATGCATGTATGCATAACCAGTGGTCTCTTCACTTTTGAAAAGAAGCTATTGAAAGAGATGTAATAGAAAACCTCAGACACTTCTTCAATATTAAAATATCTTAGTTCTATTGTGTAATTAGGACATAACATTTTTTTTCTTGCTTTCCTTTAGGAGAATAACACAAGTTTTGGAACAACAGATTGGGAGCTTCATAAAGCTCCCACAAAGCCAGGTGACTTTGGCAAATAGACTCTCTATGCCTCAGTCTTCTCACCTGGGAAATGGGATCATAAAACTGGCTTCATTAGGTTGCTGGGAGGGATAAGTAAAATAATCATGAGACAGCTGGGATATAACAGTGCTCTGTTAATCACACATTCTCCTTTTCTGATGGACTCAACACTAGTTTCTTCTCTTCTTTCATTCATTTTGTTTTGTAAATCTCTTGACTCGGGGATTTTTCTTTTTTTCTGAGAATAAACTAACTCCAAGATCAGAAATTCCCAGATCAGAATTTTACCTCTGTCCCTCCCTGGACTTCTCTGCCTTCGCATCTGGAAGCTGAGCACTGAAGGGGGAGGGCAATGTGCTCAGTTTCCAATCTGTGCACTACTGGTTATCAACACTCAGGGGTTCAACGTTCAGGTTTAACTTTGACTTACTCACCTTTCCCTGCCTTGTAGCTCCAACCTCTCCCCAGTAAATGGGGCTTCAAGAACTCGGTCTGAAAAAATATGCGATGGAAACCTGCAGATTGCCAAGAGAGATCTCATGCCCTAACTCCCCACCAGTACGCCCCAACTCCCCACCAGTACGCCCTAACACCCCACCAGTACGCCCTAACTCCCCACCAGTACGCCCTAACTCCCCACCAGTACCAGTACGCCCTAACACCCCACCAGTACGCCCTAACTCCCCACCAGTACGCCCTAACTCCCCACCATTACGCCCTAACACCCCACCAGTACGCCCTAACTCCCCACCAGTACGCCCTAACACCCCACCAGTACGCCCTAACTCCCCACCAGTACGCCCTAACTCCCCACCAGTACGCCCTAACACCCCACCAGTACGCCCTAACTCCCCACCAGTACGCCCTAACTCCCCACCAGTACGCCCTAACTCCCCACCAGTACGCCCTAACACCCCACCTGCTGATGACCATACTGATTGACAGTTTGGAGAACGAAATGGGCATACCAGAAGAAGGTGTATGGTGGTTTTATCTGTTGCCCACACGGTTTTAGTTACCAAAAACTAAAATTTTCACCGCCATAAAAATTCACTGACAAATGATCCTCTTTGTTCTGCTTTTTAATTTATGCCTCTCTTTTTCATTTACCTCATTCCCCCATTTTTCCTTTTGGGAAGAAACCCAAATAGTAGAATTACCCCAGCGTCAGACAAAAAGTCATTACTTGAAAGGTTTCCTGCTGTCAGGACAGGAACCCAAGTTATCTCTGCAGTTTCTACTATGGCAGCTAGAGGGCAGTGCAATTCTCTGGCTGCCCACCAGTAGCCTCCCCCATTTTCTCCCATCCCCCTTCCAGCAAGGGGCAGAGGGGAAGAGACACAATGAAGGGAAATATGCAGATGTACCAAAGGAGCAGAGAGGGAAGTGACTTGAAAACAAGCAGGCAATTGTGAAGTTCACAGATAAGATGTCCTGGTCTTCTTGCTTCCTCCTCACTCACACAGCATTAGCTGCTTTCACACCCATCCAACACTGGCTTCACCTTTCTTCAGCCTGTTCTACATCCTCTCTCTACACCCAATTCTTCAAATTTTTCAAAGGTGAGCTCATTTCAGCCTCACCCTTGTGTCTCACTTGTACAAACTCACCCAACACCTCCCTGAATATATTGACAGGTCTCTCAGTCTTCTTCCTCTCCAGCCCAGTGCCTGCCCCGGAGGCCCTATGACTCTTACAAGGTCTTGGAGGGACAGTAGGCAGACCACGGGGCAGAGCCCAACTCCAGGGCGGGCGGCTGCTGGAGGGCTGCCCAGGCCCACAGGCAGGGAGGGTGTAACTGGTGAGTGACCGATCGACTACTGACAAACTGAAAGAGCCGAATACATGAGTGCCAAGGTGCCACCACAGGTCACAGAAGAAACAGGAGCAGCCAGTTCTATGGGCAGGGCCAGGCGGGGAACTGGAGCAGGGGACAGAGAAGCCACAGTAACATAGTCTTACATTTGCAGAGAGGTTTGTGCTTTCCAAAAGTCAGGCGCAAAGAACCTGGTATACCTGTTACTTCATGTAAGGAGGGCAAGTATTACAATCCCCTCTTCATAGGCAAGAAAACTGAGCCCATTCGAAGGTTAAGCCTCCTGTTCCAATCAGACTGACCTTTATGACAGAGTTGGGCTAGATTCCACTGCTGGGGAGAGAGCTGTCCCCAAAACATCACTGATCTGTATAAAATCATGTACCAGGAGCAAACTTGTCATGTAGAGCAGCATCTCTGATGAGGCTTAGCAAGATGACAATTTCTCACCATCTCAAGCACATTAGACCCCTACGATGGCCCCTTCGTATGTCTAGATGCTCCATGAGAGAGGCAAGGAAAGAGATCACAGCTAAGGCCCAGAGAAAGAAAAGGTGATCAAATATGAGAGCTTCGACACCCTCCCCACTACAAGACCTGCTGGGCACTAACCTCTCAAGAGAAGTTTGAAAACTGGGATGGCCTGTCTCTTCCTCTCCCTCCTCATGGGATGGACAGTCCTTATTGCCAGAATATTACAACAAGAGCTCATGATGAGGAGACTAAAACTCATCCAACTAGAGATTTTTGCCCACAGGTAGCTTTTTTCTTTGTAACTCAGAGAGAGAATATTTTAATGGCCTTCTCCTCTTCCCCCGAACAATTTTAAGGAAGAGAAAGGAAAGACCAAAAATGAAAGCTATCTTAGTAGTAGTCTGCTGTTTAGAATGAGAAGAGGGTGTTTTGGTTTTGGTTTTAAATGTATTTTCCTTTTCTAAAGCATTTCTTTAAAAAAATTAGTGAGAGGCAAGGCGAGGCATTGCATGTTCTGTATTTTTATATACACTCTAGATTTTAATACAATATTTTGACTCTCTTTTGAACTTCTCCATGACCCAGGTCAAGCTGCCCTGTTTTAAGTTCTGCATCAGTAAAAATTAACTTCTAGCTTCGATCTATGTCAAAAGGTGTGTGTTGATGAAGTAACCTGCTATAAGTCCATATTTACAGTTTGGCTAACAACTAAACTATGCTTCTCTCAGATGTCAACACCAGTGTCTTTGGGGCACGTCCAGAAAGTACCTATGAGCGTCCATAAGTTTTTAGGCTGGAATAAATTAGTAACTTGAGTGCAGAGAGCCAAAGTACGTGCTGACAGAGATGTGAGTCATGAAGTTAGTTCACAGGTAGAGATTACCTTTCTTCTTTCCCCTGAAAAAAATGTTTCATCTGAGAATGCATCCAAGTAATTCTGCCACTTGCTGACCTCTCAGACTTACCATAGATTCTTATGACTTGGTCCCTTGAAGACTTACACTTCAAGATGGCACACTGAAAATTACAGCCTAGGGAATATAGTCAACACTATCATAATAAGCATGTATGGGCCAGGTGGGTACTTGAAATATTGAGGGGGACTAGTCTGTAAAGTACATGATTGTCTAATCACTATGCTGTACATTTGAAACTAATACAGAATATTGAATATAAACAGTAACTAAAAATAAAAAATAAATTTTTTTAAAAGATGGCACACTAAACATGGGTGTTCACTTGCCTCCCACTCAAAAATCATGTGGCATTTACAGTAAAGAAATAGAAGATGAATAAGATCATGACACTGACAAATATATTTTGATAGATTTCTTGGCAACAAGAAGGAGGATGGGACCGCATGAGTGGATAAACCAAAGCAAAGAAAACTGAGGCCCACCCAGAACACGTTTAGAAGACAGAGCTGGGAACCGTCGCCTGTGGCAGAGTCCTGGGAGACCTGAACTGCGTAGATGACAAGAAACAAGAAATAGGATGCGACGCAGTAATTAGTGTAATTAAACAAAGGGCTGTTTATGAAATATCTGGTCCAGGTAGCTCCTCCCACCCCATTCTTATCCCCTTGAATGAAAGCAATTAGAGACTATGGAATGTGAGCTGCAGAACTGCTGCCTTCCTAGTCCACACCCACGTGCCCTGCAGGAAAACCTTCCTGGGGACATGCTTCACCCACAGGGTTCACAGGCAGACCCATGGGTTCTGATGGTCAGTAGAGACACTCATAAGAGAAGAAGACTCACACAGCAGCGGGAAATCCCATGACAGAAGCCTATAGGGTTGATCACTAACACTGAAAGAAAAACACAGCCAAGGTGAGAGATTTGAGAAGGGACTCATGGGAACTTGGGGGGTTGATGAAACTATTCTCTGTCCTGATTATGGTGGTAGCAACATGGCTGTACACGCTTATTAAAACCCATCAAACTCAATGTCTCTAAAGAGTGAATTTTATTGAATGTAAATTATGCTCCCAATGAACGTGAACTTAAAAGAAAAAGCACAAACCATGAAAGAAAAGAAGGCTGAAGTCGTTGACATCTGACGTGGTCCGCAGCAGTGGAGAGCTGTCGGCTTGTCTAACAGCACGGGTAGTGAATGGAAAGGCTGGCTCCATCTTAGCAAAGGCATTAAGGTCGCCTGAAGAATTTAGCAGCAGAAAGGAGAGAAAGTTATGCATAAACCAAGTACACACCCAAATCAGACATTCTAAGGGACCTTATTTTATTTAATTCACACAGTGTATATAACAACTTAGGGAGGTATAAAAGAGGCTTCTTATTAAAAAAAAAAATCAAGAAAGGAGTTTCTGGAAATTAAAAGTATAGTTACTAAAATTTTTTTACATGTAATAGAAGGACTGAAAAATAAACTAAAAATAAATCTACTAAAATGTTGAACAGAAAAGAGGGAAATCAAAGATACCAAAGAAAAGTTAAAATCATAGAGGATCATAAAGAAGTCTTATACCCAGCTAACTAGACTGCCAGAAGGAGAGAACTGAAAAAAATTTACAGGAGCAAATAAGTGAAGAAATAGTGGTTGAATGGATGAACAAAATGTGGCTTATACATAAATGAAATGTTATCCAACCATAAAAAAGGGCAAAGTACTGGTGATATATGCCGCAACATAGATGAATCTTGAAAGCATCATGCCCAGTGGAAGAAACCAGACAGAAAGGGCCATACGTTGAATGATTCCATTTATATAAAATATCCAGAATAGACAAAGCCCCAGAAACAGAAAGTACATGTGTGATTTTCAGGGGCTGGGGGAAGAGGAAATGGGATTGACTAATAAAATGGTGACAGGGTTTCTTTGAGAATGATATAAATGTTCTAAAACTAGATAGTGGTTATGGTCATGCAGCATGGTGTATATCAAAAAATTTAATTGTTTGCTTTAAAAGGTGGATTTTATGGTATGTGAATTAGATGTTAATTTAAAAAAATAATAGAAGAAAATTTCCCAGAATTAAAAAAAAAAAGAAAGAAAGAAAAATCCTAAGACTTAAAATTGAGTATGGAACAGAGTAAATATATAGGTTCTCATTCCCAAGTCCACTCTCATGGAACTGCATGCCAGAGAAAAGAGGGAAAAGGCTTTAAAAGCATCAAGAAAAAATTATGTACAGAAAAATTGAAATAAATTGGCAACAATCTTCTCATCTGCCATACTGCTAGATGACAATAAACCATGTCTTATTTTTTTAATTTTTTTATTAATTTATTTTTGTTACAGATACCCCCCCCCTCGCAGACACCCCCCCCCCCAAGCATTGTTGTCTATGTCCATTGTGAACCATGTCTTTTCACAGTTCTGCAGGAATATGGCATTGACTTAATTAGAATAGAAAATCAAATATCTAAGAGAATATCCTCTAAGAAAGTACTTTCCATTCAACAAATAGTTCGATTAAGACGTCGTTATCTTAACCCCCTCCGCCCTGGCTCTATCTGAAGATAAATGCAAGAATGTCCTCGGTGAGGTTTAAAAAATAAAAAGAAGAAGTTGTTATCTTAGTGATATAATAAAAACATTTGTGTTTTCATTCTCCACAAGAAAAAAGTATGGCAACTAGCAATTTAGGATGAAAAAATCCCAATTGTTCAAGAAACGAATGTACAAATATGAACGACCGAAGTGTGGCATGATTTTGAAGACTGAGTGTGAAGAAAAAAATCCATTGCCTGGAATATGCTCCCTTGAATACTTCGGTGAAATAGGATTGCATTCCCTTTTCTAGGGATTAAACCAATTCATTTGATTCTGGACATAATAATATTTATATAGTAAAAGTATGAAAAGCAATATGTGTTGATTTAAAGCTATAAACGTAATATAATAAATATGGGGAGGGAATCAAAGTTGAAACTCTATTTCTCATCTTTCAGAGGGAAGAGGCAATATATACTGTCTCAATAATACGTCTGAAATAGAAGAAGAAGCAAATTACTTTATAGTCATCTATCAAGGACTGCAAACAGAAGCAATTAAAAGTGGTTTCCTTTGAGGAGCTGGGATAAAAGATGTTCATTTTTTAATTTAATGCCTTTATATATATTGTTCAAAACTTTGTTTTACTACATTCAAGTAAGACTTTATGAATCAAAAAATAGAGTAATGCCCTGGCTGGTTTCAAGGAGTTGGAGCTTTGGCCCACGGACCAAAGAGTTGGGGGTTGATTCACTTTGTTTTTGTCCCAGGCCCTGGTCGGGGTCTTGCGGGAGGCAACCAGTCAATGTGTCTCTCTCACATCAGTGTTTCTCTCTCTGTCTCTCTACCCCTCCCTCCCACTCTATCTGAAAAATAAATGGAAAAATAGAGTTAGAAAAATTCCCAGGGCTGTAAGCTTAATTGACTGAAATTGTGAGGAATATTTCTGGCAGCAATTATACAGAAAACCTGACTAACAATGGCTTAAACCATGACATTTGTTATTTGTTTAATCCACAGGTAGGCAGAGTGGTTCGGTGGCTTGATAATGTCAGAAAGAACCCAGGCTCTTTCCATCTTTCTGTTCCGCCACCCAAAGCACTGACTATACTCTCCACTCATGATCGCAACATGGCTGCTGAGCGCCAGCCACAGCTTTCTCACAACCCCATTCAAAACCAGGACGGAAATTGGCAGAGACACCAAGGACTGTCACATGATGATCTCCTTTTATTTTATTTTTCCAGAAACCACTATTTATTCCCCCTCCAGCCTATTCAATCCCCACCACTCTTACCTTTTATTGGCCAGAATAAGGTCGCCTCCCCACCCCTAAACCCCTCGTGGGCAAACATGTAGTTTACCATAACTGGCTTCGGCCAACCCCATCTCCTCACCCAAGATGGGTACACTGCTCCCTGAAGAAAATCAGTGTTCTCTAACAGGGATTTAGCAGAGAGGTTTGACTGTTGGGTAGACAATAAGTAGGTCTACCAGTCTGCCTGACCAATGAACTCACCAGCCCTCATGAGGGATGACTGCAACACCGCTGTCAGAACCACAAAGACTGGACTCTCTCATGACAAAAGTCTATACAGTCAGGAGTTCTTAGTCCTGTGTTGATATAATGTGTATTAACCTTTTGAGATAAAACCTTTAGTCATGTGTTGGCATCTGCAAATTAACACTGGCTTCTGGGGAGTAACTCTTGAGAGGAAAAGAAAATCACATCTGCATATTTCAAAGGTTCAACATCAAATATTTATCAAGTGTAAAAACCCCGTCTGCTTGATACTGGGAAGATGATTAATTCTACAAATAGCTGCTAGAAACAAGGCATATCTGACAACCTGAAGAATTAGGAGAGGAGGCAGACATTGTCCTTCCTTAATTAAGAAAAGTTAGTCCCATCCTTTCCATTTTCCCTCCCTTGTATCATTTTAGTGTCCCTGGCACATTTCTTAAGTCAAAGAGTTTCCTGAGGATTCCATACATCAGACAGTTATTGGCTTGCTTTTCAGCAATTCTGTCATGGCTGATTCACTAATATATCTTGCAGACTTTCCGTGAGAGCTCACCGAGCCTTCGAAGTCCCACCTATTTTAAGTTAAAGACTTAATGAATAGATGGGATCTGACGTAGGAGTGGTGCTCACCAGCTCGCTGTCAGAGCATGTCTGAATAATTAACACCAGCAGCTCTTCTTTCCAGATATGAATACCTTATATCATAAATGTCAAGCATAACACAAAGATGCGACTAGAAAACATCTAAAGCCTCCATAAATCATGGAGGTTTCACTCTATTTTCCTTCCATTTTACTCTCAGAGAATAAACCCAGAGCGGTGAGATTTAAAGTCTTGACCTCCTCTTACTTATTACATGTCAGAGTGCCTTCCCTGAAACTGAGTCCTGGAGGGAGGGCTGGGACGGGAGGAGACTTCTCAGCTGGGAAAGGACAATGATGCATTCAGAGGGCAAGAGGGGTCCGTGAGAAAACACAACCTCACAGCTGCACTATGGGCGGGCGGGTCTGTGCCCTTTGCCCGTGACACCGTGCTGGGTGCACTTGGGACAAGGAGGCTGGGCAGTTGCAGAATGCGGGCCCCTGTGAGGGAGGTGCTTTTATCTAGAAAATCTCAGCCCCTGCTCTACTCAGCAAAGAACACAATCTCTTTTATGGTTAGAGAACAAGTGTCAGAATGAATGTTGTAATAAAATTTAATGAACTTGCTGAGGACACCAGGCCCTAAATAAAAACCCTATTTAAACTAGGCAATCACTCTACAGTTAGCAAGGCTACATCCGACCCCACCTCCAACAACAGGCATGCCTCTTCCAACTGCAGTCATAGGAGCTCTGATTTAGAGATCAGAAACTCCCTCCTTTAAAAAAAAATACCCCCCTCTCAACACACACACTATTGTACGTTTATTTATTTATTTATTTTTATCCTCACCTGAGGACATTTTTCCATCTTTTGTTCAGATAGAGTGGGAAGGAGAGAGAGAGAAACATCAATGCGAAAGGGACACATCGAGTGGCTGCCACCCACACGACCAACCAGGGCTGGGGACAAACTGCAACCCAGGTACGTTCCCTCAGCGGGAACCGAAACCGGGTCTCTCTGGACCGCAGGCCTATGCTCTAACCGCTGAGCAAACCGGCCAGGGCTCACTGTTGTACGTTCAGAGAGCTTTGGCAGTGGGGAGGTTCCCCTCATAATGCACTGCGGTCAGTGTCTCTGAAACGTCTGTCAGTACATCTTAGTTCCATCCTCTGGGTTCCCACTGGGAATTCTATCTTCTTTTCCTTCTGGAAACCTTTGGTGTATTTGAGAAGTGCTATTTCAAACCTCCTGTATCGCAAGCTCACCAGCCCCAGGCTCTTTTACCATTCCTGTGACAAACTGTCACATTTCAGGGTCTCATCTGAATGAGGCACAATCAGCCTGTCCCTTTTATTTATTTATTTATTTTTTTAATCCTCACCTGAGGATATTTTTCCATTGATTTTTTTTTTTTTTTTTAGATAGAGTGGAAGGGAGGAAGAGGGAAAGAGAGAGAAGGAAACATCGATGTGAGGGAGACATTGATTGGTTGCCTGCCGAACACACCCTGACCGGGGCCAGGGATTGAACCTGCAACCAAAGGACATGTCCTTGACCGGGAATTGAACCCACAACCCTTTGGGTTGATGCTCTAACTGCTGAGCCACCGGCCAGGGATGGCCTGTTCCTTTTAAAGTGATTTCTCCCTGCCCTGGCTGCTTTGGCTCAGCGGTTAGAGCGTCGGCCTGTTCGATTCCGGTCAAGGGCACGTACCTCAGTTGCGGTTCATCCCCAGCCCTGGTTGGGGTCATGTGGGAGGCAACCAATCGGTGTGTCTCTTTCACATCGATGTTCCTATCTCTCCCTCATTCACTCACTCTTACTGATAATCAGTGAAAAAATATCCTTGGGTGAGGTTTAAAAAATGTTTTAAAGTGAGTTCTCGTAAAACAGTGAATAAAACACAGGCAACAACAATGATGACAGTAATATAATTATTTCTTGAGCACTTAACATATGCCAGGCAGTGTTATCCATTTTATATTCATCGCTTTATTCGATTCTTTAAAAAAGACCACAGAGTAGCTGGTTTTATAATTCTCAATTTATAACGAAGAAACTGAAACTCGAAGCCGTCGAGTCACTGTGGTCAGGTTCCCACAGAGCAGAGCCAGGACTGACCATGGCCAGAGCTCTCCAGCCTGTGCCATCCCTGCTCCAGGCCAGGACTCTGCTTCCTTCATTCTAGGCTCCTTGCTTTTGTAAATACGGCTGGAGACTGAATTCACTATTTCGCTGGCTCATTGAGTTTGTTCCCAAATCTGTATTTTTAGTGCAAATCTCTCTCTTGGGTTCTAGATATCTCTCCCACTGCCCACTGTACATTACCACTGGACGACCCCCGGTGGCCTTGAATGCCACATGTCCAAAACAGAATACATCACCTTCTCTCCCAAATAGGCTCCTCTCCTGATGTTTCCCCAAATCACAAAATGGTTTCACTGTCCACTCAGTTGTCCCAAGACAGAAGCCTGAAAGTCACCCTTGAATCCTTTCTCATCCCTACATCAAAATCATCACCAAGTCTTTTTTTTTCTCTCCTTTATCCTCACCTGAGGACATTTTTCCATTTTTTATTCAGATAGAGTAGGAAGGAGAGAGAGGAAGAGAGAGAGAGAAACATTGGCGTGAAAGGGACACATCGAGTGGCTGCCACCCGCACGACCCAACCAGAGCCAGGAACAAGCTGCAACGGAAGTACATGCCCTCAGCGGGAACCGAACCCGGGTCTCTCTGGACCGCAGGCCGACGCTCTAACTGCTGAGCCAAACCAGCCAGGGTTCATCACCACGTCTTCGATTCCTCTTCTGTGTATGTTTGAGATCTGCAGTGTCACTGGTGGAGACCACCAACATCTTCCACCTTAGTGATGGCAAAAGCCTCCTACCAGGTCACCAGCACGTAGCTGTGCTCCTTCCAGCCATTTCCCTTCTCCACATTGAAGCCTCTGGGGACCTTACAACATGAAAATCTAATTAAGTCACTTCCTTGCCTAAGACTTTTTTATGGTTTCCTATACCACAAAAGTACTGTCTATCCATGCTCTTCCAGCCCTACCCCAGTCACTCTGCTCCAATTTCATCTCTCATCATTTCCTCTACCCTTTATGTCACAGACTTAATGAATCTTCTCCTGTTCCTTCAGGTTTTATGTGTTTTACCTCCAGGCCACTATATGTGCTGTTCCCTCTTCTGGAGTCTTTTTCTCCCCATTGCTTAGCAAGCCAACTCTTACTCATCCCGCAGATCTTAGTGTTTTTAATTTTTTTCTTTATTGATTTTTATAGAGAGAGGAAAAGAGAGGGAGAGAGAGAGAGAAACATCGATGAAGAGAACATCGACTGGCTGCCTCCTGCATGCCCCCCACTGGGAATTGGGCCCACAACCTGGGCATGTTCCCTGACCAGGAATCAAACCAGCGACCTCTTGGCTGCAAATTTTAGTTTTAAAGTCATTTTCTCAAGGAGAACTTCCCAGAGTGTTAAAGCTATGTATTTCCTAGGATACTGTTTTTATTCAGCCATTACACATGTCATCCTCTTTTGTCTTATCTGTCTCCATAAGAAAAGGAATTATGTCTCTCTTGTTCATCATCAAATCCCCACACTGAGCAAGGAAGCCTGAAAAATATTCACTGAAAGAATGAAAGGCAGTTAAAATCCTGCTTAAATATGGTGAAGTTGAGGCTGTCTCCTTCACCATGGACGTGTGAAGTTGGTAGTTTGGACTCCAGAGAGGTATCACATTTATTTCCCACTAGCCTTTAGATCGTCACGTTCACTTTGTCATTTCTGATTGTTGAGATGTTTTTGCATCTTTCGACTCTGTAACCTATTACCGAGCATATTAGCTACCACTGCCAATTTAATATTACCTGAAAACTCGATTAGCATGCTTTTACCTTTTCATTAGGCAAGGGCAGAGCCTCGTGACATCCATTAGACACTCACCTCCATTAATTAGCAGCCGCTGGGTATGCTAATTCAATCAGCTTCAAATATACTACATTTCCCCCTCAAATTCAAGAATATAGTGGATAAATTGATCAAGAGCCCCATGAAGTCCAAATAAAGATTACTGTAATTCTCTACTCTCATGAGTCTCTTTTTTCTTTCTTTCTTTTTTTTTTTTTTAGTTTATCACACTGATGGATAACATTCAGATAACATCTAGGCATGCTCAAGTTTTTGTAAAATTCCCAGAAACACAATTAAAACTCCACCCCTTTCTCATTAAATCAATCACATCGGAGAACAAGTCGGTGACTGAGATGTAGCAATACATCCAGCAGGAATCCCGGCTGTTCTGCAGCCACGGCTCAGACCAGCGCCTGGCAGTTGGCCACCCGAGCAGCAGCTCCCACCTCCAGGGCATTTGTGCCATGTGTGCTTGGGACGTCAGTCCTGCCCTCTGCCCCAAAGAGAATGCAGCAGTCCAGTCCCTTCCCTCTGGCCCTGACTCGGCCCTCTCCTCATACGTACTTTACTTCTTCCTGCCCCCGCCCGCTGCTGCTCTCTAAACACTCTGGGAAGAAAAGAGCTATGTGGTTCAACTGGTTCTATTAAAATCAGCACAGACTTTAAAAAAATATATACAAGGAACTTTTACCTAGAAAACTAGATGTTCCCCAGAAACAACTGTACACTGAAACAATGAATCACCCCATTGCTCTACCTGGCAGCCTCTGGAGTTCTGGGATTGGATGACGTGATGAACACTAGTGTGGACTATGTCCATGAACAAATAGAAATCAGTGAGACAGATGTCATCCAGAGCACAGGAAGCATCAAAGCAAGTGAGACAGAGAAAATATCTGGGGTTTTTTTCTTGCTAGAGTAGCCCAGTTGAATTGTTGGTACTAGTTAGGATCTCTGGGGCCGAGTCCTCAAAGAAAACCAGAAGTTGAATTCCCTAAGAGAATGGTTATATGGAGTCCAGGCAATGAGAGGAGGTAAATGGAATGAAGAAGGGCCAGTGGCTGCTCATCTAATGGTGGAGCTTTTGGTTCAATAAACTCAGAAACAAAAATTAAAGAAAACTTTAATTCACAAACTCATGAGATAGGGGGACATGCAAAATACCCAGTTGTGACAGATACTGCTAGTTTCCTCTCCAAATCTAACCCCCTGCCCTCAACGCTACTAACTTGTAAAAGACTGAATTTTTAAAAGCAGGATACATTGCTGTCCAGCTAAAATATTATTTCCCAGCTTTTCTTTCAGTCAGCTCAGGACATAACTAGTTTTGCTCAGTGAGCTAAATGAAGAAGTGCTGTGTGCTAACTTTAGGAAATCTTATAAGAAAGGGAGGGGCACATATTTTCTCTCACCTCCTCCATCCTGCTGCTTGGAATGGGGATAAAATGGCTAGACCCAAGCAGCCATCTTGGGCTGTGAGGTGCCCTTGAGGATGGAAGTCATACACCAAATAGAGCAAAACAAGTGCAGTTTTCTGACATCGTTGCTGCCACACTCACCCTGGATGGCCTTATAAACAATCTTTTTTTTTTTTTTTTTTTTTTTTTAAGACATTGTTACTTGCAGCCAAAGTTCTAAATTATCACTGCTTTCTCTTCTAAGTAGTCACAAATGAATTGGGCTCAGCTCTACTGTCTAGCAGCCCCCAAGCTTATCACAAGGGATTCAGGCAGATTAGCTCAGGTCTCACTCTTACAATGGGCCCCAAATGGAAACTTTTAACCTTTTTTCCAAATAAGATTATACAGAGAGTTTTTGTAGGTTTTCTGGTGTTAAAATTACTGATTTGCCTGACAACCAAAATGTGCCACAATGTTTGGAGCCCTGTTTGAACAAATTTTTACTTTTTAATATCCTGGGAACTTCAAATAAAAAGAATTGACTCAGCTATGGCTGGTTTGGCTCAGCAGTTAGAGCGTCAGCCCATGAACCAAAGGGTCATGGGTTCAATTCCCAGTCAAGGGCATGTACCTGGGTTGCAGGTTTGATCCCCAGCCCCAGATGGGGTCATGTGGGAGGCAACCAATTGATGTGTTTCTCTCCCATCAATGTCTCTGTTTCTGTCTCTTTCTCTTAAAACAATAAAATAAAAAGAATTGACTCAGAGTCCAAGGGGCTGGTAGTTCCACTGGGTTGTTCTAATCTTAACCATCATGTTCAAGCCTAATAATGTAATCTTTTTAGTCAGGTCAACTACCAGGGTGATCAGACCTACTGGTGCAAGGGTTCTTATTGAACTTGACCTAGAGCCAGTGCCCAGCTGGCAATTGCAAAACAAGCCAAGCCCGGCATCCAGGACTGAGTGGCACACATTCCTTTCTGCGTTTTCAAGAATTCTACAGAGCCTTGTCTGGGCCCCTGGACTTGGCTAGATGACCATCGCTTGGAGATGAGGCTGCGGATAAGTTTCTAAAGAAATTGTTGGGAAATTATTTGGAATGACCTTCAACAAAGCAAGATCAAATGCGGTGTCTTTCCTCAGTGTCACCCTAACACTCCCCTAGGCATCTGCCCTGTTCCCACATCAAAGGTTAAACTCTGCCTCTTCAAGTCAAGGAGCAAAATCTCTTTATCCAAAGAGAGTGAAGCAGCTCACGGCCCAGGTTCGGCTGAGCTGCTCCAGCTCCAGGTGTGGAAGCGCCGTCTCCCTGGTGTGCGCACCTCTCCTTTCTGACTCATCGCAGGCCATTGCTTCTGTGAATTTGAGGATGCTGTCATCTCTCCAGATGACGTCTGAACCCAAACAGATACATTTCGAAATAAAAAAAAAAAAAAAAAAAAGAGTGATACAGGATTACTTGGAAATATCTGTAAGAGGTGTCTACGTCCTAAGGGTATCTCAACTCTCCACGTTTGAGCTTCATTTCTTTCTTTTATATATTTTAACTGAGAAGTTGTGAAAAGCGTGTTCAAGTGAGGAAACATTGCATTTGGAATTTAGATTTGGAAAATAAAATATTTTTCGCAGGCTCCCTAGTATTTACATAACTGCACATAGGTTTTTCTTCAGCTTTTATAGATTCTTGGCTAATGCACACTATGATCAAAACCTCGGGCTGCCATGGGTGTGTTGTGACTATTTTAAAAGGAGTCAATAGTGTTCAGCCAGAAAAACTGATATAAAATATCAAGCAGGCATTGGTTTGGCCACACATTCAACTCATTCAGTCTGACAAGCAATGATCTATTCCAGTCATTGAGTATTGTCACTTACTTTCAAGTCATTGGGTCCCTGCCAGGTGCTATAAGCCTTATTCTGTGATCTATAGAGGCTTTTGATGGATTAATTCCTCCTAGTTAGTGAGGTTTCTGTTATCACTTTTCACACATAAAGCCATCCATGTCATCTAATAATTCCATTTGTAATTTTTTAAAATATACTCAACATGGGTTCATGAGTTCAGGGAACTTATATAACCCAAGTCTCAAATAAATTTGAAGCACAGGAGAGCATCAGAGCTGATTATCATCTGGAATTGCTGGATGATACTTGGTGCAAAGAGCAGTGCCAGGTGCGAAGGGGGTCCCCCCTGCTCCTTTGGACGTGAAAACCTAGACAGGGGAACCTCTCAGGACCCATTGTTAATATCAGTGATTTTCAACGCATATGTGCTGCAAGAATTTTTAAAACACACAATACCTGCCTATTTAGTCAGGGGCACTGACCTCTTTACCCTTAGATTAGCAAATAAAAAAAAAATTAAAAAATGACAACAGCCAACACAGTAGCTGTCTCCTGATAGCTGGTGTGAATTAATCAAAATTATACCTTTTTTTTTTTGTCAGATAGGCAAAAATATATATATATTGGTGTGCTGCAGAATTTTAGTCATTTGTTCATGTGTGTTATGAGATGAAAAATGTGGAAAATTGCTAGTTAATATAGTTTGATGAACTCAGAGTCAATGGGACATGATATGGACTCCTTAACAGCCGCCTTCCTAGGACAGCCCCAGCAGTTTTCAGTAGGGCATGTTCCTCCAGCACCTGTGAAGGTCTTCTCCAACGTACTGTCAACTGATGGTTAGGTTCTCCTTGTAAGGAACATTTTAAAAGTATACATCTGACTTCACTGTAAACGTATAATTTTCACTTTGTTTAACATCTGGGGTATGTCACGTATATCATATACTGCTATTTCTAATGAAGTCTTTTAAAGCAGTCAATTCACAGAAGTGCCCATGTTACATTTTTATTTCGAAGGTTTAAAAAGTCCTCTCACATCGTATGTCATCAGAGAAATGCAAATTAAAACAACAATGAAATATCACTATGCACCTATTAGAATGATCCACATCCAGAACAATGACAACACCAGATGCTGGCAGGGAAGCAGAACAACAGGAATTCTCATCCATTGCTGGTGGGAGCGCAAGGTGCTATAGCCACTTTGGAATTCAGTTTGGTGGTTTCTTGCAAAACTGAAGCTATTCCTACCATATGATCCAGCAATTACAGCGCTTGGTATTTACCCAGAGGAGCTGAAAACTTAAATCTGCTCAAAAACATGCACATGGATGTTTATAACGGCTTTCTTCATAACTGCCAAAAACTTGGAAGGAACCAAGTTATCCTTGGGTAGGTGACTGGAAAAATAAACTGTGGTACAGCCAGACAATGAAATATTATTCAGCACTAAAAAAGAAATGAGCTATCAAACTATGAGAAGAGATGGAGGAAACTTAAATGCATATTACTAAGCAAAAGAAGCCATTCTGCCAACTACATGACATTCTGGAAAAGGAAAACTATAAAGACAAACTATAAAAGGAAAGGTCAGCGCTGGCCAGGGTTTAGGGGGGAGGGATGGCTGAGCACAGAGGATTTTTAGGGCAGTGAAACTACTCTGTATGATGCCATAATGGTGGATACATGTCATCATACGTTTGTCCAAACCCACAGAACATGCCACACTAAGAGTCAGCTCCCGTGTGAACTAGGGACTGCGGTGATAGTGATGTGTCATGTAGGTTCATCAATGATAACAAATGTCCCACGCTGGTGGAGGATGTTCACAAGGAAGGAGGCTGAGCATGTGTGAAGGCAGGCAATATATGGAAAATCTCTGTACCTTCCTCTCAATTTTAGTTGTGAGCTTAAATTGCTCTTAAAAAAAAAAACATCTTTAAGACAAAAACAAAAGCCAAAGGATGGTTGGAAACAGATTGGCCTGAAATAGCGGGAACAGGGCACAGGCAGGCTGTCTGAGTAGTCCACTGCCTCCAGTGCATCTCTGCAGCCACTTGGTAAAATCCTGCTGGTTTTCAGTGTTTGCTTTGTCTTTTTAGGAGCACAGCCCACACGCTCCCGGCCCACGAGATGAGTGATTAGGGACGTGTCAAGTGGAGAGATGCTGCCAAGCCTTGCAAATGAGTCTGTAGTTAATGCTGATGCCAGTTGCTTTCCAGATGCTTTCAAATATATGAAGGGCACTCCTTGAATGATGAGCTTTTAACCTTGCAGCTGGTCATTTATTTTTCTGATTAGGACGTGCCACTGTCTCAACTTCCAGGTGGTGCTCACCGTGGACAACAATGGCCTCTTGTTTACTCATCTCCAAACTGTGCCATGAGTTTCGGCTCGTGGCTGTGTGATCCTGCCTCTGAGAGCCAAACATTAGTGGATAATCATTGTTGACTCTTCTCCCTCTGTTGTGTTAGAGACAACCACAGAATATTTAAAATCCTAGCATTTACTGAAGGAAACAAAAATTTCATCTGTGTGTATGTGTTTGACAAGCATAAACTTGGAACCAGGGAGTTTCAAAACACAGAGCAAACCCATCCAACAAAATGTGCTTTCCAAAGTAAAATAAAGAACTGATGAAACCCCAGTTTAAAACTATTCCTCAGAAATATTTTCTGTTAGCCAACCGAGCCCTAAGGACCACACACTCCTACTTTACAGCTTAGCATTTCATTTGTTGCATTTGTAATTTACTTATTTTCTATCCCTCTGTAACCAACTCTGTCTGAACTTTAATAAAATGAGGGATTTTAGCAAAAAGCTCCATTGCTGTGTACTTTCAGAATTGGGTAAAACCCCTTTATTATAGCAGACTCTGGATAATTGTGTCATTCTTTCAATGAGAGAAAGCCATGATTGCTAAGCCCACAGTGGTGTGTAATACGGTAAATCAGCTTAATGATGTGTGAATAAAACTACATTAAGAAAAAAGGGTGGGGGCTTGTTCCCCTAGATTCAAAAGGGGAGGGAGAAAAAAAACCAAACCCACAATTCTGCGTGCTTCAGGGAGGCTGAAATTTCTGTGCCAAGGAGTTCCAGGATTTTTCTTTTCTTCAAAGCCTTAAAACAGCATGAGAAAACGTAAGTTTCTTGGACAAAAGGCAAGCTCATGAATAACCCACTGGGAGTGAGATCTCAGCTTGGTTTTATATTTACACATTATATTCCAGAAGTTAAAATTTTAAAAGCCATCAAAGAACAAACCTTGCTTTGAAGGGATGAGCTTAGGGCTTGAAGGGAGGACACCCCTTTTTTCCATAACAACATGAAATCCCAGTGTTCAGTGCAGTTGTCATAACAACTGCTTTTAAATATTTGTATTATTCATCAAATATTGGCGTCCAAAACATGATGCCACCTAAAAATTATTACCTATTCTTATCTCCATAAACCTGGCTTGTGTGGCCGAGGAAGAGAGAAGGTGGGATTCGATGGGATGGCACAGAATTCTCAGTTATGGGGGAAGATTTCCAAGAACGCCCGCCGTCTCCATTTGCTCCTCTTATTTCCCATTCTCACAAGCTATCTCCCACCTGGACCACAAAATAGATGGGCGATAGAACAGAGATACTTAGAAAATGGTTCAAGACTGTACACTAAGTGAGAAACCCTAGTTGCTGAGATTAAGAGATTTGATTTCAGGAAAATGCTGTCTTGAAACCAATATGTACCCAAAATCCTCTCTCATAGAGGCTATTTCCTAAGACTTTAAAATATGTTTTGTAAAATGGTAATTCTTCCTGTCCTGCCGGTGTGCCTCAGTGGTTGAGCATTGACCCATGCACTAAGAGGTCACTAGTTGGATTCCCAGTCAGGGCACATGCCCAGGTTGTGGGCCTGATCCCCAGGAGACGGTCAGTCAATGTTCTCTCTTATCGATGTTTCTATCTCTGTCTCCCTCTTCCTTTCTCCCTCTCCCAAATCAATAATAAAAAAAGAATTTTTTAATGGTAATTCTTGCACATTGAAAATATTCAAACAATACAAAAGACTGTACAGTGAATCCTAAGCTCCTTTCCTATCCCAGGTTCCCCCCAAAGCTAACCCCAATACTAGGTTTTACGCATATGCAAACATATATTCATTTTTCTGTTTTCCTTACTGTCATTCAACTATTTAGAATAGTACACATACTATGCACCTGGCTCTTTTCACTTGACATGTCTTGGAGAATATTCCATATTGGTATGTTGAGAGGGCTGCTTTATTCTTTTAAACGACAGCATAGCCCACGCCTAGGTTGAATCAAGTGTTTTGCCTCTATAAGTAGTGTTGCAACAAATATCTCTGACCTTTTGCCTATATTGCTCTAGCCTTAAAGTGGGCTCCCTTGCCTTCCATGTTCATCTTCTCCAGTTTCCTAACCCCCCACATTCCTGTCTGAACAATCTGGCTCCACAGCAAGTAGTTTTGTCCCACCTCTGTTTTAACCTTCAGCAGTGTTCCCGTCACCCACAGAATGCATTCACATGTATCAGCACATAAAAGTCTTCCACGGGGTCCCATCTGCTTTTTCAGTCTTACCTCCTCCTGCTCCCCACTAAACACAGTACTCCGGCTGAAACAAGAATTCTTAAAATGTTTCTAGCGTGTGTGTGCTTTCATGCCTTCGGTATCACTTACCTTTATTCCTTCTATGACTTGTTGGATGTGCCAGGGATAATGTTGCTGGGGTGGGGGTGGGAGGCAACATTTAATTCTGAACTTGGACCCTCCAGGGAGGCCATATTTCACTGCTTGCTGCACAGGTTTTCACCTGCTAGTCCCAGATGAGATCCACACCAGACATTAGCAATGAGTACATCTGCAGCTCTCTGCATGTGGTGCGAATTGACCTGTTGCTAATGTTCACCTCTTGACAACTTATCTGAACCTTGATCTGCTTTGCTGTGGCCCCTGTAACCCATGAGACACCAGAAGCAAATTGCAGGCCTGGCATGTAAAGGAATATTCAGATCTAAATTCTTCCCCAAGGGCACTCTGGTTCCTACTCCATTGCCCCCCTCTGATCAAAGATCCTGACTCATGCCCTGGTTCTTAGATGCTAGTCATCTGGCTCACTTTTAATCTGACAACATGCAGCATTTCCAGTTTTACCCATCAGCAACTTTCTTTCTTCCAAATGCCCTTCCTGGCATTATTTTCCCCAAGTTAAATATTATATTTCCTCAATTCTAAAGTAGGTTGATGCCGTCTAGCTAGTGAAATGCCATTTTTTCACCCTGCAAAGATGTTGGCACAAATACATAAAGGAACATTCTGACAAACACAAGTAACAGAAATATGCTAACAGTGAGATGTCTCCTTGTTCCTTTTCCAAGAACAAACATTTGTGCCACAGATAATCAAATAGAGGAGTCCGGTTTAAAATGTGATTGTGGCTAGCTGGTATACCAGCCATGCATGTGTTCAAGGGTGCAGCGATGTTGCTCTAACAGGCCGAGCATAAACAGGGAATTCTTTAATCAATGCCACTTAAAGTGAATACTGTGTCTGATTTCTCCCTCCCCTCTACAAACACTCATTGGGGGAAGAAGGACTAAGTTTCTCTTTAGAGTGGGGTCATTCATGGGCAAATGGAAGAACAGACTGTGAGTCATGATAAAAATAATGAGTGAACTCTGTTTTAAAACCTCCCCAATGGGACCAATTGTTAGATTTATTTCATGCACTAAGGCACTGCCTAAAGAAGAGCAATATTAAAAGACAAACATCTCTCTCAGTAGGGGCAGCGATACATTGATGCAAAAAGAAAAATCTCTATAGTATACATTTGTATTTAGTCATTGTTACTCTGTTCAAGAATATGTTAAAGTAGATGTTTAAGTAGGAAAAAATAAGACAACTCCTTTATAAAATTGACTATTGCAAAAAAATTAGACACTGATATATATATATTTTTTTAAAGGCAGATTATAAATGAGTGTTTTAACATGATCTCATTTTTTTAATCCTCACCTGAGGACATTTTTGCATTTATCTTCAGATAGAGCAGGAGGGAGAGAGGGAGGAAGAGAGAGAAACATTGATGTGAGAGACACACATCAAGTGGTCACCACCCACATGATCCCAATTGGAGCTGGGGACAAACTGCAACCAAGGTACGTGCCCCTAGCGGGAACCAAACCCCACCACTCTGGACCGCGGGCCAACGCTCTAACCACTGAGTCAAATCAGCCAGGACTAACATGATCTCATTTTTATAAATGTTAAAAATAGGCAAATGTCAGGCCCTCTTTTCTTCCCAAATGAACTGAAAGAACAGGCTCCATAATGTTCATGGTGCTAATACCTGAGTGGTGCTATGGGAGTTATTTTAATCTTCTTTGTACCTCTTTTAAAATTATTTTTAATGGACATACACTTCCACGATAAAATACTATCCTTAAAAGTTATTATTATATGTATATATTTATGCACTTTTTTGTATGTATCTGTTTGGAAGTCAGGTTTTCCATTTCCAGGAGTTTCTAGATTTAATTAAAGCACACTCTCCATGGAGATGAGCATTTAATGTGAAGGAGAATAAATAAACGAGATTTGAACAAGGGAGGGTGTGCATTGTACAGATACTTCTCTCCTGAGGTTGAACCAGGGGCCCTAAGGGAATTTTTTTTTTTCTCTCTGAGACCAATGAGATTCAGGGCAGGTAGATCAGGCAGAAGATGCCCTGGGAAGGTGTAGGGTCCATGGGAACACCTTGCCTTCTTCCTAAGGCATTTCTTGAAGGTAAATACTTGGAGAGAAATTGCCTTCCTGGGCTTTGACATCGGAGCAGAAACTTCCCGAGTTACGAGAGTGGCCGTATCAGTTTGTGAACAGCAGAAACACTGAGGGGAAAATCAAAGTTCTCTCCAAGAAACACAAGGGGAAAGAAATTTGATTAAGCAGCAGTCATTTTAAGTTGATGCTCTGTAATGAGCTTACCACATATACCTATGTTCAATGGCACATAAATTTCATTTGGTTAAGAAAATCAATATTTAATTTTTACATCAAGTGTCGAGTTTGAAGAGGAAATAGCACATTTACTTGACCATAGACCTTTCTTGCTATGCAAGACTTTCCAGCCCCTCTCCTGTCTGCTGGCCCCTCCATGAGTCTCCTTGTTCAGAGCTGTGCTTCCCTGCAAGGCTGTGCTGGCTTCATTTGCATTGGCTTATAGTGAATGATCTACTAATCAAATCCAAGTGCAGGCTTTTAAAGCCTTTCATTTCTAAGCTCTGAGTGGAGCAGTGCATCAATTAATGAAAGGAGAGCATTTCTTAAAATTGCACAGTACTTTTTAGTTTATAAAATGCCTTTATATTTTCTCATTTTATCTTCAAGACCAACTCAATTTAAATAGCTATTTCAAGTTCCATTTATAGCTTTCCCTGTTCAGAACCCATTTCCCCCCACTTCTTCTTGGTAATGAGCCTCCTTTTTCTTTCAATGAGGCACACCCCTCTCACTTCCATGTGATTCAGATGAGTCTGACTTCATCCCATCCCCAAATCCCAGTGTGGACGTATGACTAAGACTTAGGCAAACAGTGTTCAGAGACAGACGCATGACTTAAATCAATCCCATGGACTAAATTCTGGGATTTTCCTGAAGATGATAAGCCAAGAGGCTCTACACCAAAGGCTCCCGGGCAGCACTGGGGTAGAAAGGCTGCCTGGAATGGTGTCAGCACGAAGAGATGCAGAACTGAGAGATGAAGAGGCACCACGTCTGAGGGAGCTGGCTGGTGCTGGAACCAGCCGCACCTGAAGCTGGAGATACCCTTACACCTTTCAGCTATGGCATCCAGTAAGTACCCTCTTCTCCTGCGTCCAGTGGGAGTCACGTTTGTGTCACATACAATCAAAAGGCCCATCAGATACACTTTCTACTCCTCACCAACTCTGGGAAAAGGGGAGCTGCCAGTTTGTGCAGCCCTATTCTGAGACACTCATGGTCCCCTGAAGGCAGCTACCTGAATAAGCTCTTAGTGCTAAAAATTAAATTATATATATACACATATATATACACACATATATGTGTGTGTGTATATATATATGTGTGTGTGTGTGTGTATATATATATATATATATATATATATATATATATATATATATATATATATGAAGGTAAAGAGAATTCTAAAAAGAAGGCCAGTAAGTCATGATTTACAAAGTACAAGTTATCACAAACATATTAGCATCTATTAGCAGGGAGTGTATATATTAGCAAGCAAGTTTCTAAGGGGGTCAAGTTCTGATTAGGGAAAATCCATAGTTTTAGAATAAAGACAGCATCCAATGTCCAGTTCTGAGATCTTTGCCTAGTTTCTTAACTTTCTCCATTTAAGTTTCTTTATAAGCAGGAGGAGTAATAATATCATCATAGAGCTTTTGCAAAGACCTAATATAAGATACTGAGCACTCTGCTGGGCACCAAACAGAGAGTCCTTTCAGTGATATGAAAGAAGTAGATGCCCTCAGTGGGGAGTCCAGGAGGATGCCCTGACCAACTGAGAAAGGATAAAGCCACCACAGAAGTCAGGAGTGGGGGCCCTGCAGGTCACAGAAAGAACGGAAGGAAGGAAGGAAGGAAGGAAGGAAGGAAGGAAGGAAGGAAGGAAGGAAGGAAGGAAGGAAGGAAGGAAGGAAGGAAGGAAGGAGAAAAGAAAGCTGGCACTCCAAATGAATGTGTTGAACATCACAGTTTTTCCCGGACAAAGAATATTCTTTTGAATTTGGGACCAGCCTATAACCAACCCACCCACACTGATGTGTTTCCTGGGACTTGAAACTTTCGGGGCTAAAAGTAGAGAATTCCTGGACAACCCAGTGTGAACTGATCACCTTACCAGACACCACTCTGCCACACCCCTGAGAAGTGAGAGCTCCAGAGCCAGGAAGGGGGTTGTCAGGAGGGGCGACACTCCATCCTCACCAAAGGGGACCAACGGTCGTCACCCGAGCGCGCACGCCATGAGAACCAGTGTCCAAAGTGCCAGGTGGAAATTTCAGACAAAATTTTAGACAGAACAACAATCAGTTCCCTTATTCTATTTCATCCTTATATGATTGGGGAAAAAAAATTAAATTACTTTAATAGCCTTATATTTCCGTTACCAAGTGCTGAATTAAAATGGAATGCAAACACTAAAATTTAACACGCTGCTAAAAAATGAACATGTCTAAAATATTAATAGCAGCTCTAAATGATTTATAATGCCCTCTTGGGCATATTTTATGATTTATTGATGTCATTTTAGCGGCTCCATGGGTGACAGAGTCACCTCGTCGTGTGCGTGCTCTGGTGGGTTTCTAGGCTCGTTATTCAGAAAACAACACACTCGGATCTTTGCTGAATGCACAACAGACTGTAGGTGAAGTAGAAAAAGTAAAGATGTTATTTTTTTTTTAATAAATCAGAGAATTGTGGGGCTAAACATGATTTAAAATTAGTTATTTCTTGTTTTCTCTACTTCATGCTGGGCCATACTGAAGCTGTCTTCAATAAATGTGAATTTCACAACCTCCCTTATTAATTTATAATGTCAGATTTTGTTGACAAGAAATTCTACTTTAGATCTAACCTATTACCCTTCCTGTATCAAGCGAAGCCCATTTTCTGGAGAATAACTCATGATTTCTTTAGTACTCCCCTTTTTTGACCCACTAATGCATTTTTCAAAACTTTCTGCCCATCCAAGAGATATTACTACCCAACTCTTCACTTTATAATTTACTTCTAGTCTCTTTACAGGTTTTCTAAGACCTTCTTGTAGTACCCAAAGTCTGCTATAATTAAAATTGATTTGTCTTTTACTTCTTCCCTGACTCTGTCTCCATCTCTCAGTCGTTTCGTCCTCTCCAGATACAGAAAGATCTCATTCTGTCCCCCGATACCTAGACCTCCTTTTCATCTCCTCCCCGCTGACAGCCACAGATGTCTACACAGCAGTGACACAGGCCTGCATTCTAGGGCCCATGCCCAGAAATTACCATTCTCTCCCCTTCCTGACCCCCATGCCCAAAACTCCAAACTCTTCAACATAAGGATATGTGGGTTTGGCCAGGGGAGGGAGGACGGTCTGAGAGCTCATCAAATTAAATCATATTGACAACTGCCTGTCACCCTACTTGAAATTATAACCAAGGCCCAGAATTCTGTGTAGTATTCATAAACTAGCAACAAACAGACCAAAACAACCCTCAGAGACTTTACTCCGTGTTGCTTTTCTGTATCCAATATGTGCCTTACTTTTGAACTCCTATTTAATGTGGCTGACTCATAGCCACTGTATTTTTTACTACAGACATGTCTAGTCAATCCTTATCTTATTTTGGTGACATTTGTTTTTCCTCACTATGATCCAAAACTATAATTTCATAGGCAGCACCCAATGGTCTTGTGATGTAGTATGTAATTGCTAATGTTTAAACTCTAACAAACAATTTACCGTAGGACCAAAGGCTAAAGAGAGGCATGGTATATAAATTTGCTGCATTTCTTCTTTATGTCAGACATTTAGAAGAGATGATTATGCTTATGAAGATATGAGTACACAATGGTTACCCAATATACATCTATTTATGGGGTGACTATATATAATTAAGCACTGCTTGGTCATAGATGTCTGCTGAGCAGCAGGCCAGGCCTAGCCAGGTACCAGTTGGGGGTCAATAACTTGGATTAGGCTGAGTGGGAGCTCTCATTTGAGTAGTGGGAGGTGTTGGTTGAGACCTTTGGGGAGCAGACGCTGAGATGTCACTAGGAATGTAAAAAAGGTTTACTGTCCTAGGGAGTGATATTTGTGAAAAGAAAGAAGAAAGTAGGATTGGGTATGGGGAGCCATCAAACCATGATGTCAACCTGAAAAGTCTCTGCCAGCCCAAGAGGAGCTCTGAACAAAGAGTACCCACGGAGGGGTCAGCATGAGTGAAAATGGTCAGGCTGGGGCCAGAGAAGAGCTTGGCCTGGGCTCCAAAGCCGAAGCAGACATGAAGGAGTTAACACTGGAAGTGTCAGCTCACTCCACTCCTCCAGCCTGAGCGACAAGTTCTTTCTTCAAAGGAGGTCTGGGTGATGCATCTCTGTGCCTGCCACACGGGCTAGGATAGAAAATATAAGGGAGAGCCAGGATTCAAATGATGGGTATTTAGCCAAGAATTCTAAACTTGGTAAAGTGGGTTCAAACCAAACAAGATCAGGACTGGAAAGGGCGGGAGTGAGCTTTAGGGCTCAGGAATGACCTGAGCTTTGGTTTAACACCAGCTAGAATGTAAGACTTTCTTTTAGGAGTAAGAGAAGTCACAGGCATGGATGGGTCACTCCGGCTGAAAGGGCCAGGGGTGTGATGTACAATAAAAAATAGACAAAACATTTCATAGGTGTCTCTGATTTATCCAGAGACCTGCCTTAAGAACTCTGGGGAACGCGCCCGGCCGGCGTGGCTCAGTGGATTTAGTGTCATCCCATGGACTGAGAGGTTGGATTCCTGGTCAGGGCTCGTGCCTGGGTTGCGGGCTCAATCTCTGGTGGGGAGCGTGCAGGAGGCAGCGATTGGTGTTTCTATCTCTCCCTAAAAAAATCAATACAAACACATTTAAAAAAAAAAGAGAGAACTTTGGGGAACATATGGTGTTTGCTTTATGTTATGCTGCTTAATAAGAGAAGCCAAATGGCACAGACACCGCTGTTTACCTCCACAGGAATGAAGTCAAGTGTGGTGGTGGAGGAGGCAGGCTCTGCGTGAGACAAGCAGTCCCGCTCCTACTGCTTCAAGTTCTGTGACCTTGAGAAACTTATCGATCCTCACAGCTTCAGTTTATTATATGTGAAGTATGGACAATAAATCATACCCATCAGGTAGGGTTGTTGTTCAGGTCAAACCCGTGTTACGCAAAGTGGCAGTCCTGGACCAGCAGTGCCACCGCTACGGGAGCCTTGTTAGAGAGCTCTCGAGCCTGTCTCAGCAATGGAATCAGACTCCACATTTTCCCAGCCCCCTCCAGGTGAGTCTGTGTGCACCGTCACAGTTGAAAAGCTCTGGGTTAATGATATAATGTACAGTGCTTGGCATGTAGTTACCACACAATACATATTACTTGTTATTCTTTTGGTTATTATAATTATTGTTATTTTCATTCTGAATCATATTTGGCAGGCACATCACAAGAACCTGGGCTTTCTAATTGGTAAAATGGGGATCATAATAATACCCAACTGCCTGAGGACCAGATCAGTTTTTAAAGTCCTTTCAAACTCTAGGAGACAGCGCTGTGGTTCGATCATGCTCATATAGTAGTGATGGCTCATACCTCACCAGCATGCACTCTGTCTCAGGGCCATCGGAGTGCCTTCTGTGTGTCCTCTTACTTAACCATCCAACAAGGCTATGAGGTAGGAGTCTTTTTAGTGCCTCTTTCACGGATGAATAAACTGAAACATGCAGTCCAGGAGTACACAGAGGTACAATCAGGACTTGAACTTCGGCAGCCTGACGTGACGATTCACACTCAACTTGATCTATTCTGTTCCTCTAAGCAGGCCATCAAAGAGAGAGTTCTATGGAACTAAACAGATTGCAATAGTCCGTGTGGTCTCTGGTAGCATGCTTCACCACGGCTGCAGCAGGCAATGTTCGGGGTAGGCTTCTCCAACCTGAATGTACACTTCAGTATTTTTTTTCTTTTGATACATGCCCCTAGCAGGAACCGAACCCAGGACTCTCTGGTCCTCAGGCCGACACTCCAACCACTGAGCCAAATCGGCCAGGGCACTTCAGTATTTTTTAAAGAGTGGAGATTTTTGCCCAGCCAGTGTGGCTCAGTGGATTGAGCACTGTCCCATGGACTGAGAGGTCCTGGTTCAATTCCAAGTCAGGGCACATACCTGGATTGTGGGCTTGATGTTGGGTGGGGGGTGTACAGGAGGCAGCTGATCAATGTTTCTGTCTCTCTCTCTCTAAACAATCTATAAAAAATATAAAAGTAAATAAATAAAGAGTGGAGATTTTTCAAAATATAGATTTCTTAGGCCTCATCTCCAGAGATTCTGTTTCAGTAGTTTAGAACTGGGGTTCAAGCTTCTTACTGTTTTTAAAGCAGTTGGAGATTTATCTGGATCAAGAATGTGTGGAATCCTAGTAACCAATGTCACCACAATAAATGTAATTTAAAAATAAATAAAATAAATAATTGTGGGAATACTGGCTACCAAGCCACCATCTGTGTTCAGTATATGATAAGTCAAAGAACTTTCCCTGGGAAGTTCTCAGTGCTTCTATTTATTTCATCTCAATCTTTAGGATCTTCTCCTTTAATTAACCCATCAACCCTTCATGGCAAGAAGTGAAAAAGCAAATTCGTATCCTAAGTCTTATTTCAATAAGGCAGTGAGAAGTTGCAGGTCAGTGCACCAGAAGTAGAAGTAAGGACGGGGATGGAGAGGGCACCGCCCTGCCTCTGCCGAGCGGAAACTGGAGAGGGAGGGCTGGGCCGGCCTCCCACCTCTTCACATTGTGCTGGTAGGGACGAGCGCACACAGGTCCCCTTTACAGAAAGAAATCAAAGGTTCTCGAGACACAAAGTTGGAACGCGAACACATCTTGCGTCACTCAGCCCCCACAAGGCAGCAGCCTCACGCTTTAGAAGCCCCTAGAGTGACATCAGAGCCCTGGGCACTGTCACCGCTGGCAGCCTGAGCTAGCTCCCGCCTTTTCCACCTGAGTGCTTCCTCCTCCACATCCCAGCTCCAGCCACCACAGCTCCAATGACCACAGTTCCAAGGACGGCCAGCACAGCCACGATGCCCACAGGGGGTAAGGTGGCCTGAGGCGGTGGCTCCCACCTCAGGGTCAGAGCCTTGTACTGCACGTGGGACGAGAATCTCTGCTCCTCTCAGAAGGCACCACCACAGCCACCCACTTCTGGAGGTGCGGTGCCCTGCAGGCTTGGTCTCCACAAGCTCCATGTCCTAGGTCTAGTCCTCCCCATCACGCTGCCAGGTCAGGGTGATCTCCAGGCCGTAGAAGCCCAGGGCCCAGCACCTCGGGGTGACCTCATGGTCAGAGATGGGGTGGTGGGCCAGATGTGTCTCTGGAGGGTCTGGGGCTGCAGCATCTCCTTGCCTTTTGCCAGGGAAGCCAGGGCGCGCACGTGCCCTCCAGGTAGTCCCCGCAGCGCTGCGCAGCACCAGCCGCCTCCCACTTGCGCGGGGTGATCTGAGCCGCTGGTCGGCCACAGTCCAGGAGTGTAGGTTCTCATTCAGGGAGATGTCGAAGTCAAACTCTTTACAAAATAATTGGAAGGAATGAGGAAGGAAGAGAGGAAGAGAAGAAGTGGGTCATGAGAGAGGGAGGGAGAGAGGTTGGCAGGTTATGGGGGGATTAAGCCTTTCTCCCCAACTCCGCCCGCACACCTCCTTGTGTCTAAGTGAGGCCTTGCGTGCACTGTAGACCGGGAGATGGCCATCTAAGCCTCTGCTGCTTGGGGGTGTCTAACGGCATTGAGTAGGAAATATCTTGGTGCCACTTAGAGGAGGACTCTATTTCACCTGACCTCCATGACGGAGACTCTCTTTCAGCTCAAAGGTGGACAGTACACTCAATACGACAGAGAGAGGCCTAGCCACAGCTAGAAAAGCGTAGGTGGGTGCAGGAGGCGCTCGGATGGAAAGGACAGAGTGGAGAGCCTGGGGCTGGAGAGTTGCTCCCAGGTACACAAGCAGAGTAGGACATCAGTAGTGTCCAGAGCATTCCACACGCAAGCAGGTCGCCAGAAATGATAGACTAAGCCTAGACCTGAAGCAAGCTTTAACCCCAACATATGCAGAGACCCAGAACAGTCTGAAAATGGCAACATGGGCCCATTCCAGCGGTGAGAGCCTGGGACATTGAAGAACATGGGCTGTTGATGAGGAAAAGGGGAACCCAGGAGAACAGATATCCTAACAGAAAATATACCCTAAGCCACTTGTACAGAGGACGGAGAACTGAAAAATGAGATCAAAGTCCATTTTATGATTGCTTCTAGTTTGCTGTCTCTATTAATGCTGAGGTTGATTATTAGTTTTAATTCCAGGGTTTGGTTTCCATTATTCTCAAAAATTTATCTTTATAAAGCCCTCAGTTAAAAGGACCCTCAAAATTATATCATACAGAGCCCTGGCTGGGTAGCTCAATTGGTTGAGCATCATCCCGATACTCCAAGGTTTGGGGTTCAGTCCCCAGTCAGGGTACATATAAGAATCAACCAATGAATGCATAAATAAGTGGAATAATAAATCTCTCTTTCTCATCAATAAATAAAATTTAAAAAAATATACAGATACCTGGACCAAATAGACCCAAGTTGAGCCAAGCTGAACATTATGTTAGGGCTCTGATACCCAGCTTGATTTCACTCTTGGTGTAAATAGCACACAGCCATCCCCCAGAGGCTTTGGAAAGATAACAGGTTAGCAAGCAATGTGAGTGGGAAAAAAATCATTCTTTCTGTGAATAGGGTATTTTGAATTAAAAAAAAAAAAAAAAGATGGCATAAAATACCAGACTACAAAATACATAATAAAAATCCTAGATTTGAATGGAGTAAAATCAATAGCTGAAATTGAGGAAGCATTTAGATTAAAAACAAATATGATTATGTATAAATAACGCTTTAATTAACATTTGTGCTTAAATAAAACATTGCAAATTTCACTTTCAGTGTTACTTTGCATCCCAGGATTCTTCAGAGATGCATCGCCTACAAGGGACTAACCACAGCAGTGAATAATTCATGTGGAATGTAGAACCACAGATAAAAAGAGAAGAACAGTTGATTGGTTTTTTTCCAAAAAATTGTTAATGTTACATTACATTTTATTGAACCAGCCTCAAAAAATAACAGAGCCTGAACGTTATTGTTGCCATTATTACCTTCCTTTTCCAAGTGCCAGATCTTATTCTCGCTAGAATTGATATATTCTGATTACTTTTGCTTACTTTAGAGATTTGCTTTTTCTCGTGGAAGAAAAAAAAAAAAAAAAGCTTGGCTAAACCTCTCATATTTTAATTTCTTCCATTATAACCACTGTTATCAAATTTCAATAATCTCCCTTCTCTTATTGGAATCCATTTGTTATTTCCAACCTACACCTTCCATTTACTATATGGAACTGTTCTCCAGTGCCTTTCCCCCTAATTACAAAGAAAAAATGTGTGTTTCATTGGTCACAGCCATAGCTACAGCCCCACATCACCCAAGGAGTCAGGACAGCAGATACAATGTCTGCAAATATGACAGTGATAGAATCGACTGTGACAAAGATTCCGTGGGTTCGGTTCACCTTGCATAAAGCCAGGAAACTGACTTTCAGGACCTCGCAAACAGCTGGGATGGAGCAAACCGGCAATTTAGCGAGCATCACAGATGTGGGGCCTGGTTTGGGCTATTTATGTCTTTTCATTTCCAGAAAAGCTTTAGTGACTGATATTGCTCCATTTTTCCTATCAAGCTTATCACTGTTGAGGGTACTAGCCCTAGCCGGTGTGGCTCAGGGGGTTGGAGCACTGTCCTGTGCACTGAGAGTTGCAGGTTCAATTCCTGGTCAGGGCACATACCTTGGTTGTGGGTTATATCCCAAGTCGGGGCACACACAGCCCCCTCCTGCTCTCTCTGAAATCAATGAAAAGCATGTCCACAGATGAAGATTTAAAAAAAAGAAAGTGTGTTATTCACCCTGGTGTATCTAATGATGCACCGAGTATCTCTGTTTGGGGCTTTGGTTTTATGATTTGAGTGTGTGTGTGTGTTTTTTTAAGTATTTTTGTTTTTGGCTACTGCTCAGAAAAACTAAGGTCAGAGATCCTTATATTCAGCTCTAAGCTGTTAAGCTTTACTTTTCTACCTTTGACAAAAAGTCCACTTCTGCACAGAACAAACATACAAACTTGATATTCATGAGTTGTAGAAACTGCCTTGTCTTCATAGGAGCAACTTGAGGTGGAGCTTTGGATACAGAAAATCATGTTAGTTTAGTCCCTCCCAGTTTGCACTTCTTTCTCCCCTAACCTCTCATCCTCAACTACTAACAAACAAACAAACAAACCAAAAACTAAATCACAAGACTCTTAGACTGGGGGACTTAAACAACATACATTTATATCTCATACTTCTGAAGGCTGCAAAATCCAAGGTCAAGGTGCTGACAAGGTCAGGGTCTGGTGCGGATTAGATAGATGCTCATTGTCTCACTGTGTCCTCATGTGGGGGAAGGGTCAAAAGCTTCCCGAGGTCTCTTTTATAAGGGCACTGATCCCATTCATTGGTGTTCTAATCTCATGACCTAATCACCTGCCAAAGGCCCCAACTCCTAACACCATCACATTAGGGGTTAGGATTTCAGCATAAGGCAGGAAGACACATATATTTGGTCCATAGAAACAGGTAGCCAGAGTTGCTAGTGTCAAGAAAAGTAGAGAGATGATATCAGTAAAATATATTAAAAAATGGGCAGAGGACCTAAAGAGACATCTCTCCTATGCAAATGGCCAAGAGACATATGAAAAAATGCTTAACGTCACTAATCATCAGAGAGATGCATATTAAAACAACAACAAGGTATCACCTCACACCTATCAGAATGGCTGCCATCAACAAATCATCAAACAAGTGATCGTGAGGGTGTGGAGAATAGGGGACTCTAATGCACTGCTGGTGGGAATGCAGACTGGTGCAGCCACTATGGAAGACAATATGGTGTTACCTCAAAAAGTTAAAAATTGAACTGCCATTTGACCCAGTGATCCCACTTTTAGGAATATATCCTAAGAAGCCTGAAACACCAATCAGAAAGAACAGATGTATCCCTATGTTTATAGCAGCACTATTTACAATTGCTAATATCTGGAAACAGCCCAAGTGTTCATCAATAGATGAGTGGATAAAAAAAAATTGTGGTACACATACACAATGGAAACTATGCATCTGTAAGAAGGAAAGATATCGCCCTGGCCGGTTTGGCTCAGCGGTTAGAGTGTCGGCCTGCGGTCCAGAGAGACCCGGGTTCGGTTCCCGCTAAGGGCATGTACCTCGGTTGCAGTTTGTCCCCGTCCCTGGTTGGTCGTGCGGGTGGCAGCCACTCGATGTGTCCCTTTCACGTCGATGTTTCTCTCTCTCTCTCTCTTCCTCTCTCTACCTCCCACTCTATCTGTACAAAAAAATGGAAAAATGTCATCCGGTGAGGATGAAAAAAATTTTAAAAAAAAGAAGGAAAGATATCTTATCCTTTGAGATAACATGGAGGGACCTCAAGAGTATTATCCTAAGTGAAACAAGCCAATCAAAGAAAGACAAATATCACATGATCTCACTTATTCGTGGTATATAATGAACAAAACAAACTGATGAACAAAATAGACTCAGAGACATAGTAGTAGGGTACAGACTGACACGCCTCAGAAGGAGGGAAGGGGATGAGGGGAGGGGAGAGATAAACCGCAGAACTTATATGCATGTATGCATGACCATGGACATGGACAACAATGCTGGGGAAGGGTGCGGGGGCAGGATTGGGAGGAAGGGGTCAATGGGGGACAAAAGAGAAACATTTGTAACAAAAATAAATAAATTAAATAAATAAATAATATATGTATATAATATGTGTTGCTGGTATGTATTATGTCACAGACTGTTTCTGGAATAAAAGCTAGTTTTGCCTCAGGAGGGTCCTTGATACCACACTCGAGCCCCCAGTGTCCATATAAGCAGAAAATCAGCTTCTCTCTTCCATTCCCTTGCCCCTTCCATACATAAATTCCAGGATGCAAAATACTCTCAGAAGAGAATTCTGCTTGAATCTCTCTCACTGCTTTGCTACTTTGGAGTCAAATGTACTTCTTCATAGCTGGAGAAATGAAGAGCAGTCACTGAAGCTGGCTGGCTTAGCATGAGCGGGCACACCAGAGGCAGATGAAGCTGCCATCGAAGCCTGGACAGCATCGAGTGGCTTCCTCTGCCCGCTGCTGCTGTCTCTGCTGGGGTTTCAATAGGGCCCGAAGTGATCGGCTGAGCTGGCCTCTGCCAGTACGGCCCCTGCCTGGGCCACAGTGGGTCTACGGCGGGGGTTCCAGTTCCTTCGCTTCCGACTGCAGCTCTGTCCGTTTCGCTCCCCGGCTTTTGCCCCATGTCAGGAGCCCCATCCTGGAAGCTGGTACCAGGAACACCCTGGACCCCAAATCACCTGACCACTACTTGTCACCCTTGAGAAACAGACGCCCTTTCTATTTTCAGACCCCAGCCCAGGCTCAGATCCTACCACCCAGTGAATGAAAAGGGAGGAAAAAATCATCAATAGCTATTATTACGGGATCTCTAACCCCTACACCTTAAAGTCTTTTAGGTACAAGTCAGTCACCTACTTTTATGTATAATGCTTTCTTGGAAAGATGAATAGCCTCTAAATGTGAGACTTTTTAAAAACTTGTAGGGATCTATTTCATGTGTGTTAAAAATGTATTTAATTATATATTGATAAATATAATATATATACAAAGTCAGAAAACAGTTATTTTTCATAAGACAACAGATAGAACTGTTTGGCTCTTTAAAATGTGACCATTTGTAGATTTGATTACATAAGATACAAAAAAAATTAAGAATAAATGCTACATTGTGATTTTAAAATAGCTTTAGAGAGAAGTAAATCACATACAGCCTCAGGATAAAGAATGGCTTCAGATCTCTCAGAAACAATACCAGAAACCAAAGGCAGTGGAGAAATGCTCGTTTTTGATTTCCAAATTAGAAATCTGTTCTCAATCAAACTCTTCCGTCTTGCAGTAGAATGGAGATACCGTTAGACATATAAGGCGCACTGGCCCGCCTGGGTTAATGCAGCAGCAGTTACTCTAGCCAGTTGCTGTACCTGAATGTCTGCGTCCACCCCCCCCCCCCACCCCCCCACCCCCGTAATGAATTCATATGCTGAAATCCTAATGCCCAGTGTGATGGGGGTGCTTTGGAAGGTGATTAGGTCCTAAGGAAGGAGCCCTCAGGAATGAGATTAATGCCCATATGAAAACAAAATTCAGGAAAGCTCCCTTGTCCTTTCCAAACTGTGAGGGCACAGCGAGACGCTGGCAATCTGCGATCTGGAAGAGGCTCTCACCGGAGCCCAAGCGTGCTGGCGCCCTGACCTTGGATTCCCAGCCTCCAGAATGGTGAGAAGGAGGTTTCTGTTGGCTTTATGCCCTCCAGTCTGTGGCGTTCTCGATAGCAGCCTCAGTAGGCTAAGACACCAGTGTAAGCCGAAGGGACTAGGGATGAGGTGGAGAGCTTACAGCCGGGGGGGAGAAAACATTCTGTGCTTTGGGAGCGATCCCCAGCTCGGCAGCACAGAGCTCACACCGAGGGGCTGCTGCTTCCCACAGAAGCCGGGAGGCTGCCTTCACGGTGCCTGTTCCAAACTCTGCCGCTGCATGATCAGGAGCCCGGCACATCAGTGCTTCAGTCACAGCTTGTTCTCCAAGCCCCGCTGTGTTCCCTCACCCAGACCTGCACCTGCCAAGTGGGAGCCTCAGGCCTGCCTCTCTCCCCAGGACTCAGCTCTGCACCCAGACTGTGGCGCTGGCACATTGCAGCTGACTGGTGGCATCAAAGTCACATGTCTGCAATCTAGCCACGAAAACGTGGCCTGGGAAAATGCTCTTTGTTAAGAATGCAGAATTTGTAATGTGGGAAACGGTTTCCACGATGGGAATGGTGCTGTTTAAAATGTGAGGCAGCCTGAATGATAAATGACCACTACAGGCAGATTTGAACTTTTACCTCTATGGACCCTTTCTTAGGAAACAATCTAAACATACTCATTTCTTCATCACACAAGAAAATGAATCAAGAAAGAGGGAGACACAAAATTAGATACTAGGAGGTCAAACACAGGGAGGCAGGCAAAGGACGTTCCCAAGAAGATATTGAAGGGAAGGTCCTGGCAGCCCTGGGTGTAAACAGGAAGATGGAGCTTGCACAGGGGGACGAGACTGGGGGAGGGGAAGAATCAGAGCCATGACCTGGTGTTTCAGCTCTGTTGAGAGTATCCAGAGAATTATGATCAGTACATAGAGCGCCGAACAATTGGGAGCAGAAAGGCAAGTATTAAGCCTGAGAAAATAAAAAGGTATGTAAGTTAGGAAATATCTCGGCACGCTCCACGTCTCGGGTGTGAGCCGCATCTGTGTGGCATGACCGTGTAAACGCTTGATACCGATAGCAGAAGTGGTGATGTAACTGTGTCGGCAGGCTGGGGTTGGGAGGGAAAATACAGCCGTCACAAGCAGTAAGTCCTCATCTTCTACTTTAGGAAGCCAAAGATAATACCTAACACTGAAAAATCAAGAAATAGTAATATAAGCATGTTAGAATGTGGAAGTAGACATCAGAAGAAAGCTTTTTGTCTCATGTCAAAAACTGTTGCCTTGAGAGAGCAGAATTTTGGAGAAGGAGGGGGTGAAGACAGCTGTTTTTATTATAAGCCCAACATTATATGCGTACGCATTAATTACAATAAAAATTAAATGCAGAAGAAAAGGTATTAGTGGTAGCCCCTCTCTCCTTGAGACAGCCCTTTGCCCCAGAGTCTCCCCTTCCTGCTCATCCTGTAACTCTCTCTCATCCTGCCAGGGCGACAGACTGCACTGGCCACTGGCTGCTTCCCGAAAACCAACCCTAAAGAAACAACAGAAGCCAGAGGGAACCTTGGATTTGAGGAATTGATACAATAAAACATGTGGAGAAGTCCCTGGAGAGTTTGAAGACCTGGGCATTACTGTGTGGGGAGTGAGTCGGGGGGAGGGGGAGGGAAAGGAGAGAAGCCTTCAGCCGGTGGGGACAGCAGCCACAGGGGCTGTGAGAAGAGAGCTGACTGAACAACCTCCTGCTCTGCTCTCATCGCCTCCTCGATCACAGCCTGCCAACCGCTGTGGGAACTGGCAGGGGCAGGAGGGTACAACAAGGAGGGACGAAGAGGGTGGGTGTGTACCAACCAGCTACCCTTGGGTTTTCCCCACTGTACCCCTCCCACTCAAAACCCCTGGGTAAGAGAGCAAATCCATGGAAAGACTGCTTCTGGGGAGTTTAAATGGTAAATATAATCATAGGCCTGCTTAACAATGGGGATACAGTCTGAGAAATGCATTGCTGGGTGATTTGTCACTGTGCGAACATCACAGAGCACACTTACACAAACCTGGGTGGCATAGCCTACTACGCATCTAGGCTATATGGTACCCCCTATTCCTCCTAGGCTACACGCCTGTACACTCAGCATGTTATTATACAAAATAACACAAGATTAAATTGAACACAAGAGAAAATGATGTAATCAAGAGATGCAATAAACAAGAGTTATACGAGGCTTCTGCCAAGATAACACGGCATACTGTTTTACAGCAAACCCTGTTTTATGAGTAGAAAGAGTACACTATAAAATAACAATAAAAAGTATAGTAAATACATAAGCCAGTAACGTAGTTGTTTATTATCAAGTGTTAGGTGCTGGACATAATTGTAGGTGCCGTGCTTTTACATGACTGGCTGCACAGTAGGTTTGTTTACACTGGCACCTCCACAAATGTGAGTAATGCATGGTGCTATGACATCACTAGGTGACAGGAATTTTTCAGCTCCAATATTATCTTATGGGGTCACCACTGTACATGTGGTTCTTTGTTGACCGAAACATCGTTATGCAGTGCGTGACTCCACACACTAGAAAAGTTACTTGTGGAAGGCGGGCACATTGGAATGATTGCCATCAGTTCTGTGGCTACAAGAAGACTAAGGAGGCTGTTTTGCTTCTTAAGAAACTTAAGGCCTGGAATGATATCAAAAGGGTCTATAACTCTCAGTGAATGAGAGCTGGCAAGGGCAAAAGGAGAAACCATCGTCGAATCCAGCGCAGGGGATTTTGCATCATCTATAAGGAGGATAACGGTATCATCAAAGCCTTCAGAATCATCCCTGGAATTACTCTGCTTACTGTAAGCAAACAATATCTTGAAACTTGTTCTTGGTGGGCATGTGTCTGCATTTGGACTGAAAGTGCTTTCCGCAAGGTAGGTAGATGATCTGCACAGCACTGGGCGTAAAGCTGCCTCCCTCAAGAGTAACTACAGCCTTCCTATGCAAAAGATGCTCAATACAGACCTTAGCAGAATCTTGACAAGCCGAGAGATCCAAAGAGCCCTCTGTGTACCATGCAAGAAGATTCATCACAGAGTCCAGAAGAAGAATCTACTGAAACACCTGAGAGTCATGTTGAAGCTGAACCCGTATGCAAAGACTGTGCACTGAAACACGGTTCTTTGCCAGGCCAAGAACCATAAGCTCTGGGTGGATAGAGCAGCAGCAGCGCCAGAAGCCAAATCGGATGAGAAGGGGGTTCCAGGCAAGATGCCTGTGGTAGGGAAGAAAGGAAAGAAGGTTGCTGGCTTTAAGGAGCAGAAGACGCCTTTGGTGGGAAAACAGCTGCAGCTACCAAGAAACCAGCAGCTGAGAAGAAGCCCGCAGAACAGAAACCCTCCACAGAAGAAACGAAGCCTGCAGCATGAACTTAAATTTGTTTATCCCATAAAGGTCAAACCACTTTGAACAGCTAATTTTGAATTAAAAATCTGATAAAAGGCAAAAAAAAAAAAATACCTCCCACAAAACTAGCCAACAAAACTCCATTCCAAAGATCTCTAGACCTGGATGGTTTTCAATTCGCCTTATCACATTTTCAAAAACACAATTGTTATGTTATATATGTTGTTCCAGACAAGGCAGAACGAACAATAATTCTCAGTTCATTTTATGACGTTAGTGCGATCTCACGGCCTTAATGTTTCTGGATTTTAACCCATGGTTTAGAAAGTTTCCCTTGGTCCCAGGTTATAGAGAAATTCATCCACGTCTTTCCCAGTAGATGTATGGTTTCATTTTATTTTTACATTTATGTCTCTGATCCATTTGGAATTTATTCTGCCCTGTACTATAAATAATGGATCCAATTCTCTCTATTCCCTTATGGCTACTCACAGTGCTGTGCTGGTGCTGGCTCATACCAGCTCGGGAGAGCTAACTGTTAAATTTTCAGGTATTTTGTGAGCTGATTGCTAAACACAGCCGTTATTACCCAATAGATTTTATAAACTGACAATGAAATGAATTGTATTAAAAACAAACCTCATCAATTCCTAGTTATTTTTATACATGTTACTAGCATCAAGGCTCTTGAGGTTATTTACATCTACAGCGTCCATGTGGTGGAAATACTGCTGTACATCTCTTCTCAGTTTGATATTAAACATTACACTAATAGCACAAAACTAGCTATGATGGAAGTATTTACACCACAGAAGTTGGCAATGCTTAAAATCAATCCCTGACTGGGGTACATGGGGGAGGCAACCAATCAGTGTGTTTCTCTCACATTGATATTTCTCTCTCTCTCTCTCCCTCTCTTTCACTCGTTCTAAAAATCAATGGAAAAAATATCCTTGGGTGAGGATTAACAAAAATAAATAAATAAATAAATAAATAAATAAATAAATAAATATTGTTATCTGATTCAGCAAGGAAGTCATTTACATCATTGACAAATATGTCATGACTGAACATTACATTTTTCTCATTTCACTTCTATCTTATTCATTAGTGTAAGTGAAAATACCTACCTACATTCATGTGAAAAGTACACTCATCAGTTGCAACCAGATGTTGGTTATGGATAAGAATTTGGCAAAAAATTCAAGGAAAGCATTCTGTGATAATCAATGAACTATACGCAGTTTACAACAGAGTATTGTATATTTCATTACTATTTGTAAATTGCTTGTTAAACATTCTTTATATCAGTAAAAGTTATCATATACATATGCATGTGTGTTAAACATATTTACCAGCCCAACACTGACTACACAGCATCCAATTTCACTTATTAAAAATTTATGCTCTACCCTGGCTGGTATGGCTCAGTAGTTGAGCACTGACCCATGTATCAAGAAGTCGCCAATTTGATTCCCAGTCTAAGCACAAGCCCAGGTTGTGGGCCCCATCCCCTGTGGGGTAGCCAATTGGTGTTCTTTCTCATCAATATTTCTCTCTCTCTCTCCCTCTCCTTTTCTCCCTCTCTAAAAATCAATAAAAAAGAAAAAAAATTATGCTGTAGTTTAAAGTGAATACAATGGAACCATTATCTATGACACTTATGCAGATCTATAAAGCAAGAAACAATGTTTTAATAATTTGATCAGCTGAGTTACATTGACAAATATGCTAAATTTTCCTAACTGAGCAAATATTTCCATAAGTAACCACAGCCTTTCCTCTATTATTAAAAGTACATATTTTTTTAAATGTAGTTTTTCCTTTTGATTTGAGATGCTGTCTTTATTGTATACTAAATTTCCATGTGCAATTTCATCTACTTCTCACATTTCTATTTTGTTCCATTAGTCTGTACGTCTACTCATGTGTCAATAACAAACTGTCCTAATTATAAAGAATTGGTAGTTTGTTGTAAAGTTTGGGAATTGTAACCCCTCCCATTCTCTCACCCATTTGCTCTCTTCTGTTGGGGCATTTTAACTATTCTTGTTTGTTTGTTCTTTCAGATAAACTTAATAATCAACTTGCCTAGCTCCAGGGGTGGGGGTGGGTGGTGAGATAATTAAATGATATTCTTACTGGGCTTTCATAAATTTATTAACTAAAATAGGGAAAACAGATTTAATAGTATGAAGATGACAATTAACCTGAAACTGATCTACAAATGCAATGCAATACCAATCAAAATACCAGTTGCATTTTTTGAAAAACTGATAAATTGATCCTGAAAATTTAGCAGAAGAATAAATGTTCAAAAATAGCTAAACAATGAAAAATAAAACCTAGGAGAAAACTCACCATAACACATCATCAGATGTTTAATGACACCATTATTTAAAAAGAAAAGTGTGATTTACTCTGAAAGAATAGACAAACAGACTGACAATAGTATCAGACCAAACCCACTCAGAGCGAAATCCAGAATCTGACTTGATTTTCAATTCAGGTAGCACCAGAGATCAATGGGGAAAGAATTAATTATTTGATGTCAGAATTAGAAAAATTGATTCACTACATGAAGAAAAATAAAGTAATTGTTGGACTAAAAGTGATCACAAGTATATTAAAGATCTCAATATGAAAGACAAAACTATAAAGTTAATAGGAGAAAATATAGGAGAATATCTTTGTAACCTAGAAGTGAGAAAGAATTTTTTAAACAAAATTCCAAAGACACAAACCATAAAAACAAAAACTTATGAACTTAATTAAAGCAAAACTAAGAATTTATAACCAACGAAAAAAATGATGGCTAGAGTTAACAGAGAAGACTGGGAGATGATATTTGCAAAGTGAAAAACTAATAAGGAACCAATATCCAAAGTATATATAGAAATCTTGCAAAGCAACTACAAAAAAGTAGGGACTTCAGAGGAAAATAGACAAAGACTATAACCAAGTAATTTACCAAAAAGAAACCAAAAGGCTAAGAAGCATACATAACAGTACTCTAATTATTATTCACAGAAATGCAAATTTAAACAAAAGGAAGTCAACTCTTCACAACTTGATCTATAGATTCAACATAATCTCAATCAAAACCCCAGCAAGTTATTTTGTGGATATCGATAAACTACCTCAAAGTTTATATAGAGTGGAAAAAGTCCAAGAATAGGCAACTCTATTTTGAAGAACAAAGTCAGAACACTACCTAAAATTACTGTAATCTACAGCAAACAAGACAGTGTGTACTGGTGAAAGAATAGACATATATAGATCCGTGAAACAGAATAGAGAGCCGAGAAATAGACCCATACAAATGTAGTTACCAACCTTGAACAAAGGAGGAAAGGCAGTTCTTTAAACAAATGATGCTAGAACAACTAGACAGCCATATACAAAAAAAAAGAAAAGAAAAGAAATTAGACACAGATCTTACACACGTCACAAAAATAAATTCAAAATAGATTATAGGTCTCAATATAAAATGCAAAATTATAAAACTCTTAGAACATAACATAGGAAAAAATTTAAATAAACTTGGTTATGGCAATGACTTATTAGTTAGGACACCAATGGCATGATCCATGAAAGAAATAACTGACAAGCTGGACTTTATTAAAATTAAAAACTCTGCTTTGCAAAGGACACTGTCTAAAGAATTAGAAAACAAGTCACAGACTGGAAGAAAGTATTTGCAAAAAAAAACATCTAATAAAAGACTGTCATTTAAAATATACAAAGAAGTCTTAAAACTCAACAATAAACTAAAAACCAGATTTAAAAAAAAAAAAATAGACAAAAGACCTGAACAGAAGCCTTATCAAAGAAGATATCCAGATGGCAAATAAACATGTGAAAAGATGCTCCATCTTATATATCATAAAGAAAATGTAGATCAAAACAATAATGAGATATCATTGCGTACCTATTAGAATGGCCAAAATCCAGAGCACTGATAACACCAAATGCTGGTGAGGATGTGGAGCAACAGGAACTCTCATTCATTGCCAGTGGGAATGTAAGATGGCACAGCCACATTGGAAAACGACTTGGTAATTTCTTACAAAACTAAACATACTCTCACACATGATCCAACAAAGGCACTTGATACTTACCGAAATAAATTGAAAATTTACACTGAAACCTGTACACAGATGTTTATATAACTTTATTCATAATTGACATAACTTGGAAGTAAAAAAGACATTCAGTAGGTGAATGGATAAATAAACTGTGGTACATTCAGGCAATGAGCTATTACTCAGTACTAAATGGCAAAGAGGAATCTTTTTTTTTTTAACCTCACCTGAGGACATTTTTTGCATTTATCTTGAGAAGAGAGGGAGGAAGAGAGAGGAGAGAGAGAGAAACATTGATGTGAGAGAGACACATCAAGTGGTTGCCACCCACATGACCCCAACCAGGGCAGGGGACAAACTGCAACCAAGGTACGTGCCCTTAGCAGGAACTAAACCCAGGGCCTCTCTGGTCCACGGGCCAATGCTTTAACCACTGAGCCAAACCAGTCAAAGCCACAGAGGAATCTTAAATGCACATTATTAAGTGAAAAAGTCAATCTAGAAAACATACTGTATGATTCCAGCTATATGACATTCTGGAAAAGGCAAAGATATAGAGTTGGTAAAAAGATCTAGTGGTTGCCAAAGGCTAGGAAGAAGGGAGAGATAAATCAACAGAGCACAGAAGATTTTTAGTGCAGTGAAACTATTCTGTATGATACTATGATAGTAGACACACGGCATTATACATTTGTCAAAACTTGTAGAATGTATAATACCAAAAGGAAACCCTAATGTAAATTTGGACTTTGGGTGATAATGATGTGTCACTGTAGATTCATCAGTTACAACAAATCTTCCACTCTGGTGTAGGGTGTTGATATGGAGGAGGTTGGTGGGGCACAGGGTGTACATGGGAACTCCTTTACTTTCCCCTTATTTTGCCATGAACCTAAAGCTGCTTTAAAAATAAAGTCTATTTATGGTGTTTCCTCAAAAAATTAAAAATTGAACTACCATTTGACCCAGTGATTCCACTTCTGGGAATATATCCTAAGAAACCTGAAACATCAATCAGAAAAAAGCATACGTATCCCTATGCTCCTAGCAGCACTATTTACAATTGCTAAGATCTGGAAACAAAAGTGTCCATCAATAGATGGGTGGATAAAAAGCCATGGTACATACACACAATGGAACACTATGCAGCTATAAGAAAGATCTCGTGTCCTTTGAGACAACATAGAGGGACCTGGAGAGTATTATGCTAAGCGAAATAAGCCAATCAGAGAAAGACAAATACTACATGATCTCACTGATTTGTGGAATATAATGAACAAAAAAAGCTGATGAACAAAACAGACCCAGAGAGATAGGAGAGTATGGTTCAGACTGACAAACCTCAGAGGAGTGGGGCGGAGGGGAGGGATGAGATAAACCGAAGAACTTATATGCATGTAGGTGTAACCAATGGACATAGACAATGCTTGGTGGGGGGCGGGATTGGGAGGAGATGTCTGCGGGGGAAAAAGGAGAAACATCTGTAGCAAAAATAAAATAATTTTTTTTAAAAAGTCAAACTTCACTTTAAAAAAAAAAAATGAATAAATAAGTCTATTTTAAAGAAGAAGAAAAATGAGTCATCACTTTGCTCCTATAATATGGGCAGACATTAGAAAGCTGGGTCATGCCAAGTGTTGGCAGAGAGGTGGGTGCATCATGCTCTGCGGGTGGGAACGTAGACTGGTGCACATTCTATAGCACAGTCTGGTGAACCTTAGAGCCATTTGGTCAGATTAGGTGGATACATACCTAGGCCCTGAGTGTCTATCACAAAGATAGTCTCTCATACATCTGTAAGGGGACACACAGGTGGATATTTTAATGTACGTTGTAGGGACAGAGTTGGAGGCTATCTGGGTGCTCATTACCTGGAACAGGGGAAGAGAAGGTGGATAGATGAAAAATGAGAACTTTAGCAGTTAGAAGGCCACAGACCTCTTATATAACATATGTAGCATTAAAAACAGTGATGAAAGATATAGAATGAAGTCTAGGACACAGTATCACTAAAAGTAAATGTTAAATATATGTACCCCCAGAGAATACATACAAGTAAAAGGATATGCATTAAATACATTGGAATAGTTCCTTATGTAGGAGAAAGAAAATGGGGGTAAAGATGTGGATAAAAATTTTAATAAAGTAAAAAAAACTAAATTGAATAACATCTTTATGTAAACCAATGGTAGTAATATGCCATAAACTGGGGAGTGTGTTTAATTTAAACTTCTGCCCCTGAGATCCAACCAAAGATAAAAAAGATAGATGATAGATAGGTAGGTAGGTAGGTAGGTAGATAGAAAGATGATAGAAAGATAGATAGATAGATAGATAGATAGATAGATAGATAGATAGATAGATAGATAAAAGAAACAATTCTCTCTCCCATTATGGACACTGAAATACCACCCCAGAGAGTTCCATTATCAACCCATTTGACCTTGATCTTATATGTAACTTTGAAGCTCTTTATACAAAAACTGTTAAAACCTCAAAGGAGGGGGGCGGGAGGGAAGAATGAGATAAACCAAAGAACCTATATGCATATATGCATAACCAGTGGACACAGACAAGGATATTGTTGGGGGGCCAGGGTCCGGAGGAGTGTGTCAATGGGGGAAAAGGAGAAATATCTGTAACAAAAATAAGTTAATATAAACAAAACAAAAAACTGTTAAAGGGATTTTTTATTTCAGGATGTAAATACTATCCCTCCAATCATCCACCGTCATCTCAGTAAGTCCTCTCCCACTTTTCACACCTTGTGTTGCAATGTCTCATGTCTCCTCTGCTCGTTACAACCTAATATAAACTATTCAAATGGGAGGATAGAGGAAAGGTCTCCTTACTCGGGGGAAGAGAGAGCACTGTAGAAGGAAATAACAGCATGTGCAAATGTACGGTGGCAGAGAGGACACCCTGGGAGAACTGAACTTAGACCACTGAGAACCCTGGCGAGACCACAAGTGAGAATGAGAAATGGGAGCTCTTGGACATGGATCTGCAGAGGCAGGCAAGGTCAGATCCATCCCAGGTGATTGTAGGTGAGGCTGAGTTTGAGATTGTAGTTTGAGTCTGGACCTGCGGCAAACAGAGCCACTGAAGAATGTAAAACAAGGAAGGGAGTGACTTGACTGGCTGTGTGTTTAGAACGACCACTCTAACAGCAACATGGAGAAGAAAGGGGACAGGAAGGAGGGAGCCAGTTAGAAGGGTGTTGCAGTATTCCTGCTACACTTTTCATGAATTTGCAGAAGACCATGGTAGCCTGACACTCTCGGTGGATTAGGCATCCAACTATAAAGTCAGAGAACTAGAGAAAATAGTTTCCACCGGTCCCTCCCAGCTCTGTGATTTTAAAAGCCCCACTGGTTTTAGATTCACTCAAAGAAGAGAGTGATGAGGCATAAGCAGAGAAATTTGCAAATTGTTTATCAATATGCAGAACTCACATTCAGCAGACAGGAGGCATTCAAGGCTATACATGTTGCTGATTGCCTAGATAATTCTCTGTGATCAAGCACACTTTACAATTAATGATTTTTTAAGAACTTATTCAGGTGAGATCTGCTGTTTTTTAAAGTTTTAGTATTTGAAATTTTATGGAAAAAATTGTTGAATTTAATGCTGAATATTCTGAAGAGGGGCAGAAATATTTTAACTTCAACGCAGTGGCTCCTGCATTCCCCACTCTGAGTGAGACTGGACTTGATAGGAAAATCTAGGGCATTGCCATGACAATTACCAGGCTGCGTCTTGGTTCCACTTAGGCTTTCTACAACTCCACTCAGACAACAAGCAGAGGGCTGTAAGAGGCAGAGACCGATGCTCACCTCTGCCTCTTGTTATCAGAGTGTTCGGACTCAACAGTAGGGCAACATGTCGTTAAGCCGCTGGTTCTCAGCCTCGGCCACATATTAGAATCACCTGAGGATATTTTACACATTACTGGTGCCTAGGCCCTAGTCCTAGAGTTTCTGATTTAATTGGTCTGAGTGAGAAGGCTTTAAAATCTTCCCAGGTCATTTTAATGTTTAGCCAGGGTGAAGGACTACAGCCCTGGGTAATTCTCATGGTGCTGTCCAGGCATGGCTACAAGTTAGGGATGTTCTCCAAGAGGCTGGCAGTCCGAAAGGGCCCTAGTGTTGGCCTGGCCAGGTTGCTCAGTTGGTTGGAGCATTGTCTGGTACACCAAAATGTTGTGGGTTCAATTCCCTGTCAAGGCACATACGTAAGTTGCAGATTCAATCTCCAGTAGGGCCCATATGGGAGGCAACCAATCGATGTTTCTCTCTCTCTCCCTTCCTCGCTCTAAAAAACCAATAAAACATATCCTTGAGTGAGGATTAAAAAATAATAATAATAAATTAAAAATTAAAAGTAAAGGGTCCCAGTGTTTTCATAAATCCTGTTTGGTGATTTTATAGAATTATTTTTTAATGGAACAAAGGGAAATAGAAGGAAAGGGAAGGGAGGGAGGAAATGCAGAGATGCCACCAAGAGGGTTCTCACAAAAAAGTTTAAGAACCTCTAGGTTTAAGAAGGAGCTGGGTCCAGTGCAAGAAAATAGCAGTGATGAACACCACCTGCTTCCATCATGTTCTGGGGTATTGGGCTCTATCATGATTACAGTCTTCTACATTTATAACATGGAGTTGCCAGGGTTTTTTTTAAGGAGCATGGGTCACACTATTGCTAAGTGACCTATCGGGGTCTCTCTCTTTTTTTTTAAGAAGTCCCAAATCAATAGCAGACTTTTATTGCATCTTTAAAACAAATTGGTCTTAGGAGTCATCCGGCATCTTGTTTCCGTACTGGACAATTCATAGATACTCGTCAGCGGGCCGCACTGTTCCTTTTTCAGAGATATATACCAACCAAAATTTTTCTGATATCTTTGCTTTTAACTGTTGTGGCTGAATCAAAGCAGCCAAATCAAAGCAGCTAAATTTGATACAAATTTAATGTCATTTCCTTCAAGACTTAACTCATCTTTCTGGTTTTGAAATACCAAACAAGCAACAGCTGGCCTCATTCGAACCCTGAAAATGTATTTCTTACCCAAGAAATTTCAGATTTCAACAAGAGACCCATTCCAATAACAACATGGGAAGTGAGAATACAAAGACCTCGCCTGTACCAGAAGCCCGGTATCTCACCCTTGATCATGTTCGGTGAACGACTATGTAGACAGTCCAACTGTAGCCAGGTGCTTTATATTTCCCCACTGCTACAGGCTGAAAGTTTGCATCTCCTCCAGATAGGTTGAAACCTAATCCCCAACATGGTGGTATTTGGGGGAAGGGCCTTTGGGAAGTGATTGGCTCATGAGGGTGGAGCTCTTGTAAATGGGAGCTCCCTTAGGAAGGAGACTCCTGAGAGTTGCCTTCCCCTCTGTTGTGCAAGGACACAGCAAGGAGACACCAGGAAGCGGGTCCTCACCAGACACTGAGTCTGCCAATGCCTTGAGCTCGGAATTCCCGTCCTTCAGAACCGTGAAAGTAGTTTTCTGTTGTTTGTAAGCTACCCAGTCTGTGGTGTGGTGTGGTGTGGTGTGGTGTGGTGTGGTGTGGTGTGGTGTGGTGTGGTGTGGTGTGGTGTGGTGTGGTAGCAACCTGAAATGACTAAGACAACAACCATTTGTCCACCCAGAGCCTCTTGTTTTTCTTTGCAAGGAGAATGAGTTCTATACTGATGTGATTGAAGTCCCTCCACAGGGCTCCTCTGGGACTTTTCTCAATAACTGTGTGTCCCTTCAGCGTGATGTTGACATTTTCTGGAATATCAACAGTCTGATTGCTTAAGATGGTCTTCGCTCCCACAGTAGATGTGGCAAAGAGCTTGAAGCCTCTTGATATTAATGTAAGTAGGCGTTTTATGTATGATATTCTTTCTTTTTGTCATTGTAAAAAAATACATATAAAATATAATTATATAAAAATATAATTATTATTGGTTTTCTAGCACTTCCATAACAATGTACCATAAACTGAGTGGTTTAGAACGACAGAAGTTTGTTGTATCACAGTTCTAGAGGTCAGAAGTCTGAAATCAGGGTGTCAGGAAGGCCATGCTCCCCCTGAAACAGGCAATCCTTTCTTGCCTCTCCTAGAGTCTGGTGGTTTGCTAGCAATCTCTGGTGCTTCTTGGCTTACAGCTGCCTTCATTGTCACATGGTATTCTGTGTGTGTGTGTGTGTGTGTGTGTGTGTGTGTGTGTGTGTGTGGTCTGCACATGGCTGTCTTAAAAGGACACCAATCATATTGGATTAGGGGCCTATGCTACTCCAATATGACTTCATCTTAACTAATTACTGTAATGATCCTATTTCCAAATAAGTTCACATTCTAAAGTAGTAGGAGTTAGGATTTCAACATATCTTTTGGGGGACACAATTCAACCCATAACCATATACAACTAGATTATTTAAGGTTTGTTTGTTTTTTTTAATTACAAAATCTAAATTTTTAAAGAAATTGATTCATTAACTTCTACATATCAAGATACCATTTGCTGAAGCCATTCCATTTCTGGAGCTCTTCACAAAAGGCCCAAAGGAAGAGAAATCTCTGCAATAAAAAGAGAAATCCTTGACTAAAAGAATGTGGCCTTAGGACTACTCCTCTATAATTTATCTCCTTTTTAATTAAAGCAAAAGAGAAAATGAAAGAAAATGTCTCTCCTTGACTTTATTTATTTATTTATTTTTTACCAAACTTCAGTTGGGAGTTTATCTTAAAACCTTGAGTCATGTTGGAAAGGAGAACGTTTTTAGGGAATATGAAAAGTTCCCATCTTTATTAATATGAAACGTGAGGATCTAAAAAGACTGGAAAAAGGCACTCGCATTTTTGAAAGCTATTTTTTTCAGTTTGCAAGTACTTATGACAACTAGCAACAGAAAGACTTTGATGATAAAAAAATGTTATTCCTCAAGGTTTTTATTGGTAAAATGACCCCCATATTTTTTTTATGCTGTTGAATGAAATTCTATCCTTCAATCTATTGAACCAAAAAGAGTGTCTCTATCTAGGATCTAACATCATGGAACCAAAGAGAAAAGAGTTTAGACTTTTTTTTTTTCTCCTTTTATATAAGCTTACACCAAACTAAAATGAAAGATATAGATATAAAGACATAGGTAGGTAAATATCAAAACTTCAAATAGTATGTTACTTTTCCACTACTTCTCAACAGAATAAAACACAGACAAGCTGAGAAGACATAGAGTGTGGAATCCTGAACTCCAGACACTGAGTCTGGGAAAGATCGTGCCCCACCCAAAGTCAGGAGCTGTCACCGGGGCCTCAGAGACTAGGCAGGCAAAAACAACCACTGCCCACTTCCAATGAAGATAAAGCATCCAGCAGCGGAAGAGGTCACTTGGGAAATGAACTGGACCTCAGGTCTCCTCTTTCCAAAGCGTGGTAAATACATATGATTACATTTTACTTTCCTGTGGTCCATCAGAAGTGGTGAACTGCTGATACATGCTACAATGTGGATGAACCTCAAAAACATTATACTAAACTAAATAAAAGAAGCCAGACACAAAAAGTCACATATAAGATTCCATTAAAAAAAAATTTTATTATTGATTTTTTTTTTTTTTTTGAGAGAGAGGAACATCGATGAGAGAGAACATTGATTGGCCACCTCCTGCAATCCCCACACTGGGGATTTGGCCCACAATCTGGGCATGTGCCCTGACCAGGAATTGAACTGGTGACCTCTTGGTGCATGGGTCTATGCTCAACCATTGAGCTACCAGCCAGACAATTTATATAAATATACAGAAAAATGTACATCCATAGAGACAGAAAGGATATTGGTGGTTGTCAGGGATTAGGGTGAGAGGTGAATGGGGGTTTCCCACTTAATAGGCACCAGGTTTTTTGGGGGGGTGATGATGAAAACATTTTGGAACATGGCATAGGTAGTATTTGTACAACATTGTGAATGTACTAAATGCTACTGCATTGTACACTTTAAATGGTTAATTTTATGTTATGTAACTCTCGCTTTGACTTTTTAAAAGGCGGGAGGACTCCAAGTCACTGTGCAAGACTTACCCTGGATAGAAACCCTGATTGAGCCTTTCGTCCCATCTTTCCTTCTGATCACCTGCTTAAGCACCAATGCAGGTTCACAGACCTCAACTTTTTTGCTTCTAAAGCCCTTGGATCTGTGCTCTGCAGAAAGTGGCCTTCCCATCCCTGCTTCTCTGCTCAAACAAGCCATCCAGAAGCTTCCTGGCCATAACATTTAAGTGGTTCTATAGGACTCCGCCTCTCCTCACGCACTCACCACCCCTTCACCTTCCTGCCTCCAGCCAATGGGGAGCTGGGGGAGCCCTGCCTTAGGGCATATTCTAGTCCATCATCTTCTGCCTTTTACTGAGGTGGTTCTGTTTCCAGTGCATAAACGTTTAGTTTACACTACACTGATAAATTCCCGTTTCACGTTTTGTAAATTCCTGGAGAGTGTCAACATATACCGGCCCCTCAACCACCTGCCCAGAAGCGTCACCAGCAGAGTCCAGTCGTTGGGAGGATGGCTCCGGTGAGTTTGGTGAAAGGCTTTACTTCCGCCAAGGGTCCTGTCAAAGATTCAGACTGACGTTTCTAAACTCTGCACAGTTACCAGAAAATTAGTTGGGAACCCCAAGGAGTCAAGCAGGTTTAGGGATAGTGTGTGAATTTGTATCTAAATCTTGCCAAACTTCAACAGTTCAAACAAAAACAAGATTAATTGTTTGAAACATATTGTAAGGAGAAAAAGCAACTGGTATGGTGAGTATAAATCTCAGTGAATAAACTCAGGGGTGCCAGAAAGACAACTTCGTTCTCCTCTAGTAAAACTTAATTTCTGTTTGGAAGGCCTGATCTCACTAAAGAGCAGGGAGATCTCTTATCAGTTGGCCACCCTGACCCTCGCCCTAGGGTTCTGTCTGAGTTCAGGAGATCAACGTTGCGCCAGGTTTCGGGTCGGGAAGCACAGGAAGGCTGGGACATCCCCCAGTCCCATCCACCTGACTCCACCTGCCACTTCCATGCCACATGCAGCCATTGTGATCACCTTGTGAGGCTCTGCTTGACTTGGGCGTGGAAGCCGATGGGAACCTGCAGAGCGGTCCACACCCTAGAGGCCCGGACTCTGTGCAGACATTCCCTCTCTGGTCTTTCAACCTCCTTAGGACCCTGGCTCAGGGCTACAGGGAAACTTTCGGTCTCAGGTGGCTTCCTTTCCTTCAAGGCTTTTCCCAGGTCCCTGGGACTCTGCTCAGGAAGCAGGTGCACAGGCGCTTTTCTGAAATTCACCAAAATCTCTTCTTCCGTCAACTTCCCTCCACCTGTCCCCACCCACCCGTCCTCACACACACATACCCCCAGCTGAGGACAGTCTGTCCTGCCCAGAACTTCCCAGAGGCATGATGGGGACAAGGGCAAGGAATGGAAGAGGGGAAGTCAGTGTGTATGTCTAAACATATATTCATTTTGTTTTGTTACTTTGAAGACTGCAGATTAGAATAACACAATTCTGCACGCTATTCCTCAGCCCAAAATGGTGGATAAAATCCTGAACAAATGAATGCACCTGATTTCAAGACATTTATCCTGATTCTTTCCTCCTACCCAAGGTGGGGCACTGACCTCCTCCTAGCCAGCTCCTTGCATTAGCTCTCTGTTTGCAGCCCCCACCCATCAGGGAGATGCTTTACCATCCAGGACACCTGCGTACCTATGCACTCAACCCTAACTGTGGTTGTGGGGCGGTAAGCCCTACCTTGAAAAACACTCAAAACAATGGCTTGTGACTCGTAAATATCTGTAAGATGACTTTGATACATATTTCAATTTAAGGAGAAGAATTTGGTCCATTAAGCATTTTCCCCCACACAAATGCTATGGCATTCAATTCTCTGTATTGTAATTTGGATAAGTGCCATGTACTATTATTAAATTTGTATGCTTTTTGGCGAGGGGCAAGAGGATGGTATTTGCTCCCCAACTGGATATTAAACTCCCAGAGGGCGTGTGTGTGTGTGTAACATGTATGACTATTCATTAGCAAGCTGGGGAAATGGAACATCTCCTCTTCCCAACACAGTGAAAACAAAAATAACTAGCACTTGCTCCAATCAGCAGGAGTTTTTGACAATGATAGCAGGAATCGACAACTGCCACGTAGCCTCATTTTCAGCTGAACCAAACCCACTGCACCTGTGTGTTCAGTTCACCTCTGCAGAGAACATAGCTTTAGCAGTGGCTTTGGCAACAGAGGTTTTGCTCAGTCACTGGCCAGGCATCGTTTCTACCTTGGACAGCCTGTTCTTTTGCTCAGGCCCCTGGCTGGCAGGGTTCTGCCTGCACCAGAGCTGAGAGCTCCGTGTTTCATTTTATTCTGTTCACACAATATAATGCTCTGTTTATAGCAAATGCCTCCAGAAATTCTTGCTAAAAAGGAGAAATGAATGAAAATCATACACTATTAAAGCTAAAAGGATCTTGAAAATTCATCATGAGCCTTTTCTGAAGCCTCCAGGCAGGCCATACTCAAGCCAACTCAAATAAATGAGAATGTCCTCAATTCTTTTAAACCTCCAGCAAAATTTTCTAAATCTGCTTCTACGGAATAGTATTAATTTTGCACTGGACAACTCTATCTGAAACTCTCTCGCCACACCTAATGCAGATGTGACAGGGAAAACACTCGGGACGGGGTCTGGGGGTTTGCAGGGGGGCCCTGGCTCTGTGGCCCACGGGGCTGGGACCTGGGCCGCATCAGTTACCCTCTAAGGATTTTACACGCTTCATCTGTAAAATTATAGGGGTTGACAAGAGGATCACCAAGCTCACTTACAACTCTAAACTCCTATTAATCCTTATCATTTATGTGCCGGGATATGAAAACGGAGGCTCTTTCAACATGGCAACTGAACTGTGTGGTGTGTCTTCCCTTGTTTTGCTGCTTTAAAGGGAGAGAATACAGATGTTTTCTCTCGGTCTCCTGGGAGGACCTGAAGATTGACACCCCCTCCTGCCACCCCAGGAAAGGAGAATTAGAATTTTGGCTGCTAATGACTCTAGTATCTACTTTTGAGGAACCATGAGAATCTCCATTTAAAGAACAACAGAAAAGATGTTCAGAAGAGAAGGAGTAGCCCGGCCGGTGTGGCTCAGTGGTTGAGCGTCGACCCACGCACCAAGAGGTCACAAGTTCGATTCCCGGTCAGGGCACATGCCCAGGTTGTGGGCTCAATCCCCAGTGGGGGGCAAGCAGGAGGCAGCCAGTTGATGTTCTCTCTCATCTATGTTTCTATCTCTCTCCCTCTCCCTTCCTCTCTTTCTAAAAATCAATAAAGAAAAAAAGAGAGAGAGAGGGAGTACCTCCGATAAAAATTCAGAGAAAGTGGTGCAATTTCCTCCAGACCAAAAAGAAATCAGGAATCTTGGAGGGAGAGATTGGTGAAGGAGCCTGGGAACCTAGCCTGAGACTGACTGCTGCCCAAGAACTGAAAGGCAACTGAGTTCACAGAAGCTCATGACCACCAACTGCCCAGCCTTCAGCTAGGCGCGAAACTCCCAAACCTGTGCCCAGAGCCCTCTCCCTTGATTCATCTGGTGGCTGGCCCAAGAGGAGTCTCGTGTCAGCACCCTGAGCTTCCATCAGTGCCATGGGCTTTGTTCAATCTGGGCCTGGACACCCCGTGTGGACGCTCCCTACGCAATGCACCAGGACACAAGAAGCTGGGACACCTGGTGGCAATGAGGTGAAGAAACAGATCTCCTGAGCCAAGGCACCAAGAGGGTCTGTAAACCTCCACAGGGACAGATCTGGGTTTGAGGGGGCCCAAAACATATGCAATTTGGGGGTCCTCTTTAAGAAAATAAACACAACATTACATATACAAAATTAGGTCAGAATGTGAATATATATTTAGAATGAGATAAGAAGCATATTATAAATTTCTAAACAGACACAGAGCACAAACACCACCAAATTAAAAAAAAAATAAAATGTGTTTTATTCATTAACTGCCAGACACACCTCAATCATGCTTGTTTTCTACATTTACCGGTTGCATATCATTTGATCACCTCTTCCTAGGAGGGATTTTATAACATTTTGTATACAGAAAATACAAAGATAAATCAGTCTTTCCTCTAGTAGGGTTGATCAAAAAAATGTTTTTTGATAGCTGGGATGCATGAAACGTGACTTCACACATGGATATATCATCAATGTTTTACCTACAAATACAGAAATTCTGATAGATTCTATGCTGTGCAATTTCTATCCAAAAAGACAAAGACTATGTATGTAATGTGTTTGTAATTACATATACTGCATTACTAAAAAAAAAATTATATATATATATATATATATATATATATATATTCCTTAGAGGTGAGAACTTTCATTTTAACTAGGTATCAATGAGAACCTAAACCTGCACTTACAATTTTACATATTAGATATACCCAAAAGAATTGCAAGCAGGGTCTATGAAGAGATATTTATATACTCATATTCATAGCAGCATTATTTACAAAGCTGGAGGTAAAAGCAACCTAAGTGTCCACAGATGGATGAATGAATGAACAAAATGTGGTATATCCATACAAAGGAATATTATTCTAAATTAATAAGGAGGAGATCCTGGCACATGCTACAACATGGATGAACCTTGAAGACATTATGCCGAGTGAAATAAGCCAGTCACAAAAGGACAAATACGGTATGATTCCACTTACAAGGTACCTGGAGTAGTCAAATTCACAGAGACTGAAACTAGAAGAGTGGATGCTGGGGGGTGATGGGAAAGAGGACTAGGAAGTTACTGATTACTGGATGGATACAGAGTTTTAGTTTTGCATGACGGAAGAGTTCAGGAGATGGATGGTGGTGATGGCACAACCATATGAGCGTGCTTGATGCCACTGAACTGTACACTTAGACGTGGTTAACGTGGTACATTTTGTTATGTCATTTTACCACAATTGAAAAATTAAAGAAGTTATACGGATGATTGCAAGACGTTTCCAGAGTGCCTTCTGGCTCTGTGTATTTCACACATGCTCAAATACTTCTGGTATCGGAAGCTGTGGGACACATTCCTATCGCTATGTGACTTCTGGCTCCACACTTTTGTCATGCGGGCAATGGGATGTATTTCTGGAAGCCATTCTTACAGCAGGTGGCTAGAGATCATTTAGTTACACACGCAAGTGACTGTGACCCTCAGAACCACGTCCTATTAATTGTAAGCCAAAGGCATCCTTAGCTTACCGTCCTCTTATTCGGATCCCAGAGATGCCTCCATTGCTCTGCCACCAGCCAACACAAGAGAACGTGTGACACGGGGAAAGTCAAACAGGAAAGAAACAGTAATCTGAACTGATTGTGGTTAAAATATATTCATTTTGTCAATCTTAGCAACACAGAGCATGTGAACGTATGTCTAGTGTGTCTCCTGAGATCTTGGAAGGGGCCCCCGCAAATGAGGTGCCCTGAAAGGTAAGCTTCACTGGCTTCTCAGTAAATTCACCTCTGAACTCCCATTTTACTTAATATCCTTTCTTTATCATTATCATTCCTGTTTGTGTTATTCTCTCATGATATGTGAACTGCCAGGTCAAAATTCTTTGTGCAGTAATCCCTTTGGATAGACATTCTATATCACTTTTTATATTCTCGGCAAATATGTCTAGTCTTTTTAACTTGTCTTTGCAGCTACTGTTTTTCAAACATTTTATCATGCCTGCATCTGCGTGATCTATCACAGACTGCGAACTACTTGAAAACAAGAAATATTTCTGTCATGAAAGTCAGTGGAATACTGCCGGTAATCACAGGCCTGATAAATGAGTAAAGTAATGCGTATCTTTGTGTGTCGGGGTGGGGGTGGGGGCTCTCCTCTGAAAATTTACCAAGTTGTTTATGTTCATCTTTGGTTGTGGGTCCAGAATTGGACATAGCACTCTGCCCAAAATTTTTAAAATTTTTTATTTTATTTCGATGTGTGTGTTTAGTACAAAACATATCTACATCTGCATCAGTTAGGAAGAGTCAAACTGTGGGTAGATGAAAGCAAGAGTGGCTTATCAGAGATTTATTTCTTGCTTGTGTAGTAAGAAATTCAAAGGGGAGCAGCGCCGGGCTGGCATGGGAACTCCCTAATGTCACCAGGAAGCCAGGCTCCTTCCAGCTTTGTCTTCTGGCCGTGCTGTCCCTGGTCGCATACGTACACGATGGTTCTGGAGTGCCAGCCCTCTGCAGGCCATCGTATCTGCGCTCCTGGCAGAACGGAAGAGAAAGGAGGTAAAAGGCAATAATGCTTCCTAGAGGCCTATCCTTGTTTTCAGGAAGTTCTGCTAAACAGCTTCTGCCTACATGTTATTGGCCGCCCTGACCTACAAGGAGATGGGGGACATTTAGAAGCATGGTCTTTCACTAGATTCAGCTACCTAAAACGAAAATCGGGACTCTGATACCCCAGAGAAGGACGGACACTGAGCATATTACTATCACCGCTGCCATAATCCCTCAAGCTGCCCTGGTCCTGGGCAAACTGAGGAGAATCTTGGGCCCCTTCTGGCCTCACCTCTCTCTCTCCCACCCTCCTACTTCACAGAAAAACCCAGAAACTCATTTACTCTCAGGGATAATGATAATAAATGGTCAATGCTCCCTCTCCCAGGAATTTAACCAGAAGCAAAGCCCTGAATTAGAGAAATAAAGTCATCTTCATACATATTCAGGTATCACTAAGTAAGAATGGATGATTTGGTTTGGAAAAGAGTAATTGGGTTTCGATTCTCTAAAATTCAGATCACATAAGACAATGTTCCTGATTGCTTTTTCTTTCTTTCTTTTTTATGTTCCTGTTTTAATTTCCGTGCATCTCGGAGCGCTAATGGTAAATGTATTACCCACCATGAATGCTAATGTTTTCTTATTTTTTATTTGTCCATAGCTCATCATTCCCCTGATTGTAACTATGTAGTATTTTTTGTCCCTGAAGTGAGAGAAGATCTCTTAAACACTAATACTAATTGGGTTTTGGTGCTGTGGTTTTAGCTAGATGTTTATCACTCACACAGCAGTGGAGGAGTCCAAGTGCCTTTCGTCTGGGGATGTGGTTCTCGATAACAGGCCTTCAGCCCGCACTTCAGCGGTGCGGGAGAGCTGGTGGGAGACTGTTTATCCCACCAAGTCTGTCAAGTGGGCATCGAGCAGAAAACGAGGTTTAATTTCCTGTGCTGCAATAAAACATAGGCTTTCGAAAGAAAGACAGTTGCCTCTGAATTACTGTTGCTTTCTTTTCAGTAGGATGGGGTCTTCAGGCAGATATCCTGCCAACAGCTGGGAGAAGGGATGGCAGTAACTGGCATTTGTGGAGTATGTTCTGGTTTATAAAGCGTGTTCGGGTTTATTGCCAGTGCCCTGCACTCAGCTACTAGCAAATGTGAGCTCAGTCTCGCGGTCTGGGGAGGCCTCTCCGATGCAGCTTTTGACCTCCTTTGCCTCTAGAATGGACGCTGGCAGTTTCCATGATGACCTAAATCACGGGTTTCCAGAAGCAAGAGCAAGCTGACCATTTCCGGATTTCTTTCTTCCTCAAAAGAATGCTCTTCCCATTGAAGCGAAAAGCTCTGTCAAGCAAGTCAGTGAAGGCACGAGGATCACAGAAAGGAGAGGGAGGCCGGAGGGAAGGCAATTCTTTTCCACCTCATTTGACCATTTCTCCCGTTCTCATTCCATGGGAATCTGACTCAAGGCTAACGCAGGCCAACAAATGCACTTGAGTTTCTTTGGGCCATCGATACACCAATCGCTGAACGTCAGAGTTGGCAGAAAACGTAAAAGATGTGAAGACCAGTCAGCCAGATCTGTAGGAGTCTCCTTTCCATTTCATCTTCTAGAAGGATTTACAGGGTCAGGAGTTGGAGTTCCCAGGGGAAAACAGGTCAACAGGGTCACAGATAACAGGACTTTGTTTCATCCCACGTCGCATCCCATCTCCTGGATATTTAAACTCTCTGGCTGTAAAAATGCTCAAGCATCTCTCCACTTTATGAAGAAGAACACCCAACTTATCTCTCATCTCAAAAAAAATTTTTTTTTAAATCCTAATCACTGGAGCGCATGCCCAATACCTTTGAACTCCTTCTCATAGAAAAATCTCCTTACCGTGCCCCACGGTCATCACTCCTCCCTCGCCCGCTCCTCCACCTACTGAAATCCGGCTCATTCCCAGGACTCCTCTCCTTCTCATCTCCAGTTGCTTCCTGTTGACAAACACAATGCACATTCTCAGTCTTTTTATTGCAAGACTGCAGCATTTAGCATCGTGACATTTTGTACTGTCCGGCTGCTGTGACACCAGCCTCTCCTGACCACCCCCTGGTTTGTTCCAACACCTTCCCAAGCTCCGTTCCCAGGTTCTCACCCTCGGTTCCTGCATATGTTTTCCTGCACACCTCCCCGGGTTAGCGCATTCACTTTTTGGCTTTCAGTTACCACCTATATGCTGCTGCTTCTTTTTTATTTCAATTTTTTTTATTATTATTTTCTTTATTGATTTTAGAGAGAGAGGAAGGGAGAGGGAGAGAGAGATGGAAACATCGATGAGAGAGAACATCGATCGGCCGCCTCCTGCATGCCCCCACTGGGGATCGGGCCCACAACCTGGGCATGTGCCCTGACCGGAAATCGAACTGGCCACCCCCTGGTGCATGGTCGACACTCAACCACTGAGCCACACCGGCCGGGCAACTGCTGCTTCTTTAACCTGCACCTCGTGCTCATTTTTCTCCCCCAGCCTCAGACTCAGGCATCATTTTCCTAAAGGAATGCCACCACTGCGCTGCCCTAAAACTACAACATCGTGTCTCCCTTTAAACCACCTTCCTTCTTTACCTACCTTTCGTCTGATGGTCCTATCATCCACTCACGCACCCAACTCAGAAAGCCCAGAGGCTCCTCTCTCTTCTTCAGCAGCCTGCTATCTCATCTTCCACATATTTCTTGACCCATCTCTTCTTTCTGTTCCTGCCATTATGACTTTAGTTCATAACTCTGTCCCTCCCACCTGAACAACTCTGGACCGCAAGCGGACACTCTAACCGCTGAGCCAAACCAGCCAGGGCGCAACGGCTACATCTCTAACTGATATCCACACTTGCATATTTTCCTGCCAGAGTGGTTTGTCTGCAAGGAGAATCGAAGCCACAGGAGAAAATCCAGGTCCTCCCTGTGGCACCTTCTCCAATCTCACCGCTCCATTCTCCCTGTTACATCATTCATGTCCCGGCAAAACAGAGCTGCTGGAAGCACTCGGGACTCAATGTTGGGTTCTGCACCCGTGTGCTGGACCCTCTCCTTGGAATGCCTGCCTGCCTCTCCTTCCCCCTCTCCCTTGTCTAGTTAAATAGTACTCAGCCTTTAGAACTAGTGAGAAGTAACCTCTACCAGGAAACCACCCCAGTGTTGATTAGTTGCCTTTCCTTGGTGCCCTCAAAATACTCTGCACATTTCTACTCCAGAATCTGACCCTCCTTTTACAATCCTTTATCCATGTAGGTGAATTCACTGTGGAGTTAATGAAGCTTTGGGGCTCTCACTCACATAATCCCTTTTCAAGACCCTTTTGTAAATGGTATTCAGAATTTTTATTTCTCTTTCTTGACAAGGGTCCCAAAATTTGTATAGGTCTCAGGTCCCACAAAATCTGGTTCTGCCCCTTTTTTTGGTGGGGGGGGGTCTATTTATTATCTACTTGGTGTGGGTGGAGACTACATCTCATTTATCTTTGTATAAACAACCCACATTAGGCACTTACTAGCTGGTTGCTGAAAGAAAGAATAACCAGAAATCTAAGACTAGACTGGGACAGGGGGAAGAGATCAGCCACAGGAGCAGACAGGCAAAATGTGAGAGCATGAGTCCGGAACCAGAAGCTCCCTGGTTCCCTGAGAGCAACCAGGAGAGGGACAGTAGCCAAAACACCACAGTCAGAGCCAGGCGGTGAATCAGACCTCACACAGAGAGTCAGGGTCAGGGGCCAGGCAGACAAACACAAGCCCAGAATGTGCAGATGCTGGTGGGCAGAGCGCAGCAAAAGGTCCAAGTCCAGGCCAGTGGCCAGGAAGCAGAGCAGTGAAACATGCTAGCAAGAAGACAAACCCGAACAGCAACAATGGGCGAACACATCCTGCACGGTTCTTCTGTGGTCCTGCAGCGACCGAAGCCATCCCAGAAGGGTGACTCAGGGCCAGGGCAGGGATTCAGACCACCCAGCCAAGTGATGGGGCAAGAAGGGGACAGAAACAGCCAGCAGCTGCGGTGGGCAGACCCTGACTGCCAATAGTTTTCCCACTTGGATTTGTGTCCAGTGGATATCTATTTCCAAACCTGAGTATCTAGTGGAAACAAAATGATGAAAATGCTGCTGAGTTCCCAAAGCCCTCTTTAAAAAAGGGGGGGGGAGGGCAGAATTAAAATCTGTATCTATCCCATCTTGAGGTATTCCTTTAAAGATTTGCTTTCAATGATGTGACAATAAATGGTGATGTTTAGTATAAAATCAGGACAGCAGTTATGTAAAGGAGGCAAAAATTGCTTCATTAAAATGCATGGAGGGAGAAGCGATAGATTATAGTATAGATCATGCTAGAGATGAGCAGATTACTGAGCACCAGGCACACAAGGGAGACAGATTAATGAAAAATAAATAAAGGGGCTTCAGAAAAACAGCATGAAGCTGAACTCTGGTCTGCTGCTTCTCACAGAATAGAAGCCCAAATGTGTGTGGAAAACCATTTCTTTTCATTTTGAATGTTGATTTGAAAGTTAATGTTATCTGCTTCTTTCCCTGTGTTTCCATTTTATTTATCTGTTGGATAATTAGAGGTAATTTTCAAAACTAGGAAACTTCACCATGGACAGTGGCTGCATTATAGCCATCGGTGGGACATCTAAGGTACGTGGCTTACCCTGGAAAACACCAAGAGCATGGTGCAGATTTCTTTTTTTCTTTTTTTTTTTTTACCTTCTCAAAAGTTTTATTCCAGGAAAGTCACTGTTGCAATATTAGGAAATCTATAAGAGTATTTTGTTGCTTCAACAATTTAAAGGAGAAAAGCCATGTTACCTAATAAATGCTGAAAAGTTACTTAAAAATATTTTTAAATCGTTCTTTTTTACGTTTTAAACATTTATTTTTAATTTTTTTTGGCAGAAATTTGGACTAATCATTTATTTGTTTACCAATTTTTTGTTTGTTTGTTACAGATGTTTCTCTCTTTTTTCCCCATTGACACCCTCCTCCCCATCCCCCCAGTGGGTGTTAGTTCTTTTTTGAATGTTCAGTAAAACTCCCCCCGTGAAGCCATCTGGGCCTGGGCTTTTGTTTGCTGGGAGAGTCTTGATTATCTCGTCAATTTCCTTAGTTGTTATTGGTCTGTTCAAGTTTTCTATCTCTTCCCGGTCCAGTTTTGGGAGACTATGTGTTTCTAAAAATTTGTCCATTTCACTTAGATTGTCGAATTTGTTACCATATAATTATTCATAGTAGTTGTTAACGATCTTCTGTAGTTCTGTGGTGTCAGTTGTTACTTCTCCTCTTTCATTTCTGATTTCGTGTATTTGGGTTCTCTCTCTTTGTTTCTTGGTGAGTCTAGCTAAGGGTCCATCAATCTTGTTGATCGTTTCAAAGAACCAGCTCTTTGTTTCATTGATCCTTTGAATTGATTTTTTGGTCTCTATGTCATTTATTTCTGCTCTGATCTTTACTATTTCCTTCCTTCTATTGCTCTGGGGTTTTCTTTTTGTTTGCTTTCTAGTTCTTTAAGTTGTGAGGTTAGATAGTTTATCAAAAATTTTTCTTGTTTCTTGAGGTAGGCCTGTAGTGCTAGGAACTTCCCTCTCAGAACTGCTTTTGCTGCATCCCATAGATTTTGTGTTGTTGTGTGTTCATTTTCATTGGTTTTCAGGAAGTGTTGAATTTCTTCCTTGATCTCTTCAGTAACACATTGTTTAATAACATACTATTTAGCTTCCATGTGTTCAAATGTTTTTGCATGTTCTTGTTGCAATTGATTTCTAGTTTCATGCCATTGTGATCTGAGATGATGCTTGATATGATTTCAGTCTTCTTGAACTTGTAGAGACTTAGTTTGTGTCCTAACATGTTGTCTATTTTTGAGAATGTCCCATGTGCACTTGAGAAGTATGTGAATTCTCTAATTTTGGGGTGTAATTCTCTGTAGATATCTATTAAATCTATTTGGTCTAGTGCTTCATTTAGAGTCTGTGTTTCCTTGCTAATTTTTTGTCTAGACAATCTATCCAGTGATGTCAGCGGGGTGTTGAAGTCCTCTGCTATGATTGTATTGCTGGCGATTTCTCCTTTGAAGTCCTCCAGAAGATTTTTAATATATTTTGGTGCTCCTATATTGGGTGCATATATGTTTATCAAGGTTATATCTTCCTGTTGGATAGATCCTTTCAATATTATGTAGTGGCCTTCTTTGTCTCTAGTTATGGCCTTCGTTTTGAAATCTACTTCATCAGATATGAGTATTGCTATCCCAGCCTTTGTTTCCTTTCCATTTGCTTGAAAGATTTTTTTCCATCCCTTCACTTTCAACCTATGTGAGTCTTTTGTTGTGAGGTGGGTCTCTTGTAAACAACATATAGATGAGTCATGCTTTCTTATCCAATCAGCTACTCTGTGTCTTTTTATAGGAGCATTCAATCCATTCACATTTAAGGTGATTATTGATATGTACTTATTTATTGTCATTTTTGTTTAGTGTGGTTATAGTTTTCTTCCTATTTCTTTTACTAATTACAGCAGTCCTTTTAACATTTCTTGCAGTGCTGTTTTGGTGCTAATGTATTTCCTTAGCCTTTTTTGTCTAGGAAGCTCTTTATTTGACCTTCCATTTTGAATGATAGCCTTGCTGGATAGAGTAGTCTTGGATTCAGATCCTTGTTTTTCATGACCTTGATTACTTCATGCCACTTTCTTCTGGCCTGTAGTGTTTCTCTTGAGAAGTCAGCTGAGAGTCTTATGAGGGTTCCTTTGTAGGTAACCTGTTGCTTATCTCTTGCTGCTTTTAGGATTCTCTCTTTGTCTTTAATTTTTGGCATTTTAATTACTATGTGTCTCGGTGTGGGCCTGTTTGGGTTCTTCTTACTTGGGGCTCTCTGTGCCTCTTGAACTTGAATGACTTCTTCCTTTACCAAGTTAAGAAAGTTTTCTGTCACTATTTCTTCAAATATATTTTCTAACCCTTGCTCATTTTCTTTTTTTGAGGACTCCTATGATGAGAATATTATTACGTTTCCAGTTGCCCCACAGTTCTCTTAAGCTGTCTTCCTGTTTTTTAATTGTTTTTTCCTTTTGGTTTTCTGATTAGTTGATTTTGTTCTACCCTACCTTCTAATTCACTGATCCGGTCCTCAGCTTCTAATACTCTGCTGTTTAGTCCTTCCAATGTGTTCTTTATTTCTGCTATGCCATTCTTGATTTCTTCTTGGTGGTTTTTAATTTCAAATTGGTTGATTTTCAACATCTGTATGTCCTTACTCATGCTGTTGAGCTTCCTCAAGATCATGGCTCTGAATTCTAGCTCTGTTAACTTGCCTAACTGCTCCACACTGATCTCATCTTCGGTGGAGGTCTCTTCTTCTTTCATTTGGCTTTTGTTGCTGTGTTTCACCATTTTGGCTATCACAGTGGGTTTCCCTGTGGGTGTTGCACTTCTGCTATTTGTGGCTCCCTCTCCCAGGTTTGGATTAGTGTGGGAGGACCCATGTTAAACACCACTGTCAAGTCTTACTTTCGTGGGCAGAGTTGCAAGCCCAGGAATGGTTCAGTTATCCTCTAGCTTTTTGCCTGGTGGCTATTAGTCGAGGTTACTTGAAGAGCCTTGGGTTCTCAGTTGAATGAAAAACTCCCTCAGGTGTTCAGCATAAGGGGATTTTCCAAGGGTGGGGCAGATGCTGGTTGTTAATGAGCTTCAATTTGTATTTCAATGGCCACCAGCTGGGGTTGAATCTTCGAGGGAGGGGCCACCACCTCTCCCCAGAGCCCTGGGAAGGAGTAAGATGGTCACTGTCCTGCGTGGCTGCAACTCAGCAAAAGCTCTGAGTGCCCTCCAAATCCTGAGTGTCCCCACACAGTTCCAGTCACGTTGCCCTCTCTCTGCTGGAGCCCAAGGTGAGTGGCTGTGGCTATTTTAGCATCTGTCCTGGCTCTGTACTGTGGAGCCGCTTGGGAGTTTAACCCGAGGGCACTGCTCATAGCTAAGGCTGCTGCTGTCTGTGGGCTCCCAGCCCCCCTCTCATGCCTCCACAATCCTACCAGGATCAGTTCAGTGTCCCTGGTTATATGGTCCTCACAAGCTGCTTTTCTATTGCTTTTCCTGACGATTTTTCTTTATTTTAGTTGTAATTCCAGTTTGGTCCTAGGAGATGGTCTGTGTAGCTTCCATTCCCTCCGCTGCCATTTTGCAATCTCACAGATTTCTTAATAGTAAAGATAATCACTCAAAATTCTAAATAAAATAATTGATCTTTCTGTAATGACTTTGTGTGTTTTGCCTAAAAAAACTTCATGGATGTTATTTTGAAGGGAAGTCATGGGAGAAAAATGGAATTTTGAATCAGATGACTCATGGTTCAAAAGGCAACTCTAACATTTATACTGCGTATGTAGAAAAAAATCACCAAGTCTCTGTGAGCTTCACTTTTTGACGGGCAAAAAGCAACACCTGTCATAATTAACTAAGAGTTTTCAGTGTGTTTCCAATTATATATTATTTTTAAAACAGTTGGTAAAAGCTATACAAATATAAATTGTCAATTGCATATACAAATTCTATTAGGTTTCAGCTGGATTTAGGTTTTACATAATCACTGTAATAAGAAAAGCATGCAGTTGTCACCTGAAAATCATGCCCACCATTTATAATGTTGATACTGACAGTGAAACACAGGTAGTGACTATGTAAGCCAGTCAAAGAAAGACAAATACCATATGATTTAATTTATATGTAGAATCTCAAACAAAATAGAAACAGACTCAGATACAGAGAACAGACTGACAGCTGGCAGAGGGAAGGGGTCTAGGTAAAAAAGGTGAAGAGATTAAGCCAAAAAAAAACCTCACAGACAGCAATATGGTGATTACCAGATAAAAAGGGGCAAAGGGAGATAGGAAAGGGTAAAGGAGGGATAAATGGTGATGGAAGGAGGCTTGACTTGGGTTGGTGAACACACAATACAATAATGCAATATACAGATACTATATTATAGAATTGTACCCCTGAAACTTGTATCACTTTATTAACCAGTGTCATCCCAATAAATGCAATAAAAATTTTTAATTTAAATTTAAATTTAAAAAATTTTAAACTTAGCCATACAATCTACATAAACCCTAAAAAAAGAATATTATGTTTCTGATATTTACTTAATTATTTTTCAATCAGACTTACAATTTCTACAATGCATAAGGTTAAACAAGTCACCTCTTTTGAATTTAATAAATACGTTATTTATGATAATTATACATTCTTGTTTATATGCCTAATTAGAGTCTTAAAAGTTTTAAGTCAAGTAAAAATAGCTGAACTATATGTAAGAACTCTGAGAAAATGTGGAAAATGTTATTGACTTTAAGATGGAAATAAAAGTGTGACAAGTAATAATGACATTGGGGAAAAAAAAACAATGAAAGCAAAAATAAAACTTTGTGACAACTTTCTGTACTAGGGCAGGGCTCATGGGCCTCTTTCCCTGAGAGGAAACTTAGACGAAAAAGTTTAACAGGGAAATTGCTACACTGCTATCACTGCAGTTAGTCTTGGGGCCACAACAGGTACTCATCATGCGCCCACTCCACTCTTCATTCTAACCTTCCCTCACTCTCAGCTATCACCTCTACAGGTCTTGCTGGTTTACTTGGCAGTGCACCCAAACTTTTTTTCCTGAGGTCATCTTACTCTTTTAAGCCAGAGTCCCTTCACGTGTCCATCTACAGTTATAATTGGTCAAGGAAGTACCAAGAGGTGCCGACGAAAATTGTTGAGTTCTTCTCTTCCCCACTGTGTAAAAGCAGTCCTCCTTCCACCTGCTGATTCGGGACAGTTGTCCTGCCAAGTCTGTGGCTTCTTTCTTGCTTCCTGGTTTTTAAACACGGGAATTCGAAGTGCCAAGAACAAACATCGCCTGTAGCTCAGTGAGATCCTTGCCGTGTCCCTTAGCAACTGTGTGCTCCTTTGGGGAGTTTAAAACCTCTAACCCTATGAAGCCCAGAATTGTGGGGATGACAAGCCACGCTTCCCCAGGTGAGTCACTGAGAGTGGTGGTAAGTGAAGCTGCTCCTGATTCTACCTCTTGGTCCCAGGATCTTTGTATTCTTCCTGTTGAGGACACAGTGCCATACGAAGGTCTCTGATTTGCTGCACATAATGCATCTAGAATGGCAGTATTTTTCCCTTGCAAGGTATTTCCCCCAAGCAGGCACTCCAAATGGGCCTTCAGTTTTCAAGTCCTAGGAGACTAATACCTTCTGAATTCTGAACTATGTGATAGGACTGGTGGATTCCATGTTCATGGTCCACAGCCCATTCCCGTGATCCCTTCCCTGGGAAGGTATTTCCTGGTCGTCTGCCATGTTGTGTGGAATTCCATGACTGTGGGCCAAACAGTCCAGCAGTCCCTGAGTAGTGGTGCTGGGTGAGGCCCGGAGGGACGGAAAGGCAAACCCATACGGGCAAAATAGAATAAATATCTGCCCCTGAAAAAACGAAGCACTGATAGCGCCAGCACAGAAGGTGCTGACCTTAGTGGACCTGCGCCAACCAGCTGGTCTCCGTGAGGACTGTGGTGCCATATCAGGCACTCAGTGCTGATCTCTGTTCCTGGCAGTTTGGACAGTTGAGGGAACAGTACCTAGAAAGGCCTTGATCACTGGGAACCCGTGCTCTGGGGCCTATGTGTAGCTTCCACCTCTGCCATCTAGTCATTCCTCTCATGCGGCTATTGTGCCTCTTCCATGGGGGCCAATAATACAACTCAATGACACCAACTAGTTGAGTCATTTTGTCTATTTGGTTATTCAGGCCTATTTTCTGGTGGATGCTTTCTGGTATGTGTTCATGTGCAATATAAAAATGTTCACACTTGCACAGATGATGTTTTGTGAAACTGTGCACCTGAGACCTATATAATTTGGTTAACCAGTGTCACATCAATAAATTCAATAAAAAGGGGAAAAAAATCGTCACACTTGGGGCCTATTCCCATATGTCCGCCCACACATCTCTACCTTAGGCCTTCTTGTCTCCAATCTTCCAGTTCTTTGCCTTCCAGGTCCCTGACCAGCTGACCAGACCACTGGCCACTTCTTCCACACATAGGAAATGACTGGATGTACCAGTTACAGCTTTAAGCATTAGGAAGGTTTTCATTCATTGATGTCTTTCAAAGCCACCCTTGAGTGTGGCTATAATGTAGCCACTGTCCATTTTTTGTTTACACTGATATACTGAGCTGTCCCCTCTATATATCAAATTCATGTTTTTTTCCTCCTCTTTGAGATGGTCATATGGGACCCTCCTATATGGGCATAAATGTAAGCTGGGAGAGGGGTGCCGATGCAATCATAATAGGTGATAGCTGATCTGGGCCAACTACTCATGCAGCTTGTTCCAATCCTCTGGTTCTGCTTGGGCTCCATCCTAGAGGTATCTTTTCCATCTTTAGATGTACTGCTGCTGGGCCCCAATGACCTTGAGATACACAGTCACTTAGTTTTATATAGTTAAGTGTCCCATTTCCACCAAGGCCCCATAATATGCCAGGAACTGTTCCCCAGACAGCAGTGTAATTCCCTCTGGGATAGCATGGCTTTGCAGAATCCTAGGATCTACATTGTGATTCTCCCTTGGGGTCATACCATAAGCTCCACACTGAATCTTTTCTCACCACCAACACCTCCAGCTCCAGTAGCTCAATCATGTGACCCAAAGAGTAGAGCTGCTTGTGTCACAACCAGGACACAGCCCTTTCCTGCTCCAGGTCACGCTCAAAGCTGGCAGCTTCTCTGTCACCCAATATATTTGGGCGACAGCAGGATTCCTATGGAAACTGCTTCCTCTAGAACAGTTCTACCAGGTACTATATTTATTTCTTTGTTGTCGGGAAGGCAAAATGCAATGATTTCTCTTTTACATTGGAGGAGACATCCTGGTATGCCCCTGACCATTGGACCTCTAAAAAAGTTTCCCGATACTATATAGGTCCCTGAAACTTCATGGGGCTTAGTTCTCAGCCTCTGGAGAACTTGTTCTCACCAAGGCCTCAAGCATATTAGCAACCTCTTGCTTGTCCTGCCAAATCAACACAATGCTATCATATATGAGAGATCAACGTCATAACCTGCAGGATGTCCAGATAGTCCAAATGTCTTCAGATTATATTATGACAGAGAACAAGAGATTTAACAAAGCCCTGGGACAAAACTGTAAGTGGATATTATTATCCATTTCACATGAATATGAATTCTTTCTGATCTTTTCTGGTTTAAATAGAAAAGAATGTTTTTGCCAAATCAATGGTCATGTCTCGTGTACCTACAGGCCTTGTTAATTTCCTCCAGCCTTGAAAACATGACCAGTGCAGCAGAGGCAATTAGGGCTACTGTTGACTGAGTCTGTGCTAGCCTATACCTTTTCTCCAGAGACCGTCCAGTTTGGGCAGGACTCAGACTTGTGAAGTAACTGGAGATAGGATAGAGAGTACTCTTGCAGCTTTGATTAATGAGAGCACTAATCCCAACCCTTTCCCCAACATGTGATCGTTTTGATTTCCTTCTTTGGCCATGGAGGGGTGAGGCAAAACTGTAAGTGGATATTATTATCCATTTCACATGAATGATAAGTGCTTATTCCATTCCATAGCCAAGCACCCAATGTGGGGGTTACTTGCAAAGTATATCAAATCCAATAATATACCATCTTAAATGTCCCAGAGACTGTTATTTCTTATATATAGAACAATTAACGGGGACCCTGCACTTGAACTCAAAATCTAAATGGTAAGACAAATGTGTAAACCCATAATTAAGAGTTGCTATAGAGATATGGACAAAGTTCTCTGGGGATATACAATAGGCACATGAGTGAATACTTTTCTACATGGTCTTTCGTTGAGTGGCATATTGTCATATCTTTGAAAAGAAATCCTTACTTCTTTTCCAATATCTATAATAAACATCATTTCTAGCACATGTTGAACATATATAGCAGCCATCATCATACACTGCTCTTCATTAGTCATTCCACCAATATTGTCAGGTTTGATCTTTGTGAGGTAGATTAAAAACCAAGATATGTTGCATTTACTTCTTGGATAAAAGACAAAAGAGCATTCAGTATAACTAAAATCTATGCAAAGTGCCCTGAAGGTCAACACAGAATGCCTCAGAGATAGTGGGCCTTAACCTCTTCCAAATATTCATTCATTCCCTCATTTAAATAAATATTGATTGAGTGCTTTGTATGTGCCAGGCACTGTGCTAGGCACTGAGGGCACAGACAGAGGAACAAAGCAGACAAAAATCCATATCCCCATGGGGCAACTAATCTGGTAGGGGAGATGGACAATAAACAAGTAAAAAAATTAAATATATACAATTTCAGATAGCAATAGATGTTGCAGAGAAAAATATGGCACAGACAGGAGGCACAGAGTGCTGGGGGCAGGCGGATGGACTTTTAATTAGGTTGGTCAGGACAGGTCTCCCTGAGAAGGTGACAGTTGGACAAAGAGTTGACCAAAGGAATGAGCTGTGCAAATATCTCGGTCAAGAGTGTTCCAGGTCAACACACACACACACACACACACACACACACACACACACACACATTAAAAGGCCCTGAAGAGGGAGCAGCCTGGGCAGAAGTACAGAGAAAAGCAGTAAGAGTGGAAACCGGCGGAGTAAAGGGGATGCAGGCTATGTTAGACCTGGAGGCCCTAGTGAGGAAGAAGTTTGGCTTTTACACTGAGTAAAATAGGAGCCACTGGAGGATTTTGAATTGAGTAGTGACATAATCTGACTTACTTTTTAAAGGGTAATTATAGCTGCTGTGTAAGGCAAGGTTGTGGAGGAGCAAGGGCAGACACAGGGTGCTGACAGAGGAGTGAAAGATGCTCAATTCTGCACATAGTTTGAAGGTGAAGCTGACAGTGTTCTCTGGGGGACTGAATGGGAATGGGAATGAAAAAGGGAGTCAAATATGACATTTATGATTTTGCCCTGCCCAATTAGAAGACTGGAGCTGCCATTCCCTGACCTGAGGAAGTTTATGGGAGGAGTGGGTTTAGATAGGAGGATTAGGAGTTGTGCTTGAGACATATTATTTGTTATGTCTATTAGGATCCATGTGGCAATGAAAGGTTGTCAGTTACTTACATAGTCGGGACTTCAGAAAGAGGATGGGGCTGAAGATAGATATTTTGAAGCCATCAGCCAACAGACGGTTTTGAGTCGAGGACATGGGAGTGAGTATAGCTAGAGAAGGGGTCTAAGGCCTGAACTGTGGGGCCCACTAATGCTTCAAGGCTGTGGAGAAGAGGATGATCCAGCAAAAAAGACAGAGGAAGATGAGCCAGTGAGGTAGGAAGAAAACAAGTATTCTAAAAGACAAATGAGGAAAACAGTTCAAGGAGGAGGTAATGTTAATTGTGTCAAATATTGCTAGGAAGTCAAGTAAGACATGGAGCAAAAATTGGGCAATGGATCTAACAACCTGGAGGTTATGGTAACCTTGACAAGAGGAGTAGCCTGGAAAGCAACTGAAAGTGGGATGGGGAGGAGATGTTGACCTTTATGTTATCTTCCCCTTGATCCTTTGATTTTCTTCTTAACCTGAGCCCATGCATTTAATAAGTAGAGAGAACACAAGGCAGATGGGTAGACCCTGAAATTAAATTTGGTCCTATTAGGGCCAACAAACCCAATCTTAGTTTACAAAGTATCTCTATGAGATAACAAAATCAGTTACAACTGATACAATTCCCCAAAGAGAATGAACCTCAATAGGGCATATAATTACTATCTTCATATTTTCTCTACCAGATGTCCAACAAAGCATTTTTTTTTTTTTGAGTTGTGAACTTTGTCACAACACTTTAGTTTAGTTTTTACAAATATATTCAAAATAGCAAAGTTACTTAAAATCATAGATGTTCTGGAACATCTGAAACATATAACCTGAACCTTTGTGAATATTTAACAGTTGATGTTGGTTTTTAACCCAACGGTATTTAGCCTAGCAGTTACTGTGGGTCAAGTAATATATTCAGCATTGATCTTTATCAGGATTTCTTTCCGTCACTGATCACGCAGCACCATCAGAAAGCTCCAATTCAGTTCTCCTGAAGAGATCTCGATGTAGAGCATTTTAATAACTGTGGGGTCTTTTGATGAACCGAAAAGTAAACCAATAAATGTCTACTTTTTTATTTTATTTTATGAAATGTGCCCAAATGGAATCCTGCCTCCATCCTTAAGTCTTACCCTATCCTTTGCATTGCTTAGGTTTGCCCATATTCTCTTTCACTGTGCTCCCCTGTGGGATGGGGAGCGCCCCCGCGCCCCCCCTCCCCGCCAGCATTGTCTATGCCCATGGTTATGCGTACGTGCATACAAGTTCTGTGGTTTATCTCTTCCCTCCCCTCCACCTCATCTCCCTCTTCTGAGGTTAGTCAGTCTGTACCCTACTTCTATGTCTCTGGGTCTATTTTGTTGATCAGCTTGTTTTGTTCATTATATCCCACAAATAAGTGAGATCCTGACACAATGGTCTTTTAAACACCACCAGTCTATCCTCAGGGTAAAGCTGTTACCATTGCTATAATGTGTCTCCATTAGTCTCTTTCTCCAATTCAATAGCCATTTTTACATCTCTTGTCAAATCCAGTGGGCTACATAATTCTAGGGAAAGTCTAGCGCAATTTCTAAATAATTTGATTATTTATAATTCTTACAAGTTCAGTTTCTCCTATAAAATTTCAACATGACCTTTTGTTCTTTTTCCTTTGGTTAATCCTCACTTGAGGATATTTTTCCATTGAATTTTAGATAAAGTGCAAGGGAGAGAAGGAGAGAGAGAGAGAGAGAGAGAGAGAGAGAGAGAGAGAGAGAGAAACCTCGATGTGAGGGAAACACATCAATTGGTTGCCTCCTATGTGACCCCTTCTAGGGCCAGGAATCAAACCTGCAACCCAGGCACGTGCCCTTGACCAGGAATCAAACCCATGACCCTTTGGTCAGTGAGTTGATGCTCTAACCATTGAGCAAAACTGGCCAGAGCCCAATATGTGTTTTTTAAATTATTATTATTCCTCTTAAAATCAGCACTTCCCTAGAGGATTACTGCCTTTCAAGAAGTCCTTCTCAGCAAACATAATATTTATTCCACTTACAGTTAGACTTTTCCTGCTCATTTTTCTCTTCAGTGAACTACTTTCCAGAATTTCCTTTCCTCTTTCCTATAATCAATGCCACATACCACCAATAAATAACCCACATTTTCATAAAGAAGAAAGCCAAAGGAGCTATTTGCACATTCTCAAAGGAAACTATTCCAGCACATAAGTTTACAATATTCAAATAAGAACTTGCTTCCCATTCAAGAAAGTAAGAAGCAGATACATTGGAAAGTTTCTGCTTTACATACATACATCTATTCAACAGTCATGTAAGGAGCAGCTATTATATGCAACATACATGGACCCTGCTGAATTCAGAGATGACTTTGGCACAAATCCTGCCCTGGAGAAAGTTACAGTCTAGAGAGGAGAAAGTAGGGCACATCTAGCTAACATGCAGTAGAGTACAGACTAGGGACAGATTCTTTCCAAACAGGAGCCTAAAGGAGGACAGCGAGGAGGTGGTATTTGTATGACCCTTAACGATTAATTAGGTAGCTTTTGGAGTAGGGGCCAGAGAGCTAACATGAGGGCAGTAAACTTCTAAAGAAAGGACCTGTGTGTGCATAGCGCAGCATCTGGGAGGGCGTGAGTCAGCAGGGATTGAAGCATCGACTGCTCAGTAGTGAGCATAAAGGGGGGTAGGAGAAGATAAAGTTGGAAAGACAGGTCCAACCTGGACTTGCCGTGCTAAGAATATGGGCACCATTCTCTAAGCAGTGAGAACCCTCCAGGGGATTTCAGAGCAGAGAAAAAAAAACCCAAGATGAGAGCATTAATGTATTGGATGGATTGGAATGAGGCCATACTCGAAAAGGGAGGCCAATTATAAGGTTTCTGTAATCATAGGCTGGGCCTTGATAAAGTCATAGGATAACAGGGCTGTAGAATTAGAGAGGAAGAGAAAGAGATCAGGATATTTCATGGGGAGAGTTGATAGAATCTGGTATCTGATGGAACGTAGGAAGTGTAGGGGAGGGAAGAGTCGGAGTTAGCCCTGAGAATTTGAGACTGGCTTAAATGAGGATTATAGGAGGGAGGACTGGGAGGGAAAACATGTCAGAGAGACTGTAGAAGATGTCTGGTGACTATTTAAAAATAAAATAGTCTTTTAGGAAAAAATTGAGAACTGGAGTTCCAAACAAATGTGAAAATCATCTGCACGGATGTGACAACCAAAGTCACAACTTCGGATTAGATTTTTAATTGAGAAAAAGCCACAGTTACCCTCTTCCCATCACAAAGTCAAATGGTGTTTTGCTAATTATCCACTTAGCTTGATGAATGTAGACAGCCAATATCATCAGATCATTACAGGCTAGACACTTCGCAGGCTGAACCGCCCAGTTTTGTGGCGCACATCAATCAAACTAAACAAATCATTGTCAAACCTGCCCTTGGCTTTGTGCTGTATCAATACCGCCAGTGGGTACACGCTTGACTTGAAACCGAAAACCTGATTCAAGACCCTGGAGAGCCAGTGTCATATCTCCACATCTGCAGTCATCTCAACTATCACCTGGCCATCATTCTTTACACCAGAGTCTCAAGCGCTGTTTACAGAGAACTTCATGAATAGTGCATCCTTTAAAGGAGAGTTCAACACAATAGATAGGGTTGTCTCCATTTCATAGACGCAGAAACATGAGGCTCAGAGTAGTAATACATTACCGAGGGTCATCTGGCTAGTAAGGGGAGGTGAAACTAACCAAGGTAAAACAGACCCCAAGTAAATAGCAGGGAAGTTTTTGTTTTGTTTGCTGTACTAAATTATACTGTTTGACCTTTTTTTTAAAAAAAGAAGAAAGAAAGAAAGATGACGCTCATTACTAATCAGCACAGGCAAATGGAGCAGGAGGTTATCCACGCCCGTTGTTCACTTCTTTTCCCTTATGGCCACTTCTTTTGCCTCCTTTGTGTTGCCTGACCTTTAGAGAAAATTAATATTGTGTGAATACTGTGCTCATTACTAATTAGCACAGCTGAATGGAGCAGGGTTCCATGCCTGTTGTCACTGCTTTTCCCTTATGGACACTTCTTTGGCTTTCTCTGTGCTACCTCACTGGAAATACCTGGGTGAGTGGGTGAGCGAATGGTATGTGCACACTTACACACACACCACACCTTCCTCCTTGGTCTCAACCTAGTAGGCCAATTTAAAAGGAGAGTTGTATCTCAATGACACTTATTGTCAAAACCGCAGGCCTGATTTCCAAGCGTGCTTTTGATGGTTCTGCAGCTGCGGGCAACCAATAGCAGCAATCACAAATCCGTGTATCACATGGCACAAGATAAATCTGTAATTTAATGTAACTCTCACATCCTCCAGAATATAACTTCTAAGCCAAGCATCATATTGAATTCTAAACGTCAAAATAAAGGTCCCTATGTTGCATAACAAAAGATCAGTCCAACTGAGAATCAAGATATATTTTCTGGGTGGGGTGATGAGAAGAGCAAAAGAGGTGAAAATCACTTTCTAACTTGCTCTAATCTTACATAGATTTATAATATTTCTCCAAATCTGTTACACCCTGACATGTGAGGGGCATAATAACACACTTAGAAACAAATTTTAAGCACCAATTGGAGAGCCCTGGTTAGTTTGGCTCAGTAGTTAGAGCATTGGCTTGTGGACCAAAGAGTCACGGGTTTGATTCCAGCCAAGGGCACGTACCTCAGCTGCAGTTTGTCCCTGGCCCTGGTCAAGATCATACAGAAGGCAACCAGTTGATGTGTGTGTGTCTCTCTCTCCCTCTGTCCTCTCCTCTTTATCCAAAGATAAATGGAAAAAATATCCTCGGATGAAGATATAAAAAACAATTTTAAAAAAATAAACACCAGTTGGAGAAAAACACCCCAATATGACTTCACTTTAGCACTCTGTCTTTTATTCCTCTGGGAGTGCAAAAAGAAGAGCCCGTCAGACATTTGTTACTTATCACAAGAGGCTTGCTGAGGCAGGCATGGGCCTCAGATGCTTCTGGAAAGTAGAACAGAAATAGCCATGCTCCCCTTAACCAACTGTGTTCACTTATTGTCATTGGGATTGAAGAGTGTGCTGAGGAAAAAAGACTAGAGCCATCGTACTGCTAGAATTCAGACATAAACGGCCCTGCGGAGGGATGGGCGGCCCAAGGGAACGGGAGATGACAAATAGGAGCAGTGGGGCTTCTGACGGAACATGTTGGCGAAAGCATGATGTCAATGCATGCAATCCAAATGGCTTTCTATTTCCATGTGGAAACTTGAGAGTTGGTGACAACTGATGAAACACCTCTTAGACTTTTCATTTGTAGACAGAGCATAAAAACACCTGGACTCACCCAGCCGGTCTGTCCAGTGGTTGAATGTGGACCCACATGCACCAAGAAGTTGCCAGTTCGATTCCTGGTCAGGGCACATGCCCAGGTTGTGGGCCAAATCCCCAGTGGAGGGCATGCAGGGGGTGCAGGGGGTGGCCAATTGATGTTCTCTCTCATTGATGTTTCTCTCTCTCTCTCTCTAAAATTAAAATAATCAAATTAAAAATAATTTTTGTAAACACCTAAACTCAGAAAACTTGGAGATGAGGTTTGCCCTGAAGAGAACTGTGCGATGCAATCTATGTGTGCCCCCAGTTGGGCAGGGTGGGGAACACTTGCCACTCATCTCCAGCCTAGTGGTCAGGATTTCAACAGGACTGCAGAGAACACATGGTGTCTGGCTCGTGCTTTAAACTTAATGAGCAAATGAATAAGTCAAAAAATAAATGGCTGCATGAGGCAGTCTGTCTCTCAGGTTTGGTCAATGGAAAAAATGGGTGAGCGTTTCCCACGGGCGGGATTTCGTAACTAAGAATGAATGTGGGGTCAACTTTGGTCCTGCCTAATGAAACTTCCTGGAGGGGCAAACTGGCCCGAATGGAGAGAAGCTACAGATATTGAGAGATGTCTGGGGCTGCAAAAGATGTAAGTCATCGTCATGATGGAGAAGGTTTCACCTGGGTCAAAGAACTTCAGATAAAAGGCCCTCAGTGATGGGGTTCTCCGAAGAACTGAAGCTTAACTTAAACCAAAGCCAGGATCACAGACCACAAATCCATAAAAAAGTTTCACTCTTGTGAGAACTTTTCTTCTCCTCATTGAACTCTCCCTTTCCCCCTACTCTACTGCAATCTGGGGAGAGCAGAAACAGATTGTAGCAAGGGAGGAGGAAGAGAGGACTCCAGCTCCCCCCCCCCCCCGTGGTCTCCACCCCTTCCCCAGGTGTGACTTACCTGGGGGAGAGAGACGACTTTACTTCAAATCAAGCTTGGAGCATTGGTATTTTGTGGGCTGGACTTTCTGAATCAAGGTTGTGTTTGGAAACCTAATAATTTTTATCCTGTGGTTGGGGGAGTCAAAATAAACGTGCTTTATGATTATACCCCATGAGTCTTGCTTCTTCTCTGTACAAATTACACACACTTTCCTCCCAGTTAGCCATTTTCTCCTTCTTCTTTTCTTTGGATGATATTTATTTATTTATTTATTTATTTATTTATTTATTATTGTTGAAAGTATCACAGATGTCTTCCTTCCCATTGTCCTCCTCCTTCCCACTCCCATCTCCCTCCTGCCTTCCCCAACCTAGTATCCGTGTTAATTGGTTGTACATAAATGCATATAAATTCTTTGGTTTATCTCTTCCCAACTCTCCCACCCCCTCATCCCTCTGAGGTTTATCAGTTTGTTCCCTACTTCCATGATTCTGGATCTTTTTTGGTTGACAGCTTATTTTGTCATTATACTCCACAAATAAGTGAGATCATGTGGTACTTGTCTTTCTCTGACTGGCTTATTTCGCTTAGCATAATACTCTCCAGGTCCCTCCAAGTCATCTCAAAGGGTAAGAGATCTCTCTTTCTTGCAGCTGCATAGTGTTCCATTGTGTATATGTACTACTGCTTTTTTATCTACCCATCTACTGATGGGCACTTGGGCTGTTTCCAGATCTTAGCTATTATAAATCGTGCTGCTATGAACATGGGGGTACATATATTCTTCCTGATTGGTGTTTCAGGCTTCTTGGGATATATTCCTAGAAATGGGATCATTAAGTCAAATGGTAGTTCCATTTTTAATTTTTTAAGGAAACACCATATTGTTTTCCACAGTGGCTGCACCAGTCTGCATTCCCACCAGCAGTGTACTAGAGTCCCCTTTTCTCCACATCCTCATCAGCATTTGTTGTTTGAGTATTTGTTGATGGCAGCCATTCTAGCAGGTATGAGGTGATATCTCATTGTCATTTTAATTTGTATCTCTCTGATGATTAAAGATGATGAGCATTTTTTCATATGTCTCCTTGCCTTTTATATGTCCTGTTTGCAGAAGTGTCTGTTCAGGTCCTCCACCCATTTTTTAAATGGATTATGTCTTCCTTTTGTTGAGTTGTATGAGTACTCTATTATTTCCACTTAGCCATTTTCTTCCAGTCACTTATTTGGGACCCAAGGCGTCTCCTTAGAGGGCAAAAACCTAGAAGTATACTGTGATTCAGAAACGTACAGGCATGTTTAATGGGCTGAGGTGGGTGAAAGTCAGATTGCAAGGCGGGTAGTTAGACTGTCATTCAGATATCAGTGGAGGTCACCTCATTCTCTGTGAATTACATAAAATTAGCTGCCACTCTCCTCCATCTCATGATTAATCCAGGCTCCTTCCAAATAGTTCCTTGAATCTCCAAAGGCTCTCCCTCTGATTGCTCCTTTTGGTAGTCAAGCTATAGCTATCAGTGTCTCCCCCCACACCCCAGACCATCACAGGGCTCTTCTATTCACTCTGCATTCTAGTTACTCAAATTTAGAACACAGGCTTGATTTGCCTTGATTTCCCAGAAACACCACGCACACAAGAGCTCACTTCAGGCAATTACTTTTCAGCACAGAGCAAGCCGCTTAAAATAGAACACAAGACATCCCCATCTTTGAACATGCTCTGGCCACTGGTGATGTCTGACCTGTGGTGTTCCTGGAGACACACGACCTTCCACTCTGTGGCTTCATCCTCGTTGCTCCTGCTCCCTTCCCCAGAAAATCCTCATTTATTTTTTATGCTGATTGGTTTAGCTATTTCTTCATTTCTATGCCACCTTCCAAATCATGCCCTGGGGGCCTCATCTTTGCTAAATAAAAGGTTATTTATTTACTCCAGAGACAAGCGATGCTATGGGCTAAAGCTGCTGCAGTCACTTGTGGTCTTAAATAGCAATTACTTTGCCTCTGCTGTGAGGCCAGGCAGCAGGGCCTGAACTGGGAATGGCCGCGTGATTATCGTTATAGGTGGTGGAGGATCCAGGACTCGCTGCCACCCAGGAAGATTGACAGCAGCGTTTGTCCTGCGGAGCCAAGGGTTATGTGTGTTAATTGAAAATATGTTAAAATTCTGCAACTTTTTTTGTCTCTGGTGAACTCATTATGAGTCCTTTTCACTTTTCCTGGTTCCCCACCTCTCTGTGGGACTCCTCCTCCCCCCTTACTTTCTTTCCCACCGTGGGATTGCCGTACCTATCCCAGATGAACGCAAAAAGTAAAAATAAAAAAAAGAAAGCTCCTCTCATCTCACGGAAACAACAGTAAGGATCTTAGGCCTGAGGCGCAGCGGTTTTGCTCCTCTGTAAAGTGACGTGCGGTGCGGGGCTGTCCGTGCGCGCTGGCAGCCGCAGCAGCCCCACCAGGAGCAGCAGCCGGGCAGGCTGGACCCGCACCTCCGGACGCAAAGGGACATGAAACTACGCCTGGGCTTGGCGAAAGTGGTGAGGAGTAACTGTGGACACATGTGAGAACCCCATGGAGGGGCTCTGTAAAAAACCTGGCTTCCTTGAGTCAACAATGAGCCAGTCAAATGGGGGTTTGCTAGCTCCTATTGACTTTTGGGGTTTACAGCCGTCCCTCGTTTATAGCGGTTGATCCTTTCCAGACTCTAGTGGTTGCACCTGGTGTTGAAGGCTTCTTGGGGTGCTCGAATACATAGGCCTACAGTCCATACGTACAGTAATTTTAATTTTAATTGTAATACAGGGGTGTACAATTGACTCCGACAACTGAGCACGTGCTGTATCATTTTCACTGTCTCCATCAATATATTAATGAATATATTTGACAAAACCGCAATAGAGTGAAGCTGTAAAAGTTGAAGCGTGAAGTGGCGAGGGACGACTAATACGCTTTTGCAAGCAGCAGCTGCTAAATCCTGAGACACTGGGATTACAAGCTATAAACAGCTTTTGTCTCCAAGTCTATGAAATTTACAGAGATACAAGGATGGTGGTAGAATTATTCTGTGACTTTGACCCATCCTACCAGCAATGTTTTCCAGATGCTACTAGAGAAATTTCCACACAAAATATTAGAATGGGTAATAATATCTGAATACCACTTATAAGTATTATGTTAAGTGTTTTGCCTACCTTATCTCATGAAATCCCTTCCATGGCCCTAAGAAGTAGGTGTTATTATCTTCGTGTTAGAGATGCAAAGGGAGGCTCAGAGATTATAAATAATTTAAGGTCAGCAACTAATAAACATTTAAACTGCTAAATCAAAGATATGAAAATAAACATTAAACTAGGGCCACCAAAAGATTCTGGAACAACGTGTGACACTCTTTATCTTAGGTCAGGCTCCCTAGGAGCAAAATTGGAGCCAAGGATTTATGTGCCAGTGATTTACCAAGGAAGACCGCCCAGAGGACACTGACTGGGGGTGAAGGAAGCAGGGATGGGAAAGGCAGGAAGCGGAGAGTGACGTCACCTGACCCCTCTGGAGAGCTCCAGGTGTGAGCTACATCTCACAGCTGTCTGACTGGAGGCACTGCAACACCTGACATTACCCAGTATACCACTCAACAGCAGAGTTGCCTCTCAACCAGCTGCAAATCCTTGGAAGTCATGGCCAATGAGAGCCGAACTAGAGGGAGTGTTTTTATAACTGGGGCTTCAGATGGATTTGGTTATAATCAGGAAGAATAGAAAGACTTGAGTCAGCCTTTTTGTTTATTCGAACTGGTCAGTGACTTGGGAGCCTAGCATTTTCAGGTCTCTACAAGGGGAAACGCGCATAAAGTCCAGGGGCATCTTGGTGTGGCCGAGCACCTTTGGCTTTGCCCAAAGATGAGGCATGTTTCCCCACATCTGCCCCCCTGCTTGTCTCTGTGACCCTGGGCGAATCATTTAACTATGTGAGCCTCAGTTCCCCTGAGAGGGAAAAAGAAGAAAATTATCCACCCCAGAATTTGCTGGAGTAATCAAATGAAATGATGCCTGTAAAGTGCCTTGTAAATGTCAGCATGATATAAATATTAGTTATTAGTCATATTAGATTATAGTTGGATCTAATAGAGAGAATCAGATTTCCATTCAAATATGCTACATGGAGGCAGACATGACATGGCTCGATGTAAATTTCAGTGAAATGGAGTTCTTTCTTATTAAAAAAGCAGAATGACCAGGCCTGCTTCCTATGATCTAAGCCATCATCCAATTAGAGATTAGATGGATTTGGAAAGAGAGCAGCCTTGAGTGTCAGAAAATCCCAGCTCACAAAGACACAAATCGGCTAGGCTCTGGGAAGGCTTGGACTCCATCGGCTGCTGTGCTCCAGGGCCTGCACCTCACACCTTCACTCATCCTGGGACCCTGGTTCTCCCTGTCAGCCTGCACCAACTCTCTGTCTCCCCCAAGAGAATATGACATGATAAACACACTCACATGACAGTGCAAATGACAAAGGAATACATTTCCCTCACTAGGCACACAGCCCTAACCCAAAGGAATAGCTCTCAAATGCGGATGAAAAGCTGTTTTCAGAGTGTGAGATGGAGATTTGAGCACCCAGGGCAGAAGTCGGAAAATCACACCGGACCCATCACTTGGTGGCCTAAAGCTGGCATTGTTTATATGGAGAACGTTTCTCTTGAAAGCGACCTCCAAGTGCAGGACACAAAGAGCCTCAATTATCACAGAATGTTTTCTTCTCAAATATCTTTTGGCCAACTGAATAAAGAAAGAATTGACTTTGGGATCAGAACAACCTGAGTTTCACTCCTAACTTCAGCATTTACCAGCTATGTGACCTTGAGCATCATCTGCAACTCAGCTTTTCCATCTGTGAAATGGGTTAACAGTACTTCCCTCATGAATTACTAAAAGAGCATAAGCAAAAGTGCTTAGCAAAGCTTCTGCTACCTAGTTGACATTCAACAAATATTATCAATACAATTAACAATAAGCCCTGGCCAGTTTGGCTCAGCGGTTAGAGCGTCGGCCTGTGGTCCGGAGAGACCTGGGTTCGGTTCCCGCTAAGGGCACGTACTTCGGTTGCAGTTTGTCCCCGGCCCTGGATGGTCGTGCGGGTGGCAGCCACTCGATGTGTCCCTTCACATCGATGTTTCTCTCTCTCTCTCCCTTCCTCTCTCTCCCTCCTGCTCTATCTGTACAAAAAATGGAAAAATATCCTCGGGTGAGGATAAAAAAAAACAATAATATGTAAGTGGCCTAGACCACTGCCTATGACATAATACAAAATTATCATTGTCATTCTGCTCCTCAGAGAGCGTTTCAGTGGTTTGCAGTTGGTGGGAGTGCAGTAGATATCTGTCCAATCAATGAATACAGCCAGCAAGCTTCTTAACCCACTAAGGAAAGAGAAAACTTCTGAATTCCATGCCCGAAGAATTCCTTACCTCCTACACATCTTAAAAATAGCCCCTGTACCTCAGCCCAGGTTTCACGTGCTGTCATCTCGATAGTTCCTCCCCCGACAGCCCCAGAGAGGGCGAGTCCGTGGCCCGCAGCCTTCCCAGGCAAGAGGCTGGACTGAGGGCTGTGAGCCACCAACTGTTCCCGCCTGGAACTGAAGCAGGAAGTGTTGTGACCATGGTGTTGTGCTAATTCACCTGGTTACAAAGCCACACGTCGGAGTGGACACATCACAGCCCTTCATGTTTGTTTCTGAGATGACATCGACTTTGACTTTGCACAAAATATGGAGCTGATAGGCAACCAAACACCGCCTCGTGTCAGTGAAAAAAGTGCAGAAATGTAGGACACCACCAGTATCATAATGAGAGTATCACTCTTGCTTTATAGTTATCCCCACCGCTGGCAGACAACCCTTCCTTTATAGATTTTGAGGGGGCAGAAGAAGGTGGATTTGCCCATTCAGACAGCCTGTCCCAGTTGAGGCACTGAGAAAAGCCAGAGGGAAGAATCCAGAACAGGCAAAAGAGGGGCCACTGGGCAGAGGGGGCTGACTGCCCCCGAAGAGGTTATGTTGACAGCATTCTCTTGGACACAAGGCAAAGAACAGTCCTGCCTGAAGTCCAATGTCAAACAGATATTATAGAGTCATGGCTAAGGAATCCTGAGAAATAACATCTTCAGGGAGGGAGATAATTTTTTACTGACAATAACAACTGTCATTTATTAAGAATATAGGCCATGGTATATGCAAAAATTATTTATCTGCACAATAACCCTATGACAGGTACTGTGTTTGTGTGTAGGGCTGTGACAACAGAATATCACAGACTGGATGGCTTCAAGAATAGAAATATATTTTCTCACAGGTCTAGAGGCTAGAAATCCAAAATCAAAGTGCTGGGTTGGTTTCCTCTGAGGGTCATAATGGAAGGATCTACTCTAGGCTTCTCTCCTTGACTGGCGGGTGGCCATCCTCTTGCTGCCTCTTCAGATGGTCTTCCCTCTGTGCGTTTGCATCCCTGGAGTATCTTTCCTCTGTCCAATTTCCTCTTCTCATAAAGACACCAGTCAGACTGGATCAGGGCCTATCCTAACAGCCTTATTCTAACTTAATCATATTTTTAAGGCCTTATATCCAAATATAGTCACTATCTAAGGTACTAGGGGTTAGGACATCAGCATATGAACTTGGGAGAAGGGCACGATTTAGCCCATAACAGATACCATGATTCCTTACTGATTTTAAGGTCTGCTGTGTATAACATAGTAAATGATAAAGGCAGAATTTGAATTTTGGTTTATTTGACATGAAAGTCTGTTATCTCTACTATATGTATGCCATTGCCTCTGAAAGCAATAAGCAGTATAGAGATGAGGCTAAGAGTGACATTAAAATCAGTATTTATAGGCTACTGATATGTCCAGAAGGCTTTGATAGGTGGTTTATGTAGAAGCCTGCTTTGAAATGCATAAGTGTAAATCCTGCAGTTGTAGATTAATTTACATTTTGTTCCTTTGTTACTGTAGAAAATTTCTCTAAGCAACAGAAAAAATCTATATTCTGCCCCTGCACAGGCACATACCTGCCCTGGCTAATTATTTAAGACATTGTTCAAAGCTATGCTCCTAATTAACAGTGTGCACTGCTTATGCCAAAACACGAGCCTGGCATCTCTCACAGTTTGTAATCCATCTGGTCTCCAAGCCCACGCTGCCAGTGTCAGGTATGGCTGTCGTCTGCATGTCACCTGTCTTCCTGCATGGGTGGGGGGAGGGCTCCACGGTGGGTAATGAATCAATAACACTCAGCCAATTCTCTGGACTCTGTTGACATGCACGGCCAGTTTTCTCTTGTGATTAATTACACTTGCTTTTGCAGGAGGAATAATTCCTTTTTCTGTGGAGCTTTTCTTATTTTTTGCTTTTAAAAGAAAATCTCAACAGTCTCCTTAGCTCAGAAAGAATGGAGTCAAGTTCAGGGTGGGTGATCACAATCATCAAAATCCACAGCTTGAAATGGAGGGTGGTTACAAATACAAGGAGGATGTGTGTGTGTGTGTGTGTGTGTGTGTGTGTGTAGATATGTGTAATATGTACATACAAGAGCATAAACATAAATCTTGTGCAATTGTGAATTTTTCTCATTAAAGTGACTGTATGTCTCTTTCTCCATGGTTGCCACCTATTTCAAAAAGCCTGTTAAAGTAAAATGTACAAGCAAACTAGATACTGCACATTTCAGGTAATAATATAGTCAAAAAAGAGCAGATAATTAGAGACATATGCACAATTAGACATAACTCTCTTCAAACAAAGAGCCCCAGTTAATTAATGTTTGTCAAGTACTTCAGAAAAATACAATTCACCGTCCTAGACATTGCCACCTAAAGGCAGGAAGACAAAAGGATTGGGGGAAGCACTTTAGGCTGGCTCTGGGTCTATCTTGCTCAGTTATCCCTCGGATTTACCAAAGTGCGGGGAAAGACATGTGCACACAAAGTAGCTGGAACTAAATTTCCTTGAAAGCTATTGCCCTGTCTCTACCTCTCATTTTTCTTTATGGGTGAGTGGGGAATAATTCTTTGGCAAATCATTTCACAGGAGCAGCAACATCAATTCTTAATTATTAACATCATGATTTGTTATTTATTAAGCATCAACGGTGCATTAGATGTTGAACAAAGCACAGATAGCTCCAAGTTTTTTTTTTAATTAATTTATTTATTTTTGTTATAGATGTTTCTCCTTTTCCCCCCACTGATTCCCCCCTTCTCCTTCCTCCCTGCCCTGTCCCCAGCTTTGTTGTCCATGTCCATTGTTCATGCATACACGCATATAAGTTCTGTGGTTTATCTCTCCCCACCACCCCCTCTTCTGGGGATCGTCAGTCTGTAACCCACTTCCACGTCTCTGGGACTACCCCATTCCTCAAACTGTTATGTTCATTATATTCCACAAATAAGTGAGATCATATGAAACTTGTGTTTCTCTGTTTGGCTTATTTTGCTTAGGATAATACTTTCCAGGTCTCTCCATGTCATCTCAAAGGGTAAGAGATCTTTCTTTCTAACAGCTGCATAGTACTCCATTGTGTATATGTACCACAGCTTTTTTATCCATTCGTCTACTGATGGACATTTGGGTTGCTTCCAGATCTTAGATAGCTCTAAGTCTTAAATCAAGCTGATTCACTCAGAAAGTGGGTCTTTAGTTTAGCCTCTTTTTTTTTTTTTTTTCCTTCCTGATGGGATTTGGGCAGTGAGCTGGATAATGAGGTGCTGTCTGCCTTGGAGAGAAGTGTCTTTCTGGTACTTAGGTTTTATCACCCACCAAATAAAAGCAGAGCACTTACTTGAGAATCGAAGACAACAAACTAGGAAATGGACCTTGAAGGACATCACATCCAGTGGTCTCAGAACCTGGTCGACCATCGACCTGCCTTAGTAAACTCTTTGAGCACACCATACATTACACTCATTTTAAAGCACACAAAACAAGAAACGTTTTAAAGATAACATAAAGATAAAATGTGTTTAAAATAATTTTTGTTTTATTGTATTTTATTAAAAAGAACAAAGAATTTTTGCTCTCACTAAAAAGATGTCACCATTGATAATATTTCTTTTTGTTGTTGTTGTTGTTGTTAATCCTCGCCCAAGGATATTTTTTCCAGTGATTTTTTTTGAGAGGGGAAGGGGAGAGAGAAATGTCAATGTGAAAGAGACACATCGATTGGTTGCCTCCCATAAGCACCCCAACTGGGGCCAGGAATCGAACCTGCAACCCAGGTACATGCCCTTGACTGGGAATTGAACCTCCGACCCTTCGGTGCTCCAGCCGATGCTCTAGCCACTGAGCCACACCAGCCAGAGCGATAACATTTCTTACTGAGAATAACGCAATGGAATATGATTCGTTATTTTTTGAAATCTTAGTTTAATATTTTGTGATAAAGTTTGCTGCAGTTTTAATGACTGCCACATTAAAAAAGATATTTCTCAAAAAGATGTTCATCCAAATGGGAGGAAAAGTGTCTTGTTGTCTGGGCTTAGCAAATCATGAAACGTATGTTTAATCTCATCCACCAATTATATGCAAGTTTTTGTAGAAATTTGCTAGTAAATTTCTATTTTTCCTCTTGTATTATTTAGTCTTACCAAGAAATCGGAACTTACTTTGTTGTCATATACTTAAAAAATAGTTCAAAATGCACTGAAACGCTTCATTTTTAAATCAGTTTTGAAAATTCTATTAGTAAATTTTCTCAGTTTGTGACTTATGGTTTTTAAAATTTACACACATATACAGCTTTGGCAGCAAAAAATAACATTAATGATGGAAACATTTTCAGCCATTGTTTTCAAAACGCTTTCTCCGTAGCACAAGTTTCTTTCAAAAAGTAACCGATTGCTCACCCGGTCAGTGTGGCTCAGTGGTTGAGTGTTGACCCATGCACCAAGAGGTTGCCGGTTTGATTTCTGGTCAGGGCACATGTCCAGGTTGTGGGCCTGATCCCCAGTGTGGGGCATGCAGGAGGCGGCCAATCGATATCCTCTCTCATCGATGTTTCTCTCTCTCTTCCTCTCCTTTCCTCTCTCTCTCTAACATTAATTAAAAAAAAAAAAGTAACTGATTTCTCATTCCAGGAGTAAATTTGTTTAGTTCTGATAAAAGCCTTCATTTGAACCCCATTTTTTCACTAATTGTGTGATTTTGGGGAAGTCACTTCACCTTTCTGTTCCTCAGTTTCCTCATCTGTAAAGTGGAGGTAGTAGTCCCTACCTTCTAAGACTTTGTGAAGAGTCAATGACTTGACCCATATAAAATAGAACAATGCCTGTCCCATAATAAACCCTAATAAATGGAGCACATGAAGCATGTTTAGTTTTTCAGAAATCTCCACCAAGCATCCTACTGCCAACAGCTACTGATCCTCACAGGAGGTCAACATAATTGAACACATGTCTTTTTGTAAAAGAAAAATGCACAACTTTAAGTTTAACTGTGTTTTAATAATTTTGACCCAAGGTAACCCACAAACCTCTCTGTGACACAAAAGATTGTCATGGTAATTTCCCATTTCATTCAAAATATTATAAAGGTACTACTATTTGCAATTCTGTTGTAATACAGTGCATACATTTCTTGAGCCAGGCACAATAAACTATAAGATATGTAAACATGCTAATGAGAACAAACAAATGGAGATACTGCTGCGGCCTTCAGTGTTGGAGGACCCCTGCTCTGCCTGTAGGGTCCTGTGTGACATCTCAGATGTGACATGAGACTGTGTGATTCACTAGACAGCAGACATTCTTAAACTTACTTCCTGTTTTTACTTTCAGACAAAGTGTAAATATTCCAGAGATATCCTTTTTCTTTTGCCTCCCACTGTGGAGTCCACTGATCTGGTCCAGTGGTTTCCCAAACAGAGATTCTCTGGATTCTGCCCAGGGCTGCTGAATCAGACTTTCGGGTTAGGCCTGCTTCTCAACCAGCTCCCAGGCTGCATTAGTCTGACAACTGGATGACAATCTGACCTCCCCACAAGGGAGGCTCCCTTAGCATAGCTTTGACAGGTGGTCATCCGCTCTTATTTTGGAGTCCTATAATTGTCAGGAAATATTTTATTCTAGCTCCCTATCATTTTACCCACTTGTGTGAGTATTTTGCTCTCTGGTGTCACACAAAATGATTCACACCATCCCCTCTCCTATTCCCTCTCTCTCCTCCCTGTACCCTTCAACCAATTTCTATTTGACTTGGTTTCTAGGATGTTTTTCCATCCCAACTCTCCTCCCCTGGCTGCTCTCCTACTTGGAAATGTTGCTCAATATCCCTTATGTCATCAGACCAGTTCAGAAGCAGTGAGTGCGTGACCTTCTCCAATTGCCGCTGCAGGGGAACCATTAGCGCCAGAGATTCAGCAGCAGCAGCTGAGGTGGATATGTCTCTCTATTTGGGTTCTTCATGTATATACACTACATACAGTCATTGATAACAGAAATACCTTTTGTAATTGAGATGAAGCTTTTCCAAACTCCCATCAAGATATTCCCTTTGTCTTTCTATATGTAACATACTGGTCTACAGTGTAAAGCCCTAAAGATATTGTCTATTTTGTGTCTCATATTCCTGTTCCATATAATAAAAATATGGGATCAAAACAAACCCTGAACCTAGTCAGGTCAGCTGGTACCATCTAGGCCCAGTTCTGCTGTATAACTTCTAGCGGGACACTTACACTTTCTACATCTCTCTATGCTCACCAATAAAATGAAAATATCAATCCCCACCCTCCTGGCCTCAGAAAGTTTTAGTGAGAATTAAATGAGTTACAAATTGGGAAAGCCTTTTAAAGTTGTTTTTAAAAGTTTAATATAGGATTATTAGTATAATGCATCCTATAGGTCCTTAATAAATATCAATGGGGAAATGAAACAGATAAAGTAGAGAGCAGACTGAATAATGACAAGAAGGGAGGATCAGAAAAAAGATAAGACGTAATATCAATTCAAGCTCTTGGCACCTTAAGGTAGTATCGGTCGCCAATGGCATCACCGAAAGAGTCATAATGCTTTAAGGCCAGTGCAGTGTTTAAAATATGCTGGGCTTAGTTTCTGGGGAGGCATCATCTCCCCCACGATGTCTGTAGCCCCATGCAGTTAATGAGGCATCTAGTGCACCTGTTCAGAATTTACCCAGGAAGAAACGTAATGGGTAGGAGGCAGGAGCGAAGATGCAAGGCTCACATTCATCAACACACATTGCTAGTCTTCCGGGCACAGCAAAATGTTTAACTGCCGAGCAGCAAGTCCCATTTGAATGTTAAGTAAAAGGTAATGATTAATATCAAGCTAAAAGTGTGTGCCTTTCTACATTTTATTACATAAAATGCACCAATGGCTTATGTGTGAAATAAAATTGCATTTTAAACAAGTTTTTCACTCTCTACATGAACTAAGTGTCACAGGATATTTGGTCCTATGCATTCAGTCATCCATCCACTTATTCAAACAAACATCTCTTAAGTGAATAGTATATGCGAGGCTTTATTTCACCAAGAGCGAGCCTAAAAGATGAATAACCTTATAGTCTGTGGACTAGAGCAGTGATTTTCAACCGGTGTGCCACAAGAATTTTTAAAACATTAAAAAATTTAGTCAGGGGAGCTGACCTCTTTTCCATTAAGTTGTCAAACAAATAAAATGACAACAGCCAACACAACAAGAGCCATCTGGTGTGAATGAATCAAAATCATACCTTTTTTTTTTTGGTCAGATGGGCAAAAAATACATTTTTTGGTGTGCCTCAGAATTTTAGTAATTAGCTTATGCGTGCCATGAGAGGGAAAGGGCTGGAAATCACTGGACTAGAGAGTGATGCGAGGAGAGAGACGAGAGGCAAGGAGAGAAAACACCGTGAGTGCACTATGATATGATGGCGCACAGGCTGACTCAGGGTGCAGCGGTTTCACCGGTGATCTCTGAACAGCAAATGAGTCAGGACTTAGTTGTGGATCAGAGAAACCACTCTAGCTAGTTTAAATAGAATGACATTGAATAAAGGGAATTGGGTGTTAACAGTCATTGAAAGGTCAGGAGGAGCAGTCTCCATACTGAGCCTGGAGAGAGTCCTAGAACGATACCGCAGAGCTGCAGCCCCAAGGGCAGCTCCCCTCTCTGCTGTGGTCAGGGGATCAAGAGGCCGCCAACGGGACGTGGTGTCACTGAGTCTACCTCAGCAGCAGCTTTCTGGCGATCACAGTGGTTGGTTCTGCTAGATCCTCACTGAAAAATAAATTAATGAATGAATAAATCAATAAATAGTAGCAGACCGCCACTGCTGTTGCCATTTAACTCTGTCCTCAGCAGCCCAGCGAGAAGGGAAAGCTGCAGCGATCATAGGGCAGAGGAGGGAAAGGACAGAAGGAAGAAGGATCCGCATGTGCGTGAACCCGGCCAGCATGGGAACCACGCCCCTGAGAGCGACGAACAGTACCAAAAGACAGCATCTGAAATGTCTCAGTCTTTTTGGTCATTGTCATTACTGACATTGGAACACCAAAGTCAAATTCACATGTGTGCAGTGTCCTGGAGGAGTAAAGAAGAACTCAGAGTTAAGAGACAGCAATGTTCTCCCTGGCTCTGCCACCATCAGTGTCCTCTAGAGGGAGGAAAGGGGGAGTCATTTAACATTTCTGGCTTCATTTTTTCCTACCTGTTAAACAGGAAGTTTCCATGATTCTCTACTAATAAATCAGGAATTAGTGAGAAATGCAAACATCGAGACTCACTGTCTTGGTGTGAATGGTTTCACACACAGTAGCTGGATATTCTATTTAACGGTGGAAGGGAAATCTTCATAGTATTTGCAGAAACTCACCTTGTGAGTTGTAAATTCCTTTTCGATAATACCATATTGCAAGTTTCTTACGATAATGTTAGAACACTGGGCATCCAATAAATACTTGATATGAAATAAAAATGTAATCATCGTGGAATTCAGTTTTCCTTGGAAATGCAAACTCTTCTCACGGCATGTTACAAAAACCTGCCATCATGCACACATGCTAACGGGCAGGGCAAATGAATGAGGGCACTGGAGCTTTGCATTGTTTGCCGGGCCTTGCGCTTAGCCAAGGTGAGTGCTTGGCAAGCCACGTAGTCTTCTGTTTTGCAGTTTTCATGAATATGTGATTCATCGAGTCACAATAGATGTATTTTACACAGTTTGGAAAGCCACATGTTACATATCCTTGCTTATAATGGTCTCCTCTGCCCCCGCTTAGAGACTAAGAGGCCCAGCAGCTGCTGAAGGTCAAGCCACTGAGTTACCGAGTTACAGCACACAGACCATGTGGCATGTAAATCACCTGCAGGAGCACAGGCGACATTAGATGAAGAACTTTAAACGCTTCTCTGTGTGTGGGTGTGCATGTCTGTGTCTCTCTCTCTCTCTCTCTCTCTCTCTCTCTCTCTCTCTCTTTCTCCAGACCAAGTGGAAAGAGAATCTAAGCAAGCTATGAGAGATAATATACAATCAGATAAGCTTTTAAAACAGGTGATAGGCAGAGAAAATGCAACGAAGCATGAACTGGCTACTTCATTTGGTTAGATTTTCAGCCTCAGCATCTGCACTTATGTAAGAGTCAATGGTGATCAGAAAGGAGATCATTGCTAAACCAAGAAGCCACAAATAACCCCAGAATTAGATGACGGGGTGGGAGGGGGCTGCAAAAAAATATGAAAGTGACCATCAACCTCACTACAGTGAAAGGAAAGAGTACTTTTGTATTGTGAGCTTTCCCCCAGACGAATGGAGTAATATATGCCCCTGCTGTGTCTCTGTTTCATTTTCACACACATACACACACACATTAACTCACATACACACTTGGTAAGTGAGAAATTTCATAACGATTCTCTCTGCCTTAACCAATTAACAATTACAAATAAGAAATACGGCTCTACTGTAATCAAATTGTCACCAGCAGTACAAAAGGGTGATGCTAAAGTTTCCGTGTACTTATAACGAGTTTTTTTCTTACAGTAAATGTTGTATTCCCCCATGCTTATGCCAATTATTTTGACTAATGGGAATAAATGCTCCTCACTTTCTCACATTCATATCTGCCAAAGTATTGCTATCCTTCAGTCTACCTGCATTTTCCCAGAAAGTAGCCAACACTCTGGATTTTATAAAGAACCTTTTTATATTTATTATCATCACAAGAGATTTCTTCTGTATCCTGGCAAACTTGAATTGCTGTTATTAAAAAAAAATAAAATCTTTAAAACTTAAGAATTTTTTTTTGTTAATGCCTGCAGGGTAACAAGCACCCATGTGCAGTTATATGAATAGTTTAAGCCGAAAATTTTTTTTTCCTCTGCTTTAATCTTTGTAATGTGTGGTAGCCACTGAGAGTTTGTATAGAGCTATGAGAAAATGGCCTTGGGCTTAGAATGTGGCCAAATGTGGGTGTCATAGAAGACTGGCATCTCTTACATGGCTGAATTACTCTTTAGAGGGTTGTCATGAGGACTAATTAGGGCAGAGCAGGAATTGTGCAGAGAGAGCCCAGGAATTGTGGACAGGAACTAGAAAGACTGGCACATGGTGCGGGCCTTGGATCGATCATCAGGGGCCATTCCTCCAGCATTCTCCGGGCCACCTAGGGACTTCCGGCCCTTGTGTGAGGGCCTGCTCTGTGAGGACATCTTCAGCAGGCAGGAGTCATGCAGACATGGCTCGTCTGAAGGGCAAGACTGGCTGGTTCTCAAAGGTTGAAGAGGATGACTATCAGGTTCACCAAGAGGGCCCATCTTCCCTCGGCAGCCAGAGGGCACAACCTCCCTGGTATAAAGTGGGGTATGGATGGGTTAGCCGACTGCTTCAGAGGTGAAGAAGACCATTGCCCAGCTACTCCAGCCAACAACCCAAGCAGGATTCACAAAGTGGGAGAAGATCCTAGAGAGTTCTTGCCTAAAGATCCAAACATAATCTCATATTATGTTCACAGTCTGAATAATTGCTCTGCATTTTGCTTCATTTTGCCTGAGCAGGCTCATGAGGTACCCACGATATGGGGTGAAACTCCCACAGGGGCATAGTATACCAGCCACAAACAATACCTTTGCCAGCTCCAAAGTTTCTCATTTTCTTCAAGCTGTTTACACACACACACACAAATGCTTTATTAATTATTCTAACCATATGCCAATTACCTGGGTTTTAAGGAGGATTTTCTGTATTTTACAACCACATTTGGGTTAAATACCAACATAAATGAAGCACAGAAGTGTTGTGTAGGATCGTAGTCCAGGGAGATGGTAGTTCTTCCCCCATTTTAGCTATTTCTCTCTGAGGACGGTAAACTATTATCACAATCATCTTCCCTTCCAGGCCTCTAGGACAGATTCAATTTTGCACAAATTGAATGGATGGCTAATAGCAATAATGCTGAACACGAACATCTGGACTCGCGACGGGAAAGCGGTTCCCTCACTGCGAGAGCTGGGTGCAGACCTGAGCGAGGGGCCAGAAGACCTTCTGCATCTCAGCCACAGAGGGAGACACGAAATGGAGGGAGATTGACAAGATATGAAAACTGAACATCAGAGAACATTCTCCTGCCATCAAAGTGGTGGTCTACTTGGAATTTTATATCAAGAAAATGGCAGGGCAAGAGATATATAGAATACAGGGTGTTTTTTTGAAAGCAATTTGCAAACAATTTAGCTAAAAAGCATACACCGTACCCCTCAAAAGTTGGCAGAGTAAAGTGAAGGGGGAGATTTTTAAATAATTGTGTTAGAAACCTTTGTCCTGGCCTCAAAAATAAGGTTGATCCAAATTCCCTTGCTAGAGGTTGCGGAAATCCAATGTATTTCTAACAAATTGGGAAGGAGAGAGAGGACTTACAGTCACAGAATTCGTTTTTTTTGTTTGTTTTGTTTTGTTTTGTTTTTCAGCCTTCCAGCCTCTGTTCAATTGTTGTTCTCTGAGGTTTTCTGTGATCACACCACTATGTCAGTGACCCAAACATAAGACCCAAGTCCTTTTTGGTAACTTCACTTGTCACCTGACCCCCTCACCTCCACCACCAAAGCATCAGCAAATACGTAGCAGAACTTTCACTGGAAAAGTAGAAGCCACTCCATGGATACAAGGGGGAAGATGTTATGTAGGAGTCACATCTCACACTGTAAGAAACACGCTTGAAAACCCTATCAGTCATTTCAGCTACCCCACCTCCAGCAACTTCTTATGGGTTGTAGCCACCCTAACCATTTAACCTCCCTGATCCCTCTCACCTCCTTCCATTCACACTCATTATGGGTTGAAGTATGCCCCCCTAACCTCTAGCATCTGTGGAGTGACCTTGTTTAGAAATAGGATCTTCGCAGATATAATCAAGTTAAGATAAAGTCATTAGAGGCGGACCTGATCCAATACGACTGGTGTCCTTATAAGAAGAGAAGAGGCACAGGCAGAAACACCCAGGGAAAGTGTCATGACCACAGGGACAGAGCCTGGACTGGGGCACCTATAAACAAAAGAATACCAAGGACTGCCATGAAACTAGGAAGAAGCAAGGAAAGGTTCTACCCAGAGCCTCACAGCGAGACACCTTTATTTCGGACTTCTGGTCTCCAGAACTGTGAGAGAACCAGTGTTCTGTTATTTTACGCCCCTACTTTGTGGTACTTGGTTGGCAGCCCTCAGAAACTAACAAACACCCTCCTCCCTTCCTTCTTTCTCCTTCCTCTTACTTTCTTAGTAGAGGTATTAGCATTTCTTTTATTATCTTGATACCTACCCTCAGATCCTCAGATCCTGGATCCTTGACTTTGACCCTCAAGTGGCTGAAAAATGGATTTTCCTAGTCAAGGACAGTTCCCTCCCTAAGAGAAATTCTGGTGCAAGAGGTTAAGAAAATATTTCTTTTCTCAACTACCTAGAGTGTATTCAACTTGTAAAAATAATCCAAGTGCCCAAAGTAGATTTGGGGGTCAAAACTCCACAAATTAGCTGTTGCTCTTGATCAAATAAGAAGACCCTTCTGCCCTGGCCGGTTTGGCTCAGCGGTTAGAGCGTCGGCCTGTGGTCCGGAGAGACCCGGGTTCGGTTCCCACTAAGGGCACGTACCTCAGTTGCAGTTTGTTCCCGGCCCTGGCTGGGTTGTGCGGGTGGCAGCCACTGGATGTGTCCCTTTCACGTCGATGTTTCCCTCTCTCTCTCTCCCTCCCACTCTATCTGAACAAAAAATGCGAGAAAAAAAAAAAGAAGACCCTTTCTTCATAATCATTGACAGCTTCCCGTTGTCATTAGGGACAAAGACCTTCAGGGTTATCAGAGCCTACAGAGTTGGCACATAAACTCCAGATTCCTGCCCCAGCCCCTCTCCGAACACATGCCTACTCAGCTTCTGATCTCGGCTCAGCTGTCAAGTCCTCTGAGAGGCCTTTCCTGATGCCCCGGGACTGAGTCACATCCCCCTATTACAGACCTTTATGCCATCCACTGCCTTTCCTTAGAGATGTTTATTAGTTTTTAATTACAATAGAAACTTTTTTAATTGAGCTCCTTGAGGAACTAGCCGATGTTTTCAAAACCATTTGTAAAATGTATTGACTGATAGGTCAGAGCATAATAAATGCTTGTGGCTTCTGCCACCTAACATACCTTCATCACCAACTAAGCTCTACCCTTACTAAGAGGAAGTTGTTTTTGTTTCCAAACCTGTTTATGTCGGTTGTACTTGATTACCATAATTATGTAGTTTAACTATGATGTAAACTGATTAAACTTAAGCATAAAAAGAGAGTTGCTTATTTCTATGAAAGCTAAGTTAAATGCTTTGGAGAGACTTGAAAAACCTAGGGGGGAGGAATTGCTCTTAAATTAGGCAGAACAAGTGTGAAAGACTAGAAAAAAAAGATAATAAAAACTAAATAAATTCAAAAATGTCTTCAAGTTCTCCCTCCACTTTAAAGTGTCTGAAACTGGAAATAGCCAACGATACACATTTTTAGTGAGCTTTATGCAGGAAAGATGATATAAAACTTCAGTTACTGAACTGATCCTCAAAGAAAGCACCTTGGCCCTATCACATTCGGCAAATACATGTTTTTATATGTGTTTCAAATAAAAAAGAAAATTATATATACACACACACACACATACACACATACAATACATATTTTAATTTCCCACTTTAACTGCATTTTACAACTACCTACTCAGCTACTAGTCTTGCTTTTTATTGAAGAAGGGGTCTTCTATAGTAAAGATTTATTGATGTGATCATTTGATTGAGCTTCATCTCCTTCACTTGATTGTAAGTTTTATTACAACAAGGAGCATGTCTGGTTTAACCCCAGAGTCTAGTGCCCAGCAGTGACACATGGTAGGTACTCAGTAAGCATTATTCTGAATAAATGAATGAAAGATAATTTCCCTTCATTTTGTGTTGTGCAGACATAGCAGATAATATAGCAAAATATTCAACAATATTTCTTAAAATGCTCACAGCACTAAAAGAAATGATTTCTCAAAATTCTTCTGAGCAGTAAGCCTTAACTTCAACCCTGTGGCACTCTGGTCAGTGTTGGGACACGTTGGAGGACAGCAGTGTCTTTTCTTTCCATCTGATAAGCCAGTGCCCTGTTTTGTCCAAACAGGACTCCCTGGATGGGTGTGAATTTGAACCCGGGAACCAAGGAGCTACTCCTTGCCCTTCTCTCCCCTCTTTACGCTTTGAGAAATCTATCTTCCTCCATGATCTAGGCTTCCTGAACATAACAGAAGGTTTTAATCCATAAAAATAAAAATGTTTCCCATTCAACTCCATCTCCTTCTTCTCTAGGTAAAACAAAACTTTCCCCGAGGAAATGATGTAAATGTGCTCAAATGTTCTTAAAAGATCCCTCACAGCACAAACGTATTTACGAACTAAACCATGTTTCTTTTCATTTACACTTAAAAAGAAATATGTATGTGGTAGTGGGGAAAAAAATACAGGCAGGAGTTAGGAAATGTTTTCCAATCCCATTGTGACCTCCCTCCTTATGCTTTAATGTCCTTGTCTGTGAAATAAGGTTGGTAAAAATATGTCTTACCTGTCTTATAGAATTATTGTGAAGGATCAATTAAATAATATACATAAAAATCCTTGAAATACCACGAAAGTTGATGCAAATGTGTACTGTGGTTACTACAAGATCCCCACATTTCCTCCACAGCTTCAGTGCCTGCCGCTCTCGCCTCTGGCTGGCTGCACACCATCCATTTCCTTTGGCATGGACACAGCAATCTTCCCTTAGGTCACGCGAGATGTTGGAGGCTACTGATTTTGCAGTAGACAGTCCTGCTCCCACAGACCTCTGGGCAAGTCCACATCTCCTCCCATAGTCTTTTCAAGACAGATAGATGAAGGGAGTATCACTCAAGGCCCCCGTACAAACCTTAATTTCATTGCCAGTATGGGTTTAAACTTTAACAGCTTTGGTATCCATTTATAAAATGTCGTTTCTCTTGGTTCCTTCCTCGTAGCTCAAACAGTAGAAAACTGCAAATTCACTTCCTTTAATAAAATGTAAAAGTCTATATTCCCTGTATAATATATGTGTACTCAAGCTATACTAATTTATTCTACAATTACTTTTATTTTTTAGCAGTTTTATTTGGCCCTTATACTACATAAATAATGGTGTTTACATGGAAAGATTCTTTAACTAATATAAATGGTATAAGTGGATTACTGAGCAAGCCTTATTACTAATAAACATTTTTCTCCTTTGAAAATTTTCTTCAGTCTCCTCTGAGTATCTGGCACAAGAGCAGTTTTTTAAATGTCAAGGGGGATATAGAAATCAGGCTTCTGAAGTCCATTCTCCCCTGGTTAGACAGCCTTATAATTCTGTTTCCTATAATGGCTGGCCTGGGGGAGTCAACAGTGACCCTGCCGACCCAACACATCCAGACTCCGAAGCCTGACTTTTCTTTGGAAGGTTGCCACTGTTTTTCTCTATGACCTTAAACATAACACAATATCTGGCCCTTACAGATCATTTCCTGCAGTTTGCAGCACTGGAGATGAGATACTCATGAGATAAACAAATAAGCTCACCATAAGGACCGAGAATAAAACCTACCAGGTTCTAAATACCTCCATTATCATGATCACATCACCCAGTTAAGGCAGTTACCAGGACTGTCCCTCCTAGTCAAAGTTCAGAATGCATATATTTTGGGTGGTGTATGGAGCCAGGTTACTGTAAAATACAGAGGGCATGACAACAGTCACTGCCTGTCAGGACATACATCATTGTTCTAAGGTATTTTCAAGGGAAAGCATTAACATTTTTTTTAAAGCCATTGCTTTACTTCTGTTCTCCCAGAAGCAAAGCCAGGGGATGGGAGTGAAGATGCTTCCCTCTACACCATACATCCCACCGCTAGGAGAGGGAAGCCTGGCTCCAGGTCATCTCTGGAAGAACATGCCATGTGTCCTCGAAAGCACCCTTGGAGTTATCTCAGGAGCTCCAGACTAGACTATATTCCAGCAGGCTCTCTGTAGAACAGTCTTCAGTCTCAGAACTGACTATAGAGCTGGCAGGGTCTCGAGATCTAAGAGAAAAATTCAACCCAGGCGAGTTCTGAACTGACATTCCAAAACACAGAGATCCTTGCACGAGTCCTGTCCGGATTCCCAGGGTTGGCTTGGGACTGGAGTCCAGACCTAGAGGACTGCTCAAGTGCCTATGACACGCGTGTTTCAAGTGAACACAGCTGTGCAAGGCCCATCACTCTACCAAGGCCTTTACATCACGTGAAACATGTTAAAATGCGTTCATATCCAACCTTGAGTAATTCTGCTAATAAAGAACTTTATACTTTTGCTTTTGAAATTATTTGACTAAAGTAACCAATTTAAGATATACTGTGATTTCTCAACCCTCATCATGTACATTTAGGAACTCTCATTCAATAAGAGCATCTTATCTAAAAACAGTTTTCAAATGTAATAAAATTGTTATGAACACTAAATCCAGCAATTAAGGAAACTGACTCAGTATTTTATTTTGTGACCAACTAAATGTTCATTAAGTTTGCTTTGGCAGGTTTTTTTTTTCTTTTAGACAATAGTTTTTCCTGGTCAGGCTCTAGACATTTTCCAAAGGCACAGATCATATGCCCAGCATTGTGAGTCCTGTGCCTACAGACTGAACTGGTCCTCTGGGCTCCTGACACTCAGCCAAGCACTCCCAAAGTGACGGAACATTGACTACAGTGAGTTCTCAGGAATTTCTAGCCATTTCATGGTATTTCTGCCCTCAACTAAAACAACCATGTAGACTTACTAAGTCTTGTTTCATCACCAAACAACCCAAGAAATTCTTACTAATTAAACGCAAATTTTAAAAATTTGCCAATGTTTGGCTCCTTAGAAAATTTACCCATGAGTAATGCTGAAAGCCTTCACTGTGGGCCTTTGATGAAGTCATTCTTCTCCTTCAGTAGATGAAATCCCTGGTTTCACAATCCAATTTATTTTCAACAAGAAATTAGATTTGGATGCTGATATGGAGTTGCATTTCTAGGACGTTTTTCTATCCACAAAATGTGAGTTATGCATGCTTCACCAAGGTGTTTCTAGACCCAAGATAACTTCTATAAAAATATTATATCAGGAAGGCGGTGGGCAGGACCGGAGGGAGGGTGAGTGTGTGAGAGAGTGAGTGAGTGTGGGAGAGAGTGTGAGTGGACATGAAGGTGGACAACCAGACCTGAGCAGTGCAGAGACGTGGAGCAGAAAGTTCCTATGCTGTGGACGGGAGCAGCTGGCTACCTTGGTAAGCGGCTCTTCAGGGCGCTTCTCCCTGTGCTGCAGGGTGGTCCCACCATTTTGGAAGATCCCGAGTCTTCCCTGAGAGAAGGCAGTGGGAGCGGCTAGGGCCCAGCAACCTGAGCCCACCAGCACACCTGGCACCATCAGACCAGTGGACACTCTGTGTCAACACAGACCGGTGCACAGCAGTGAAGCTCCCAAGGTGGAAGCCACAGACAGCCCAGAGCCCAGCACCATCCCCCACAGTAGCAGCCCCATCAGAGTCAAGATATATCCCCAGCAACAGAGACAGACATCCATCCCCAGGCAAGAGAAGCACAGACCAGCAGCTGAGACCCATCCCCCAAAACTACAACAAAAACTGAGCAGGAGTTGAGCCCCACAGGGCAGCAGCACTCCCCAGCCACCAGAGGCAGGACCAGGGGCTCCACAGAGGCCTGTGCAGTCCAGTAGCTCACAAAAGCAGTGGGAAACCTCAGCCCCAGAGAGACTGGTGCAATCCAGCTGCCCGCCTGTGAAACCTGCAGGGTGCGGGGGCACCAGAGAGGCCTGTGCGACCCAGCAGGGACTGTACAATCCAGTTACCCATGGGATCTGCATGGTGCTGAAGCACCAGAGAGGCCTGTGTGACCCAGCAGGGACAGTGCCATCCAGTTACCCACAAGACCTGCGGGGTGCTGATGCACCCAAGAGGCCTGTGCGACCCAGCAGCCCATAACATGGGCATAGAGCCGGGTCCCCAAAGGGACTGTGCGATCAAGTTACCTGTGAGACCTGCAGGGTGCTGGGGCACCAGAAAGGCCTGTGCAACCCAGCTGTGCACAAGATAGGCATAGAGGATATGAAAAACAGAGGTGGAGTGAATAGCAGCTACGCAGACAATCTCCCAGGACCAAATGGGAATTACAACTAAAATAAAGACAAATCCTCAGAAAAAGCAACAGAAAAGCAGCAGGACAGGACCATATAACTGACATTGGTAGAATCTGCAGAGGCACGAGAGGGTGGTGGGCTGGGAGCCCAGGGACAGCAGCAATCTTAGCTGTGAGCAGCACCCTTGGGGAATAAAGATCAAGCCCACTCCACAAGGCAGAGAGCCAGGACAGAGTGCTAAAATAGCCACAGCCACTCACCTGGGGGCTACGGCAGAGGGAGGGCCGACTGGGCTGAAACTCTGTGGGGACACCCGGGATTTGGAGGGCACTCAGGGTTTTTGCTGAGTTGCGGCCACAAAGAACAGTGACCAGTGTGCTCCTTCCCCAAGCTGTGGGAAAAAGCAGCAGCCCCACGACTCAGAGATTCAGCCTTTTCCAGGTGAGGCAAAGAAATGCAAACTGAGGCTCATTAATGACCAGCATCTATCCCACCCTTTGGAAATTCTTTTATGCAGAACACCAGGGCTACATTCCAAGGCACTGAGTAACTGAGACTACTAGACACCAGGAAAAAGCTAGAGGATAACTGAACCTTTCCTGGGCTTGCAAATATACCCAGGAAAGTAAGACTTGACAGTGGTGTTTAATGTTGTGCCCACCCAGGCTCATCCAAACCCAGTAGAGGGAGGCACAAACAGCAGAACACCAACACTCACAGTGAAAATTTGGCATGCTCCCAAACCCACTGCGATAGCCAAAATGGTAAAACAAAGAAACAAATCCCAAATAAAAGAACAAGAGAACTCTATCAAAGATGAGATAAATGAAATGCAGCTAAGCAAATTATCAGAGGTAGAGTTCAGAGCCATGATCTTGAGGAAACTCAACAGTATGAGTAAGGACAGCAGCACCATGATTAAAGATATAGAAACACTGAAAACCAACCAAGTGGAAATAAAGAATGACATAGCAGAAATTAAGAACACATTGGAAGGACTAACAAGCAGAGTAGAGGAAGCTGAGGACTGAATCAGTGAATTAGAAGACAGGGTAGAAAAAATCAACCAATCAGAAAACCAAAAGGAAAAACAATTAAAAAAAAACAGGAAGACAGCTTAAGAGAACTGTGGGACAACTGGAAACATAATAACATTCGAATCATAGGAGTTCCCGAAAGTGGACAAGGGTTAGAGAATATATTTGAAGAAATAGTGGCAGAAAACTTACCTAACTTGGTGAAGGAAGAAGGCATTCAAGTTCAAGAAACACAGAGAGCCCTAAGTAAGAAGAAGCCAAACAGGCCCACACCAAGACACATAGTAATTAAAATGCCACAAATAAAAGACAAAGAGAGAATCCTAAAGGCAGCAAGAGATAAGCAACAGGTTATCTACAAAGGAAACCTCATAAGGCTCTCAGCTGACTTCTCAAGAGAAACACTATAGGCCAGAATGAAGTGGCATAAAGTAATCAAGGTCATGAAAAACAAGGATCTGAATCCAAGACTACTCTATCCAGCAAGGCTTTCATTCAAAATGGAAGGTCAAATAAAGAGCTTTCCTCACCAAAAAAGGCTAAGGGAATATATTAACACCAAACCAGCACTGCAAGATATGCTAAAAGGACTGCTGTAATTAGTAGAAGAAATAGGAAGAAAAATAGAACCACACTAAACAAAAATGGCAATAAATAAGTACATATCAATTATCACCTTAAATGTGAATGGTTTGAATGCTCCAATAAAAAGACACAGAGTACCTGACTGGATAAGAAAGCATGACTCACATATATGTTGTTTACAAGAAACCCACCTCACAACAAAAGACTCACATAGGTTGAAAGTGAATTGATGGGAAAAAATCTTTAAAGCAAATGAAAAGCAAAAAAAAAAAAAAGGTTGGGGTAGCAATACTCATATCTGATATCTGATAAAATAGATTTCAAAATGAAGGCCATAACTAGAGACAAAGAAGGCCACTACATAATATTGAAAGGATCTATCCAACAGGGAGACATAACGTTGATAAACACATATGCACCCAAAATATGAGCACCAAAGTATATTAAAAATCTTCTGGAGGACTTCAAAGGAGAAATTGACAACAATTCAATCATAGCAGAAGACTTCAACACCCCGCTGACATCACTGGATAGATCCTCTAGACAACAAATTAGCAAGGAAACACAGACTCTAAATGAAGCACTCAACCAAATGGATTTAATAGATATCTACAGAGAATTACACCCCAAAATTACAGAATTCACATTCTTCTCAAGTGCACATGAGACATTCTCAAAGATAGGCCACATGTTAGGACACAAACTAAATCTCTACAAATTCAAGAAGATTGAAATCATATCAAGCATCTTCTCAGATCACAATGGCATGAAACTAGAAATCAATTGCAACAAGAATATGCAAAGACATTTGAACACATGGAGGCTAAAGAGCATGTTATTAACAATGAATGAGTTACCAAGGAGATCAAGGAAGAAATTAAAACCTTCCTAGAAACCAATGAAAATGAACACACAACACAAAATCTATGAGATGCAGCGAAAACAGTTCTGAGAGGGAAGTTCATAGCACTACAGGCCTACCTCAAGAAACAAGAAAAATTTCTAATAAACTATCTAACCTCACAACTTAAAGAACTACAAAGCAAACAAAAAGAAAACCCCAGAGCAAGTAGAAGAAAGGAAATAGTAAAGATCAGAGCAGAAATAAACAACATAGAGTCAAAATAAAAAAAATAAAAAAAACTCAAAGGATCAATGAAAAAATAAGAGTTGGTTTTTTAAAGAGATCAACAAGATTGATGGACCCTTAGCTAACTCATCAAGAAACAAAAAGAGAGAGAACCCAAATACACAAAATCAGAAATGAAAGAGGAAAAGTCACAACTGACACCACAGAAATAGGAAAGATCATTAAGAGCTACTATGTACAATTATATGGCAACGCATTCGACAATTTATGAAAAATGGCAAATTTCTAAAAACACGTAGTCCACCAAAACTGGACCGGGTAGAGATAGAAAACTTGAACAGACCAATAACAACTAAGGAAATTGAAGAGGTAATCAAGACTCTCTCAGCAAACAAAAGCCCAGTATGGATGGCTTCATGGGGGAGTTTAACCGAACATTCAAAAAAGAACTAACACCCATTCTCCTCAAACTATTTCAAAAAATTCAAGAAGAAGGAATACTTCCAAACTCGTTTTATGAGGCCAGGATAATTCTAATTCCAAAACCAGAAAAAGACACTACAAAGAAAGAAAACTACAGACCCATATCCCTGATGAACATAGATGCCAAAATCCTGAACAAAATACTAGCAAATCAGATCCAACAATACATCAAAAAAATTATTCACCATGACCAAGAGGGATTTATCCCAGGGATGCAAGGCTGGTACAATATTCACAAATCAATAAATGTCATACACCACATACATAAAACAAAGAATAAAAACCACATGATCATATCAATAGATGCTGAAAAAGCATTCAACAAAATCCAGCACCCATTTCTAATAAAAATGCTTAGCAATGTGGGTATAGAGGGATCATATCTCGACATAATAAAGGCCATATATGAAAGACCTACAGCCAACATCATACTCAATGGGCAAAAATTAAAAGCATTTCCCTTAAGAACAGGAACAAGACAAGGATGCCCACTTTCTCCACTCTGATTTAACATTGTACTGGAAGTCTTAGCCACAGCAATCAGACAGGAAGAAAAAATAAAAGGGATCCAAATGGGATAGGAGGAAGTGAAACTGTCATTATTTGCAGATGACATGATACTATACGAGAAAACCCCAAAGACTCCATCAAAAATTTACTAGACTTAAATGAATTTGGCAAAGTAGCAGAATACAAAATTAACGTCAAGAAATCAATGGCATTCTTATACAACAATGATGAACTCACAGAAAGAGAAACTAAAAAAACAATACCATTTACCATCGCAGCAAAAAATTAAGATACCTAGGAATAAACTTAACCAAAGAAGTAAAGGACCTATTTGCAGAAAACTATAGGTCATTGAAAAAAGAAATAGAGGAAGCACATACCTTGTTCATGGATTGGAAGAATTAACATCATTAAAATGTCCATATTACCCAAAGCAATCTATAGATTCAATGCAATCCCCATCAAAATACCAATGACATACTTACACAGAACTAGAACAAATACTTCAAAAGTTCATATGGAACCAAAAAAGACCTCGAATAGCCAGAGCAATCTTGAAAAAGAAGAATAAATTTGGAGGGATCACATTACCAGATTTCAGGTTATACTACAAAGCCACTGTAATCAAAACAGCCTGGTACTGGCACAAGAACAGGCATATAGACCAGTGGAATAGAACAGAGAACCCAGAAATGGACCCAAGGCAATATGCTCAATTAATATTTGACAAAGGTGGCAAGAGCATACAGTGGAGTAAAGAAGCCTCTTAAATGGTGCTGGGAAAATTGGACAGCTACATGCAAAAAATAATGAAACTAGACCATCAACTTACACCATACACAAGAATAAAATCAAAATGGATAAAAGAGTTAAATGTGACTCCTAAATCTATAAAAAATCCTAGAAGAAACTGTAGGCAACAAAATTTCAGACATACGCAGCAGAATTTTCACTGATACATCACCTAAGGCAACAGAAACAAAGAAGAAAATGAACACATGGTACTACATCAAACTCAAAAGCTTCTGCACAGCAAAAGATACAATCATCAAAATGAAAAGGCAACCCACTGTATGGGAGAGCATAATTGCCAATGATATATCAGATAAGGGATTAATTTCCAATATATATAGAGTGCTCATACAACTCAACAAAAGGAAAACAAAGAACCCAATTAAAAAATGGACAGAGGGCCCTGGCCGGTTTTGCTCAGTGATTAGAGCATCAGCCTGTGGTCTGGAGAGACCCGGGTTCGGTTCCCACTAAGGGCACGTACCTCACTTGCAGTTTGTCGCCGGCCCTGGTTGGGTCGTGTGGGTGGCGACCACTCGATGTGTCCCTTTCACATCGATGTTTTTTTTTTTCTCTCTCTCTCTCTCCCCTTCCCTGTCCTCGGGTGAGGATTAAAAAAATAAAAAAAGGCAGAGGAACTAAATAAACACCTCTCCAAACAGGACATACAAATGGCCAAGAGACATATGAAGACATTTTCAACATCACTAGTCATCAGAGCGATGCAAATTAAAACAACAATGAGATATCACCTCACATCTGTCCGAATGGCTGCCATCAACAAATCATCAAACAAGTGTTGGCGAGGGTGTGGAGAAAAGGGGTCTCTAGTACACTGCTGGTGGGAATGCAGACTGGTGCAGCCACTATGGAAAACAATATGGTGTTACCTCAAAAAATTAAAAATTGAACTTCCATTTGACCCAGTGATCCCACTTCTAGGAATATACCCTAAGAAGCCTGAAACACCAATCACAAAGAATATGTGCACCCCCATGTTTGTAGCAGCACTATTTATAGTAGCTAAATTTGGAAACAGCCCAAATGTCCATCAGTAGATAATGGATAAAAAAGCCGTGGTACATATACACAATGGAGTACTATGCAGCTGTTAGAAAGAAAGATCTCTTATCCTTTGAGACGACATGGAGGGACCTGGAAAGTATTATCCTAAGTGAAACAAGCCAAACAGAGAAAGTCAAGTACCATATGATCTCACTTATTTGTGGAATATAATGAACATAACAGTCCGAGGAATGGGGTAGTCCCAGAGATGTGGAAGCGGAGTACAGACTGACAATCCCCAGAAGAGGTGGTGGTGGGGGAAGATAAACCACAGAACTTATATGCATGTATGCATAACAATGGACATGGACAACAAAACTGGGGACAGGGCAGGGAGGGAGAGAGAGGGGGGAATCAGTGGGGGGAAAGGGAGAAACATCTGTAACAATAATAAATTAATTAATTAATTAAAAATAAATTAAAAAGATATTATATCAGCAACTGTTAGGAGTGTACTTAGCTGACTTCTCCCTCCCCCCACCCCAGAAAGATTAGGTCTTATCAGAGCATATCAACTCAAAAATAATCACAGGTAGTCTGTTCAGTTATGAAATCCCCTCTTGCTATCAGCAAATGCTGAAGTGATAAAGTAAGAATGTGAAAACTCTACTTTTTAGATGTGTCCTCTAACAATGTCACATAAACAATGTGGTTTGTTTAGGGGATTCATTTCTGACCTTGGTTTGTTTTGTGTCCCTTTTTTAAAATCACTGAAAACATATTGAGTGCATAGTGGTCAACTCATGGACACTGGCATCAGACAGCATTGGATGGAATCCCAACTCTGGTATTTTCTAACTATGAGAACCAGGGCATTTCTTCATTTGTAAAATGGTACTAGGAATACTTACTAGGATTGTTCTCTGGATTAAACAAGTTCATGAGTGTAAAGCTGTTGGTGAGCAACCAGTAAATGTTTACTTTGATTACTTTTAGTTTTCATCATTGTCTCACTATTTATAATACCACCATTCAAGCCACCACACCTGGACTACTGAGCCATCTCCTGCCTTCCCTGCTTGTACTCTGCTCTCACCTACCCCAACACCTCATCTCCCTCTCGAAGTTGAGTGATCCCTTCAGAGTGGAAAGGCAATTAGTTCAACTCCCTTCCCACATACAAACATAAGCAGAATAAAACAAAAATGTCTCCAGCTACCTTTAGCAAAAACTTGAAAGGCCCTGTAAACCTGATTCCTTCCTACCCTCTTTAGCCTGTTTCCACTTCTTTTCCACTCTCTTTGTGCTGCTGCCATACTAGTAAGTCTTCTGTGGATGGCAGACTCCCTCCAGTTATAGCCTTTCCTATGCCCGGAGAGCTCTGGCCCTACCCAACTGGGCACAGAGCATCCTAGCCCAGAAGCTACCTCTTTACATCACATTCATATTCGTTCATAGGTCCGTATTCCTCCCCTTTCAAAGCACTAAGCTCAGTGAACACATGGCCTACTTAAAGGATTATTTTCTAAGGTCTGACTTGCCTACACAATTTTGAGTTTGCTGAAGATACACCTGCCAGTTTCATTCAAAACCGTGTTCCTCATAACATAGCTCAGCGGAGACCCAGAGGACAGTAAACATTGAAAGAGTGAATGAGTGAATGAATGAATGAATGTATGCATGCAGGACAGAGGATAAAATGGAATGGACTGCCCATTCTCAAAAAGTTGGCTAGCACACCTGAGGCTTGTTATTAAATAGTCCCCAAACACTGCGGGTCACTTTTTCATGCCTCCACCCACCCTGCCTTTTTTTAAAAAAACAGTTTGGCCTTGTTTTTTCTGTCTCTTTTCACGCGTAATGGCCCAGCAGCGTCCAGCCTTCCGAGTGGCGATCTGCTAAGATCTGAGATCCACTGGCACCTGCCCGAGGGACTGCGGGCCAGGCGGAAGTGCGGGGCACGGGGTCGGCGCTGCGAGGCCTCGGGCGGAAGTGCGGAGCGCAGGGCGGAAGCGGCGGCACACCAGGCGGGAGGCTCAGGTGGGTGTCAGTGACCCGGCACCGGCAGGTGGGCTCTCTCGGACCCCTGCACAGAGCCGGAAGGCGGGCGGAAGAGGGACGCAAAAAAGTTCCTGCTGTGCCGCACGCAGCCAATTTCCATTGTCGTAAGACGGACTTTAAATCGGGAGCCATAAATCCATGAACCTGCGGAGGGGTGAGGGGAGAGAGTGAGTGTGTGTGTGTGTGTGTGTGTGCTTGTGTGTGTGTGTGTGTGTGTGTGTGTGTGTGTGTGCGTGTGTGTGTGTGTGTGTGTGTGTGTGTGTGTGTGCGCGCGCGCGTGCGCGAAGGCGCTCTGGGAAGTGAACAAAGTAATGGGCGGGAAAGGCAGCTTTTAGACAGAAGCGGAAACATTTCAGCTACATACTAGTGATTCACAGATGCCCCGTCCTCAGTTTAATTAACGTCTATGAAGTGGGAGTATAATCTTAATGGGCAGGCCGCTGAGATGACTTTTCTTTTTTAATAAATATTTTTGAGAGGCCATGTTGACCTTTAATTGGAGGTAGGAAGGTTGAAAGATGCTGTAGGGAACAATGTGAGAACAATACTCTGGACCTCCTCTCTGCTTTATTGGGCAAAAGCAGCCTTCTGGGAGCCAAACAATGTGAGAATAAATTGGAGACTATAAAATTCTCAACACTTAGCCTTGTCAGCTACCCCTGACAATTATCAGCTCATACAATTTTTTAATAAGCCCTGACGTAGAAAAGTCCCAGCTACATTATTACTAAAATGGAAGGCAAATGCCTGTTTCTAAGGCTGTTTTTAACAAGGAGATTTTGGCCCGGGTGATCTTTATTCTCATTTCTTAATAGATGGCTCTGTGTAGTGCTTTATATTTTAGAGCACTTAAAAAAAAAAAAAATCCACAGCATGGCTCAGCTTGACCCCAAGATTTTCAGCTCCTCAGGGACAGGGATAGTGTCTAAGATGTGTTCTATCCCAATCCTTTCGAGTGCGTTTCCTCACCACATAAGCAGGGCTCCTATAAGTACACAGCCACTAGAGCCATGTCTCAGTGTGCATGGCACTGCATATGAGGGGCCTCTTAGCGCCCACATTCTTCTTGTTCAGTAATCATCTGAGGAATAGCTTATGGAAAGGCATATGAAGCTCTCTACCAATATTTGAAGCTGTATACATTGAAAAAAAAAAGAGGTATACCCTGGAAATAGTGAATGATTATAGTAATATTGGAGTAAGGTAGAATCATGGTTCTGTGTGAAGTGCCATAGCTTAATATCCTGGGTCCTTTTCTGCTCAGGAATCTCCTGGAATCTGTCATGAAAATTAAAATTGGTTCTGTCATGAAAATAAAGATTGGTGGGGCTGGTACTTTAGATAGGTAGGCACCCCAGATTTTCTTTCTTCATACTTGCTGTGGTTGGTAGTAGCCTCCTGCCAAGGAAGGATCAATATTTTTTGTCTCCTTCACCAGAGGAAAATGTGGCTATTTGGTTTTATTTAGATGGATTGATTGCAGGTAAGTCAATAGAAATGAGGCTTTTCCAGCTTGGGAATTTATTGGACTGTATTTTTATTTTATTCCAGATGCCTGGCTCTATAGTACTCTTATGTACCCAGAGGCAATGTGGAGATATGCCTTCAAAATAAGACTTTTTATTATTAAAGTTCTTGCATTTCATAATGTGTGTTTACTCCAACTGGCTTAAGCATTCAGTTACTCTAATGCTAGGGCTCCAGGTTTCTCATGTTAGCAGGGCCTTGAGGTGAGTTGGTACAAGTAGTAAGGTTTTTTACGTTCCTTACTGTAAATCTAATCTAGCCACTGCTTTATTCAAGGAGTGTACATCAGAGGAAGCCAAGGGCCAGCTGGAATAGTTCCTGCACACAGTTTTAATCTTGTTTGAAATTATTTTGAAGGGGAGAAACCATCTGGATCCAGAGACATGTAGCTATACACAGACAGCAGGGACTAGGTGAGCTTCCTTCACCCTTCCACTAGTTAGCATGTTCAAGGGACAAAATCATTTGAGGAAGAATGTGCAAAAAAAAAAAAAAAAAAGTTTGGGTTAAGTTTCTCATATCTCTAACTCCCCATCCCAGTTATAGCCATGTGGAACTGGAGGCATAAAAACATCACTTACTCTTTTTTATTTCAATCTTTACCCAAAATAAAGTTTTCAGAGATAAAGGCAAAACTCAAAATACCTTTTATTTTAAGACAGTAATCCATTTCCAAGGATTTCAGAGCATTTCCCCAGTAATATCTAGTAACAGCCATTTTGCTAATACAGGCTTCATCACTGTGATATTGTATTATTTGTTTGTAAGCCCTTTTCCTGCCCAAGGTGTGCGTTCCTTAAGGGTATGGAAAGTATCCTAATCATGTTTATATTTCTGGTACCTGGCACATTGCAGACACTCAGTATATGCTACTGAAATAAAAAGACAGTGTGAAAACATCATTGGGAATGCAGCAAGGTAGAGAAAAGAATATAAAACAATAAACAATAAACTTTGAAGGGGTTGCTAGGTGCAGTTATTAATGCTTTAGTGAACAGCCTGGAATGGGAAAGGCATATTTGAGAATCCATAGTTATGGTCACCAAACTGCCTTCCAGGGAGATCTTTTAGAACCTTTGTTGTTTTGAATGGAATATGCAAACTGAAAGGCTTCACCAGCCCTGTCTACCCACCCTCCAGTCCCACTATGCTCAACGCCTCACCCAAACGCCTGCTGAGTGAGTATTTTAATAGTATCTATTTGAAGATATACTGAATTATTAGCTTACCTAGGGCACTCATATCTTGGTTTGGTCCTGCCTTAAGGATAGAGGATCTATGTATGGTCACTATTTTAAGGCTGCTAGGTGGCCCAAATAATATTGAAGAAAAGCCACAATCATCTTTTGTACTTTGGTAACATTCCAAAGGAGTTCAAAGTCCACAGTTTTTGTGTTGTAATTGGGCAGGTATGTGGTATTTGCTGCTGCTTTTTTTGCCAGTGAAATTGCAGTAGAAATCAGAATGTTACTATTGGAAATAAATGAATTTCCTCTCATTGTTCCTGTACTTTTCGTATTAGTCATGAAATAATGGGGAAGTGGCTTCTAGTTTAGTCAGGAGGAAGAACATGAGGTTGAATTATTTGATTTTTAACTTTACTTCTTAAAACATGTAGTTCTTCCAGTCAACGAAGAGAAAGAATACTGTCGTTTAATAGAAATTCAGTAGGCAGCTTAGAATATAAGACTGAAAAAATAAATCTAAATTCAGCTTTGTTTCTCCAGGTTCAAAAATGAAGTTAATCTGAATTTTTTAGATGTAGAGATCAGAACCTTATTCTTTTTTTTTTTTTTTTCTTTATTGACTTTAGAGAGGAAGGGAGAGGGAAAGAGAGATAGAAACATCGATAAGAGAGAACATTGATTGGGTGCCTCCTGCATGCCCCCCACTGGGGATTTTACCCACAACCTGGGCATGTGCCCTGACCAGGAATCAAACTGGTGACCTCTTGGTGCATGGGTCAACAGTCAACCACACTGGCTGAGCCACACTGGCTGGGCAGAACCTTATTCTTATAGTAAAAGAATTTCACCATCCAAAGCTGAGATTTTCCTCATTCTCTCCATCATTAAATTAGGCCTAAATAAATGTAGTATCTGTTATTGGTATATTCTAAGGATTAGTGTCTAAAGTTGTTTGTTTGTTTGTTTTTAAAGAAGGGTTTGAACTTGAAGATCCCTTTTAAAATCCTAAAATTCTATGTTGGTCTTGTTATGCATAAAAACAGGCGATTGTTCAAGGAGAAAATATAGAGAAATTAACAAACCAATGCAGTATGGAAGGCTTTGGTTAAACATTAATTTCTTTATCCATAAAGCAAAGGGATCTCCAAAGTCATTTCCTAGTTCCAAAATATTTCATCAGTGTTAGTTGTTAAGTAACAGAATAGGATTCAGAAGATTGTATAATTCATGTAACAGGGTTGCTAGGGCCTGGCCTCAAGAATGGATGGTTTCCAACATCCAGATAGAGCACTGTACTTCATGGGCCTATGTACAGTTGGTATCACAAGTCCAAGGAAATGGTAGAGTTAGTTATTCAAATGTTCCAAAGTCACTTGCTACAAAATGGCTAAAAATGAATGGAACATCTTTCAGGTCTTCTGTGGTCATGAGGATAACTTCATCTCTTGGGCAAGATGATTCCGAAATGGAGTGTTAGTGATGAATGGAAGACTTTGACTTAATGGACAGATTCTGAATTACAAATAGTTGTTTTTGGAAATGGAATTGTGTGCTTTGTAAGTAGCAAGGAAACTGACATTACTAGCTGGGTACAAATAAGACTAAGATGTTTAAAGGGAATTGCCTTCTTTCCCAGGCAGTGTTAAGTAGCAAAGATATCTTCAAAGGGAATGGGCCATTTTTGGTTCAGAAGGGTAATACAGGAAGGAGTCTGCATAATTCCTTATGCACTTTGTTCTCATTCCTTGAACTAGAATGATTTTGCCCTCGTCTTAATGCTATTTTTATGGAATGAAGAAATTTTCAAATTGGTTTTTAAACTCTATTAAGCCCTCATGTATGATATAACCCAACCACATTATTCAGGTTTTCTTGGCTTTCAGGAACAGCTTTGCAGCCATTATGTCATAATTGCACTGAACAGTGTTGCACACTCTGAATTCAGAATATGCCTCTCTGGCTCCAGGCCAGATGCTGAGTCAGTGTCTTTGGGGTTGAGGATAAGGGGAAGGGTGTAATATGTGTAAGCCCTGTGTGTTAACAGGAATCAGTCCAGAATCCCCTTTTGACCCCTGGGTACTAGAGGGAGTGTACAGTAACAGTTTATTACTGTTCTTAATTAGTCCCTTTATTTTATTTTTCTCCGCTGAATTTTATCTCTGGAAGCCCTTCCCTGACATTGTAATGTACACCAACCCCATTACCGAGCAGACTCATCTGAAGCAATGATCTGGCAAGTGTGACTGCTAAGGTCTGAGACTATAAAACAAGCTCTTGCTCACACTGAAGATTCCATTCCCGTTCCACTTCGTAGATGTCAGCGTGCTCTAGGCCTAGGCAAGCACAGCACTGCATCTGGACGAGGAGGACAAGATGATGAGGGTCTGTCATTAAAAAACACTTTTAGCCCTGGCCGGTTTGGCTCAGCGGTTAGAGCATTGGCCTGCGGTCCTGAGAGACCGGGGTTCGGTTCCCACTAAGGGCATGTACCTCGGTTGCAGTTTGTCCCCTGCCCTGGTTGGTCGTGCGGGTGGCAGCCACTCGATGTGTCCCTTTCACATCGATGTTTCTCTCTCTCTCTTCCTCTTTCTCCCTCCTACTCTACCTGAACAAAAAAATGGAAAAAATGTCCTCGGGTGAGGATAAAAAAACAAACAAACAAACAAACAAAAACCACTTTTAGAATAAGTATAATTAATGAAGGGATGATACTGACACCTCTGGCTTTAGGAAAAGTTAATGCTTAATTCAAAAGGAATTATAATAAATAAAATTAAAACATTTTTAAAATCATTTTTAAATGTGTCTAATAGTAAGAAAGAATAGTACATCATTCTTCCTTTTCAGAGGTGCTTTTCCACCTCAGATGCTCAGGAAGGTTCAAGTGAACACTTAGTCACTCTAATGTCAGCCCCCCATTTCCCTCCTGTGTCCTTTTGGGTGCCAGGGCTTCCTTTCCAGTTATGATTAAGGAGCTAGAAAATGAGTTTGTGATGAGCAAGCGCCTTTACACTTCCAGCTGGGTCTGTGCCTGAATATTCTGGTCCTCTTTAAAAGGCCTAGCTCTTTAAAACCACTTCAGAGTCCTTGTTGGGGCCTTTTGAAGTCATGGGCTCTTGCCTTGGCATTCCTCTGTTTGTGATCTCCCCTTCTCTGACCAGTAGGACAGTTGATGCCCAAAGCCTATAGGCACCAGTTACTCCTGGTCTCTGTGAAATAAAAGAACAGGACAAGGCCCGGCATTTTCATTTTACAGGAAAGAGGAAACGGGCTTAAAGAGATGAGGAACTGCTCACATCTCTGAACTACTTTGTGGCAGTTGCCTGTCGTTTGGGCTTTGCCTTTAGGAAATCCTCACCTAAAAATGCACCCAGGGAATTTCAAACATGCTGAATTCCAACTGAAAAGCTATATGAAGGTAACTTTAAAACTGTAGATGAAGAATTATTCCATTTGTTGCATTGATCCCCTAACTGATGATTTAGTGGGAACTGTGTTCCTTTAACTTTACTTTAACATCTCTACGCTATTTATTGAAAACTACTGTAGAACAAGTTGATTTTTTTTCTTTATTGATTTTAGAGAGAGAGGAAAGGAGAAGTAAGGAGAGATAGAAACATCAATGAGAGAGAACATCAATTGGCCACCTCCTGCATGCCCCCCGCTGGGGATCTGGCCCACAAACTGGGCATGTGTCCTGACTGGGAATTGAACTGGCAACCACTGAGTCAATGGGCACGAGTTTTGTCTTTAAAGATGATTAATAAAATCCTGGGAAGCCTCTATTTTTATATACATGGGTTGAAGATATCATTGTTAATATAGTAGCAGTACAGAATCCTTCCATCTTTGAAAATATAAAGGCAAGGAACAACTTGAGGAAACTGGTCTATGTTCAAAAACCTCAACTCTTCACAAACTAATGGTCAGTATCCTGTGTCCTGTAACTCTGTGACACGTGAGTAAGCTGAACCAATATCTGGTGTGGGGCTAGACAGTCAGTCTTACCTAGACTTAGTGGCATCCTTAGTTGAAGATAAATATATTAGTTCTTTAATCAGTGATAGCCTATCTTAGAAATCTCTGTTTCAGTAATGTCCACAATCTGAAATTTTTAACTATTTCTGTTTAAAATATTTTTCACTTTTGCAATTCCCTATTTCTGAGACTGCTATACTTGGTATTTAAATCTTCCATTCCAAGCCAGTTAAAAGCACATTTCAGTCAATAGAACCATCATCATCATCATTAATACTAATAACAATACCTTACTTGTAGTATTACTTAGTAATAAACAATTAAGCCTTATTTCTCTATTCTGCTTTATAATGTATACAAAGATGTTTACACACTAGCTCCCTGAGTCCCTGCTTCCACTCCTGCTCCCCGACAATTTATTCTTCACACACCTGCTGAAGTGATCTTTTAAAAACGTATCTGAGATCATGTCACTTCCCTCCTCGCAAATTGTACTTAAAATGAAAGCTTGACTCCCTGACAGAGCCCACAGGCCTTAGGTGATGCAACCACCACAGACCATTTTCGAACCCTGCCTCCTGCTATTCTTCCCCTTGTTTATGTGCTTCAGCCACTCAGTCATTTTTGTTTTTTCTAATAAGTCAAGGTTGCACTCACCTTAGAGCCTCTGTACTTACTGTTCCCGCTCCCATAAACGCTCCCCCTTCAGATGTTCCTCATCCTTTAGTCTCAGCAAAAATGACACCTGCTCCGAGTACCTTATTAAAGGACCTGCCTTAGTCAATATCACATGTTTTACTCTCTCCCTTCTCTCTACTTATCACTGCCTGATGCTGACATTAAAGAGACTCTTTGGTGTCACTAGAATGTGGACCCAATGAGGGCAGATACCTTGCTGTCTTGTTCACCACTGGACCCAGCATCTATAATAGTATCTAATAATGGGAAACATCAGATAACTTGAATGAATAAATGAATGACTCTCATCCCACACCTGAATTGCCACAGTTGGCCCCTAACTCTGTCCTACCTCCATTCTCCCTTTCTCTGCAGCTGCATGCTGCTGCCAGATCGGTCTTCCAGGACTGACTTATCCCATCACCCCTTTGTCGAAAACCTCCAGTGCCCTTGTGTCTGATCCCAACTTTGGGTGCTTGCCCTTTGTTTTACATATCCAGATACCGGAGATCAGGGCCCTCCCCTTGTGAAAGCACCGCCCATCTCAGCCCGTCCTCTTCTCTTCCTTTCTCATAACATTCAGAGCGGTCCATTCAATGCCCCTGTTGTAATTCTCCTGTATTTATGTTGTTTCAGTGAAGACTTTACCCGTCACCCCAATAAATTTAATTTAAAAAAATTTTTTTTAATTTTTAATTTTTTAAATAACTCTTTTCTCCTGAATCCAATGAAGTACGTCTCTCCATTATTCCTGTTGCATGTGGCGTTGATTTTTTCATGTGAGAGTTTTATTTGGAGGGAAAGAAATGGACTAAGCACCAAGCAGGATGAAGAAAAGAAGGCTTCATCTTACTGAGAACTTGAAGGGTGTGGGATATGGGGTGGAGTGCATGTAGTAAGTGGTGGATATGTAAATGCTATATACATCAGTTACTCTATAATCTTACCAGATATGCAAGGCCCACACCTCAAATGGTTAAAGAATTTTTCACAGAGCAGTGTATTGAATGTAAATTAATGTAGCACCCGATGAGTGTAAACAGAGGAATAGAGACAATAAGATACTTGAAAATCCCACAGTCGTGGTAATAGTTCAGAGGGAAACACAAAGGGGAAGTCTCTAGGCACTTCTGTGACCAGTCCTTCCTTTCAGGACTGTTTCTCTATTGGCTTCTTTCTCTGGCCTGCTGTGTGGTGAACCTGCCGACCTACAGGGAGTGTGGTGTGGAAGGCTGCTTCTCACTCCCCAGGGCTGAGTGTTCATCTTGCAAAGTCAAATCATTCTGTTGTACAGCTGAAACTAATATGTTACATGTCAAGCATACCTCAATTTAAAAGAAAAAAAAAAAGAATGAAGCTGAACATGAGGCCAGGGACAAGTGGGTGGTTAGCTCGGGGTCTTTGTCACAGCATCATGTCTCAGTTGGCTCCACCTCCTAGGCAGTTCCCCTGGCCAGGCACTCTGGCTCCTGAGGCTGAGGTGCTGGAAACTACCTGAGATCACACTCATGCCAGGTTAGGCCTCCCATCCCCTGCCCCCTGTTTCTGTTCTATAGCCTCATTCTAGCCCTGCTTAGCCCCTTAGAATTGACATCTCAAAGCATCTGCTCAATTTTCAGCTTTGGCTGTATTCCTACATGCTGTCTCTCCCTGTCACTCTTGACTCCATACTTGCACCCAAGGTTCCTGGCTAGGCACCCACTTATTTGAGGAGAGGGATGTTTGGACACAGCTGACTGACCAAAAAGCACATAAGAGCATTTGTCCCACCCAGCCGGTATGGCTCTGGTTGAGCATCAACCCATGCACCAAGAGGTCACTGGTTCAATTCCTGGTCAGGACACATGCCCAGGTTATGGGCCAAACCCCCAATGTGGCATGCAGGAGGTGGCCAATCAATGTTCTCGCTCATTGATGTTTCTATCTCTCTCTTCCTCTCCCTTCCTCTCTCTCTAAAAATAAAAAAAAAATAAAATAAAATAAAAGGGCATCTGTCCCTGTTTCCCTGAATTAGGTAGAGCCCAATGACCCAGTTGAATCCCTAAGAGCAACCTTACCTCATTACATAAACTTTCGGTAATCTAAAATAATGGGTTTCCAATAGGTGTGTGTGCACATGTGTGTGTGCATGTTCGTGCATGTGTGTACACGTGTGTGTGCGTGTGTGTGTGTGTGTGTGTGTTTCTAGTCATTTGGGTAAAAACAGGAATGTTATACTTAGATGGTAATGAATGTGAAATGAGCACTTAACATCTCACATGGCACAAATGGCTAAATGGAAGACCTGCGCCTCGTTATGGAACAGGTTCAGTGAGAGCTACGGTAATAGTGTTTGGTTAATGTCAGCTCAGCATTAAATTTACATTATACTCTTGAGAAGTTCCATTTAATAACCAAGGTGGTATTGGCCTCAGATAGACTTTTTGATTTTGCACTTGAACTAACACTACAGCCTGCTGATGAGGGATTATGTGAGCTTGGAGATTTGGTGTGCCAAAGGATTCTTTGTGTGAATAACAATTCTGGTCAGTGAAGGTCAGTTTCTCTACTCAAGTGAGAACAATATTATTTCCCTTCTAATCAGACACACACGGTGTGGAAAGAATCCAAGAGCCCCACACAAGTGTTGTGCAACTATAGTCTGGTCAGCATCCTGTACAAGAAATGAATAACCCTTAATAAAGGCTCGAATGACCCTGGCTTTTTTCTGTCCTCTAATCAGTTGCTTTAATGGTATGCCTTCGGTGCTTCGCAGGGAAAATGCTATAGAGTTCTCTTCATCTTGCTTCAGGGAGGGCTGGACTGGTCCAATCAGCCCTCCCCGCATGTCATACTTGATTCTGCCATAAAGACCACTGAAGTCAGCCTCAGTTTTGTTGAAAAGCCAGCATTCCCTTTCTCTCTCAGGGCAATGTGCTTCTGAGTGGCAGTGGACTTGAAACAGCAGGAGTCCCCATCTTTATTGTTCGGCTGTGCAATTTGTTTTAGGCACATTCTAAATCCAGTCTTACGCCTTCTGCTTTTTTTTTTTTTTGTCTGTGACAAAGGTGACCCAATTGTGCTTCTTTGATATTATGAACACAGCCACAGCTCTTTTTGCTCATATCACAGAGGCATGTAACAAAATACAAAGGATAAAATTGTGTCTCTGTGTAGTAAGGACACATATTTCATGACTAAATTCAATGACATAATCAAAAAGGTGTTGTCCTCTCACAGTCATGAGCTAGCTGGCAGAGACCGCCTTTCGGAATACTTTTTATAGTGCTGAGATACTGTTCAAAAATAATAGAACTAATGAAAATGTCACATTGACAGAGTAGCCCATATTAAGATTTTACTTCAAGAAGGCACGGTTAGGTGAATGTGACTTTGACAGCAATGGTGTTAGGGTTTGCAGAGTTAATAAAATATTCTAAGGAGAATATTATAGAGTTCCAACTGAAGTGTATAGTTTCCTTCATTTTGCTTTTTATTTCTAGAACTAAGTGGACTCCAATGATCAAAATTTTAGCCTTAATGCCTTATTTCTGCCTAGGAGAGGTATACAGAGCTTTTCCTTTGTATCAGACCCTAGCATAGTTTTATTATATAAAGGAATAAGTTAATTTACCAATGCATGTGTGTTCGGGCATTTGAAAAATATGAAGGTAGTAAAATTATATAATGCTAATACATTTCTCAGTAAACAAATATGCAACGTTTAAGTGATTAAATACATACAGAAAAGTAGAAATGGAGACAGTGGGAAAAATAACTTATTTTAAACAGAATAGTTGTAGCATCACTGAAGACTTTACTTAGCTCTCTGGGTTGGTTGAACACATATTCCAACAAATCTGGAACAAATAGCAACTCTGTTTACTATGACAGGCTTTATTTTCTTAGGCGCAACCAAGACCACATGCTGTGTTTTGTCATGTTGGAAATGCTGAAGCAGATTTCCATTGTGAATGTGAATGTTTCTTTAAAGCCTTAACACCTCAGTCTCAACTCAGCTAGGTAAAAGCAATACATTTTCTTTTCCTTACCTGCTAGACTTCAATAAATCTTAAATCCCTCCACTAAAACCATGTCGCTGCAGTTTAATGTCCTGGTTGTAGTTTCACGTCACTGTCATAGATGGCCTGATCCTTCATATTTCCAAGGGTGGTTTTTCGGCCTTTACTCTAACAAAACTAATTTTTAATTGTCTTTATCCTCCAGATGTACAGCTTCCTTCACTCCATGCCCTACAAGGGGGTGCTACTGTTGGCTTAGAGCCTTCCCAAAACCAATGATGCAGAAATGTCTACCTAGTGTAAACATCTCCAACATTCTATTTTCCTCCTTATTTATATCCTGTGTGGACAAAGCCATGTTTAGCAGCTGTTGTCTATAACCACATTCACCTTTTGGAGTTGTTGATTCTGCTGAATTTGTGGAAAATGTGTATATCAGGGCTTAACACTTAGTTGAGAGTGGCACAGCATAGCGTGAAACTATTTATTTGTTTATTTATTTATTTATTTATTTATTATTATTTTTTATCCTCACCCAAGGACATTTTTCCATTTTTTGTTCAGATAGAGTGGGAGGGAGAGAGAGAAAGAGAAACATCGACGTCAGAGAGACACATCGAGTGGCTGCCATTCACACAACCCAACCAGGGCTGGGGACAAACTGCAACCAAGGTACGTGCCCTTAGCGGGTCTCTCTGGGCCGCAGGCCGACGCTCTAACCGCTGAGCCAAACCAGCCAGGGCAGCATGAAACTATTAAGATCCACTTTCCACCTTGGAGTAATGCTGGGTAGCAGATCCTTGCAAAACTCTCATCACATTCCTTTTTTATGCGTTATCATGATCATTTAGTTAGCAGGGAGATTTAGGGAAACGTAGAAGACTAAGGGTTTAAGAGTGAAGGAAAGATTATTGTTTTCACGGATTAGGATAAAATCTTTTTGTCCTATGGTCTTTATTCTAGTTTGATATGGATTGGTCTCTTTCTCTAAAGTCATAACATTCTGTCTGAAATGAGTTTAAGGCTAATCTTACACTGAGAAGCCTGGTCACCAGTAGGGATTAGCATGTCATTAATACGGTCCTGCTGTGAAGCCGAGCAGGGGGAGATTCATCCCAGGTGGTGGTGAGGGGGTTAGAACCAGCTGCAGCATCCTCACCTACAATTTTGTGGATACCCTGAGGAGCACTAACCTTTAGTAATGATATGAGATCTGCCCAAATAGTGACTGCTGTGCACACTGAATGTCTGATCAGGGTTAGAGGTGAGACTAAGGAGGAGGAGAAAAGCTCACTTCAATACTGTTCACATTCAAACAAGTATGTGAACACCTACTATGTGCCAGGTTAATTGTAGCTGCTTGGGGTTACTGGATGAACAAGTACCTGCTCTTATGGAACTCACATTATAGTGGAAGGGTCATATAGATAAAGAAATAATTTGAAGTATTGAAGGATAAAAGAAAACTATAACAAGGTATGAAGAAAGTGGTCGGCTGACCAATAGTAATTGTAAGATAGTCACTTAGGCATCTCTAAGGAGGTGACATGAGCCCAGGTCAAACGAGGAAAAGCTACGTAAGGGCCTTTCATATAGAGGGACAGTGAGTGTAGAGATCCTGGTGAAGAAATGATCTTTGGTTGTTCAAGGAACAGAAAGAGAATCTTTGTGGCTGCAACTTGCAAAGATATGGGAGGAGAAGGTGATAGATGAAGTTGGAGAGATAAAGTAAAGCGAAGTTACGAAAATTCCAGGAATGAATTCATCTTGGGAATATTGATAAATGATAAAGTCAACAGTTGCGTATGTCTTTTAAAAGTGAAATAACCATAGCCCTGTCCAGTTTGGCTCAGCAGTTAGAATGTTGGCCCACAGACCAATGAGTCACAGGTTCAATTCCAGTCAAGGGCACATATACTTGGTTGCAGTTTGTCCCCAGCCCTGGTTGGGGTTGTGCGGGAGGCAACCAGTGGATATGTCTCTCTCACATCAGTGTTTCTCTCTCTCTCCCTCCCTCCCACTCTATCTGAAGATAAATAGAAAAATATCCTCAGGTGAGGATTAAAAAAAAAGTGAAATGACCATATTTGTAGTTTTACAGACAAAGCTGGAGGCTCAGTAGATTAACTAGGAATAAGTAAAGTATCTTATATCAAACTAGCAGGATGAGGGAGCTTCAAAGCCTAGTGTTTTGCTGCTATTATCAAACTGTTCTTATTGAAATATCTCCAACAGAAACACTAGCACATTTGTGTATGTTTTCAAAAATGATGGCAATCTCCTTTTAAAATATTTCTTACGGAGTTGAGTAAATTTTTGTTTCTGACAAGTTAACTTGGTCTAATTCTCCCCTATAGTTCCTCTAAGTACAGCTCTGTGTTTCCCATATCTTGCAAGAGCGGGGCATAGATCTCATGAGTGATAGCCTTGACCTTCTGCTGGGGACCTGTGCTGCTTACTTATTATTTCCTTTATGTGATGGTGGTTGGGTATTAGCAAATGCTTGCTAATAAGATAAGCTATCTCAGAGAATAAAAGCCATCTCAGGAAACATCCACATTTTGGGGGATCATCAGGATGCTGGTGAAATTTAATTTTTAATTCAAATGAACAAACCCATGCAGTTTGCTTACAGAAACCAAGTGATTAGTTGCACAGCTAATCCACAAATATGGATTTTCCCCCCATTCTAAATTCAGTTTGTTTAGAATACAGTGAAGATGGAGGCATGGTGGAGACCTACCAAACATCTGGGCCTCTCTGACACTCCTGGACTTCCAAGAAGCAATTCTACGTCTTCAAATTACATCACAGTCTTGCAACTTACTGTTCCTATTATAAAGAGCAAAGTCTAGGGCACGTAAGTTTACTGGTCTGCTTTTCTTTTGGCAGGATTAAGATGCTCTGGTTTCAAGGAAATAGCATGCAACTTGCCAAGTACTCCTTTCAACTCTTCCTGAGAAATCTCTCGGCCTCTAAGACTGTTCTGCCTGTGCTGACCTTATTCACAAAGGTACAGAGTGAAAAAGTATTACTACTTAAAAACATAAAGTGTTGAAATTGTTGGGTGAAGAAAATAAGGAAGAAAAACATTGGAAGGAAAGAAAAGATATAAACATCTTCAGACCTGTTCCACAGTTCTTTAGTTTTAGTAACAACAGTAGTAACTTTGTTTCCTCCCAATACCTCATTGTCCCACAATTAGAGGGTAAATTAATATATTCAATAGTCATCTGACATCCCTACATTGAAAGAGAGAACTATCAGTTTATAATATGATGTTTATAAATGTATCACTTAGATACTTAATCAGTTCTTGTTCTTTGTGATAGTTATGTTCTATAAAGCCACCACAAACACTGAATTAACAAATACTGAACCATTGCTCCTAGGGAAAATATAGGGTTAGATTCCTATGAGTTTCTTTCTGGTAACCGTTTTTTCAGTCCATCAGTGCATAACCTTGTTTTATATGTGTTTCTGTTTGAAGACACCTTATTTAATATATGTTTCTGGTTCATTAATATTGAACTCACATCCAATAGCAGTATAACTATGTCTGAACTAAGCTCATCTACTACAATATTTTCTCCGTAAAGTACATCACAGCCTTCTTGTGCTTAGAAACATTAGACAGCACTTCAGCATTATCAACAACAGAAAGCACAAAAAAGCAAAAACAAACAAACAAAACAAAAAAAAACCCCATGGCACTAAACAGATCATGAGAGGGACACTTGTTTACAAGTCTGAGCTGAAACAAGGAGGCAGAGCATCATCTTGTCCCACCTCAGCTGGGAAAGTGCACTTTGGGTGACTGAACATTTTCTCTGTTCTGTGTACATGCATGTCTGTGAATAACTGCAAAAGGTCCACGGGTATTGATCTTGGGGTTACAAATATGTTTTAGTGAACAGGTAAACTTGCAAATCTAGAATCCACAAATAATGAGGATTGACTGTGTTTTCTAACCCTAACACTAGTATTAAGGTATAAAGTAGTTTACGTTTTTTAAGAACGTTTCCTCCTGACATTTATAATACAAGCATTACTGATTTTCTTTTGCTAGGTAACATTGCTTTGTGTGATTTATAATCAAAAAAAGAAAGTGCAGGATAGTAGAATTAACTTTAGTGAATAATACTGCAGTTCAAACACAAAAAGTCTTGTGTTTAATAGATTTTTCATATTTCAGGTATTTTAACTATTTAAAAATATCTGATGGTTATCTAACAACAAAGCTTTAAAAGTTTTAAAAATTATTTTCTCATTGAAAATACTCAGAACTACTTTTAATATCTATAAGTATATATTGTACTGTTGGAAATGATGGAACAAAACTATTTCATCATCTGTGTCTACATATGAGAAATGCATGTGAGAATTAACCACAAAAATAAAATAATCCCTTAAGGCAAATGGTGCTCACTCAGCCTAACAATTCTGCACTATTTTTCAGTTTGAGCAACAGCCAAGTTAGCTGAAAACATTTGCAAAAAACACACACACTAATCTTCTATTCAGTTTAAATTTTGTATTGAACCCTTTATATGAGTCATTAGATATATGATATCACTCCCACCTTCAGGACTTCACAGTCCAGAGAAAGAAAAAGCACAGTATTAGGTCTCTTTCAGTTATAAATAATAGAAAGTACTTCCCAGACTGGCTTAAACAAAATAACAAAAACAGGATTTTATGGCTTGGTCTGGTTTCAGGAATAGCTTCATTCTAAAACCAAGCATGTTGCCAAACTCTTCAGCTCCTCATCATTTGGGTTAAATATGTCTGCCTCTGCCTCTCCCCATGAATGACTACAGTCCAGATCTCACAGCTTGGGTATCCACAGAAACTCCAGCAGAAGCCTCATAGCTACCTATTGGCTCTGATCAGCCTGATCCCTGAGCCATTCCATTTAGCCAAAAGGATAGGACGTGCTGATTGTCTCAGGCTAAGTCAAGTGTTCACCCTTGTTCAGGGACGGAGTCAATCACATGCTAAGAGCAGTTCCTATGAGGCAAAATCCCAGCATTCTTGCTACAAGAAAGGGGAGTGGGTGGTAGACAACCAACCCAACAGTTGTTCACTGCCATTCAGGGCTGGAGTAAATAAGTGCTCTACTGGTGCCATGGCAAATCCTAGACAAGGATGTTTGAATGGTCCAGACCACTGGGTCTTACCCTTTTTCAGTTCATAGACCTCTTTAAAATTTAATGAACTTGCCCTGCCGATGTGGGCCAGTGGTTGAGCATCGACCCATGTAGGAAGAGGTCGCTGGTTTAATTTCAGGGCACATGTCTAGGTTATGGCCCCGATCCTCAGTGGGGGTCATGCAGGAGGCAGCCAATCGATGTTCTCTCTCATCGATGTTTCTATCTCTCCTTACTTCTCCTTTCATCTCTCTCTAAAATCAATAAGAAAAAAAATGTGATACACTTTTCCTCATGAACATACACACACACACACACACACGATAATTTGCACAGATTTCCATGGACACCAGCTTTTAAAAACAAAACGAGCCCTGGCCAGTTTGGTTCAGTGGTTAGAGTGTCGGCCTGCGGTCCAGAGAGACCCCGGTTCGGTTCCCGCTGGGGGCGCGTACCTCGGTTGCAATTTGTCCCAGGCCCTGGTTGTGTTATGCGGGTGGCAGCCACTCGATGTGTACCTTTCACATCAATGTTTCTCTCTCTCTCTCTCTTCCTCTCTCCCCCTCCCACTCTATCTGAACAAAAAATGGGAAAATGTCCTTCAGTGAGGATTAAAAAAAAAACGAAACAAAAAACGGGTCTAGGTTCTATTAAAATTTTTTATAATAAAAACAAAATGTTGGTAATTTGGTAGTTCTGCAACTTAGCTTGTTCTTGTTTTGATTTTAAGAATTTCAGCCCTGGCCAGTTTTGCTCAGTGGTTAGAGCATTGGCCTGCGGACTGGAGAGTCCTGGGTTCAGTTCCCACTAAGGGCATGTACCTCGGTGGTAGTTTGTCCCCTGCCCCAGTTGGGGTCGTGTGGGTGGCAACCACTCGATGTGTCTCTCTCACATTGATGTTTCTGTCCCTCTCTTCCTCCCACTGTATCTGAAGATAAATGCAAAAATGTCTTCACTCTATCTGAAGATAAATGCAAAAATGTCCTCGGGTGAGGATAAAAAAAAAAAAAAAAAAAAGAACTTCTGTTGACTTTTTGAAACTTTCTCAGAAAATGTCAACATGATTATCTCAACACATCACATACCATCCATAATCTGTTTATTGTTGATGCTAATAAGTAACAACATGACGCTAATTCTCTGAACCAGGAAATTAGGGCAAAAAAAAACCCTTCTGAGGAAAACCGACTTCAGCTGATGTGGGTTCTTATTTCAAAATAAGCTGTAAGTCTCAGGACCCCACCCTATTTGAAAAGACAAAAGTCTGCCTACATAGAAGACTTTTTTTATTTCAAAGTTATTGTCACTTATAGTGAGTTTGGGGGAAAATAAAATAAAAATAGCTTTCCTAGTCCTTGCATCAACAGCAGACCACATTTCATAACTATTTTCAATGATTAAGCAAAAAATACCAAAACCAAAAAACCCTGAAGGACAAAAAAGGTGGCTGCTGAAGTGTGTATGGTTTATTGTTGTACATTCACAATCTTGCAGGAGCTGAGAAGTTAACAAGTATAAAGAGACCCTGTTCACTGCTGAGGCCTGTACAGTAGAGTATAAATTTTTATGTACTGTACTATACACTTGATACTGTACACACACTATAATAATAATGTCTCAGTGGAAACAAGAGAAAAACCCTGGGTCAGCAGCAAGCTTTTTAAAATGTGGTTTGCTGTTTGTTTGTTTGTTGTTGTGGTACGTGCCCCTAGCAGGAATCAAACCCGGGACTCTCTGGTCCACAGGCCGACGCTCCAACCGCTAAGCCAAACTGTCCAGGGCTAAAATGTTTTTAATTAAATTTTAAGGAGGAAAAAAAACAGGCTTTTCCCCCAGAGGATCATGTATGAACCTACAACACCCTGACCTCTCTCTTATTCCTCCTTGGTTATATGAATAAACAACCCTGAGATCCCCGCTTAGAACTGGTTTTAACCTTTAGCTGCCGCGCTGCGCTGCCACGTGTGTATATATGACACTGTACATTGCACGTACCCTTGGACCCCACAGTTTGGTCCCCCTCCCAGCTACCCCTTCATAGTATGACAAGTTAACAAGTGGTAACCTGCACAAAGAGAGACACAGCTATTTAATCTCTCGCCAGACATCTCCCCTCTTGGTGCCATGCTATACAGGTCTCTGTAAGAAGTCTTTGCTATCTCAGCAGCCAGTCAACTTAAAATTTGGTAGGGTGGGGGTGGGGGGTGGGCGGGTTGTTTTCTTTCTAATGGAGGTATGAAAAAGTTCTAGGTTCCATTGAATTTCATGATGAAGAAGCACAATTGAAATTTTTTCAGTGATAAAATCTGCATATTTGTATTTCAAACAGTGTAGCCAGAACTTGATGTAAGTTCCTCCTTTTCGGCTTAATGAATATTATTTATTCAGTGTGAAATCTTTATATTATATGTTCCTCATGTTAAGAATAAATGTACATTAAATCTTAGTTAAAAAAAAAAAAAAAGCTGTGAGTTAAGCTGGAGGAAGGGCCTTTCTTTTACATAACAGCTCATTTCTCCCTGTCATGTTTATAAGCATTAGTAATGTTGAGTCTATTCTGAGCTCATGCAAGAGAACCTGTAGCTAGTTCCTGTTCATAGAATGAAGGCCCGAGGAGCCTTTAAAATCTGCCAATGATCCATAGCATTCTCGACAGATACACTACGTGGTTAGAGTACAAACAACAACAGGCACTAAAACATGCTTGCCTCTCAGGTGGAGAATTCTCTGGGAAACCTATTGCTGGCACTTGTAATGAGAAAGACAAGTCATTAAAGAGTTGGTACATTCATCATGTGAAATATTGTTCCCTTTTTTAAGATGGGGCCCTCACTATCTAACTCCATCCCAGTGAGTTTATTCCTCTGGATTGATTAGGGGAAATAGGCTGGCAAAGCTCAGTACTCCTCATTCAAAACAGACTTTTAGCCATTCTGGTGATGACAACCAGGCCAAGAAGGTGCTCCTTGGAGTATAGATCTGTAAAAAGAAATCTTCCCATCTGGCTGGTGTGGCTCAGTGGTTGAGCGTCGATCCATGCACCAAGAAGTCACCAGTTCAATTCCCAGTGAGGACACATGCCCAGGTTGTGGGCCTGATCCCCAGTGGGTGGCATGCAGGAAATGGCCAATTGATGTTCTCTCTCATTGATGTTTCTAGCTCTCTCTCCTTTTCACTTCCTCTCTATCAAAAATCAATAAAGGAAAAATAAAAATCTTCCCAGATACCATTTATATGAAGCCAATAACAAAAATGTAAGCATCTAAATGTGTATGTGTGCATGTACAAGTATATATCTATCTATAATACTTATATAATAAATTTAGATACATTTGTTATGTACAAATATGTGTGTGTGTGTGTATACACACGAATGTATAACAAATGTAAGCATCTACATTTATTAGATAGATTGATCTATGGAGACAAATCAAAACAAAACTTGAAAAATGCTGAGAGTCCATTTACCATGAAATAGTAGCTATTTATAAGATTCTATGACTGTGTTTTACTTTGGAAATACAAGTATAATTAACCTGGTAGAAAAAAAGTCCTTTAAAATAGTATAATCTGCTTCTGTGGTTTTTGTCAAGCTGTTGCCATTCTTGGGTTTAATAGCTTTATTTTTTTTTTTTCTGTAGGATCCATGTCCCCTTTGTGATGAAGCTAAGGAAGCACTGGAACCTTATAAAAACAGGGTAATATAGTGCAGTGTGGCTTTGCGTATATGGAATGGATAGTGTTATGTGTATAAGGTATCTGGATCCTTTCTTTAGGAAAAGAGAGTAAATGATTTTTCACTTACATTTTCTTTCTCATTTTCAGAGAGAGAGATTTTAGTGCTAATTTCCATAAAAACTCTTTACCCCTAAGTGTTTTTCTCTGAGCAGTACTGTTTTCCTTGCTCTTAATGTGAGTCCAAGTTAAATATCAGGTGCAGTATTGAAGCTTTTTCAAAACTTTTGTCTCTGTGCTTTTTCTCTTATTTTGTCATTTCCATGGAAGTGTTCTTTTGTAATAAACCATGACCCCTTTCCCATTTTTAAAACCAAAACATGTCTTTCCTGATTTTCAGGAAGCTTCCCAGTTGGGACCTGTTTTATTTCATTGGGAACTGAGCAGTGCCTGGACGCTGAATGTAATAGGTATAACAGAAAAGTAGCAAAATCAGAGTCAGGGAATATAATGAAATCAATCAAGTTGTGGAAATCAGGGACATTAGATTACTTTGGACCTCACACAAACAACAATACCAACAACCTCTCAGCATGAGAACCAGTCTGGGGATCCGTTTGTCACTGCAGTTATTGCACCATTTCGTGTTCCTTAACTATAGAGCTTTAGTCTGTCTCTGCTTCAGTTTATTTTACAGGAGGTGGACATCACACTTCCAGAAAACTCTGCTTGGTACGAGAGGTATAAATTTGACATCCCTGTCTTTCATTTGAATGGCACGTTTCTGATGATGCATCGAGTAAACATCTCAAAACTTGAAAAACAGCTCCAGAAACTTGAGCAGCAAGGTACTGGAGGCTGATGAAAGCCCTCGTGATTTTCCACCCTCGCTGTCCAAAAGGCATCTTCCTGAGGAAGTGACCTCGGCCTCATACTCCTTTTGTCACTGTCACACAGCCCTAACGAGGTTCTGAACTCAGTGGTGCCAAATAAATGTTGACATTTCTCTTCTGCTTGATGGAAGTACCAATGTGGGAACTGTTTACCTTTTGGCATTTTATAAAATAAGGGGAGTATATTGGCAGGGAGGGGATGGTGGAGGGTGGGAGAAATCTTTTGTATTAATGTGGAAACCTTTTACATTCTTTGGACAATGCGATTTATAGGAAGAAGGCTCTACATCCCGGCTGCTGCCCTGAGGGCTTAACTTTTTAATGAAAGAATAAACACTCTTCCTCTCAGTAGATAAAGTGAAATGTGAATTGTTAATAACTATGCACAGTCAATAAAGGGATGTTTTAACAAATACATCTGCATGAAGCCTATTTCGGTGGAATTTAATAATACCTGTTTAAAATTAGAGCTCATTTTTTTGGGTAGAAGAGAATAATTATCTCAGCCAAAGAGGCTTCACTTGAGAAAAACAAAAGGAAGATTTAAGCCTCCTAAAATGTATATAAGAATCTCAACATGCTTTGCACGTAGTCAGTGAATTGATTCGTAATGTTTGAGTACTGCCTTTGATAGTTTTTCAGTTATCATCCATGAGTTAATTAAGCTTATTATAAAACTGATTTTATTAGGTTTTAATGTCTTAGATAAATTTACTTCTGACTATAACGGGACAGATATGTCATCTAAAGACAAAATATTCTTTACCATTTTACATAGAGTATTAAAAATGTAGTTGTGGCCCTGGCCGGTTTGGCTCAGCGGTTAGGCTCTGGGCCTGCGGTCCAGAGAAAAATGTAGTTGTGTACTCTTATTTATATTTAGTCAGGTTCGGCCAATATAGAAGTGGGTTCATTTAAAAACAAAAATGCCATCCTGGCCAGTGTGGCTCAGTTGGTTGAGGGTAGTCCTGTGCACCCAAAGGTCACTGGTACCTGACCGGGTACATACCTAGGTTGCAGGTTCGATCAGTGTGTAGGAGGAGTGCAGGAGGCAGTCAATCAGTGTTTCTCTCTCCCTCCCTCTCCTTTCCTCTCTCTCTAAAATCAATAAAAATATATTTTGAAAAATAAAAATAATAAGCACAAAACTGCCTTTTCCTCTTAAAAATCACATCATTATAATGTCATCTATAATGAAATTCTTTTGTGAACTATTTTAATGAATTTGCACATTGTGAGTCCCATGGCTAGATTTAAATTTTATCTGTATGATTTAGTGTTAGAAATTATAGAATATTATCTAGTTGGCCAACCTTAGTCCCACCCCCCTCATCTTATATATCAGGAGGAGTCCGACATTCAGAGAGTTTCAGGGTCTTGGCCTGAGGCCACACAGTCAGCTGTCAGGCCGGGTCTTGCCACCCACTCTAAATTCCCAGCACTACCTGGGCTTGATTAGAGCATCCCCAACCATTCTGGATCCAACACAAATTAGGAAGTAACTTTATTATTATTTTTAAATTATTTTGCTTTTGCTCCCTTACCCGAGGATATTTTCTATTTATCATTAGATAGAGTGGGAGGGAGGGAGAGAGAGAGAGAGACAGACAGAAACATCAATGTGATAGAGCCATATCGACTGGTTGCCTCCCTCACGACCCAACCAAGGCCAGGGATGAACCGCAACTGAGGTACGTGCCCTTGACTGGAATCAAACCTGCGGCTCATTCGTCTGTGGGCCAATGCTCTAACCACTTCTATATTGACTGGCCAGGGCAGGAAGTAACTTTAAAAGCCTTCCAAGACAAGAGAAAAAAAAATCTTACAATTGAGTAGCAGTGTTTATAATTTCCATATTTCTGGGACATAGCTTATTTGATTCTACAAGTATTCATTGAGCTCTGTGGTGGCCAAAATTCACCTCAGTGAACCTCATCCTGTATTCCCTCCCCTTTGAGTGTGGGTGGAAGTCATGAATATGATGAAATATCACTGCTGTGATTATATTACACTGTGTGGCAAAAGTACATTATCCTAATTGGGCCTAACCTAATCAGGTGAGCCCTTTATTTATTATTATTTTTTTAATCCTCACCTGAGGATATTTTTTCATTTCATTTTCAGATAGAGTGAGAGGGAGAGAGAGAGAGAGAGAGAGAAACACTGACGTGAGAGGGACACATCAACTGGTTGCCTCCCATGACCCCGACCAGGGCCAGGGACTGAACTGCAACTGAGGTACATGCCCTTGACCGGAATTGAACTCGAGACTCTTTGGTCCATGGGCCAACGCTCTAATCACTGAGCCAAACTGGCCAGGGGTCAGGTGAGCCCTTTAAAAGCAGAGAAATCTCTCTGGCTTATCATAGATGAGGAAATAAAAGCAACATGTTCCAGCCTGCATGGAAGAAAGTAAACAGGAGTGTTGTGAACTGCCTCGTGGGGTCACATGGCAAGAGACTGTGGGCAGCCTCTAGCAGCTGAGAGCAGTTCTTGGCCAAAAGCTAGCAAGAAACTGGGGATATCAGTCCTACAGCTTCAAGAAATTAATTCTGTCAACAGTCAGGGAGTCAGGAAGAGGATCCCGAGCTCCATATGAGAATCATGGCTCTGGCCAACACCTTGATTTCAGCTCAGTGAGACTCTGATCAGAGAATCTAGTCACACCCCGCCTAGACTTCTGACCTTCAGAAACTGTGAAATAGTAAATGTGTGTTTCAAGCTGCTAAGTTTACGGTAACTTGTTACACAGCAATAGAAATCCCTATAACACTGAAGCACAATCGTAGGTGGCAGAAGTACAGGAATAAATAAGGTAATGTCCTTGTCTTAGAGACACTCACTGTCTCTTGGGGAGCAGGGAGAGGCAAGTTAATAAAGCACTACAAGTGTGCCATGAGGGCGGAATGGGACATGTAACAAGTGGTACAGCAGCCAGATGGCGAAAGTGGCAGGAAGGCTTCACAGAAAACTAGATTTAAACTAGGTCTTGATGGCCGAGGAGAAGCGGTGGGAGGGGGTTGAGAGAGGAGGGCATCCCGTCCTGAATGAGTAGCACGTGAAGAAGGAAAGCGTGTGCAGGGCAGGGCGCAGTAAGAAAACGGCAGGGGATTTTGTGTGGCTGTAGTGGGGAGAGGGGAGTGAATGAGATGGGACTGACAGGGTTGATGAGGGTCCACCTTGGAAGCACCTCAGGACAGGTGTGATGTTTTCCCCGTCGTGGTGTCCTCCCTGGTTTCCCGGCCTCATCCAGAGTCAGCCCTCTGGTTCTTGATTCCTCGGCCATATCTGGCCTCTCGGCTCCAGGCTTTCCCGGTCCCTCCTGGTGATGTCTCAGTAGCACGCTTAACTCAGTAGTCCCCTTGAGTAGCCCTGCAGGACATTCCCATTTTCAACACAGCTGCGGAGAGGCGGCCACAGAGATCGCCTGCCTGTGTGTCTGGGCACCCTGTGTTCCTTCCTCCTTACTCCAGGCAGTGCGAGGGCTATGTGGCCTGTGGCCTAGGGTGGCTCATCCTCCTGCGCCATCAGTTGGAAAAGTTCCAAGATTTTCAAGATCTGCTGGGCTAAGAGAGGGGATCCACTGATTACCTCCAGAAAGCTGGCTGGCCAGAGACCCTGAAGTTTGTTCTTTTGTAGTACTTGCCCAATTATAACCATGGTGTACAGGAAGTGTGAGGACTTAATCCAAACAACAAATTTCTGACCTTAGAATTTTAAACAAGTGAAAAAAACCCATTATACTTACAGGTATTAAAACTAAAGTGTTGCCTGAAGCACCAAAACAAAATAGGAGCTACATCCCAAAGGAAATACTAGATTACATAGGATTGCTGGAGATGGGAGAGAGTATATCTGAAGAATTTATAAATGTATGTTTGTTTGTTTATTTATTTTTATTGGAGAATTTTTTTTTTTTTTTAAGGAAAGTTGTGTTCTTAGTTCCTACCAAAGTAAATAGTTGGGGTCGCCTAATGTCAAGAGAAAGAGACAAAAGTAGGACCCATCAGACAGCTTAATATATGTCCCTGAGTAGGGAGAACACAGTGGTCCAGCTCCCTTCTGGGAAGTCATGTGAAAGATGAGCTAGCAAGACACTTTGGGTGCAGATGGAAGGGGAGCTACTGTTGCTCTGAGTGTGTCCTAGGGAAGGATGTGTGTGTGGATTTCTTTACAGATCAGATCTAGTTCAACCATGAGCAAGGGCTGGCGGGGGGGAACATTAGGTGCAGCCAGGCCTTAGAAGGGGGACGCAGAGGGAAAACACTAGGTTCCTAGGGGCCGGGGAAGTAAGTGGCTGTTCACATGGAGAACACATTTGCCTGAATCCAGGGACCTGCTGCTGAGACATCACCAGCTATGAGTTCAATCTCCCAAGAACCCACAAAAGCCCCTATGAAATCTGGTCTGCTTTAAATGTTTTTCAGGCCCAGAAAGCTGGAGGACATCTTAGCACCTTTCACCAGACAACATGCCTGCCTCTCCCCCTTCCCCGCCCTTCCCCCATCCCAACCCTAGAAGAATCAGAAGCTGCCAGGAGCAAGGACATAAAGACCTTTCCCTTCTAGACCTTCCCACCTGCACATGGCTTATCACGGGGATAAGAGTAAGACCTCGTTTTAAACCAAGTTCTAAGTTTTGACTATGACATAGGAAAAGACACAAAAACGCAACTTAAAGTGACCATGGGAGTTTCTATTGCTTGAAAATGCTCAAAAGAGTCCTGACACTACCTGGTTTTAATTTTATCCTAAAAAGAGTGGGAAATTCCCCACTGAATACATTTTATAAAGAGACATAAATAAAGATGCTGTCTGATTATATTCCATATTCAGAGTATTAATTACAAGTGCCTAATGTTTCTTACCTATAAATCTTTAATAAATTTCCTTATTAATTCTTATTTGAGAGAGTACTATGGGCATGTGACTAAGAGTCCTAGAGACCTTCAGCTGTCCCTCTGGTCCCAAGAGCTGGCAGATCAAGAGCCAGCTGTCTAGAAACAGCATCTAGAAGGTGGTTTGATCACACCACCATTGATAAGCATCAGACAATGTTTTGTCACTTATTATAGCCATTTTCATATGATATTTTTAGCAGCAATTACTTTTTATTTCTGAACTTAAGTGTGCAGCGATTGATCTGATTTTACATAAAGACTGGTTTTGACACAAAAGACTCATCATAATATTCTTCCGCTTCCAAAGGAAATATTGATATAACATTTCCTTCCCTTTTTTGCCTAAGCTGATTCTGTAAAAGGACTGGACTAAGCATTGAACTTGGGAGTGCACATTGCTGCTCCTGGTTTCAGGGCTGCTTTCTCCCAGATGTCTGATCAGAAGTCTAAGGACTTGGTGCAGCATGTAACTCTTCGGCCAGTTTATCGCAGGAAGCAGAGGTTTGCTCAGACTAGGGTTGTTTTGTTTGTTTATAATAATGCAGCAACTCATGGAAGTCTGACAGTAGGAATCACAGTAGGGCCAGGCCTCCAGAAGTATTCTTTTTTTTTTTTTATCCTCACCTGGGGACATTTTTTTTTTTTTTTTTGCATTTATCTTCAGATAAAGTGAGAGGGAGAAAGGGAGGGAGATGAGGTGGAAGAGAGGGAGAGAGAAATATCGATGTGAGAGAGACACATCGAGTGGTTGCCACCCACACGACCCCAACCGGGGCCAAAGACAAACTGCAAAGGACGTACATGCCCTTAGTGGGAACCGAACCTGGGTCTCTCTGGTCCGCAGGCCAACGCTCCAGCCGCTGAGCCAAACTGGCCAGGGCCGGAAGTATTCTTAAGGAACCACAGAAACTGAATCAGAACCCTTCTCCCTTTGCCTCAGCTTCTTTCCTTCCCTCTTCTCTCCTGGCTCACCGGCTCCCCTGCTCACTCACAGGATCTGCCTCCGAACCGCAGCGTGCCCTTGCCCATCGTCCCTGCTGACCCTTCCGTACGTGGATGGTCTGAGACTCTCAGCTTCTCTATTCTGAAATCCCAAAAGAGGAGTTTCCCTCAGCTAGTTTTTACAACCAGTCACACAAGCCTATGGGAAGGACCACCACTGGGTCAGGTGCTCATCCCTGGCCCAATCAACTATAGGGACCAAGATCATTTGGTATGCAAATCACAGTCACCGCCCACTCAGCAGAGACTGAAAGCATGCCTGGCAATAATCAGTAGCTCTGGCAAACATTCAAGAAATTTAACAGCATGTCATTCTACCATATTCAAAAGTTCATTTATATCCTACTCATGGGAGTGATGAGGACTTGAGCCAAGGAAATGGGAGTTAGAAAAAAATATTGGGAGATTTTTGGGAATAAGGTTGACAAAACTTCATGACTGACTGGAAGGGTTGAGGGAAGAGTGGGTAGAAAGAAAGCATGGAGTCTGAGATGACTCCGTCTTCTTGCTCTGGCTATGGGGTAAATCCTGGTACTTACTAATATTGAAACAGAGAGCATGGGAGGAAGGGAAGGTTAGCTTTTGGTAGTGTTTGGTGGATGGGAAAGATGGGACATGGGGAATCTGCCATGCTCATGGGACATCCAAGTAAAGATTAAAGTTGGAAGTTCAAATCAGAGGTCTGGGCATGAGGTGCGAATTTGAGAGCCCTCAGAATATGGCTGGGACTGCATCCATCTGGCATATGAAGAGAAAAGCAGGCTGGGACTAAGCCCTGGAAAATACCAATCTTGACCACATGAGTAGAGTAAGGACCAATGGAGGAAATGGGAGTGAAAGGTGGTAGAACTAGAAGTGGGAAAAGTTCATCCAATTTCTATTATTTGATACCTATTGTTATTTTATAGCACTAGGACTATTCTAAGCCCTGAGAATAAAGCAGTAAACAAGATAGCCAAGGTTTCTACTCAGGGGCTTGCCTTCTAGAAAGAGATAGACAGACAATAAAAATATTAATAGAAAATAACCTATATCTTGAAGTCAGAGGAGTTTTTCTCCAAGTAACTGACAGTATCAAATGTCAAGAGTTGGATGAGGACTAAAAAGAAGACATTGGATTGATCGATTGATTAATTGATTGGTTTGAGAGGCCATTTGATTTAAAAATCAGGATATCAATGCAGTGTTAGACTGAATCACAGTTCCTAAAGCTATCTAGTTTCTAATCCCTGGAACATGTGAATGTCACTTTACATGCCAAAGGGACTTTGCAGATGTAGTTAAGAATCTAGAGATGAAGAAATTATCATGAATTATCCAGGTATGTCCTAAATGTAACCACAAGTGTCCTTATAAGAGGGAAATTTGACTCCAGAAGAGAAAGCAGGAGATGTGACAATGGAAGCAAGGTTGTCACATCTCGCTTGATTGGAGTGATATATGAAAGGGGTTGTGGGCCAAGAAATGCAAGTGGCCTCCAGAAACCAGAAAATATATTTTTTAAAAAAGAGAGAGAGAGAGAGAGAGATTCCCTAGAGCTTCCGAAGGAATAAGACCTGCTGACATCTTGACTTCAGCCCAGTGAAACTAATTTCAGACTTCTGGCCTACAGAATTGTAAGAAATTAAACCTGTGTTGTTTTAAGCCACAAAGTTTGTACTAATTTGTTACAGTTTCAACAGAAAACTGATACAAATGGTAACTTGACCTTATTGAGGACAATTTTGGTAGGGAGAGGGAAGAAGATGCAGACTAAAAAATTCCACACACTTGGATAGCCTGGCCAGAATGGCTTAGTTGGTTAAGCATCATCCTATGGACTGAAAGGTTGCTGGTTTAATTCCTGGTCAGGGCACATACCTGGGTTGCAGATTTGATCCCCAGTCAGGGAGCATACAGGAGGAATTGATGTTTTTCTCTCTCTGGACCTCCCTCCCTCTCTCCCTTCCTCTCTCTAAGCATGTCCCTCTCTCTAAGCTTGTCCTCAGGTGAAGTTTTTTGTTTTTCTGTTTTTAATGCATAATATAGCCCTGGCTAGTTTGGCTCAGCAGTTAGAGTGTCAGCCCACGGACCAAAGAGTCACGGGTTTGATTCTGGTCAAGGGCACATACCTCTGTTGCTATTTGGTCCCCAGTCCTGTCTAGGGTCATACGGGAAGCAACCAGTTGATGTGTCTCTCTCACATTGATGGTTCTCTCTCTCTCTCTGTTCTCTCTCCCTCCCTATCTCTCCCTCTCCCACTCTATCTGAAGATAAATGGAAAAGTATCCTCAGGTGAGGATTTTAATTTTAAAATGCGTAATATAAAATATATAGAAATGCATTTGGATAATGAGAAGTTCAGAAGAGAGCAGGCTATCCACCTTGTTTAACCATCTAAGAAAAAACATCAGAGAGAAGAGCTGAAGACCTGATTAATCGACAGCTCAATACCCCCAAATGCAAGCAGTGTGGGAAATACCACAACCTTCAGCCTATCTTAGAAGAACTAAGCAACGGGGCTGCAGAATTCAGAAGAGTCCAGAGCAAGTCTGACACTGGAGAGTAAACCATGCCAACCCATTCTAGTCTACAGACACACACACCAGACCCCAAGCTCTTTCTCACCAGAGACTAGAATACTTTAATACTGTGGCCCCAAATCCTGCACCTGAAATAGATCTGATATCTCTTCATTCATGCCAACCATTGAGGGGGAGCCAACAGAGAATGGCTTTATTTGGCCAGTCTTTAATTTAGGCACTGTTGTTTTAAATTTTACCACCCTTCTCAAGTTCAAAAAGGATAACTACTGAAGCCCTGGCTAGATAGCTCAGTTGGTTAAAGCATCGTCCCAATACACCAAGGTTGTGGGTTTGATCCCTGGTCAGGGCACATACAAAAAGCAACCAATGAATGCATAAATGGGTGAAACAATGGATCTCTCTCCTCCTTCCCCTCCCCCTCCTCCTTCTCCTCTTCTCTCTCTCATGCTCTCTCTCTCAAATAAATAAATAAACAAACATTTTTTTAAATAAAAAAAATTTTTTTTTCAATCCTCACCCTAGGACATTTTTGCATTTATCTTCAGATAGAGCAGGAGGGAGAGGGGGAGAAAGAGAGAGAGAGAGACATCGATGTGAGAGAGACACATCGAGTGGTTGCCACCCACACGACCCAACCAGGGCCAGGGACAAACTGCAACCAAGGTATGTGCCCTTAGCGGGAACCAAACCTGGGACTCTCCGGTCCACAGGCCAACGCTCTAACCACTGAGCCAAACCGGCCAGGGCTAAATAAAAATTTTAAAAAAGGATAACTACCAAAGTTAAACTTTTTTTTTTTTTTTTTTTTTTTTTTTTTATCCTCACCCAAGGACATTTTTCCATTTTTTGTTCAGATAGAGCGGGAGGGAGAGAGAGGAAGAGAGAGAGAGCGAAACATCGATGTGAAGGGACACATCGAGTCGCTGCCACCCGCATGACCAACCAGGGCCGGGGACAAACTGCAACCAAGGTACGTGCCCTTAGCGGGAACCGAACCCGGGTCTCTCAGTACCACAGGCCGATGATCCAACCGCTGCGCCAAACCGGCCAGGGCCCAAAGTTAAACTATTGCTGAGTTCTAAAATCTAGAAGGGCATAAAGCTTTGGGGAAAGGGGGAAGTATTAAAATAATACAACAGCTCATAGGAGCAGTACCAGCCAATAGATTATACACAATTAAGAAGAATCAAGTCATAGGTCCACACTGAGCATCAAAGATGTCCCTTCCTCATGCCAAATGTTATATTTAAACCATTCTTGATGGAAAGTTTTCTACCTTTAGAAAGAGGGTGGGCCTAATATTAATTGGAACTTTTCTTAATGATTCAGAAACACCAAGAAGTAGAAAGAACACAAGTTGAAGGCAAGTTCAGCCTATGGCCTCATTGTGCTACTCACAATGCACCAAAATGACCCGACTCCCTTGAGAAACCCTGATGGCCTTACTGTAACAATGCATTGCACAGAAGACCCCAGCAATGACCCTGAGTCCTCCCAATAATGTCAACACATGCCTGCCCAAACTGCATTAAACTGTAGAAAACACTGCCCTCAAAACTGAGTCAAAGCATACAATTGTATCAAGTGGACTAGTTTAACTGTCAGCTGGGAAACTCCTTTATTCAGGACAACTTATTCCTTGACCAGGTAAGGAAGGTGTTGCTATATGTTCTTTCTTAGGAATTTAATGCTAACAAGAGAAAACGGGCATTTATTCATAATCTGGGAAATAAAGTGAGCATTAGAAGTCAGGAAAGAAGTGCCAGTGGAACTAAGTTACAGGATTCAACGCCACCTGCCCTTACATTTCCTTTGTGAAGTTATCCTGCAAGTCAGGCCAGCATCACTCCTTTAAGGTTGGAGGAGATTAAGACATGCAGAAACCAGATTGTGGGATTTATTCCCATTGTGATTGCTGACTTCTAGCATCAGACTTTGGTTCTACATGACAGCTCTCGTCTTGCAAACTAATAAGATTCCTGAATTTGGCAAGGATCCTGCTCTATGAAGCATTTTCAAGTTAGAGGGTTGTTGTTGTTTTTTAGCAATGTCACATTCCTCTAAGCCAGCAATACGAGGCAAACAAAGGATGCCACTGAGTTCTCACCTAACAGCACAAAACAACCTCCCAGCTGGCAGGTGCAGGCCAACACATTCAGAGTGATCGTGGCCTTTGAGTTACAAAAGTATTTTTTAAATTTTCTTTACTTTACCAAAGAACTTTAATAAATAAAACATAATATAGATATTTCCATTTTGCCGTATTCATTTAAAGAGGTGCTTTCTGTCCAGCTGGTGTGGTTCAGTGGACTGAGCGTCGTCCCATGGACTGAGAAGTCCCTGTTCAATTCCCGGTCAGGGCACATGCCTGGGTTGCGGGCTTGATCCCCAATAGTGAGCGTGCAGGAGGCAGCCGACTGATTGATGTTTCTATCTCTTTTCCTTCCTCTTTCTCTAAAAAATCATTAAAAACATAAAAGAAAAAAATCATAACACTATGAGCAACTTTACAAAACAAAAAAATAAATAAATAGTTTTGTATAACTGTATATGTGTGACTACAAGGAGACTACAGTGTTGCATTTCTTGATATGTTTTATAGCCTCTACACAAAGTGGGACCAAAGGATGCCTTCCAGAGAAACAAAGGACACTGCTGTCATTCTAAGTAAATTTTTCAGGAGGAGGAAGAGGGGAACAAATGATTATAAATGGTTAGGAAGAAGCATCATTTGCCATTGGTGCGGAGACTACAATTATGTGCAATTCCCTACTTAGACATTTTAGTTATGCTGAGTATTGAAAAAATCTAAATGATAGAGAGGAGAGAAGAAAAAAGGAGAGATTTAGGCATTCAATGTAAGGCACTCATTTAAATGAAGCCGTCACCTCCCCATAGGGGACTGTTAAGAGTTTGATAGTCCCACTGGCATCTTATTGTCAAGTCAATTTTTTAAAAACCATGGATTTGTAATACATATAAATCTTCCTTATTATTTTGAAGTCAAGAATCGTTCCTCCTGCTCACAAAACATGATCACTTTTTGCTGATATTTCTTAATGCTCTGACTGGTTTTGCATATCTGGAAAAGATAAATATTCAACCCTTGGAAATGAATCTTCTTTTTCCTCTCTGCCAAATGCATAACATGATCCTTTTCTATCACTAAAAGCACCATCAGATACATAGACAAGCCTTGCTTGGTTAGAAGTGAGTTGTGAGTTTTAGCAAGAGCAAGAATGTAGTTAGGGACCCACACTAAGATGTTCAGCACACATTATGAATTCTTGATTCTGTCCTGGAGATGTCCCATGAAGTCACAATTTGACTGTGGGATGCACTCAAGGCTGATATTCTCCCAAATCAAGTGTCCCAGGGAGGGGAGAGAGGAGGCCTTCAAGACCTGGGATGTAGCAGGGGATATAAAGATGCAAGACTAGATGGGTACAGGGCCCTCTTCAGATTCCTAGGGTCTTCTCCACCCCACCCTGGAGTTGAGTTTACACCAGAATTGGTGATCTGGGGAGGGGAGGCACATCTGAACACGAGCGAACCATAGAATCACTCAGAGGCATCAGAAAATGAAGTTTGAGATTTTACAATAACACAGATTTTTTTTTCTTGTTTCTTTTCATCATTTATAAGTAAAATGTAGAACAACAGAAAGGGAATAACAGTTAAACTACATGGAGTAATATAAAATTTTAGATTTCCCCCCCAACTTTTGTTTTTAAGTATATTATAGATAGATGGGTGGGTGGTGGGTGGGTGGATGGATGGATGGATGGATAGATAGATAGATAGATAGATAGATAGACAGATAGATACATACATAGATGAGATAGACAGATAGAACTTTATTCTTTTAGCAATCCCATGATATAAATAGGGCCAGTATTACAAGAGTGGGCAAAAGTAGGTTTATAATTATAATACAAATAATAATATAATAACTAATAAATAATAATACAAGATTAAACTCTGTGTTTTGTGTACTCACTATAAACCTATTTTGCCAACCCCCGTATTATCCTTATTTTTGAGACCAGGACAATGAGTCTCAGAAAGGGGAAATGACCTCCACGAGGTCATGCAGTGAGTCAAAGACAGCCCAAGAAATAATAACCAGTCCTGCTCTCACTTAACCCAGAACATTCACCCTACTGGCTTTAAGCATTCTTTTCCTCCTTCTCCCTTTGGTGGTTCTCTTTTGAATATGATCCCTCACCAACTGTGGAGTTAAGATGGATTCATGTTCAAAGTTGTAGAACCGTTGTATAAAGGTCCCCCAAAGGGCCTGTTTCCATTGCTTACCTGCAAAGCCAATGTTTGAACCTGTGACAGAAATCCCTTAGAGGCTTGTACTGGGATTCCTCCCACCTGAGACTGCTGTAATTAGCTCTGCTAACAACTGTGACTGAACATGGTTTGTTGTAGTCATTGTTCACTGACAGGCACAGATAAGAGCCACATCTCAGCAAGTGGTGTTCTAAATAGTGTTCCCTGCTTGGTTAAACATGTAAGGCACTTCTCAAGGACATTGTTCCCAAACTGCTAGCAGCAGGCAGTGTCATCGCGACACCTTCCAAAGCCCACAAAGGAGGCCATAACAGATCCCCAGCAAGTCATGCACTGGAGAAATAGTTTCTAGTTTAACCTTGCCCAGCATCTGGCTGCCCCTTCTTAAGGAAAACATAGGTGTGGCCTTACATGATTTAGAGAAAAGGCAGTCTTGGTTCTTAATCCTTAAGACTTCCACGGTTTCAGATCTTCCTCACAAGAACACTGGTAAATGAAAGTTAATAACGTGTGGTGCATTCATCCTACGCTTTTCAGACATGGTGCTCTTATTATCAAATAACTTTAATATTTATTACCAAATAACTTTAGAAGCTGCTTATGAATACCTGTCTGTGAGCACTGAGCCAAGAGGCAGCGTGGGTGTGAGATGGGAGGTGTTGCCCTAGCAGTAAATCCAAGTTGCTTACACCAAAGGAAGTGTTTCTAGGGAAGCTATCTGAGCCATTCCAACAGGCCATAAATGACTGCTTCATCTCCTACAAGGGAAGGTCTGATTCCAAAAAGCTCACAAAATGGTGGGATAACATTTCTCTTTTCAATCAACACTTTATTCACAATATACATTACTCTGTTAAATGTTAAGAGTTTCTGTAATCAAACCCTGTGAACAAGGTGTTAAAGAGCTACAATTCAGCTGCTTGGTGGTATTTCAACAATAGTTTTTGCATTATGATTCTGAATAACAACAACAAAACTCACACCCTTCTGTGGTCTGAAATACTGTGCTGCATATATCACATGCCTTCTCACCTCTCTCACTGCTGTTTGACAAGTGTACTTCAACATTTTCTCAAATCTGTCTCCTTGTTTCAGTGCACATGTTGTTGTTTAGGGCTTCATCATCTTTTGCCTACACACTGCAAAAGCCTAGCTTCCTAAATGGTTTTTCCTGCTCATCTACTGCATCACCACCTCCAGTTAGCCTTCCAAATCATGGGCCTGATCACGTCACTCATCAACCATCATGGCTCTCCATTGCCTACAGAAATGAAAACCAAACTATAGAACTTACCTGGCAGTAAAAGCCGTACATCTAGCCCCCATCTACTGTACCCTTCGTGTACCCTAAACTCCATCTATTCCAGATAACTTCCCCTTGCATGAACGCACCGTGACTTTGACTCTGTCTTTGAGCATGCTTTCCCTCTCTGCAAAAATCACCCTTTTTGACTCGGCTCAAATGCTATTTCCTCCAGGAAATTAATTAATCCTTCTTTGCTCCAAGTTCATATAGCACAATATATATACTTTAAGATATAATTTATATACCATACAATTCATCCCTTTAAAATGTATATATTTTTATCTTTATTTTTGAAAGTACTACAGATGTCCCCTCTTTCTTCCCCCACTGCCCCCTCCTCCCCATTCCCACTCCTCTCCTGCTTTCCACAAACTATTATTGTCTCTGTCCATTGGTTATGCATTGGCTATGCATACCTGCATATAAGCTCTTTGGTTTATCTCTTCCCAATCCCCCAACCCTCTTTCTTCTGAGGTTTGTCAGTCTGTTTCCTACTTCCAAGTCTCTGGATCTATTTTGATCAACAGCTTATTTTGTTCATGATATTTCATAAACAAGTGAGATCATGTGGCACTTGTCTTTCTCTGACTGGCTTATTTTGCTCAGCATAATACTCTCCAGGTCCCTCCATGTCATCTCAAAGAGTAAGAGCTCTTTCTTACACCTGTATAAGATTCTATTGTATAAATGCACCTCAGCTTTTATATCCACTCATCTACTGATGGACACTTGGGTTGTTTCCAGATCTTAGCTATTGTAAAATAGTCAGAGTTGTGTAACCATTACCAGAATTTTAGAATACTTTAATCATCCCCCCAAAAAACCTTATGCTCATTAATAGTCCCTCCCCACCCCCACCCCCAGACTTAGGCAACCACTAATCTATTTTCTATCTCTATAGATTTTCCTATTCAGGACATTTCACATAAGTGGAATCATATAATATGTGGTTCTTTGTGACTGGCTTCTTCCACTTAGCATAACTTTTCCAAAGTTCATCTATGTTGTAGCATGTATCAGTACCTGATTCTATTTCATGGTTGAATAATACTCCATTGTATGATTATACCACATTTTATTTACCCATTTATTGATTAGTTGATGGATTTTTAGGTTGTTTCAACTTTTTAGCAATTATGAATAATGCCTCATGTAAACTTTGATTATTATTTAATATGTATGGCTTAGAATTATAGGGTTTTTATTTGTTTGGCTTGTGTTTTTTTAATCACTTGATTATAACCTCTTTGTGGATAGAAACCATCACTTTCACTCTGTAATCTCCCATAACAAGTATTCAACAAGTGTTTTACAGATGAATGAATGGGCAGATATTATAGGTTCTTACTATATCAATTATCATACAAGTACTCAGAATAAAAACATTATAGTGGGCCCAGTAAATTTATCCAATTAATTATAACATTCAAACACTGGTGGTCCTTAAATAAACTTTAATCTCTGCACCAGTTTCAGGAACTCTTCACATGGATATTACATTTGATTACTTCATGGAGGCAGTTCCTTTGCTAATAATAACTGTGAAGTGAATGGACAGAAGCCCAGAAGACACCAGACTTTTTCCTCTTAGATTGACTCCACAGTGTCTTGTTCATGGCTTGACTGAGGCTATTATTCTGATCTACAGTGGTGATTCTCAAGCCTGGCTGAGCATCAGAATCCCCCATGGAACTTTTTCAAGATACTAAATGTCTAAGTCCCGCCTCTCGGATTATGATTCTGTATCTTGGGTAAGCGGCCAGGTGTTCACATGTTCTAAAAGCTATAAAGATGCATCTGATGCATAGCTAGGTTCAAGAATTCCTATTTCAAAAGTTGGCCTAAGGTTAAAAATAATTAATCTTATAGAGCATGTATGAGCACTTTACTCCTGGAGAGTATTTTACTTATCCTAGGCTCATGCCCATTAATACTACCTAACATTTATAAGGCACTTTTTTGTTTGGAAAGAGTTTTGCAATCATCTTTTAATATCTAGGCTTGCATGCTGGGTGACCTTGTACAAATCACATAATCCCTTCATGTCTCAAATTTCCTCAAATATAAACCATAGGCATAATACTGACCTACCCTCAAGGGGTAGCGTGAAGATTAACAGAAGACTGTAAGGCACTCAGCAAACACAAAAAAATGTATATGCATGCTTATTAGACATGTATGAAGTCCTAGTCACAGCCTTTTAAAATGAAACAAATACCAAAATAAACTCTAAAACAAGCCTTCCCACAACCTTCATTGTCATCTGAAAGATCCTTTCCCAGCTCCAAAGTATAGCAATTCCCCCTTTACACCAAGCCTATAAACAGACATATTCTGTAGTCACAAAGAAAACAAAGGTAATGGATGGCAGCAAATAATGTATAAAGCAGCCCTGAGATGGGGGTAGAAATAGGAAGGAGGGGGTCAATTGGGGGTAAAGGGGGGGCATCTGTAATACTTTCAACAATAAAATAAATAAATAAATAAATAAATAAATAATAAGGCAGCCCTGAAATATAGTTTAACCTCATTTATCACTCATAGTGAAATTAGACATTATATCTATAAATACACTCTGCTGAAAAATATTCCTGTAAAACATTTCTGCATGTTCACACAAGTCTTTAAGGTGATGCTACATGCTCACTGTTGATATTAAGCCTGAATTTGTTTTCTAGTTTGCTGACAGTTTTTATATGGCTATCTTAACCTCTTCTCATCTCCCCTACATGACTGAAAGAATGTATGGTCAAAATGAGACCTTGAGACCTATCGCAAGTCAGGGGTGCATGTGAATGGAAAGGCAGAGGAAGAGTCTCCAACCTTGACACCAGAAAGAGACAAGTCTTGTATGGATGATGGCCCGCAACTAAGGGCTCACTTTTTGCGCTATGTTTTCAGCTTCTGGAAAAAAAGAGTCAAAAAAGACATGGCTTTTCCTTTTTTTCATTTTGCTTTGAAAGAACTACAACATTTCAAGGGCCAGGTCCAATGACATATTTCAGTTCATTTACGATTGAATAATTTCTGTGACTCTGAAAGAGAATTTGTATCCTCACACCCACTCTAGCTGATTGGAGTCATGAATCCTAAGCAAGCATGACCTTTCTGCAGCTACTTGACCTTGACCATGCTCTTTCCCCCTTTGTGCTCCAGAGGGTTTGGATCGTATTCCCAAGGACAGTTTGCTTTAGTTAAGCTCAGGGCCTGCTAACAATTAAATACTATTAAACAAATATTTATTGAGTACATACATCTGTAAATAATACTGTAGTGCTTACTGTAGAGGCTACCAAAAATCCCTTGAGATGCTTATAGGATTGCTATAACTCAATGATCTTGGGTACTTGAGTCAGGTTAAGAACAACAATCTTCTTACGGGACTCCCAAGGTTTGCTCAGTTGACATGCTGCTTCCCTGGGGACTCCTAGACTGCCTTTCAGCAGAAACCAAATTGAAATGTCATTTAACTTCTCACACAGTGTTTTTCTACCTGCAATATCCCATTAGCCCTCTATCAGAATTCAGGAGCTCCTCTGAAAGGAGCCTCCGTGCAGGGAGCCTCATTGGCTGAGAAAATGATCTATTATGCATAGTTATTGTTTTTGAAATAAGGTTAATTTCAGCATGTTTCAACCTCAATAATCTTTGAGAGTCTCAGCATTTTTAGTGAACATCTGAAAGGAAGAAAGAGCAGCATTGGCTTCACTTCAACAGTAAGGAGAAATTAATGCTAATACATACCTTCAATGGATTCACTTAAGTTTCCCAAACATTTTCTTCCATCTGTATGGAAAATCCCCAGAAGTATGCATTGCAGATTTTTCCTCTATAAAGAAATACAGCCTAGCCGGTGTAGTTCAGTGGATTAAGCGACATCCCATGGACTGAGAGGTCCCCATTCGATTCCTGGTCAGGACACATGCCTGGATTGCAGGCTCGATCCCCAGTAGAGGATGTGCAGGAGGTAACCGATTGATGTGTTTCTCTCACATCGATGTTTCCATCTCTCTCTAAAAAATCAATAAAAACATATTTTTAAAAAAGAAAGACAAATGGTTACTAGAAGTTGTATGATTTCCTCTGAGTCTTTCAAAGTCCTATTTTCTCCATATCTCAAGGTAAGCATCCCCACTTTGTAGATCTAGAAGCCAAGATATCATGAATTAGTTTCATTGCTTTCTTCCGTGAAACACAGGCCTCCACTTCCCAGCCCATTGCTCTCCTTGAAATCAGATGGCATTTTAAGGGAGAGAAGAAATCAGGTACAATTTTCTGGTCTAGTGCTTGTTTTACATATCTTTCACAGGGGAGCTTAAGAACATTAGATGAAATGTAATCATCCTTAAATGTTAACTGTACTTTCTCTCTTTCAAATTATAAAACAAAACAAAACAAAACCCACCACATGAAGAAACACCCAACCACTTACTCTTGGATCTTTTTGACTTGGGATATAAAATACAGTCTGGGAAAAATCAAATATGGCACTTGAGGGTTGAGAGACAAGGAGAATGTTGCGTATTGGATTTAGGATAGTGAAATGCCCCACTTTGGTAGTTTTCTATTTGTCTTCATGCAGAAGGTCAATAGTGGTCTGTTCTTTGTGGTAGATATTTATTTGCTCTAGAGGAAGATTTCTCTGACTGATCATGGTTAGGCATTAAAACACACACACACACACACACACACACACACACACCTATTCTATAAAACCAGATCAATGAGAAGTACCCTATTTAACAGATGTTAAAATTTTTACTATTTCAATTTTTATGTCACCTAAGTATCCACCTACCTCCTTAGAGCATCTCCTTATTTGTTACAGGAAATTTTAAATAAAACTATTTGTTTCCTTCGTAAATATTTTTTGGGTTAACAATAATACTTCTCTTACTTGTATTTTAGTCCTGATGATTAAACAGTAAAAATGCTCTTTAGTAGTGTGTACTTGGGGATAAAAAGTTATTTCTTGAAGGGCAAAATTCAAACTGAGCTGGAGACCTTATAGGTCACTTAGATAAATGGGTTCGGTTTTATAATAAGGGGAATGGATTAGGAACTGAGTTGACCAACTCCAGAGAGATATTCTGGTTTAGTGAAAAAAAACAATCTGAGATCAGACCATATTAAAAATGCTTATATTGTTAAAATGTCCATACCACCCAAAACAATGTACCAATTTAGTGGAATCCCTATCAATACAGAAGTGGCTTTTTCTTTTCTTTTCTTTTTTTTTTACAGAACTAGAATAAATAATCCTAACATTTATATGGAACCACAAAAATCCTGAATAGCCACATCAATCTTAAGAAAAAAGAACAAAGTTGAGGTATCATACTACCTGATATCTACCTATACTACAAGGCTACAGTAATCAAAACAACATGGTACTGGCATAAAAACAGACACATAGATCAATGGAACAGAATAGAGAGCCCAGAAATAAATCCATATATGGTCAATTAATCTATGACAAAGGGGGTAAGAATATATAATGGGGTAAAGACAGTCTCTTCAATAAAGCATGTTAGGAAAGCTGGACAGACATGCAAAATAAGGAAACTAGATCATTTTCTTACATCATATACAAGAATAAACTCAAAATGGATTTAAAATTTTAATCTAAGACCCAAAGCCATAAAACTCCTAGAAGAAAACATAGGCAGTAAACTATTTGACATCACTCTTTTTTTTTTTTCTTTACTGATTTTAGAGAGATAGAAAGTGAGAGGAAGAGAGAGATAGAAACATCGATTGGCTACCTCCTGAATGCTCCCCACTGGGGACTGGGCCCACAACCCGGGTATGTGTCCTGACCGGGAATTGAACCAGCGACCTCTTGGTTCATGGGTCGACTCTCAGCCACTGGGCCACACCGGCTAGACTGACATCACTCTTTCTTTTTTTTCCAGTGCAATCAAATGCATTTATTTTTTAGCTTAAGCAAGACAGGTGGTGAACAGATCCATAATGAAAATGCCACCCAGAGATTACCAGCTGGCCATGCAGACAGCCTAGGTGTGCAAAACCAAGTCATTTCTGATACCAGTGAGCAGTTTGGCTGTGATGTACCAGGCCAACCTGACTCTCTGGTGGTGGGGTATTTACAACCCATTCACCATCTCAGCTCAAAGCCACATATTAGTCAGAGGACCATCACCCTCACATCTGTCAAGTAAGTAGACAGCATGGCAAATAGCACTTTCATGGTTTAGTGGCCAATGGCACAACAGTGTGACCAGACACACAGACCAACACAGACATACACAAACGTCATCTCCATCATGCAGCTGATGACCTCCCTTACATTTCCTGGGGACAGGAATACCATGAGATATACCATTGACTGATACTCATTCTAGGAGAGGAGAGGCAGGGCTGTTCCCAGGTTTGAGCATGAGTGGCTACAGGTCCTCAGAAGAGCTATTTCAGCACAACCAACAAAAACGGTGTCCACAGTGACATGCAAGACAAGCGTCCTGACATCCTGGTAGACATTCAGGCCCCTGATGAAAGCTGAGCTCAGTTAAGGGTTGGGTGGATGGTACAAATATTTGGGGGTGGGAGGACAGGGTCCTACAATACGAAATAGGATCCAGTGCCTTAACTTATATAGCTTTACATATACACCAGACTTGTCTGGATACAAGGTCAGAAAGTCACAAAATATTAGAGCCGGGATAGAGCATTCACTCCAGAGTCCTCACCTTACAGGGAAAAAAACATGGCAGCCCAGAGAGCTAAAGCATATTGCTAAAGGCAGAGCCTGGCTTTGGCAGGCCCATATAGGAACTCAGAATGATAGTCCATTCAAGAATACTGACACCGAGTATGTGGCCAAGTTTCCCAACAACAAAGAAGGTGAGACAGGGTAAATACTTTATTCCCCAAAAAGCTCCAAATGTGTTTAAAGGCATAAAAACAGTTTAATCAGCTCTCTTCTGACAGGGCTGTCTTCTGTCTCTTTTTCTTTCTGTGTTTCTCTCTCTCTCTCTCTCTCTCTCTCTCTCTCTCTCTCACACACACACACACACACACACACACACACACACACACACACAGTTCTGGTGAATGGAGATTTCTTGCTACACAAACACAGCCCAACATGTTCAGGAAGACATATTACAGAGCATGTTTCTCAGTCCAGGTCTTTGTGTGAGGTCTGGGAAACTGGCTTTGTTTCTGGAAAGACATTATCTAGAACAACAGGTGGTCCTGAAATCAAAAGATCGTCATCCCTGAAGGAGGTGTTCTGGTCTGTGTTCACAAAGTTGGGGATGTGAAATTTCATGAGCCTGTTCAGCTCTTCCTCTGGCTGCCCGCTGCTTCTGATGACTTCCTGGAGTTGAACATACTGTCAAGGGCTGCAGTCTGGTGACAACCTTGGCCTTTTCCAAGTGTCCCACTTCGTTGATGTAGCAGTGGAAGAGGGACCTGGACTCCTCATTGCCCTGCTGAGAAAACACCTTATCTGGCTCCAGCGGTTTTCCAAAGTCTGACATGAAGCTGTTCATTCTGTATCTCTTCTCTGAAGACTCTGCATTGTCTTGGTGTAGGGCTTCTGTCTTGGTCAGCAAAGTCAGCACAAAAAACATGAAAATCACAAAGACTGCAAGACCAACCCAAAATCCAATCACAATAGAATCTGGATTCCCTTCCCCAACGATGTGCTCTCTCTCTCCTCTGAACACCATGGCATTTCTGTCTGTGCTTCTCCACGTGGGCTCTTCCTTGATCCGGTCTTGAGTAATAGTCATAACTGTACTGATATCACTCTTAATACTATTTTATTATATGCCTCCTTGCGCAAGGGAAACAAACAAAAAAATAAACAAATGGGACCACGTCAAATTTTTTGCATAGTGAAGAAAACCATCAACAAAATAAAAGATAACATGCTGAGTGGGAGAAGATATTCACTAATGATACATCTGATAGTGGGTTAATATCCAAAATATATAAGAAATTCATACAACTTAATACCAAAAAACAAACAATCCAATTTAAAAATGTGCAGAGTACCTGAATAAACATTGCTCCAAAGAGGACAACAGAAAACTTGCTCAATATTACTAATAATCAGGAAAATGCAAATTAAACCACAATGAGATTACCACCTCACACCTGTCAGAATGGCTATCATCAATAAATCAACAAACAACAAGTATTGGTGAAGAGGCGGAGAAAAGGAACCCTCCTGCACTGTTAGTGGGAATGCAGAACGGTGAAGCCACTGTGAAAAATAGTATGGATCTTACTCAAAAAATTAAACAGAACTACCATTTGACCCATTAATCCCACTTTTGGGCATTTACCCAAAGAAATCCAAAACACTAATTCAAAAAGACATATGCACCCCTATGTTAATTAAAACATTATTTACAGTAGCCAAGATATGGATGCAATCTAAGTGTCCAATGACAAATGCATAAAGATGATGGTACATGTATACAATGAAATATTAGCCATAAAAAGGAAGATATCTTGCCCTTTTCAACATCATGGATGGACCCAGAGGGTGTTATGTTAAGTGAAATAAGTCAAACAAAGAGAGAAAAATACCATATAATTTCATTTATATGTGAAAGCTAAAATCAAAATAAACAAAACAGAAACAAACTCATAGATACAGAGAACAAAATGATGGTTCCAGATGGGAGGGGAAGGGTGAAAAAAGAGAAGGGATTAGGATGTACAAATTGCTAGTTATAAAAACAGTAATGGGGATACAAAGTACAACATAGGGAATATAGTCAATAACATTGCAATAACTTGTATGGTGTCAGATGGGTACTAGACTTATCAGGGTGATCACTTCATAACTTATATAAATGTGTAATCACTATGTTGTACACCTAAAACTAATATAATATTGTGTGCCAATTATAATTGAAAAGTGAAAAAAATTTAATACTCACAAAATTAAAGTTACCAAAATGCTCACATTTATTGTTAACTGTATAGAGGAAATGAAAAGATACCCTTTGTCTTTCTTTTTGACTTGGAGCTGACAACTTTAGACATAAAATAATTTCTATATTAATAAATTAATTTTATTTCTCTTTGATTTACTTTTTGTTTCTGGAAAGACATTAAGCTAGGGTGAGGAGCATTTATTAGATGGGCATCCTGAACACACTGTACAGAATCTGCATTCATTCTTCCCTTAACTTTCCATGAGCAAGTGAAGATTGCTCCTTCAAATTCCACACCTACCAGTTATTAGCTACATGATCATGGGCAAGTCTGAATCTCTAAATCCTTTAGTTTTTTCACTCATTTAAGGAGGGGTAATAATATGTATCTCTGGAATGATATGAAGTTTAGAAAACCGAATGTATGGGAAAACACCTAGAGACTAAGCATAGTCCTTGGTGCACGTTAGACTAATGAGTGAATGGGAGAAGTCAGAGATGAGTCCAGTCCCCATTGCCCACAGGTTAAAATCTGTATATTCAGCTGGGTATTCAGTGTTCTGGAAAATCTGCTCCTCTCCACGGTCTAGTCCTTTTTCCACAACTGCCCTGCTATAGTCATTGTCCAATACATCTTGAATTTGCCCAAGTTCATGTCTCTGTCTGTGCTATGCCCACCACCTTTCAGCTTCCATTTGCCAAAATTCTACCTGTCTCTCAAGGGCCTCAAATCCCACTGTCTCCACGAATCTTAGGAAACTCACCTTCTCCTCCTCTAATCTCTCGTCCTTGCTGTCTAGAGCACTCCTGGAAATGTAACCCATGAACCACTCATTGCCTCAACAGACTGCAAGCTCCTGCAAAGCAGAGGCCATGCATACAGTAGCCACCTCTGTGCACCACAGAACATGGTGCCTTGCCAAGAGTAGGTGCTGAATAGACTCCGGATTGACTGAATGCACAATTTCTCACCCTGACCCTGTTGTGCTCTTGGAAAAAAACACTTTGCCTCTTTCCGTCTCAGTTGACTCAACTGTGAACAGAGGATAACAGCACGGATGTACTCCACAGGTGTGCTGTGAAGAATAAACCAATGACTGAAAAACAATTTGAAAATGTAAAATGAAATGCTATATATAAATGATACATAATCAAAATCATTTCCCTGTGTTATGTTTTATATGCCTCTATATCTCATAATCCTTTGTAGTTGTCAGAATTTCACAGATGTAATAACAACCACATTAGCACCTAAATTCTCTTAGGTAATAAATGATTGTGTGTATTATAGCTTGTAGCTACTTTTCCCTGGCATGCTTACATGTGAATCTGTCATAATTTGGGCTATTCATAATAACTAGTGATACAATTCATTTCTAAGGGATAATCCTCTTTTCCCTCTTTTTTTAGCTAGCCAGTTATAATTCCCATATTGTTGCCTCAATGAAACTAACTTCCATTAAACCCCAAATCCAGATGTTATTTAGAAGGCCACATCAGAGTTTACAGTCTGAGACCTGGAAAGAGGTTTGAGGTATTGAAGCACTACCTGTTTTCTATGGCCCAAATTCTGAATCCCTCATTTACTTTGTTGTAATGTATGTGCTACCAAGTGCTGATTTCCTTGGTACCAGAAAAGATTAGATCTCCCCACATGAAAGCAAGGCAATCCTAGTTTAAAATGCTATTTTCTTGTCCTGGCCAGTGTGCTCAAAGTTTAGAGCTTTGGCCAATGTACCACACCCCAAAGGGTCACTGGTGTGATTCCTGGTCAAGGACATGTATCTGGGTTGCAGGTTCAATCCCTGGCTATGGTTGGGTCACTTATGGGAGGCAACCAATTGATGTATCTCTCTCACATTGATGTTTCTGTCTCTCTCTCTTTCTTTTTCCACTCAACTTCCTCCCTCCCACTATCTCTAAAACTCAATGAAAATATATCCGCGGGTGAGGGTTAGCAAAAAAAAAAAAAGCTATTTTCTTTCTTAATGTGTTCAAGAAAGTAGTTGACTATAAAAAAATTAAATTTCTTGAAATATCTCCAATACCAATAGAATAGTTCTTATACATAGACAGAAACTCTGAAGAGATAGCAGCAATATCATAGGATGGTCATGAGGATCAAGTGAGTCATTAGATGAACAGTGCACAGCACACAGTAAGTGTTCAATAACTGTTAGGGTTATTATTTTCAGCAGAAGGCCCACTATGAGCCAGATCCTGTACTAGGAGTTACATACAGCTTCTTGCTTGAGATTTATAACAAGCCAAGGAGGAAAACCTGATCACCTTCCACTTCCCACCCCATTTGGCTTGAAAAAGCTAAGCAACTTATCCAACTTAACTCACAGTTAGGGAGCATTGGAAGCAAAGTCTAATCCTCAGTCTATATTGTTTCTAGAGCCCATATTCTTTGTCCTGTTGCTTAGAACACCCTACTCTTTTTTAATTTATCTTTATTGTTGAATGTATTACAGATGTCCCTCTTTTTTCCCCCTTGACTCCCTTCCTCCACAATCACAGCCCCCTCTTGCTTTCCTCACACTATTGTCTGTGTCCATTGGTTATGCATATATGCATGTAAGCTCTTTGGTTTCTCTCTTCTCGCCCCACTTCCCCCCTTCCATCTGAAGTTCATCAGTCTAATAACCAATTTGTACTTCCTAATCATTTCATCTTTTTCAATCAACAAAAAGTTTGTTGTATCTATGAGTCTGTTTCTGTTCTGCTTGTTCATTTGTAGATTCAATTGTTGATAGATATGTACATATTGCCATTTTATTGTTCATGTTTTTTTATCTTCTTCTTCAAGAAGACCCATCAACATTTCATATAACAATGGTTTAGTGGTGATGAACTCCTTTAGCTTTTTCTAGTCTGGGAAACTCTTGATATGTCCATTGATTCTAAATGATAGCTTTGCAGGATAGAGTAATCTTGGTTGTAGGTCACTGCTTGTCATCGCTTTGAATATCTCTTGCCACTCCTTCCTGGCCTGCAAAGTTTCTTTTGAGAAATAGGCTGACAGCCTTATGGGAGCTCCATTGTAGGTAACTAACTGCTTTGCTCTTGCTGCTTTTAAGATTCTCTCTTTCTCTTTAATCTTTGACATTTTGATGATTACATGTCTTGGTGTGGACCTCTTTAGGTTCATCTTATTTGGGACTCTCTGCTTCCTGGACTTGTATGTCTGTTTCCTTCACAAAGTTAGGGAAATTTTCTTTCAATTATTTTTCTTTTTTCTTTTTTTCCTATTTATTTATTTATTTATTTATTTATTTATTTATTTATTTATTTTAAATCATTATTGTTGGATGTAAAATGTATTATAGATGTTCCACATTTTTCCCCCATTGACCCCCTCCTCCCCACTCCCGCCCCCTTCCCACCTTTTCCCACACTATTGTCTATGTCCATTGGTTATGCATATAAGTTCTTTGGTTTATTTCTTCCCCCCCCCTTTCCCTTTGAGGTTTGTCAGTCTAGCAATGAATTTCTACTTCTTAATCCCTTCACCTTTTTCACCCATTCTCCCAACCCCCCTCCCATCTGGCAACCAACAAAATGTTCTCTGTATCTATGAGAATGTTTCTGTTCTACCTGTTTGTTTGTAGATTCCATTGTTGATAGATATGTATTCATTGCCATTTTGTTTGTTCATATATTATCTTTTTCTTCAAAAAGACCCTTCATCATTTCATACAATAACGGTTTGGTGGTGATGAACTCTTTTAACTTTTTCTTGTCTGGGAAACTCTTTATATGGCCATCAATTCTGAATGACAGCTTTGTAGAATAGAGTAATCTTGGTTGTAGGTTCTTGCTTTTCATCACTCTGAATATTTCTTGCCACTCCCTTCTGGCCTGCAAAGTTTCTCTTGAGAAATCAGCTGACAGCCTAATGGGAACTCCCTTGTAGGTAACTAGCTGCCTTTCTCTTGCTGCTTTTAAGATTCTCTCTTTGTCTTGAACCTTTTGCATTTTGATGATGATGTGTCTTGGTGTGGGCCTCTTGGGGTTCATCTTGTTTGGGACTCTCTGTGCTTCCTGGACTTGTATGTCTGTTTCCTTCACCAAGTTAGGAAAGTTTTCTGCCATTATTGTTTCAAACAGGTTTTCGATTTCTTGTTCTCGCTCTTCTCCTTCTGGCACCCCCAAGATGCGAATGTTGGCACGTTGAAGTTGTCCCAGAGGCTCCTTACACTATCCTCATTTTTTTGGATTCTTTTTTCTTTTTGCTGTTCTGATTGGGCATTTTTTGCTTCCTTATATTCCAAATCGATGGTTTGCTCCTTGGATTTACGTACTCTACTATTGAATCTTTGTAAATTCTTCTTTATTTCAGTTAATGCCTCCTTCAATTCTAACTGTGTATCCATGATTTCTGACTGGTCCTTTTTTATGCTCTTGAGGCCCTCCCTAAGTTCACTGAGGTTCTCACTAAGTTCATTGAGCATCCTTATAAGCAGTATTTTGAACTCAGTATCTGTTAGGTTGCTTATCTCCATTTCACTTAGTTCTTTTATTGGGGTTTTGTTCTGTTCTTTCATTTGGGACCTGTTTCTTTGTCTTCTCATTTTGGCTGCCTCCCTCTGTTTGTTTCAGTGTATTACTTAATGAGAGGTATGGGGCTCACTGAAACCAGATGCTGCTCGTTTGAAAGAATTTAGGAAAAACCTGAAGCAGGATCCAAGACAGGCCAATCCTATGGTTAAGCAAGTGGCAACAGCTTGGGTGGGTTTGAAAGTTGGGTGGGTTTGAAAGTTGGGTGGGGTGGGGTGGGGCGGGGCCTCAGGGAGTCACCAGTGCCGGGCTACCAGTGTGAGCCAGGTTGCTGGAGTCCCAGATATGGCGACTGTCTGCCGCCCCCAGGAAGGGCTCACCAAAGGAACAAAGGCCTCTGAGAGCACGTTGGTCCCGGAGAAAGCCCCCTCTCCAGCCCTCGCTCTAGTGCCAAACAGCTCAGTTCTTCCCTGTATGACTCTGGTGCCTTTCAAGCTTAGAGGGAGAGAGTCCAGTAAGTTCGTGCGTGGGCCCTTTAGGGAGCTGCCTGGGGCTCCAGCCGTGTCAGCTTCCCTGAGCCTCAGTTCCCACTGGTTTTTCCAGCCAGAAGTGATGGGGACTTCTATTCCTGGCACTGGAACCCTGAGTGGGGCACCTCAGTCCTCAGGAAGGACCTTCCCAGCCGAGGTATCCTCCTGATTTTTATCCACCACACTTGGGTGTAGGACCAGCCTGTCACGCCGCCGCCCCTCCTACCAGTCTGGATGTGGCTGCTGCTTTAATTTCGTAGTTGTAGGACTTCCATTCAGCTTGATTTCGGGCGGTTTTGAATGATGGTTGTTCTGTAGTTTAGTTGTAACTTTGATGTGGTTGTGGGAGGACGCGATACTGCGTTTACCTATGCTGCCATCTTGACCAGAATTCCTCTCAATAATTTTTTCAGATAGGTTTTCAATTTCTTGCCTTCTCTCTTCTCCTTCTGGCACTCCTATGATGAGAATATTGGTACGCTTGAAGTTGTCCCACAGACTCCTTATACCACCCTCATTTTTTTATTCTTTTTTTGCTGTTCTGATTGGGTGTTTTTTGCTTCCTTATATTCCAAATTGATTGGTTGCTTCTTGGCTTCACCTACTCTACTATTGATTCCCTGTAAATTATTCTTTATTTCAATTAGTGTATTCTTTATTTCTGACTTGTTCTTTATGATGTTCTTGAGGCCCTCACTAAGTTCATCGAGCATCCTTATAAGCAGTATTTTGAACTCTGCATCTGTTAGATTGCTTATCTCCATTTCATTTAGTTCTTTTCCTGGAGTTTTGTTCTATTCTGTCATTTGGGACATGTTTCTTTGTCTCCTCATTTTGGCTGCCTCCCTGTGTTGGTTTCTATGTATTAGGTAGAGTTTCTATGTCTCCTAGGCTTCCTAGGGTGGCCTGTTGTAGTAAGTGCCCTGTCTAGTGGCATAGCCTCCCTGATCACCCAGCTAGACTCTTGAAGTGCATTCCTCATGCTTTACACCTTTCTGTTGTAATTGAGTCTTTATTGCCATTGGCACATCAGTGGGAGGGTTTTACTCAGGCTGATCAGCTGCAAGGACGGGCTGTGCCCACTAACCCAACCTCTGACTACCTTGGATGATCAGCTGTGCAGGAGCTCACCACACAGAGCAAGGCTTACTTCAGCAAGGCTCTGGTACCCCATGAGTCCAGTCCTTGAGTGTGTCACTTGTGGAGGTGGTTGGGTGGTAGTGCTTCAACGTGGTCTGAAGCTGTCCACTGGATGTGCTGGCTCTGGGGCAAGGTCAGCCACTGCCTGTGTTCTATCTGGGGCCACTAGGCATGAGCTACAAAGTGATCTGCAGATGGCTGCTTCTTGTGCTGGGCTTGGAGGTACCCAGGTGAAGCTAAGCTGTGAACCAAGGCAGGCTGATTCTATTGCCAGGGCTGGGGCCACTTAGCGAGAGGTATGAGGCTTTCTGTGGCCAGATGCTGCTTGTTTGAAAGAATTTAGGAAAATCTGAAGCAGGAGCCCAAACAGGCCAATCCTATGGTAAAGCTACTGGGAACAGCTTGGGTGGGCCTGAAAGTTGGGTGGGGCAGGGCCTCAGAGAATCATCAGGGCAGGGCAAACAGTGTGAGCCAGGTTGCTGGAGTGCCAGATACAGTGCATGTCTGCCTGCCCTTTGGGGGAAGAGCTCACCAAAGGAACAATGGCCTCCACCAGCATGTCTGTCCAGGAGTAAGCTGCCTCTCCAGTCCTCACCCCTATGCCAAACAACTCAGTTCTTCCCCGTATGTCTCTGGTGCCTTTCAAGCTGTCTCCCCAATGCTGGATCCCAGAAGGAGTGAGTCCGAGTAAGTTCATGCGCGGGTCCTTTAAGAGGAGCTTCCTGGGGCTCCAGAAGCCTCAGCCTCCCTCAGCCTCAGTTTCCACTAGTTTTTCTAGCCAGAAGTGATGGGGACTTCTCTTCCTGGCACTGGAACCCTGAGCTAGGTGCCTGCTGTGGGACGGGGACCCCTCACTCCTCAGGGAGGACCTTCCCAGCCAAGGTGTCCTCCTGATTTTTATCCGCCACACGTGGGTGTGGAACCAGGCTGTCCATGCCTCCACCCCTCCTACTAGTCTTGGTATGGCTGCTTCTTTAATTTCATAGTTGTAGGACTTCCATTCAGCTCAATGTCAGGTGGTTCTAAAGGATGTTTGTTCTATAGTTTAGTTGTAATTTTGATGTGGTTGTGGGAGGAGGCGATACCGCGTTTGCCTATGCCACCATCTCTACTGGAAGTCCCCTACTCTTATTTTTAACTTAAGTTGGAAGTCCATTTTCCACCCTGAGCACTTGATTGTCCTTTTTGTTATGAATTAAGAGTATTTTTTTTATCTCTTCTGGTGGACTTCTGACTAATTTGTCTAGTTTTATATCAGGCCATTTTCCCAAGATCATTCTAGACTTTCATCAGACTTGTTTTCACATAGTGGCATCCATTTTTAAGTTCAATGTACAGTAGTTTTTCTTCTGGGGCGTGTAGAAGAAAAATCCAACATTTTTGTGACATAGAAGCTTTCCTTCCCCATCCATTTTTTTTTTTTTTTTATCCTCACCCGAGGACATTTTTGCATTTATCTTCAGATAGAGCAGGAGGGAGAGAAGGGGGAAGAGAGAAAGAGAGAAACACCCATGTGAGAGAGACACATCGAGTGGTTGCCAACCACACGACCCCAACTGAGGCCTGGGACAAACTGCAACTGAGGTATGTGCCCTTAGCGAGAACCGAACCCAGGACTTTCTTGTCCACGGGCCGACACTCTAACAACTGAGCCAAACCGGCCAGGACCCCATCCATTTTTGTTATCATATTTTTATTTAGTTGAACTTGGGACAATATGACTCTCATATGGGGCAGTTGCATTGTCATCCGAATGCAATGAGATATCTGTTTTGTGAGTGGTATCACCCTGGTTGCAGATATTGTGCCAGAGTAATCTCTCCATTACAAAAATATTTTCTAGTTGTGGTGTAAACACCATATTTTAATTTGGCAAAAACACCTACCTGGTATTTTGTAACTTGAACAGCAATTAGTATTTCCAAGTACCTTATCATGAGTTATCTCTCCTACCTCTGTGAAGTTAATCAGAAATATCACTACAGTTTCACAGATGGAAAACTAAGGTAAGGGAAGGTTAATGGCTTGCTCAAGGTCTTAGAATGAACTCATAGCATAGCTGGTATTAGAATCTGCTGCTTCTGATTGCATTTCTTTCCTAAGATCTTTAGCTCAACCTGTTCAAATTCTGAATAATTTTCAAAGTGAATATATGTTGAGAAAGGTGGTAGAAATAGGAAAAGAAAAGCACTATTCAGTTAAGTAAAGCTTCCAAAACATTTGGAATCAAAGAATAAAAATTGTGAGGGCCCTTTTCTCCCATTTCCTTTATAGAATGAAAGGACAATAATCCAATGAGATTAAAATAAATAGAAATTGCAAGCATAAAGAGGGATTGTTCAGATCACACTATTTTCCAATTTCAACATAATTTTGTTCTCCTTTTCAGCAGTCAGTACAGCTATAAATGCCATGCCTTTGAAGTGCTTTGTAGCTATTATACTGTGTCCCCCTTAAACAGATAAACTCAGTGGACTTATTCTGCCATTGCTGTTTTATGGGTCAAAGACGCAAGGATATACAGAGGTTAAGTGACTGCTAGAAGCACTCACCATGGCTGCTACTCACATTAGAACCCAGGGCTCCTATCAGTCATGCCCTACTGAACTTTAGGTTTCAAAATTTTGTTTTCCTGTCAGAGATAGGTAAGAGTGCCTGAAGGCCAATTTGCTCACTATGTACAAAGGGACCAGCCCTGCTTTCATGGTCCCTCCTCGATGTTATTCCTAAGCCATTCCACAAAAATTGCTAATCCTTTAAGGGTAAAAAAATTCCTTTGGGATAACAGGTAAAACAAAACATGACTTTCACATCCAGATTCCCATAGTTTTTCCCTTTGTTTCACACAGATAGGACTATATTGAGCTCTTGGAGAAGCAACAGATCTCATTTTCCCTTGTAGAATATGGGGATGGCCCAAACTCAAGAGATTGTCAGGGGGACTGGCAACCAAAGGAATAAGTCTGTGTCCCAGTGATAAGCTCTTGTAAAACACCAATTACAACAGAAGATAGTGTGGAAATACGAACTCAATCTAGTCGTGCTCTGTCTTTTCCATGTCATCCACTTTATAAGAGACAATGAGACCAGTTACTTATCCAAGAGCCCATACACATTCATGTCTACAGTCGTCCCTTGCCGCTTTGTGCTTCGACTTTCCTCGGCTTCACTCTACCGCGGTTTTATCAAATATAGTATAGCATTTGAAAAACCGCCATAGAGTGAAGCCGTGAAAGTCGAAGCGCAAAGTGGCAAGGGACGACTGTATATAAATACGGAATCCTACTTGGCGGAATTTCATTTATTGCGGTAGAGTCTGGAACTGATTAACCATGATAAATGAGGGCTGACTGTATGTGAAACAAACAGAAAACTTTGGAAATTGAGGCATGAAAGTTACTTGTTTAGTTATAGCTTCTTTCATAAAAAGAAACTTCAGCCCTGGTTGGTTAGAGTGTTGTCCCAATACGCCAAAGTTGTCGGTTTGATTCCCAGTCAGGGCACATACAAGAATCAATGAATGCATAAATAAGTAGAACAACAAATTGCTGTTTTTCTCTCTCTCTCTCTCAATACATTTTTTTAAAGGTCCTATTTTTTTTTTCATAATCTCATAGAAATACTGTACTATAGCAAGTACATTGAACAGCCAGTGTTTGGGTCCTATTACCAAGGTGATTTTTAAAATAATCATTGGTATCTGTAAAAAACCTTCATAGAATATTAATATGATAAAAACGGATGGCAAACTTATTCTCTAGTTATATCCAGGAGTGGAAGAAAAAAGCCAAGAAATGTATTTTTCCCTTCACCCCCAAACCTGACCTGGGCAGAGACCTGGTATATATTTAATTCATGTGGTCTACATCTAATTTCTTGTTGACAAAGGCCATTCTCCCAGGCCACTCAGCACTAAGCAACTGTTGGAACTGAATGATCTACCTTGCCTGTACCAGTCATTTGATTCACTGGATGAGGGTTTAAATTTGCACAATTTCTGCATCACTAATCAAACTTCCAGGGCCTACTAAAAACTGTCCAGACTCTGATTTTTTTTTTCTTTCTTTATTGATGTTAGAGAGAGAGAGGAAGGGAGAGAGAGATAGAAACATAGATGAGAGAGAACATTGATTGGCCACCTCCTGCATGCTCCTCACTGATGATCAGACCCACAATCTGGGCATGTGCACTGACCAGGAATTGAACTGGTAACCTCTTGGTGCATGGGTCAATGCTCAACCACTGAGCCACACCAGCCGGGTGACTCTGATTTTCTTGACCTTTTGACAGCCTGCCCTATTTATGGACCTTTCCCCTATTGAGACAGGGAGCTGAGGAGACACAATTTGAAATACAATCCAAACCAGAGCTCACCTTCAGAGCTGCAGCCTTCCCTGTTGGAAGGGACCATTTCACTCCATTTTAGCCAGGTGCTGTTTGTCTTTTTTCTTGCCAATGACCCTCATCAGAACCTGCACATGAGAGGTGAGTTATAATGCAGGCAGGTCCTTATAGGGGCCAGGCAGCCACTGAAATAAATACCTGTGGAGATCCATATTCCCTCACACATATTTCCTGAATAGTTACCCACACTGAAGGTGTGTGTCAGGACACCAGGAAGCTGGCTTGACCCTTTTCCTGCCATGTATACCTTCATTTCACTAACATTGGTTGGGTGTCTACCTATGGAAGATGCGGTTCCAGGCACACCGAGGCCACTACCCATCCACAGCTTACAGTTCAGGGCTTACTAACAGCCTATGCTTCAGATTGGAAAGCAACAGCCAACCCTTTGCTTTTTTACTATACCCACAGCCCCGTTGGGTGCTGCAGCCACAAACTTTAAAACCAGCTCAAGGGCTGAACTCACAAGGCTTCTTCGGGGTTGCTCAGCGGCAACTGACCCGCGGAGCTCAGACGCCCCGCACACCCGCCACCACGGAGGTCTCTGAGTTAGGTGCGGGGACTCTCGAAGGGAAAGGGAGGCGAACGTGTAGAGTGGAACAGATGTGACGCTCGGAGGCGTTCCTGCCTTCGAAGATGGGCAGTTCTGGCCCCTCGGGTGGACCGAAGCAGTAGGAGCCACCCTGCGGATGCCAGTCCCGCAGGACCTCTGGACCCGAAGCAAGGTCTTGCGGGTGGAAGGAGGGTCTTGCGGGTGGCATCGAGTGCCCGAGCCTCCCTTTAGCCCCGAGGGACGAGAGTGCCGGGCGCCTTGTGTCGAGAAGGGAACCTGGGTGCCTGGTGAGGTCCCCGCTGCCGGCGGTGTGGCGGGCAGGCGTGTGGAGGGACGTGTAATGAACTTGAGGTGTCGGAGTTTTGTTTCGGGGATAACCACCAGACCTCAATGGGAATGTTTTCCGGGGAGCCCGCAGCTCCCAGTTCCGAGCCCAGGCCTTCACGGGTGGCTGGGTGACCCGGCCCGGGACTCACCCTCTTTGGGTGTTGGTTTCCCCGGACTGCTGGGGCTGCTTTGAAGCCGCCAAGTTCCGCGCCTCCTGCAGGCGCCAGGTGTGGGTGTTGTCTAGTCGGTCTGGGCCGCGCTGCGGTTGGGTTTCTCGCAACACAGCGAAAAGATTCACGGAGGCTCCGGGCCTTTCTCAACCTTCCGAGCCGCCACTGGCCTCCGGAGGGACCGGGGTCCAGCCACTTCCCTCAGAGGGACCTGGGTCCAGCCACAGCCGCACCCACCCCCACTACCCAGGCCCTTTACCACAACCAACTTGCCAGCCGCCCGGGGTCTGCCCTCCAGTCCTCGGCTGCGGCGATTGGGCCGTGGCGGCGGGGCGGAGTCCCGGGCTCAGCACCGCCCTCTGCCTCCCCTGGCCCTGGCGCCACTGCGATTGGCTGCGGGATCCACCAGTCTCGGGTTGGGGCGTCCCGCCCTGCGGGCCGACCCTAGGCTGGCCCCGCCCCCCGGCCGGTCCCGCCTCCCTCTGGAGCCGGGTCTCCTCAGCCCCCGCGGTCCGTCCGCCTCATTCGCTGAGCAGGTCCATGAATTGTCAGAGCGCTCTGGGGGCTGCTGAGCCGGGCGGCCGCCGGGCTTGTCTTCGTTCTGAGGTGCCTGCCTGAGCCGATCTGCCCCGGTCCGCTAGGGCGACAGCAGTCACTGTTTCGGGGCAACTTGGGAATCAAGACCCGCAGCAGAGGCGTTGGTTTTCGATCGGGACTCGGCGACCAGGGTGAGTGCTCGGCGCGCAGGCGAGCGGCTCCTCTCGGAGCTGTTCGCGAGCTGGGGACTGGACGCGTCCTGCGCGTTGGTCCGTCCGTCCGGGGGTGGCCGCTGTGGGCCGGTCGGGGCTGGGAGGGATTTACTGGGTGCCAGAATCCCGACTCCCGAACTTCTTGTTTTGGAGCGTCGCAACTCGCCCGGGACGCGACTCCGCGTTTCCGCGAACTTGGCGCGTTGTAATTGTCGCCGTGAGGTGGGCCCAGGGGCGCGTCCCTTGGCTCCCTGCGGCGGCGCGACACGCCGGCCTGGGTGGCCTCTGTGCCCAGGTGCCTAGGTGGCTTGCCGACGGGGTGGTGCGGCGTGACAAGCCCGCATCCGCTTCTGATCTGTAGCCCCAGCTGATCGTCGGGTTGCGGTGGGTCTCCAGCGGTCGGAGAACTTCAGCGACCGGCCCGGTTCTGTAGCTGGGGCTTCAGGGCTTTGCAGTGTTTGAAAGGAAAGGACAGTGCGGATATTAAACTTTGGGGAGTAATTACTTGCTACTGGCACTTGAATCCGCATCCCTCGCGAGGTGCTCAGACTCGACAGCACCTGCAAGGTGTGTCGGAAGACGTCGTTAGGACCAGGGGGCAGCTACTGTCTGCCCCGGTGCCCAGAGCCCCGAGAATACCAGACCAGATCGCGAAAAGAGCCACCAGGCTGGTCGGTGTTGGCTTGAGCACCTTGTGTTTAAGTGATGAAGTTGTGACAGGAACTGACAACAGGATTTAAGGTTAAACCTGACACTTGTGACTCAGTCGGGGACAGACTTTTTTTTTTTTTCTTTTTAAACCCTAATAAGGAGTAAAAGCAGCTAGTTTTTCTGAGGGCAGTTACATACATGTGTTTTATATTATGTGTGGACTAAACAGAATTGAATACAATATTTCCTTGCAATTCTTATGTGATGTGAAAAAGAGCTAATTGAGAGTACTTGGGTTGGAGACTCGGGTCTGGAATTTGGGGATATTTTGATCTTTGAAAATACATAAAAATGTTCAGATATATAGCTATCCATGTGTGTACATGCATATGTAGATGTGCATATGTGTGTATGTACATGCGTGTGTGTATAAAATAGATAGGTGAATGGAGTAGAAATATATGGAGAAGGAAGCAACCTTGAACTTCCCTTGGGTGGTGAGATGGACCCTCTGATCTGTGGGGTGTATAATGAGTGTGTGTAAGCATGTCTGGATCTGCCTGGTCTGTCTGGGTCAGTGTATGTCCATGAACTTTACAAGCATTCAGTTCAATATCACTTGGTGCAGATTCCACGTTCCTATTTTACAGCCCAGCAGCCGCCAGCTGGCCCATCTGTTAAAACATAACATGTACACTTCAGTGGGAGCCCTAGGATGGAGCGTGGGTAGGGGACAACCCTTAGTAGAGACAACGTGCTACAAATAAAGCCTGCCTCTCAAGTTCTATTTCCATTCAGTGTTCAGCCTCAACGAATATGTGATTTGGGCGAGGAAGAAAAAGAGTGTTTGACTCTTCAGAAACGGCAAACCACATTTTGCAAAATAATTATAGACGTGATTTGGGAAAGGGAAGTTTATGAGAGAAAAAATAAAATCCTTCTAGAAAAGAAATGTGACGCTTGTCACATCACCATGCAACATTGGTTTACGGCTTTGCAGTAGCATGTATTTCAGAAACTGTGTTTTTGTTTTGTGGTTTTTGCTTCTTAAGAGAATGCATTACAACTGAATTGTTTTGCACCCCCCCAAAAAAAATCCTTAATAGAAGTAAACAAAGCTTTATTGCAGAGGCTATTTAATCTATTAGAGTTAAAACTGCCTTACTAATTCTAATGAAACATGTTTTTAGGAATTTATAACTTTGATATAAATTCATAATCAGCCTAATCACTAGTTGCAATGGTTTACAATTTATAGTTTAAAAAATAATAAAAAATAAACCTTTATCACAGAAATTCTGATGAGTAAAAGGATAAGGGAGGGGTTTAACAGTTTAATAAGTTCCTGTAGCCAAATGACTGATATTTAAAAAAATTATAAATTCCTCTAATAGCATACTTATTTTTGGTGACAAAATAAAGGCAATATTTCTTTGTGAACCATAGTTGATATTTTCCCAATAGTGTTATACTCATAATTATATTTTAATAATGGTATCCATTATATGTTGCAGAATAAACTGAAATGTTTCTTAAGAACTCATCACAAGAAGTATTGTTTTCATTTTTATAGTACTTAAACATTTTAGCGAAAATATGCAAATCCCTAATCTGTGAGTGTCTTTAAATTTCTAATGGACTACATAGACATAATAATTCTCCTGCCTTAATATGGATCATCCAAGTCAACTGGGTTGCTCCTTAGAAATTCATTTCATGCGTTGGATTCCAGTCGTTGGGATTTGAGTTTGAGGTGGGGCTTAGGAATCTGCTTTTTAACAAGCACCCCCAAGTGATTCTTGATATAAAAGAACAATATAGTCTGTCAGTTGATTTAACAAAATTTTTTTCAGAATTTCCAGGTGGCATTTACTGGCCTTGTGAAATTTATAAGTAATGCTTTAATTCTCTGTCCTCAACAATGGCACCTTTTGTCCTGTGTTCAGAAGTGTTTTTGGAAGCCTCAGCTATTTCTATTCCAGGTTAACCCCAATCCTACAGAAATCTGCCGGGAAAGCAAGGTAATTTAAGACGCTTTTCCCCAGTCTTAGTCCCTCCATTCTCTACTCCAAGTCCAGTGGGTCCCTGGGATGCTCCAGGATGACTTTGCCAGTCCTAACTTACGTTGCTGAGAATTTTTCCTTGGAAGGTAGAAGAATCCTAGCCCTTGAGAGCCACCTTTGACATTTTAAAGCTGTTCCAGGCTAGGGGTAATACTGACTTATCTGAGATTGAGGATCTTCTTGGCAAGCTGTAGCTGGTTTGCCTCTTCATCAGGAGTGTCCCAAGCCAACAGCCCAGAGGCTCAGGGAGTCTTATTTTCTGAACGTCACCTTTAAAGTATTTTGAGCTGTCCAGTTAATTTTCTCAGCATCAGAGAGTGATGGATTGTAAATTGATTGCCATCTCTCCTTACAAATCAGTATAAATTTAGATTTATTAATTATTGCCAATTTGTTTTTTTATGTATAGTTCGATACTGATGTTTGCATTCAGTTCTCCCATTTCATACTGGCATAATTCTCAGTTTAAGACTCCTAGGTAAGGTTTAAAAGAGAAAGGCTCTATGAGAAGTTGTTGCCATTCCCTCTTTCTACCATCCAAGCACCTTAAAAACAAAATGACTTCTCAGAGGTCAGCAGTGTCCCGAATATTTACTTCCCTGATGACAAAAGGATGTGGGTAGGCTGGGAAACTGAACTTGGATTGTTCCAGGCCACTGAATCATTACAGGAACTTTTACAGAGCAATTTCTGTCTTAAGGAGCACTTGACAGGCATGTTTATAGGTTGCTTATCTTAACAATCCTTTGAGTCTGACGATTTTCTCCCCCACTTTGTTACAGATGAGCAAACAGCAACCACAAAAGGATAATAATATTTAGATCCTATCTTTCATACCAATAACTGAAAAGTTAGCCTTGTGTTTTGAATTATTGTTATTTAGCATCCTGGTGAGATGATAAAGTTCTGCTTAGTCATTTATATCATCTACAGGTTTTTCTCTTTGAAGTTTTTTTTTTTTATTTTTTTTTATTGACTATGACCTTGGTGGTTAGTATAAAGCTAACCACCATATATGATCATTGGCTCAATGACCCTGACCTTAACCAGCCAGCCTTGACCCACAATGGCAAATAATTGCTAAAGGTCACAGAGTACAATGGCAGTAAAGCCTATATGTAGAATGTTTTTGACTAATATTTTAGACCTGTATTATTTGCCTGTTGAGTCATGCTCCTAATCATGTTTTTAGGCTGGCAGAATAGAGTTGCTTATATTTCACTTGACCAGCTTCTGAGTGATTGGATGGACCTAGAAAATTTTAAAAACCTAAGATATCATTTCAGCCCCTGATTATACAGTGGGGCCGATTTGTACCTAGTTAAAAACAGTAGAATGCTACTTTTCTTGAAACTGGGTCATAGGTCATTGCTGCTTCTAAGCAACAATTCTACAATTCTAGTTTTGTTTTGTCTTTTTGTTTCTGTTTTGGGTGGGTTTTGTTTGTTTTGACCATAGCATACTTGTGGCAAAAAGAATTTGACAAATTCTTTTCAAGTTTTGACCCTTCTTTACATATCCTTATTCCCATGGGAAAAAAAAGCTATTCATGAAAAATTCACTTTTCAAGTCCATCTGCCTTTGTTTGTTGGTTTAAATATTTTTATTGATTTTTAGAGAGAGAGGAAGGGAGAAGGGCAGAAAGAGAGAGAGAAGCATCAATGCTAGAGCACTGGCTCCTGCACGCCCCCTACCAGGGATCGCACGCACAACCAGGGAAAGTGCCCTTCCGGGAATGGAACTGGTAACCTTTTGGTGCACAGGACAACACCCAACCAACTGAGCCACACAGGGCAGGGCAGACTGCCCTTGTAACAGCTCCTAATGCTAAAGTTTAGCCCTAATTCTTCTCTAAAATTCTTCTTAAACTCCTACCTTCACTTTGTGGGGTTTTTTTTCTTTTGCGTCCAATAACATCTAATATAGAACAGGTATTGAAATGTAGAAGTTTTACATTAGCTTTAACTTTGTGGATTTAACTATAACAACAGTAAGAAAAAGTAGAAAGAAGGATAATATTAAAGTCATGTTGATAAGTGTATCACATTAGAGAATCCCAGCTTATAGTTTCCATGGGAAATTTAAGATCCAGATGAATGAAGTGATGGATGCACTCATCTGTGGCCCTACAGACACCCTTCTGCTACAGCCTGCGAAATATAACTAAAGACAGCATCCTGAGTTACAGAAGAAAAACAAATGTTAAGCACTGAGAAAAGACTTGGCAAAAAGTGAAGGTCAGGGGTGGAATGGGATGGGGAGAGTGATGGGAAAAAAAAAATACCTCCAGTAAAATGCCAGACAGGGTGGTAAGAAATTTATAGAGGTGCTGATGGTTTGGGCTTTCTTGGGGGCATTGATTCTGTTTTATATTGTCTTCACAACCCGCTTACCCTGCTTGCTTTAAATAATTTATTATAGCAGCAGGCCTTCCTCTGGTTAGTTTCTTCTTTATAACTTTTCCTTCTCATCTCTGGGTCTAATCAGGGGCATATATAATAGTGTGGCTGTTCTAGAGTACTTAGAAAAACCCATGATCAATATTACTATGATACATTATAAACCCATGGCTGTTCCTTTCTATTTTGCAGTGTTTTCCTCCCTGTTGTATCAACACAGTATCTATGTTTTAAACAATATTTTATTAATCTTTGCACAATGAGACTTCTGGGCTTATTCTTCTTGGCTGGAACTATCTTTTGAGCAATCCATCATCAGACTACCATTAATCTAATGATGTATTTATTGCTCACTATTGCAGCACTGGCAAGAAACCCAGTATAGTTCTAAAAATTTGATTAAAAAGAAATCAAGTTTTTGCAAGGCATAGCCATCCAATTATGGTAGCAGCTGCCAAGTATAGTTTATACTAAAACACACACACATAGTTTAAGTGAACAAACTGTGATCTTTTCAAAAACTTAAAACTTTTTACTATGAAATTAGAAGAACAACAAGATGCCTCATAATTGCGCTCCCCAACTCATCCAAAGGTGAGGTTTTTTGTTTTGGTTTGGTTTTTGGTTTTCCCAGATTATACCCCTAGATACTAAAATGGATAGTCATCTTTTTAATTGATAAGGTAATTTTAGTGATAAGAACTAGCTCCTAGTCCTTGAACGATCTTCTAGGTAACCATTAAAAATCAGAATTAACTTAAATTAAATAATAAAAAGTAATAGAGTATCTATCATGAGTAGCACCTCTTCTCCGCTTAGTGAACTCAAAATACAGTTCAAGTATTAGCACCTATGGGAAGCTTTTCCATGTCCCTCTTTGGCCTGCAGAGCCCTTACCCCCTGTAATCATCCCCTCTGGATAGGGATCCCCTCGAGGGCAGGGACCACACCTTTTATTTTATAGCTTCTCAAGAAAGGGTAGTCAAGAAATAGTTGCTAGGTGCACTAGAGGCTACAAAGAATTTCAAATGAACACTTGCAAGGCCTTAAAAGGATGTGGCAAAGATATTCAACAAAAGTATGAATGTTAGCAATAAAAATCCTAGTGCCAGACTTTCGACTTTACCACCAGTCTCAGGACACTTCATATAAGTATCATCTATTCCTGCCCCCTCTACTTCATTCCTGTCTTGCCTCCTCCTCTCACCACCTGCCTGTTGTGTCTTCTTTAAGAATATTTCCGCCCTGGCCAGTTTGGCTCAGCGGTTAGAGCGTTGGCCTGCGGTCCGGAGAGACCCGGGTTCGGTTCCCGCTAAGGGCACGTACTTCGGTTGCAGTTTGTCCCCGGCCCTGGTTGGTCGTGCGGGTGGCAGCCACTCGATGTGTCCCTTCACGTCGATGTTTCTCTCTCTCTCTCCCTTCCTCTCTCTCCCTCCCACTCTATCTGTACAAAAAATGGAAAAATATCCTCGGGTGAGGATGATAAAAAAAAAAAAAGAATATTTCCAACTCTTCCCCCAGTCTAGGCCATCTTCCCTGGTTCCCTTTTGTTCCTATACCCCTTGTCATATCTTGAAAAAGCAGCTGAACTATAGGCCCTCCTTTGGGACTTGGGATATCCTCTTCACTCTCATATCTTGTTTGTTTATTTGTTTGTTTGTTTTTCTCACTCTTATATCTTTTAATGTCTCAGATGACTTGGTTCCCTTCACCACCTAGTGGAGTTGACTAGCTTTGGCCATGGGAGGTTCCGGGGGCCTTGGAGGAACAAGATGATGCTGGGCCTAGAGGCTGCTGATATCCAAAGCTCAGCATGACGGGGAAACTACACATTTGTTACATGAAGCTTTTTAAAAATAATGATAATAATTCCAGCAGATTTTTGTTTCAGAGACTAACCTTCATGATATTTTTCATTTATAAATCTTCTTTTGTTCAAAAAGTGCCCCCTACATAGTCATTTTTATGACATGGTCTGATGACTTAAGTAAGCACCAGTTTTTACCTCAGAGGTGGGTTACTGAGGTCCAGGTAGAGTTTATGGATCAGCTGAATCAAGCATAACTGCCTGAGGTCGGGGCCATTAGGATAGCCCTTTGTTGTTAGATCTTCACAAACTCTAAATGACTGTCTCATCTGAGAGATTAAACCGCACTTAATATAGGTGCTTTCTTCTCATACCTGCCAAGAAAATATCATTAGAAAATTGAGTGATTACATCTAAAGTTATGTAGATGTTCAAAGTAATAGAGAAGATGGGCAACTCTAGATTAGGTCATGGTCTCGTACACCGGTTTCTTTTGGATCTTGTAAGTCAGAAGCAGCTGTCCCTGCAAATCCCAGGGCTTCTGCCTCTATGTAGGGGCTGGGACCTGGGAGGACTTGAGGAAGGCTCAGGTGAGGCAAACGTCTGTGGAACACACTGCTCCTCCCCTTCCCCGCAACCAACCAATGGAGGTTCTCTCTGTGGTGCCTTGCTTTACAATTTCTCATGTCTGCTTTTAGGTGTCTCACATACCAAATCTTCCTATTCGACTTTGTGAATATGTTACACAAACAGGAATTCTCACAGAATGTTCTCATCCTTAACCTTCTAAGTTTCCCTAATTTCTACTTGTCTCCTTCATTTAGCCCTACCCTCCAATAATGCTTTCCTTTCTTTGAGATTTTCTTTCCCTTCTGTTCAGGGAAGAACTCTACTTTATAAAAGCTCTGTTATAATCAGTATTACCCATTAATCTTATCCCTGTGGGAGTAACTGTACTTTTTAACAGGCTCAAAGGACTTTTCTACAGCATTCCAGTGTATTTTTTCTGATGCTAAGAAAAATATCACAATAATGCAGCTTCTTCTCTCCGTGATGTCACATGTTCTGACAGCCTTACACAGTGCAAAAATAATTAGCCTCACAAAACCTCAGTTTTTACCAGCCTTACCCATGCTTGCCAGTGACGCTTGCCAGTGACACTCGCCCTTACTTTCCTAATCACTCTTACCACCTCCTGTGTACTTTTTAATCATTAAGAAACAAGATCGCAAGTCTCTACTGGCAAAACATATTCATTACAACCAAGGAGAGGAAGCTTTCTACAAAAACCAAAGCAAGTACTCACAGAATAGGGAAAAGAAGGCCGCTGGGGCTACCTTGATTTCTTTAGAAACAGAACATGTGGATTGGTGCACCTTTTCTTGAGAAGTTCTTACCTTGTTGTTGTAACTAATCATAAATTACCTATGTTTCTTGTGAGGCTAGGTTATTGCCTTGTAGCTATTGTTAATAGCTGTCAACTTTTTCTTTCCCTTAAGAATTATTTCCAGTGAGTGAGTTTTAGTTTTTTTATCTTTTTTTTTTTTCAGAGAGGTTTGCCTATTTTATTTATTTGTTTTTAAATCCTCACCTGAGGATATTTTTTTTGTTGATTTTTAGATAGAGTGGAAGGGAGGGAAGGAGGAAGAAAGAGAGAAAAACATCAATGTGAGAGAAGCACATAGATTGGCTGCCTCCTGCACAACTTCAACCCAGGGCTGGGGATCGAACCTGCAACCGAGGTACATGCCCTTGACTGGAAATCAAATCCATGAGCCTTGAGTCCATGGGCCAATGCTCTAACCACTGAGAAAACCAGCCATGGCTCCTTTCGTTATTTTATTTAATTTTCATTTGTGGTGGTTCAGGTTTCTTTTCCAGATCTATCTCCTTAAGTTGGGTTGTTTCTAACCTCCAGATATTCTCCTACCACTTTCCTGCCCCTGACAACATCTCACAGTTAGATACCATCCTCATATTGAATGAATTTCCATTTTTGCTACAGATTAGTAATTAAGACACTAAGTGGAATTCTGATAGTGACCCTTTCAAGAGCTAAGGCACCATTTATATCCTGTTTTAATTATAGTCTCTTAGAAAATTTTCCCCTGTTATAATGTTCACCCCATTTTCTAAGTAATGTTTTTCAAATACTGTACTAAATTATGAAATCTGTGTGCATTACATTTTCTGCTCTCAATTATGTGCTAAATTTATAATTCTATAATTTTCTTGTAGGAAAATGCTTATAAGACTGGAATGGTTAATTTGGTTACCAGCCATACTGCTTTTTTGCTTATTGTGAGCCATTAGACATTTAGGTAATCTTTTCTTTTACTTCATTTCCAGCCCCCACAGCAGCTCCCCAAGCAGTAATTCCACTCCATCCCTTCCTTCCATGTTGTTATTATCTATGCTTTTAAAAAATAAGATGGATTTTTTTTTTTTTTTTTACTGATCCCTAATATTTTCAAGTTAAAATAATCCTACATAGCTGAAAAAAGAAAAAACTGCCATTGTCCTTTGATGATCATGGTATTTCCCCCTTCCTTTTCAGACATGTCTGTCTCCTGACTACAAATCACAATACTGCACCTCTTCTCTGGAGTGCTTCTGCCCCTTAATCCTCTTGTCCCAGTGGAATGTGAAGCTGCTTCTGCTTCCTTAACATCTACCCTGTGCCTGGAATCTGTGCTAGTCCTACGTGGTCTCTATTGAAATTCTTGTAATTGAATAAGGGCTCACAATGGTAGCCTTATGTGCTTCATTTAGGTCTTAGGGGGAAAGCAGGTGTCCTAGGCAAGGGGGAGGTGAAAGTCAAAGTTTTTAAACAGATAGGGAAAGCCAAAGACAGACCATTCGGTACCAGCTACCCATGCCAAAGTACCATCTTCTTGTTGTGATTTCTAGGGTGCTTTTCCCTTAGGCTTTTCTGGGTGACTATTCCAGTGTTGTCAATTAAAATATGTGTCAGCCCATATTCTAGGTTTGTTGGAGTTCTCTGAGCTAGAATCAGAAGTCCTAGTTTTATTCCTAGACTATCCCAGAGACAAAGAAATGAGTGATGTTGCTGAATGGAAATGTCCTGCTAGGAGACCTTCTGCACAAAATGCAAGACCCCAACTCAAATTAACCTTAACAGTAAGGGAAGTATACTATCCATGTGAGAAGTTGGGACAGGTGGCAGGATGGGTCAGTACCAAGTGGCACAATGTTATCATCAAGAATACAAGTTCCTTTTTTATATCTTTGCCTTTGTTGTCCTCAGGGACAAGTTCACCCTAAGAATGGCTATAATCATTCATATGTCACTTGCAATCATGTCAATATCTAGAGCACAGAAAATGAATACCTTCTTCCAGGGTCTCTTTTTGAACAATATGAAAACATTACTAAGAAGAATCCTTGAAGACCTCTCTTCCCATCTCATTGATCAGAACAGGATCACATGCCCATCTCTAAATTGGTCACTAGTGAGAAGATCAATCATCATTGCCTAAGGGGGAAAGAAGATGAATTTGAACAAAATGTGGGACTAAGGGGGCAAACTTAGTGACTATAAAATTCCCCTTATGACTGCTGTATAGTTTGTTGGTAGGTACCACGAACTACACGAGCTGCACATTACTGGACACAAAATGGTAAGGCTTGGTTGACAGGGAGAAAAAGCCACAATGAAGACTAATTAAGGGCAGAGAAATGAGCCAAGATCAATAATTATTCTGATTAGAACCACAATAAGTCCTAATGAATTTGAATGTACTAATTTATGTGTATTTTTACTCTATAAGTAGATGATCTTTATTGAATATAAAAGATTAAAATAATTTGCTTATTTTTCAATAATTCTGTATTTGTGATATGTTATTTTGCAGTATAGATCTATTTGAATAAATTTTTATTAACTTTATTTACATATCATAGCATTAACAATAATGATAATTACTAATGATTGTAACTGGCCATTATTTACTGAGTACCCTTTTATAAAGTAAGAATTTAGCATCCAAGAGGAGCTAGTAATTTGCTTAGGTCACATAACTACTGAGTGCATAAGCTAGGATTTAGAATCAGGTTCATCTATTCATGTCCTTTTCTTCTCTCTGTGGTTTCCCTTTGCCTTGGAAGATAGTCCCATGACTACTGCAAGACCTCAGTGATTGAACCCTGCCCATCTCTGTGGCCTCATTACTTACCCTTTGCCTCATTTAGTTTTCCATTCACACTAGCTTCCTGCTGTTTGTCTGATAAGCCAGTCCCATTCCCGCTCTGACTCTGTTCCCTCTGCTTGAATCACACATCCTAGGTTTGTCTGGCTACATCCTTTCCATTAAAGGCTCCTCTTCACAGGCACCTTTCAGGACTGTCCCATCTAATCTATTTAGGAAGCCCCCACCCAACCCCCAATTCTCTGTTTCTTTCCTGTTTCTGTTTCTTTTATGGTACTTGCCACAATCTTGTTTTATCTGTCTCCACTAGAATATAAGTCCCATGAGGGCAGAGAGCCTGTAAAATGAATGAACAAGCAAGTGAGTAAGTTAATGAGGAAATGAATATTTAGACGTTTTGACATCTAATAATTCATGGCCAGTCTTTATCTTTTATAGTAGGAATAAAGTAGGATGCTGATTGTCATTTGAGCTGAGTATATGCACCTTAGCTTTTTTTCCTATAAAAATTGAAAACTAACAAAACCTGTTTGTCCTCTCCCTCTGAGGGTAAAATAAGATATAAATATCCAAGTTATTTAGAGAAAGCATAGACTTACTACAGTAGAATTATATGAGTTCAAGAAAGCTTGGTACAAGAGGGAAATTTGAGTAACAGTTTTAACTTTAGTTTTTATGTTGATTATAGTTTTAAGGATGCCAACTCCTTTAATTGGGTGTAAACCATTAAATATGAAGGTATACATATAAGGATAAATATAAATTGAGAGAATTACAATTGCATGATAATTTGAATGGCAAATTCACTTAAACAAAATAAAATTGTTTTCTCTGCTTCCACATGATTTTTCATTCGAATTCATGTATCTACTAAAATGATTTATTCTTAGAACTTGATTAGTCTAAAGAAATTATAAAGGTGCAAATTGAAAAATAGCTTTACCGCAAATATTTCTTTAGAAGGGATTGATGGAAACAAGGCTGAGTGCCCTCCTCTGAAGTCCCTTTGCTCTGGCATTCCGGTCAGGGCCTTCCCCGCTAAAGTACGTGCTTTCGTGTTATTTCTTTCCTTGTCATTCTGAGGTTTGCTTGGTCATTTGGTAAATATGTTGTAAGCCATTATTTTCTGAGGCTTGCTCTGTGACTTTACCATTCAATTAAATAAGTCGTCATTTCAACTTTGACAAGAACTTCATATTCTCCTCCTACCTGTTCATCTGTCCTGGATCTTTTCCCAGGTGACCTTGCAAGCTACAGGGTCTTTCTCTGTGCAGATTATCAATCTAAACTCAGTTGACACTGTTTTCTGCCTTCTTGGATTCCCACTATCACAAAAACCTGTTAGAGTCACTTACTATGAAATATACTTCTCAGCTAAATTCCCTGTTTCAGATTCCCAAAAGCAGATCAAAATTTTAAGTGAGTAGAATACATCCATATTTGACAGCAATTTTTAATCTGGTTCCTTCCAGATTGTTTTTATGTTTTGCATCAGCAACAAGTCAGAAAAGAACTGAAGGGGGAAGAAAGGGAAGAGGATGTTTTGATGTGGTTCACATTGTACTTTCTTCCTGAGTATCCCAGTGAGGATATCTTTCTTTCTCACTTTATGACCTGGGTAGAAATGGGTGCATGACTGGGTGAGAACCAAGATCCAGGTAACAATGAGATCAGTAATTAAAGAGCTGGGTCAGCATATCATTACTGTTTAAGTTAGGCAGTTGCATGGTCTATGTAAGCTCTTGAGAGCCTGTTTTTGACAGGGTAGTTTTCATATCCAGTGGATTGGCCCTTTTATGACTCAGAAAGTTTTTTTCCCTTTCTTGCTGTGTGGGTGGAAAACCATGAGGTTATAGAAAATGTATAGTAAATGCAGTAGCAATGAGAAAGAATCCATAATGGGTATACGCACGGCTGGAATATTTCCCAGGTTCTCGGGGTGAGGGGGTGGCAGTGAGGTTTCTTTGGCAGAGGCAAAGTAGAACATGTGCTTTTCCATGTGTGAACACGGTGCTTTGAAAGGTTTTTTATGATTCACAAAAGCAGCTGCTTTTGAGCTGGTGTAGCCACAGAATTTTGGAAATTCACTTATATAGGGGTATTACAGCTCCTAACATCTGTTTTGGAGACTTGGTTGAGTGATGGGAATTTGCTTATTCACAAATGACACGGAACAAGTATTCTTCATTAGAGTGTTAGATCCTTTAGGGTTTGTGGATCAAAGCTAACAAGAAAAGACAACATTTTGAATAGTCATTTGCTATGTTATATACATACATAAATTTGCAATAATGACTTTCTTCTTAATTTTAAAAACTATATATGACAGTTTTACTTTGCCTGGTAAATCAACTTTTCTGAGTTACTCTCAGATTTTTTTGTTGTATTGTAAGGTTTTCTTGCTAGGTATTCATAATCTTATTATGTGTTGTTCTTTGGTGAGTTTTAATTTTGCCCATAGTTTTACCTAATAAATCCTGTTGTTTTCTCTTTTTGTATACTTTTATTCCATTTCTGAGGGTTAGTTTTTGCCTACTCTTCTATCCTCATTAAGTTATTTTCACTTTTCTAAGGATTTCAAACCTAAGTAACACCAGCAGTGTTGTTTCTTATCACTTTCAACAAAAGTCATTTTTGTCCAGTTCTTCAAACAAGAAGTAACTAGGACATGATTATTTTGCTTTTTTCCAGTTAGTTTTCAATTTTTTAGATACTGACATAATGTAGCATTTTTCACAGATTGCTTTTTTTAATGAAAGCTTTGTTTTTAATGGGTCATAACTATTATGTTTCGAAACGACAAAGCAGAAAAAATACTACCACAAAATAAGACTAATGTGGATATCTTGAACTGGAAATCACTTGAAATGTTTCATGGCTACACTTTGTGCTAAATATAAAAATAATTGTGTTTCCCATGTGTGAGCATCAAAAGCCCCAGTTGGAAAGTCACATGGTATAGCAAGTAGGTCACTACTGATGGCAGAACAGGAGACAGGAAATGTTACAGCTAAGATCAGAGGCCTAAGCAATATGTTTTGCCATGTTTTCTGCATTGTTCATCCTAAGAAGTGGAAGGACTCAACAGGGTATAACTAACTGTTGCCCAATTTGAAAGTATTCGCAAAAATTGCCTTTTAATCTGTCATTCCCTTTTGTTTCTAGATAACTTACTTTCCCAGAGGGTAAATTAACTGAATTGCTTGGGTTTGCACATTGTAGACTTCTGAATACCAATAAAAATGGCAGCCTTTACATTTTAAACATATAAATGGGAAGCAGTCATCAGCTATATACAGTTATAACTATAGATTTATCTGGTGTTTGAAATCACTAATAAGGAATGAGGAACCAGTCAGAAATGAATTCTCTTAAAATCTCATTTATCTCAGAGAATAAACTGACAGCTATCAGAGAGAAGGAGGGTTGGCAGGCTGGGTGAAAAAAGTGAAGGAATTAAGAAAAGAAAAAAAAAAACTCATAGACACAGACAACAGTATGATGTTACCAGAGAGAAAGAGGGGTGGTAGGAAGTAGAAGAGGGTAAAGAGGGGATAAACAGTGATGGAAGGAGACCTGACTTTGGGTAGTGAACACACAATATAATATACAGATGATATATGGCAAAACTGTAACACTTTTTTAATCTCATTTATCTTCATAGTTGAAGGTGAGGTAATGTAAGGATATGGGAGGAAAGAATACTTATAAGGAATCCAGTTACCCTTTTCTTTTTGGGCAATATGAGGAAGATTTATTATTTACAAGTAGGACTTTTCTCCACAGAAGGTAACTAATTTTTACATACACTTGCATATTCTAATTTTTAAATAAAAGGCTGGAGGAAAAAGCAGCGCTCTCCTGTGTCTGCCCCAATGAGAGATAACAACTTATTAGGGGGACCAGACCAAGGTGGAGTCTTGGATTCTGAGAGAAGCCATCCCCTGCACACTAGAATAAGCAGTTGAACACAAGCCCAAAGAGCCAGCAGTTATTTGGATGAGTAGATGGAGGCATGCCGAGATGACCGAATTTGAATCTGTCATTAGGCTATCGAATATTCGTTCAGTTCCAGCACAGCGTCCTTCAGAAAAGTACCCTGGCTTATGGAACCCACATACTCTCATGGATGGATGGTTTTATTGCTTGAACCTCAGAGGCCTTTCTAGGCTCATATTTTCAGAGGTCATTAATGTAGATTAAAACACTCTACTTTGAACTCGGATTATTTCATACCGGTTATAACTTTCAAGAGAGTTGGTGATGTGGATGCTCAATGGAAAGAGTATTTTGACAGCGCTTTTAGTCTTTATTCCTTCTCCAGTTTAAACGGAACTTAGATCTTATGCCTGATCTAGGGATAGGGTGTTAGAAAGGGGGTTGGAAGCACAGCTCTCACAGATAATCCTCGGGAATGAAAATTCTGAGACTGGTTTCTTTTTTTTTTTTCCTCACCCAAGGACATTTTCCCATTTTTTTGTTCAGGTAGAGTGGGAGGGAGAGAGAGGAACAGAGGGAGAAAGAGAGAAACATCGACGTGAAAGGAACACATTGAGTGGCTGCCACCCGCACGACCAACCAGGGCCGGGGACAAACTGCAACCAAGGTATGAGCCCTTAGCGGGAACCGAACCCGGGTCTCTCAGGACCGCAGGTCGACGCTCTAACCACTGAGCCAAACCAGCCAGGGCAAGAGACTGGTTTCTAATAGGCAGTTAGAGGTCTGTTGGCCTCTGACTGGAGAAAATATAAGTGCTGTGGCAATTGGACCCCGTTGTACCATTGATTGTGCCTGGTTCTTGCCCATGATGAAGCAAGTTGGTTGACCTAGCTCATTTTTTAGGTCCCTGTCAAAAAATGCCAGTGGCAGAGGTTGGGGGGAACATCCTGGAAAATATTTAGGGGTGTCTGAAATAGATTTTTGCTTTGAAAATCTTTGAAAGATCCCTTTTCTAGTTAGTATGTATAACTAATAAATATTCAAAACTTTTTATGCCTTGTGGAATTCTTTACCACCTTATGAAATTGTTTATCTAATTTCAGTTACTGCTATGAATTTTCTCTCTGATGTCAATGTAAATGACCAGATGGCCAGGTCTCCCTTTCTGCTTCAACCCCAGTCAAACCCTGGGCTTGGGCCTGGCTCTGCCTCAGACTACAGGTGGAAGTGGAGTGAGTCACGAGGCTCTCTCTGGGTCTATGTTCCTCTTCTGGGAAAGGAACAGAAAACCGGATCCTTTTTATGGACTCATTCCAGTGTTAACACTATATGATTCTATTCATCTTTCAAGCCTGTTTGTTTATCTTTCCTTTTTGTAGAGAAAAAGATGTAAAATTTTCTAGTTGGTAATTTTTAATGGTTAGAGCAATACTCACCAGCTTACTAGTTGTCTGCTTAAGTTGCGATTTTGGCTGTTTCTTTTACCTGTGTGGTATGGAAGAGCTCAAATACAATTTGTCTAATCACAGATTCCAAGCAAGAGTAACCAGTAGGTTTTATGGAAGAAGAAGCAAGACTTTTGAAGGGCAAGGGGTGGGGTGGTTGGGATTGGTGGGGCATGAAGGATCTAGTTTTTATGGGAAAATAAAGAGAGGGGATGCAGTACACAAACATGTAACAGGAATCCAGTCAGGATTCACAGTTAATAACCTCTGTCCCTTCATATAGGAAATACAATACCAGTGCTTACAAGCCTGTGTACAAGGAAGTAGCACAAATAAAAACTTCATTTGTAAGGACAACCTTGTCACTTTCTAAAAGGCTTAATGAAAATGGTACTATAATTTTGACTGAGATACAAATAACCTCTTATTATCTTTAGTCTCTCTAATGACAGGTAATGTTGGTAGAATCTCTAAAATACAGAAGACAACCTAGATTGGATCATTTTTTGTTGTTGTTGTCTTTCTTTTTGTTGACAAAACTTTTTTTCCAGAGAAAGAAATATTGAATGGCATCTATATTCTGTATACCTCCCTTTCCTGAAACACAGTCATAACCAATCAGGTTGATTTCCTAAGAGTGAGTTATCCTTAGCTTTTGTGAAAGACTCTGGTTGTGACAATGGTTGACCTGTGAAAGGAAACAGAGGCTTCGAAATATCCTTTTTAGGAGTTCTCGAAGAACAGGAGAGAAGCTAGTTTTTTCATGGAAGCAATTTGACTGGACAGTTTCTGGAGACCATCTTTTTGCCCTCTTTCTTTTAAAAACTTACCTATTCGTTGTTATGAGTAACCAGATCTTGCTACAAATAACTTCCTAGAAGAAATTATTGCTTAGATGTTTATGACTGTCCTTTCAGACTCTTGAAATAGGCTTTGGTCACTGGACTGGGTTGTCTGGCCTACTGCCTGGCATGTGACTTTGTCACACTACACTTCCTGAGCCCCTGCCCCACAGCGTGGCAATTGTAGAGAACCATGTTCAAAGAAAATAATCCAGGTGATAAAAGACTCTAAATTTAGACAACTTTTCCCTTCCACATTGTTTCTTCTTCCCACACAAAATAGACCCGTCCAGAAGAACAGCCATGAAAACACATGACCCTGTCACTTCCCTCCCACTTCCAGCTGTCAAGACTTCCAAGTGAAATGAGTGTGTGCTGAATAATTTTGTAGCACCTTCCAGTCACGAATTTTGATGTCTGTTGAAGCTGAAAACTGCCAGTCCATTTGAGGGGTATGTGAACATAGCCTAACGTGGAGACAGAGACTTGCGAACCACACCCAACTCTTCAGGATGAAGTCCACCAAACTGCCTTCTAGCTGATGGCAGGAGAAAACTCGCCCAGGTGATCTGCCTTCAGTCCTCATTCAGTGAGCTTTTGGATGGAGGGTTTTCCCGGAGCTACCAGGAAACAGAAGTTTAGTGATTATCCAGGAGTTCTTTGAGCAGTCAAACAATGAGCGCCAATCCCCTTCTAGCAGAACATCCACTGGTTTATAATCTTTGAGTTGGAAAATGGCACTAGAGGTTATCCAGATTAGGGTTTCCAAAGTGGTGTTTGCAAGATAAACCACTGGAGTGTGGGGAGAAAATGCTAGAACTTCTAGTTATTTTTAATACCTCTAAAATAAGAAAAATGTAGTTTTATTAGTATATATGAGTTGACATTTGCACCCTTTCCTGTTCTTTAGGTCAGAAGGCCCTGTGTTCTGGGGGAGCAGTAGGTTTACCTCCAAAAGCAGAGGTTGACACTGGCCCCATCACTAGTCTATAGCATGTTGCATTGTATTTGTATGTGTCTAGTGAAGTTAATTTGCAGAAAATTTGTTTCTGTTAAACTAGCCCTCAACAACAACAAAATAAACAAGAGAAGTAGTTTTAAAAGATTCTGGCCCCAAAAAATGTGGATTGAAGATATCACTAATTGTGCAAGCAAGCCCACGGGAAGAGTATGAAATGGACAAGTTAGCACTTCAGGCTTTTTGTTAGTCAGTTTATGAGTCAAAAAGCAGTACTAATACAATCAGTTCTGACCAGAAGGTAGCCCCTGAATCTCAGAACTATCAAGAAGACTAACTGAAATAAGGTTTCACATCTACTGTCAGTAAGAATGCACACTGCCTGGCAGGTGTGGCTCAGTGGACCCCACATGGACTGAGAGGTCCCAGTTCAATTCCTGATTAGGGCACAGCTCTGGGTTTCGGGCTTGACCGCCAGTGGGGGGCATGCAGGAGGCAGGTGATCGATGTATCTCTCTCACATCAATGTTTCTATCTCTCTCTCTAAAAAAATCAATAAAAAAGAATGTACAATGAACAAAAGAGTATACTTTGCCTTGAAAAATTTCCTAATGAAGATATCATGATTGAAAAAACATGGAGAATAACCTCTGCAATTTTTTAAATCCAGTGTTTAAATTTACCTACTAATCCTTATAAAATTTCACTAAACTAGTGTTTTGAAGCTTCTTGAGAAGTTTTTTTTATTTGTATGCAAAAGTTAAAAAGCCACATATCTTTAGGAAACACTTGTTATATCACCTAATGCAAGACCAGATAAGATAAATATGTTGAAAACTATCTAAAATGAGTTTCTTTGTCAGAAAATACTGTTGAAAGTATTACTGAAGATATTACTGAAATCTTGAAGAGACAAATACTGTATTAAAACAGTAGTTTTTATGGAGGGCAAAAGACATGTTTTACATTTGTAAGTTGTCAGATCTAACCTATTATATTTGTTCATTTCTGTTTCACTAGTGAAATACACTAAGTGCTTCTTTTTGTTGAGCCATCACTGGATGAGATTTATTCACAATCTTTATGAAATGTTTTATGGAAAAAAAGAAAAGAGTAGTGTTTTCTCTTAAGAAGCAGCTGTTGGATTCTAGGGTAAGGTTAGAAGAAATAAATCCATTCACTAAATCATTCATAAACAAGCTAGTGCAGCCAAGATGTTGAAGACAGAGGTACACAAAATACTGGAAGATGTTACTTTATAGTTAATTTTATAAAAACAGGCATTTTATATACAGTGTAGTAGAAAACTCACTTAATACAACAGTTTGTATTAAATTGAGAAGGAACCATGACACCCTTTTGTAGCTCATGGAGGTTTGCTGTTTATCTGGTTGGAAATGATGTAATTGAGAGTTCTTAAACTTACAGATGTTATATTTATTTTTTTAATAAAGAGGAAAGGTTTCTATATTTTATTAACTTTCTGTGATAATAAGCAACTTCAGTAGTGTGCTACCTACAAGTTATTTAAAGGAAAGAAGGAAACATAATTTGTTCTTCCAAGAATAAGTAAGAAAACAACTGGATTTTAAAGAAACTTCTATTATAGAGACAACATTGTGAAAAAGTGTTTGGAAATTTTTAGACTGTATGTGATTTTATTGCTTAAAACTGTGACAGCCATTAAAACCCATCTATGTAAAATAAATTGAACTTGGAACCACACCTTAAAATTAACATATCACAAATAATATTAAAGACTACTGCCAGAGATTCTTAAACTTTTGGGGGCAGGGAATAGTTACAGATTCTTTGAGACAATAAAAAATATTATCCTCTTCTCAGAAAAATTATGAACACATTCCAGCAAATAAAATTTTGCCCAGAATTTCAGTGTGATCACATGCCTACTGATGGCTGTTGCCTGGACTCTATTAAACCACGAATGCCCTATGGAGTTATGCGACATACCCTGGGTCACACAGTGACATAATCTGATCTTTCAATCAAGACTTCCTAATCATCTGTTATTGCAAGCTTTGGTCTGGTTGCTGAGGATGCAAACATGAAGAAGGAACTCTATCTGGGCCCCCGAGGAATTCACAAGTTCATTGGGGACTCCAGTGTGCAACAAAATAATCACAGTACAATTTATGTTTAGGAGAAACTTGTTTATTTGACTGGCATTAAATTACACCAACTGTGAGAGCATTATGCTGAACTCCATAGGAAGCGCAGAGATGGGTAAAATAATCCTTGTAGAGAATCACATCCCAATTGCTTCAGCTTCCAGTGCTTTTTCTAATGCACCTTTTATGTTGCTGAAGATTGTGATGATCCTTGTTGGGGTTTGTAGCTTCGTTTCCTTCATGAGTTAAATGGTGATATACTACAAGTAAAGGGAGGTGAGGCAGGGGGTCATACTTTTTCCTATTTCTAAGCAACCCAAAGCTCTTTGTGTTTATGTGCACTAATATATACTTCTTTGCCTGTGGGATAGAGAACTGAACTCTTAGATAAATTGGCAAATGGAAGAAAACAGGGAGTAATAAAGAAGACATGGAATTTTATAAGCTCCATGATCTCCTTCCCCAAAGGCCTGAATCTATGTAATGAGGTAGTACAACAAATTTTTGCTGAGTCTGAATTTATTCCTATTAAAAAAAGAACTGATAAGAATAAAGTAAATGTAAATTTCTTTTCTACCTTGGTCATTAGTTGATAATATTCTTGAAGGCAATACAGGGTTTTTCTTACAGATATTGCGCTCTGTGTAGGGACTAAAAATAAACAGAACAGCACAGGGAGACGGGCAAGCATTATTGATCTGTGTCAGGGCCATTTCCACTTTAATGTTTGCAAAAGGCACAGCCCAGTTTTGAAAACCTATTTATAGAGTGCAGCTTGTTCATTGCTTTATATAGATGATGAAAACAAGGTGAATTGTCAGGTAAATGTTGGTTTATTAGGAAGTAGAACCAAACGAGATCTCCTTCAGAACTAGTAAAGAGGGCTCATCCCTTGTGTTCCATGGAGTCCAGTGTCTGTGGCTGCATTGCCCATGGGCATTCTTCCAGCTTGAGTGCCTCCTCCAGTTGGTGTTCATCCCCCCAGCCACCCCCAGCCTCCCTCAGCTGTCCCCTGTCCTGGGAGCAGGGGTTAAAACAAACAGGATGCATTCTCAGACCACTTCTGCCCTTCAGTTCCTCTAGTGAGTTCTAGCTCCCCACTGGTATTGACCATGCTCACGTGCCTGTGTGTTTGTGTGCACGTGTGCACATCTGTGTATGAATGGAATGTTTTGGTGGAATCCTCTTTTGACGTTTGGTTCTCCATTTATTTTTTTGTAAATTTTTGTCAATTTTTTTTCTCTCCATTCATTTCCTACCAGATACACCTCTGATACCCCCAAACTCTTATTTATTTATTTATTTATTTATTTGCTTCCTTTCCATCCCACTCACCAGGCTTCCACCCTAGGCTCTTTTTTTTTTTTTTTTTTTTTTTACAACTGTCAGTTCAATTCAACAAGCATTTATTGAGTTCTGGGCACCTGCGAGGTTCTGAAGCTAAAGAGAAATAAGAATCTCTGTCCTGAAGTTACTCAGTCCAATGGGACTTGCGGTCTATACTCTGCCCTCTTCTCTCTAGTCATCGATCGCTCCCTCCAGGCAGAGTTTCCTGCCAGCATACTCCACTGTAGTAATAGCTACGCATTGGTTCATTAGAAATTAACTTCATCTTAAACCCCCAGTAATGTCTGATTTATGAAAGGAACTGGGCTTATAGCAAGGGAATCACCCATCCTGAAATATGATATGAGAAGGATTGGATTCTGTTTGTGTTAAAAATACCAGAGGGATGCTAATGGGCCTAACCACCGCCCAAACATACTATAGTAATGTTGTTCCACCTGAGGGCTTAGTAGTCTAGTTTCTGGGAAATGGCCTGTTGACAGTTTCCACTCTGATGCGGTGGTCTTAGTGCCAATGCAGCATTGGAATGAAAATAACTTTTAAAATCAGTACAGAAATTAGACCAAAAAAAAAAAAACAACCCTGACTACACATAGTAACAGTTGCCTCCAGTTTGTGGTTAGTGAAACTGCTTTCCATCATCTCTGCACCCATCTCTTCCCTTTAGAGCTTTTATACCTATAAATCTCTCTGCCTATCCAAGTACATCATCAGTTTATTTTCAATGAAAGAGACACTAAGAATAGTGACAAGCAGTACATCTTTCACAGTCACACAACTATGTCAGTTTATAAGCCACACTTAAAACAAGAGATGGGGAAGGAACTTGAAAACTAATATACATTTTAAATATAACCCTTGTCTATTGCTCAGTCTTCTGATAATCACCAGACAGATGGTATCAGGGCTGAGCTAGCTTGTGGATGGAATTCTTAACTGGTTTCATCACTTGTGATAGGGTTAACGTCTTTCTGGTGGCTGGGTATCATCGGTTTTCCAGCTTCATTCTTTAAATCCTTTTGTGCCATGTCATTCTTCACTAAGTCTACTCAGTTCATCCTTCGTCTTCCTCTGTTTCTCATTCTATACCCTCTGGAATGTGTCACTATGTATAGTGTCCATTTTGTAGTGTGTCTCTAGGTGGCATGTATCCAAATGATTACAGCTGTCTTCCTTGAGCCTTATATAAAGTATTTCATTCTTGCCTCTTCAAAGAGGAGGGATGCTGTGAGGTCACTGGCATTGCCAAACACAAATTATTCCTCATCCTCCTGCAGGTATATCACTGCAAAGTGTTCTCGTTCTAATAAAAGTTGCTGGGACCTAATTCACCTTGACTTACTTCCATGCTATGGGCACCCTGATCACTGGCTATTGCGTGGAGAATAGATTGTACATGGACAAAAGTGGAGGCAAGGCAACCAATTAGGAGGTTACTGCAGTAATTCAGGTGAGTGCTGATGATGGCTTGGGTAAGGTGATGGCAGTGAGGATGGAGAGAAGTGTCAGACAAACAGAAGTTGATAATGAATTGAATGTGGGAAAAGGAATGGAATGGAAGCATGACACCTCCTAAGCTTTGGGGAGAGGGAGATTAATGAGGGGGTATGCTAAACAGGAGGGCACTAACACAAATAAAGTTGGCTAAATGATGTTAAGGATCACTTTCAGTTCACTAGTGAGAAATTAACTTAAGATCATTAACATTGAAATATATGTAATAGCTATTGGAAAACTATAAAGTTTAGAACTTTAAGCATTGTTTTTATTTTGCTTTGGTTTCATAATATGGCTTTGATGGAGGGGGCTGATTTCTATGCATTGTGGTCCATTACTAATGAGTTAGTTCTTTGAGGGTGAGGGCAATGCCTTATTTGTTGTACCTTCAACACTAACAGTCTTACGATAATAGGTATTTAGTATGTTTGTTGAACAAATAAATTAGATCATATATTTGATGTATAGATAAGTCAACATTTGGAAACAAATAGCATGTTTTGAAAATAAACCTCTCTTTAAAGGGGATGTTGTCTCCCTGAAGAGGCCAAGTGCTAGAGTACCAGGGGCTGAATCAGCCGGGAGACTTTACTGCAATGTGGTTGGATGGGCAGAAGCTGTAATGGCAGTGAGGTAAATTTATTACTGGGAATAGAACTGTGAGAATCAAATTGGAAAGTCAGTGATAGAGTAGCCTCTAAGAAATTTGGAGCCCTGGTCAGTTTGGCTCAGCGGTTAGAGCATTGGCCTGAAGAACAAAGAGTCATGGGTTTGATTCTGATCAAGGTTGTGGTTCCGTCTCCAGCCTTGGTCAGGGTTGTGTGGGAGGCAACCAGTCAGTGTGTCTCTCTAGCATTGATGTTTCTGTCAGTCTGTCTCTCTCTCTCTCCCACCACTCTAAAAATGGATGGAAAAATATCATCAGGTGAGGATTTAAAAAAAAAAATAGACGTTTGGAGCTTAGAGACCCAGGATTCAGGTCAACTCATCCAAGATTTTGCCCTGTAAATAGATTCCATGTCCCCAAGGTGCAGGATGACCAGGAGGTTAGGCCGGACTGTCTAATTCTGATGGGCTCATTGAATGTTGGTCTGGACATTAGTGCCCTAAAAATGGTCATTGTGTAAGTCTGCCATCTGAAAAAAAGGAAGAAAATGGACCCATTTTCTGCATCACCTACATTAGGTAAAAACTTCTTATCCTTACTGGCAATATTTTATATGTTTGCTCCAGCTGAGACCTTTATAGCTCACAGACCTGTCAGCATTATAGGATCAATATAAAAATTCCTCTTGTTTTGCTGACTTAGATATTCACCGAGGGATTATTTGGGAGACAGACCTGAAAAGCAATTATGTGGAAAGTTCGATATGCTAGTTCTCCTTGAGAAGTGTTGCTGAGAGGGAATTTCTGGGAGCCTCTTGTTTTTGCCATGTACACTTTCTTCCTGATGTCTATGGCATGTGGTAATATTTCTTCCAGTCCTTAGTTTTACTTCAGTCCATCACTTTGAGGCCCCTTTTAGGTAATATCCACAAATATTTTGGAGCTTGTTCTTTTAATCACAAATTTTTATAGCTTTTCAGTTTGTTTTGGCATAGCCTGGGGATTGGCAAGGAGAGAGTGGTACAGGGGAACAAATGAGACTTTTGTTTAAAAGATGGCTTTTCTCTGGTTGATATCCACAGCAATATCTATCTGTTAGTTGTAGTCCTGGCATGGATTTTAAAGCATTCATGAGGCTCCTTTATCCCCAGCCTGTTCTTAACCTTTCCTCTACCTCATCTTCCCACCTGTTTTCCCCAGTGTGAGAAAGTACATTTGTGGCCATCTCCAGCTGATAGCTTCTGTATGTGGCCTCAGCCATGGAACACTGAGTGTTTGCCCTGGGGTTGCTGAGAGCCAAGTCAAGAGACAAGCATATTGGTGAGAGGCCAAGTGCCTATCAAGTGTAGCTGCTCCAGTTTCACCCCGATCCAAGCTGGAGTACGTTCTCTAAGTTAAGGAAAGCCAAGGAGAGGCTTGAAAAAGGAGCAGGAACTTTGTGCTTTATTCTTAGCCACTAGAGCAGAATTCTGGTTCACCATAGTCAGCACCTTCTGTTTCTGATCAGCAGCCAGGCCTGGCTGACTTCTGGTTATACAGCTCACTGGCTGCCATGTGGGCCACTTGGAAGCTGCTGCTTTTGTATTTCCATGATCCTCCTTTCCCCTTGTACATGAAGTTTCCCAATTTGTTTTGTGACCTACACAAAATAAAAGAAAAAAAAATCTACCTAGACCTCAGATTTCTCATGTAATGAGATACTTCCTGCCAATGAAGAAATTGTTTTATGATTCTAGTCAGGAGAGTTTTAAGGAATAGGATAATATTCTTTTTTATTCTCTTAGTATTTCCTTAGTTGTTCTGAGATTACTAATAGTCTCCAGTGGGTTTCTGTAATAACAATACTTCAATATTTTTCCCTAGTAATAAACAATCAACAGATTATTGGTTATGATTATTTTCTAAAATAACAGGCTGTGTTCCTTTCTTATACTGATATTACAACACAAATGGTCAATTCCCTAAGAATGGTAGCAGGCAAGCCTAGGTTGACCAGATGTACTAAATGGACACAGAGAACTATTGCTGATCAAACATGTTTTCTCAAGAGAGAGGGGGAACAGGTATGAAAAAAGGATAATCTTACCAAAAAATAAGGTATCCAGTCATCTTGAGTAAACTGGTATTTAGAAAAATAAATTGAATGGCTTATTCTACTGTTGGTATTAGAAACAGGATCTGAATGAACAGGCAAGATTGCCCTGAGGCCCTTGGTGCTTTCATATTAGGTACCAGTGATGGCAAGAGATAGCAAGCGTATTGATTCAGGAGGAGAGTCTCCTCCTGTTACTCCCAACACTGTACTTGCAAAAAGAGGACAGTGTTTCTCCAGTAGGTTCGTAGGATAGAACACTAAGCAAATACATTAATAAACAACAATCCTTTAAAAGAGAGGCTGGTTGCTTTAATCAAATATTATTCAAATATGTGGCAACATTTTTTACCTCTGACAATGAAAAATATATCAGAATCTGTTTTAAAGTGCTTGTGTATACACTCAGGCATGCATGTGGGTTGGGGTGGAGGGATTCCTAGTGTTTTCTCATTATTCTTCAAGCATTGTAGACCTAGGTCCAGTTCATAGGTCTTGGTCTATGTGTCTTTAGTCTTAAAGTCTTCGATGGAAAGTCTTTGTGACTAAAAGGGGTTAGGATTTTCAGATTTGCAAATTCTTTCTTGCTTTCAGTACTAATTTGTTCTGAAACAGAATTGAGAGTGGCAAGTGTCTATCTGTCAAGTGAAGGGCCCACCATATTCTTTTCTCATTTTGTTGCCCTTTCTATGCTTCTCTCACTTCACCAATCCAAGCCCTAAGGCTTGACTCCACCAGGAAGTCTTCTCTGCCTAGCTTCCCGCTCCCTACCCCCACCCCTGCCCTCCACCCCACATTCACATCATGTCTGTTGTCTTTCCTTTTGTCTTAACTTGCTACTGTACTCCATTGTTAGCTGTTCAAGGATTGCAACAATAACATATCCAGTAACCACTTACTAAATTAAAATGTTTTATAGTTGTTAAATTAAATTTCTAGTATCTATTGGCCCTTTTACAGCATTAGCCATTGGTCCTCATAGTAAATTGCAGGTTAGCCCCACAAAGTATTCTAAGTATTCTTTAATACTTTATGTGATGATGATCATCATTATATGCACAAGTGGTTAAAAATAATCTGTTACAGGAGGGTATAAATTGAAAATAAAAATTTCCCTTTCTCCTCATTTTTCGCTCCTCTGATGTAACCCGTGCTAACAATTTTTATGTCCTAGAAATTTGTATGCATATGCAAACTTAAATGGGAACCTAGTATACATACTCTTCTGCACCTTGATTTTTAATTAACTTAAGCAAATTGTCCTAGAGACCTTTCTATTTCTTCACCCTTTTTTTTTCCTATTGGCTCTACAGTATCCCATTGTGTAAATAATCAATTACTGATTTAAGCAGTTCCCAGTTGAAGAATATTTAGATAATTTTCTGTTTTCTTTTTAGTAATGATAATGCTGCAATAAAGGTTCTCCTGCATTCATTATTCGTGTTGTTTGCTAATGCTACTTGCCAAGGGGACTAAAGATCCTGGATCCATACCCCACCAGAGAAGCGCAAAAGCCTGCAACCAGTGCACCCTCTTCTCCCTTTCCTGTTGTTATTTTTTTCAAACTTGACTCTTCATAACCTGATTCTCGACCACAGCAATGCACTTAAACCAGGGTCACCAGTGAAATGCCTTTATGGACAAGGTGGGTAACCTAAATATGTTAGAGCAGTGGTTCTCAACCTGTGGGTCATGACCCCTTTGGGGGTCGAACAATCCTTTTACAGGGGTCCCCTAAGACATAACAGTAGCAAAATTACAGTCATGAAGTAGCAACAAAAATAATTTTATGGTTGGGGGTCACCACAACATGAGGAACTGTATTAAAGGGTTGCAGCATTAGAAAGTTGAGAACCACTGTGTTAGAGTCTTGAAGACATTGAAATTTTTTTTTTTAAAGTTAAATACCCATGGTTTTTAGGCTCGAGGATGCCAGCCTATGATAACTGGTTTAAACAAATCTGCACTCACAAGATCCTTTATGTAAACTAGTTCCTCAGCCTGGAATAGCTGCAGTTTACCTCTTCATCCTTCAAAGGCCTCACTTCAATTCCACCTTCCCAGGTTGTTTCAATTTCCCTCCTCCTTGCTGCCTTAGCACTGTATTTATGCCTCTGTTTATCATGCAGCATGCTCTGCCTTCCACTGGAGGTATTTGAGTGGCTGTAGAAAGCTGCTGAAAGTCTGGGCCTCGGGTTTCTCATTCTGTTTGCCCTTAGCATTTATTTCCATATAGTGGAGTCTCAGTAAATGTTTTTATTGGGAGAAGGATATGGGGACATAAAGCCTAGCATCAAATCACAGCCAATCAAAATGGAGATGGTATATTATGGTCATGGCATCCAGTGGAAAATTAAACAACCATGGAATGTCCAGGACATGAATATTGCCAAAAATAATTCTGTACACATAATCTATAAAAAATATCACTGAATTAGGGAAGTTTCTTTTCTCCGTGTTATGTCCAGTTGGAGTAATAAAGATTAATTTGCTTCATTATAGAAAACATAAGCACAGGGTAGTCTTGAATTCTCAGTCTGAAATAATTTCTTAACTCCAATGATTGTGAAAGCAATGACATACAGACAGTTAGAACTCTATGCAAAGCAAGGTAAGAACACATACAGCCCCCTGCGGAATAAAGAGTGCCTTAATGCCAGAATGTCAGAAGCTCTCTCATGCAGTATAGGCTTGATGTTTTCAAGCCTATACTTGGTGCATTGGCTCTATTGATTTACATATTAGTTGCTTTATTTAACTATATGTCCAAGAGAAACTGAGTGCCTGGCCTCTGAGTGCTACCACACCCAGCTTGGGAGAAGGCCCGCAGATCTTGGTGTGAGTGGGAAGTTCATCAGCTGTTTTGAAGTCTGAAGTCTGCCTTTTTTTTTTTTTTACATTTATTGTTATTGTTGAGAATATTACAGATGCCCCCCCCCCTCTTTTTTCCACCACTGGCCACCCTCCACACAGTTCCCACCCCACCCCAGACCTTCACTGCCCTATTGTCTGTGTCCATGAGCAATGCATGTATGCATATAAGTTCTGTGATTAATCTCTTCCTCCCCTCCCCCTTCCCTCTGAGATTTATTAGTCTGTTCCATCTTTCTATGCCTCTGGTTCTATTTTATTCATTGTTTTTTATTATTATTATTATTAAATTCCACATATAAGTGAGATCATGTGATATTTGTCTTTCTCTGACAGGTTTATTTTGCTTAGCATAATAATCTCCAGGTCCCTCCATGCTGTCTCAAAGGGTAAGAGATCCTTCTTTTGTATAACTGCATAGTATTCCATTGTGTAAATGTACCACAGCTTTTTTTATCCACTCATCCATTGATGGGCACTTGGGCTGTTTCCAGATCTTAGCTATTGTAAACAATGCTGCTATTAACACTAGGGTGCATATATTCTTCCTGAATGGTGTTCTAGGATTCTTAGGATACATTCCTAGAAGTGGGATCACTGGATCAAATGGAAGTCTGCCTTTCTTAATACTGAGCATTTTACACTGAGATTTCATTCTCAAGTTGGGTTTATTGTTATAAAATTCACTTTTTTTTTTAGTATACAGTACCATGTGGTTTACCCAATGCATAGAGTTGTGTAACTACTACCACAATCAAGATACAGAATGGTGCTATCCCCCCAAAATTCTCTCATGCCCTTTTGAAGTCAACTTTTTCTTTCACCCCCACCCTCTGGCCACTACTGATCTTTTTCTTGGTCCTATTGTTTTGCCTTTTCCAGGATGTTATATATATAAATGGAATCATATGCTATGTACTTTTTTGAGTCTGGTTTCTTTCACATAGCATAATGCAGCTGAGATCCATCTGTGTTGTTGCATGTATCAGTAGTTAGTTCCTTTAATTGCTAAGTAGTATTCCATTATATAGATGCACCACAGTTTATGTCTTTACCAGTTAAAGCACATTTGTTTCTAGATTTGGGTCATCATGAATAAAGTCACTACTAACACTCACATACCATTTTTGTGAACGTGTTTTTATTTTTCTTATGTAAGTACCTAAGCGTAGGATTGCTGGGTTGAATGACAGTTTTGTGTTTAGTTCTTATAAGAAACTGCCAAATTATTTTCTAAAGTGGTTGTTTTGTTTTGCATTCCTATAATATTAACTGAGAAAGGTCTAAGATTAAAGTTACATCTACACCATTTCAATCATTTCAGTAGGCTGTGGGTGCATTAAGAGGAAGGGAAGGGTATGGAATAGGATGTAGACCCCATCTCAATGGGTTAAGCTCTTTGTTTATGTACAGAACTTTTCTTTTCCTGCCTGAAAATGATTCAAGTGAGTATTTAGCTGCTTGGAAAGACTCTGCCCTGATATTCAGGGAAGATTAGAGCAGTTTTGCAGATAAACTCAGAAAATCTACTGGGCCACGAAGTCATTTCCATGACCATTCAGGCAGTCACCAGTGTCACGGTGCTGATGGCATCTAATAATTGGGAACCTGAAGATGGCACATCTTTTAAGGGTGATAGTTCTAAGTTTTATTCATATTCTCAATTGCCCAATAACTGATTTCTTTTAGCTACTCACCTAAATGCTTTCAAATTCTGACCACTGGAGATACTTTGCTCATAAGGCCTCTTATCATCTAGATTCACTGTGGTTGAACTAGGGGATTATGGACTGGTCCTCTACACCTGGCTTTGGAACCTCAGCCCTAATTCGGGAGAGATGTGTCTGTGCCCTCTGATTACTGCTGTGGTCAGCACCTTTATACTCAACAGGAAGATGGGTTCAAAGGCTGTTTGGGTTGGAGGCTTCATCCTCCTATGGCTTGTGGGTCATGGCTGTCTGCTCTAGAATCACCTGGATAGCAAAAACAGGAAAGTAACCATCAGTAACATGTGGACCTCCGGTGCCCTTTTGTAACCTTCAGAGTTCTGTGGTAACCGTAGCTGCACCCTGACCTGGCAATTCGGCCAGTAACCTACAGGAACCGGTTACTCACAGTCTTCAAGTGGGAATTAACTGAATGATCCTGACTAAGGAAATCTTTAAGCCAAGGGCACTAAACTCAATGGGGTTTTTGTATTTTACTCACAATTCCACTTTAACAAAATAAAAAGGAAATGGGAAAGCAAATAGAAAATGATTATTTTCTGTCTGATTTTGCTTCAGGAAAATGTCCATTCAGTGCCTGCCTATCAGCCACAGAGCTACAAGCTCCCCTTCCTTCCTTCCTTCCTTCCTTCCTTCCTTCCTTCCTTCCTTCCTTCCTTCCTTCCTTCCTTCCTTCCTTCCTTCCCTGAGCTTGCGTCCTCAGAGGTGCTGTGGAAGACTGCGAAATATCATTAGGGAGGTCTTGTGTTTCAGGCTGATTTGACATTCTTCTTATGGATGCCACAGAGTAGTAAAGACCAATAAATATGATACCTGTGGTATCAAGAGGTTTGTTTTGTTTCCAGCTACAGACTTGACTGCAGGTGAACTTTTTAGAGTTTAGCTACCAGAATGTAAGAACATAAAAGAAGGTGTGGGGAGGAGTGGGGGGGCACAATCACAGGTTTTGATTGTACCATATACCCTGGGGCACCCAGCAATTTTGTGACTGTTCGCTCGGCATTCACTAAACCCACAGGATGGCTTTCCCTTTTATTGTCTGGTAAATTGTTTCCCCAAAGCTGCCAGCGCTTATAGCTCCAGTGAATTGCTCAACTTCATATATTTCATGTGGCCTGAGGAAGACCAGTTGGCAGACCTTGTACATCAATTCCTAGAAGCAGTGAGTGCGTGGAAATTTCTTTGGGACTCTTGCTTGCTGGGCGTATGGCAAATTCACAAAGCTAGACATTTGATCAGGCCAAGGAAAAGAATACAGTGAAAATGAACGTAGGAAGAAGAAAACGCAGTAATAGAAGTCGTCATGCTGCTAAATTTCATTCTTAAAAAGGCAAGTTGCTATTATTGCAGAAGACACTAAGGATCAGACCATAATATAATAGGAAGCTGCTCATAATGATCATTGTTGTGCTCTAAGTATTGTAATTAATGTATTCATATGGGTGCTATCAGTAAAACATTCCTTTCCTCTACATGTGTTACAATTTACAGTTTTCTAGCTCCCAGTAGTACTGAACACTCCACAAATCTCACTCCCCAGCCAAGAAAAGGCCCCAACTCATGAAGCATGTGGTCTATTTTTACACTTAGATTTACAGTGGACTGGCACTCAGATACTGACAAGATCCACAGTGTCTGAGGGAGAGGGAGGGGTTACTAAAGTGTTTTTTTAAAACTTTTTTTGCTTTCTGACAAAGAAAACAGTTCAGAAATGTTCAGATTGTCTTGCTGCTTGAGCCTCTAAATATGCATCTGAAATTGTTTCCCTTTACTCCTGGTATGACAGGCTTTTTTCTTCTTCAGCAAAGTGTTGGTGATGTCAGTGGGAGTTGCCCACTTTTTTTTTGTTTTGTTTTAATCTCATTTCTGGAAGAATATTTTTGACACTTTTTTTCAGCTTTTGAGAAAATGATACATGTATAAGTAAAAAAATAAAAATAAAAGAGCACACAAATGCCATGCTTCCCTCCCACCTCTCCATCGCCCTCCCAGGACAACACTTCTCAGGTGGTTCCTTGCTTGGTGTTTAAGAGTAATTTTACACTATTTTTTTATTCATTGTGTCAGTTAATCTGTTGACTCTGCTATTTGTGCACTTCAATTACCTTTTTCCCTTCCTAAATTGATGGTTATTTTTAATTATTCTATTGATAATCTTTATACCTTAAAATAATAGTTTTGAGCCTATATTTTTTGTTCCTTCTATTTATATAGTATATCTTGACTCTCCATTCTGTTAGTTGAAATATCAATAACTCCAGTGGAAACAGCTTGAGTTCTCCTTAAAATTTTCTTATGTTTTCTGAATGATTTGTTTCTTCCAGAGTCAGGCATCAATCGTGTTTAAATTACTTGGTTTTGTATTTGGGGCTTCTGATTTGTTTTTAAAAGGGAGTGGTGAGCTTTGGTTATCCACCAGTACTTAAGAACAAAGGGCTGAGCTGATTTTTCTTAATACTTGGTGTGGGTTTTCCATGTTGTTATACATGTAGGTCTGATGTCCTTTTCGGTGTTGTGCCTGAATTGGAAGTCCGCATGGGCCATTGATGCTGTGGGGGGCTTGTCTTCTGGTGCTTTTGCATTAGGATCAACACTGAGAAGGGGTTAGATTTTCATCAGCAGTTTCTGTGACTGTGGGGTGGGAGGAGGGGTACTCCAAATACCTAAGGGGAGGGATTTACTCTAGAGCATGGGCACATATTCTAGCCTTCCTGGTTCTTTCCAGACAATTGTTTGCTTTGGGGGTTTAGAGGGGTGGGTTAGGCTTTTTATTTTTAACTAATTTTAGACTTAGAGAGAAGTTACAAAAATAATAGAGAGTTTCCATATAACCCTTACCCAGTTTTCCCCAATGTTAATGTCTTACATATAGTACAATTTCCAGACAATTTAAAGTTTTCTTTATAGATAAAACGTCCTGAATTGTTTGCCCACAAATAAAATTTTGGCACAGTGCATGGATGTAAGGCAGGGGATGGGGAAAAGAATGAAGGGCATTCGCAGGCCCAGTATGCCCTAAGTAGACTTCAATGAACCTCTTTGTTTTTACCCCCCTTCAAAATCTGTCTCTGCTGAAGCTGCCCAGTTAGCCTGGGGTCTTTCTGGTTTACTGGGACATTGCTAGGCAGCTCATGTCCACCCTCCCTCTTTCCCAAAGTTTCTCCTACATTTTCTTCTCTGGGAAACCTCAGTTTTTGCTCTTAAAGCCTTCTACTAAGTAGATGAGCCTTCATACCCCCACCTACCTGAATTAAGGAGAGTAATCTTTTTTACTTAAAGTCAAAGATCTTAAATGTCAATCACATCTCCACAGCAACATCTAAACTAGTGTTTGCCCAAACAGCTGAGCACCATAGTCTACTCAAGTTGACATAAATTAATCATCTACTCTTTCTCTTTGCCATCCTGTCCTTGACCTCCAGAAATTTGTTGAAATTTGTCTTCTTCCCTCGATGTTCCTTTCCCATCATGTGGCTTCACTGTTAGGCCCCTCCCCATTTCAGTGTTATTTTATTAGGTTCTAGGGAGATAATTTCCTGTACTCACTCCATCATATTCTAATAGAGGAAACCACAGTTTATGTGTTAAAAAGAACCTGATTGCTCAAGCAAGTACCTCTCCTAAACACTGATGTGTCAGCAGTCATACTGAATTTTTTTTTTTTTTTTAAAGCATCATGTGCCCTGGCCGGTATGGCTCAGCAGTAAGAGTGTAGCTCTTGGACCAAAGAATCTTGGGTTCGATTCCAGCCAAGGGCACCTACCTCGGTTGCAGTTCGTCCTCGGCCCTGGTGGGATCGTGCAGGAGGCAATCAGTTGTGTCTCTCTCACATCGATGTTTCTCTTTCTCTCTCTCTTCCTCCCTCTCTCCCTCCAGCTCTATCTGAAGATAAATGTAAAAATACCCTTGAGTGAGGATTTTTAAAAAAAGCATTATGTGATTCAGCTCAAATTTATTTGCTTTATACATTATTCTAGACAGATTTATCAATGTTGATGCCTAGGTATCTATGGCATGATACTTATTTAGAATTTTTTAAATATTTGTTTTATTTAATCTGGCCTATCTAAATGAAGTTATTTTTTTATTTGTTTGGATGTAAATCCACTCAACTTTGGATTATTTGAAAAATCTTCAAAATATGAATTTTCAGCTTTGTCATCTGAACCTTAACTTTCTTATTTTAATTTTTTTAAAGATTTTTTAATGATTTTTAGAGAGAAAGGAAGGAAAAGGGGGAGAGAGAGAGAAACATCAATCTGAAAGCAAAACATCGATCAGCTGCCTCCTCTACACCCCCTACTGGAGATCAAGCCTACAACCCTGGCATGTACCCTGACCCGGAATTGAACCAGCAACCTTCTGGTGCATGGGACGATGCTCAACCAACTGAGCAACACTGGCCAGGGCCTTATTTTTATTTTTAAATCATAAACAAAGCTTTTTTAAGGGCTTATTCACCTTCGTAATTCACAATACCTAGCACAGTGTTTTGTCCAAAGTAGGCACTTGAAAAAGTTTTTAAAATATGCTTAAATTTTCCAAAAATTTTTTAGCTTTGTATAATAATGGTACTTTAGAGATTTCAAATGCTTTCATCTCTGATATTTCATTCACGGCTCACATTTGTTACTACTTGTGGGGTAGGTAGGTAGCAGGTATTTTTAGTTTTAGTTCACAGGTAGGACACTTGGGCTCTGTCTGTAATAGTAAATGATTTGCCAGTGTCATATACCTTAGGAGCTTCTGAATTTGCTTGATTCCAGGTCTTCTGACTCCTATTTCTGTGTTCTTCATTATGCTTATGTTTCCATATGCTGTACATAATCTTGGGGAACATTAGACAATGAGCACATTTCTAAAATCCCAGTACTGTTAGGCATGCTTGCGATGGACTCACACTCGGCATGTTGTGCTAATGATCTAAACTATCTCTTTCTTTTATGAGAAGGTAAGTTTCCGTGGACCATCAGTCCATCCTACTGTGCCCTTGCTTGTTCTGTACCCATGGAACAAACAGAGTCGTGCATGAACAATGCTCCCAAGGTAAGGCTTTCTCCTGGCAAAAGTGTGTGTACGAATCAGAAACCACTGTGTATTTTCAAAACCAGAGCCTCTTACCACCACCAAAAGCTCATCCATACAAAAACATCCAATTAAAACTATCACATATTTACTGATAGCAAACAGAGCTGCAATCCTTTCCCTCCCATATCTCCCAAGGCACATCTTGTCAAAAAATTAAGTTGTGGTTTAATTAAAGGAGTAAATGAAAAGTAATGATATCTTGTTTTTTTAAAAAAATAAGCATCATTTCAATTTAAGTACTGGCTCACTGTTTATATATATATAAATACCATGTGCCTTAATTTAGTATGAAACGCACATGTCAAAAAGCCAACAATAGTCCCCCAGAACAAGACCCTATGATTGTTGTGAATTAACTTTCTCTCACCACCTGGAAGTGAATAGGGGGACAGTTTCCTTGCCAAATACTTTTTACTTTTGCTTTCCCAATTTTTCATTATTCCTCTTTTTATTTCAGGCTGCCTCTAAGTCCTGCCCCCTGCCCTCCCAGTCCCTGCCTTTCCACTGGACTCATGCACACACTGTCAGCTTAAGTGCCTGACTAATCTTTGTTGCAAATTATGTATTATTCAGAACAGTTTCAGGCCAGGTCTCATATTGTTCCACTTTGGTTGCCAGAGGTTTAAAGGATTAAACAGTCCTTCAAGTACATATCTCCTGTTATCACTTCTCTTCTTTCAGAGTGGAGGAGCATCTTTGGGTCTGGGGTTCCTAACCTCGGGTCTGTGGCTTAGTTTTGGGACCTGTGAATGCCCAGAAGGGAAAGGTGGAATAATGTGAACACAAATGCATGTTCTCTGGAGCGGCTCTGTAGTTGTCCTCGGGTCCTAAAAGAGACCTGTGACCCAAGAATGTTCAAGAAGCACAGCTGGCTCTCAGAGGCTCTTCACTTCCACCACCTTCCTCTGTTTTCACTTGAGTGGCTGGGCTCTGGCAACTTGATCTGCAAACCCTGAGCAGCACCTGTTTCCTGTCTGGTTCCTCCATCTACCTCCCCTGATCTGTCCTGCATGCTCTCTCCACTGTGCTGCCCCTTGGCTGGACCTCACCTCTGCTTGGCTTTCCTCACTGCTTTCCACATCCCTGTCCTGCCATAGAAGGTGTTCCTGTCCCATTTACTTCCCAAGTACCTTTACTCCTGTTTGGATTATCTTTGCTGAATATAGAAAATCACCAGAAGTTTTCCTCAACCCTCTGCCCCTCTCATCAGTGCACCTGGCCCATCCCAGACACATTTCCTTCCCAGGGAATCGTATCATTCAAAGGACCAGCAGCATCCCTGAGGAATCATAGCATGGTCTTCCCTCCCAACCCCCTAAAACTGCCAGGCCCCACACTAACATTATAGAATATCCTCCCACCCCAGTCCTACCTATTACAGTCAGCTTCAGTTCATGAGCAAGTTTTACTTTGCTTCAACCTCACATTAATAACCTCTCTCTCTCGCTCTCTTAGTCTTATTATAGCAGTTTCTACATTTCTGGTTAATTTTTCAATTTTAGAATTGAATAAAAGTAGCCAGCCCTGGTTTAATATGAAAAACACAACGAAAACTGGACAAAGATGAAAGATAAAAGAACATGGACTTCAAGTGCTTTCTTTTGGTTTGGGTCTTTGCTTTGGTTTCAGTCTCATCTAAGAGAACCGGGTGCGTCCTGTGCTCCTTCTCACTTTCTGCCCATAAAGTTTCCACGGTGCAGAGGAGAAGTCAGCTGAGGCATCTGGCTTGTTGGCCATATGAGTCTCAGTAGACTGACTCCAGCATCATAAATCAAGTTGGAGTGAGGGTAAATTTGGGGCCCCGAGTCAACTGCTATTCCAATCCAAAGTTAGTTCCCCACGAGGTCTGCATTCTGAGCCTGCTGACACTTCTGATAGCCTTTGCTGGTACATAAATGAGAGAATTTAAGCCCTGCCATATTTAGATCCCTGCTCTGTATCAGTTCTGAACTGCTGCATTGCTGTTTCCGATATACAATCCAGAGCTGAAGAAGTGATCAACCTGTGGCCTCAGACTCACAGGAAAGCCTGGTCATGGGCAGCGGGCTAGTTCCTGTCCTCAGAGAGGATCTGGGATACCACAGCCCTGCTAGATTGCTTGTGCTCCCCTTTCTTCCTGTCCTGAGGCCAACTTGCAGAAGGGATCATCCGTCCCTTCGTTACTGAAAAATAAGCAGCTCTCTTGGGAAGCCAAAACCAACTCCCCTCTGGGAGGCCGCAGGGCAGTATATGCACCATCCAGCTACGTGATGCTTCCACGTGTTTGTTAATCTAGCGCTCCTCCTGCAGAGGGGAGATAATGAAGGTGTGCACTGCTGTCTCTACAAGCAGCCTTTTTCACAGTTAAGAATCATCACTGAGACTTTGCAAAGTATTTTAGGGCTCACTGCTTCCAGGTATCTCAGTTTAATCTATCTAAAGGGCCTGTGGAAGGAGAAAAAATTATGATTAGTTGGCTGTGTGAACAGAGTGTCAAGAACAACCGAAACCCATATGTAGATGATGAAAGTTTCCTACTGTCACATAGCACAGTGAGTTTCCTGACTTCTAAGCCAATGTCCCTCTGCACGCCACACTGCCTTCACACACAACCGTTCCTTCCCATATTTTAAGAGACTAAAACAGCACAAAATGTTGGGACCCGGCTGTGCACCTGTCAGGATTAGTTGTAAGGTTTATGGTACCCTCAGCCAGCTGAGCCATTTTGCCTTTCATCAAGAGTCACCCTAATGTGGGGCCTTGTGGGAAACAAACAAAATGGCTCTTAGTTGTCACTCAGTTGTATTAGCAGTGTGACAAAGACAATTCAGAACAAGGCTTATGTATCCCACTCCACCCCCCACTTTCTGAGGGCTTTCTCTGTGCCAGGCACTCTACTTTGCACTTCATGTCTGATTTAATCAATACTCAGAGCATTTCCATGCGGAAGGTATATTTAGTCCATGTGACAGAGGACAAAATCAGGGATAGAGAATTAAAATGTCCCAGGTATCACAGCTACCCTTTGGTAGCACAAGGTTGGCACCCAGGTTTTCTGACATGAGAGTTCTTGCTTATCCCACTAACACCAGTGGCATGCGGTGGTGGCAGCCTGTTAGACACCAGCACATTAGAGTCATCTGGGGACTTTGAAAATGAGTAACTCAGAACCTCTTCCAGTGGGGCGCAGGGTACCTAGGGAAGAGCTAACAAGCACTCAGTGTCCTCTCCAGCACTGAGAGGACAGCCTGCTTCACCGTCATCCCAAGGCCCAGCATGGGTCCGAACAAAATCGCCAGCTCCCCTGCTCTTCTCCTCATCCTTGCCCTCAAGATGGAGTTGTTCCCCGCTGTTCACTCAGCTTAGGGCTCAGCCTTGGTGCAGGAAAGATTGGAGCAGGAGGTGATCGCAGGCAGAGCTGAGCAGCAGGCTGTGATGTGGGTCTGGGCCAGGGAATGTCACTTGAGGGGCAGAGCAGGCAGGCAGGAGAAGCTGCAGGGCAGAATAAGGAGAACCTGTGTCTAGCACAGTGATGGATGAATGAGACTTTAATGAAGTGAAACTGACTAGGTTTTAAAGTTAGTGCGGGCAGAGATTTCATCGTTAACAAAAAGGAGTCAATGAAAAGGAACATCATGTTTGGAGAGGGAAGATGTACGCTCTGAGTTTGAGGTGTTATAAGAACTTGCCATGGAGATGTGTACTGGCAAGTGAAAATTTGTGATGAAAGACAACAGGACTTGCTCAGTTTCCCAGATGCATGGAGATGGGATGCAAACTCTCTGAAGAAGGTGAGAAAGTCAGTAGAAGGAACTGTGAACCCGTTCTTTTGGAGCATCCAGACAACACTCTTGTGTGTGTGTGTGTGTGTCTTGGAAACATATGCTAAGTGAAAAAAAACAGACCAAAGGCCACCTATTGTATGATACTGTTTATATGAACTGTCTACAATAGGCAAATCCATAGAGACAGAAAATAGATTGGTGGTTTCCAGGAGATGAAGAAGAGAGGAGTGGAGAGTGACTGCTGATAGGTATGGCATTTCTTTTAGGGACAATGAAAATGTTCTAAAATTGATTATGATGATGATTGCACAACTCTGTGAGTATACAAAAACTCACTTTAAATGGGTGAATTGTATGGCATGTGAATTATATCTCAATAAAAAGTAAGGCTATATATATATATATATTGTGTGTATATATATATATATATATATATATATATATACTGCCTTATTATATATATCCCATTCAAACTGTCATTATTTACTTGACTGAAAATAAAATCCAAACCAAAAACAAATTCCAAGTTATATCCAACCTTTAGCTCAACTATATGTAGGCACCTTGGCTCCTATGCAGAGAAAACACACCTCTTTATTCAGCTCCCTTTCGTAGTTTACCTCAATTGTCGGTGCAAGAAACAAAACCTATGAGTTAGGAGATGGACGAGCATTTTAACAAATAATTAAATTCTCGACTTAAAGAACCACATTTATTTGCAGGAGAGAAAAAGTCCTTGATCCTTTTCTGCCTGGTACATTCCCTGTGAGAACATTCTTTCTTGGCCTCTATTTAACATATAGGTAGGTTCTTATAATTTAGGAATTAAAAAAGTGGGTCGGGGGAGATGACATGCAGGTCATCTTTGGGATTTGCACTGAAATATAAACTTCATCTTGGGCCACAATTTTTGAACCTGAGAAGTACAAATATTTGGACAGTGATCATCGGGTCGCCTTAAAACACGCTGGAATTGGGTACTGAAAAATCCAAGATAACCTGAAACTTAGAAAAGCACAGTCTATCAAGTTGACTTAAAAGAAAAGGAAGGGATGAGCAAAAGTAGAAAGTGTTGTTTGGAAACAGACTTAAATACTTCATGAAAAACTTTGGGAATACTTCAGTATAGGGATTCTAAATACTCTAGTAGTCAAATAATGTGTTCTCCTTATAGAATTAAAACAAGCATGTCTGGCAGTTTATGAATAATTTAGCTTCACTCCAAACATATTTGGTATTGACCACACTTTAGTACTCTTTTACTGTTGGCTTTGGGATCTGATGTGATATTTTCTGTTGTTGAAAGAAAAAAGGTTGGAAAATTCTCAGTTTGCTAGTGTGGGAGGGAAATTCTGTGCATGCACAAATAGATCTCTCTTCAATCTAAACATGTATACAACACCTTCAGTTTAAAGAGAACACTCTAGCATTATTTCCCAAAGCCTTGCAAAGTACATTAATATTCTGTATCTGTTTCACTAATGTAGTTAAAGAAAAGAAGGCTTGAGGAAGTTTTCTCTAAATACTGTCCTTAGCTGAACCAGGAACTAACTCTTCAAGGTTCTCAGTCTTGATTCTAAGTTATGATTCCACATGGCTTCCTCCATCAAAGCCTCGGAAGGCAGTGCTGTCTAGAAAGCAGGCTGAGGGCCCAGGTGCTCGAGTGCCGGAATAGCTGATCCCTGAATGAAACCGGATTTATTTGGTGTTTTACATAGTCTTGACAGATAGCGTAAAAGGCAAACTAGGGTCCCCCTACTAGGAGTGGTTTTGTTCTGAGGAGCTTTTCTTCCTCACTGGACAGCGACTATCCAAAGACGTCCTAGAAACAGTCATTTGTTCACTGCTGGAGCTGATTTGCTGCCCTGCAGAAGCACGTGCATTGCAAGGAGACATGCGGGTTGTGGATTTTTTTCTGCCGATTCAGCAGAGCACTACCCGCTAACAACCAGCTTGAAGAATGCTGAAGTCATGTGTCAGTGCACACCAGAACAATTCTCTGTGCCACAGAAGGCTCGACTGGTAGCTTAAGGGAGAAAGTCATACACCACTGTTACCACCCACTCTTGATTTTCAGTTTCCAGTCGTGGATAGCTTATTTCAAATCCAGTGATAGTCTAAAAACAATTTTAGCCTCTCTTTCAACCCCTTCCCTCACCAAACCTTTCAGTAAAGATGCTAACAAGCAGCAAAACTGAAAATATTACTTTCCCCTCTCCTCCGTATGCTTTATCTGTCACACTAGGCCAGAAGATGATTCTGGGTGTTCTCCAGACAAAAACTGATGGCTCACAGGCCCACCCAGCCATATTGATGTGTTTTATTTGGCCTGTACTGTGTTTTATAAAAATATTTGAACGGGTGGTCAACATGTAAACCTCAGGAAATTCCACATAAAATCTAGGTTTCTGGTTTCTCTTAAAATTCTGAAAATCTGGTCATCCTGGGCCAACATTTTCAAGTGATCATGATGTGTTGAGGCCAAGGGGCAGATCTGCCCTCACACTGGACGTGGCTCCCTTCCTGGCTCCCCCTGTTCCCACCAGCCCACTTGTATCACTTTCACTACCTCCTAGCCCCCATGGGCATTTGGGCTTGGGATCCCCAACAAGAGAAGGAGCCCAAAGAGGAAAGATTTTGCTTTTTTCACAGACATCCACAGACTTATGGTGACATAGTCTCTGTTGGTATGAAATTTGATCTACCAAGGAATAATATTATATACCTGCCAGAGTCTTGAATGCAGAAGCAGGTGAAATGAGTTCAATTTAGGATACAGGATTTCACTTTCATGTCTAATACGGAATAAAGACTATTTCAAACAAAGTTGGAGAAGTATAAGGAAAAGTACACTTAAGTGGAAGATGGATAACCTGATTTTTTATGCAATTCCCCTCCTCCCATGATGACACTTTATTAAGTACCAAATGTTTGCCATGTTTTATGCTAGGCCTTGGAAATATGAGATTTTTTTCTTAGAATATTTTCTTACCAAGCTTCTGAATCAGAGGTCCTGGACATTAAAGGATCATCCCATTGATATCTGACTTAGAGCCATGACCTCCTTCCCAGAAAAATGTACCCACAGAAGTTTGCATAATATTCTAAGGATTTGGGAGCCCCTGACACGCATGCATGGGGCCTGCTCTGTTAGTTCCTCACTGGGTTGGTCACACGTGATGTGGAAACAGTGAATGTAGAGGAGGTGGTTCCGGAAGACACAGAGCCGCCCATGGGAACAGTCGGACAGGGCCGTTCTGTGTGAGAGCAAGGGGCTAAGTTGCACAGAGGTGAAGTGGGTGGTGAGGAGAATTTAATGAAGACAACACCTCTTTATTTTTCAGATAAAGGTGATATTCCTATAACCACTAATTTACTCAGAGCTAGCATTTTCTACATGTCATGTATATAATAATGGCTACTCTGACACATGTTAAGTTCTGGAATTACCTCTGTTCTGTGATCTTTTCCCCTTTTTTTCTCTAAATTTCTATTTGTCTTCCTGGATATGGAAATGAATCTTGGTGTTTATTAAGCCAGACCATTGCTTTTGCATAGGGTTGCTTTGGCTTATTGTGTTTTTCCCTGGATTCTAGTTTTTTCCTAGTCTCTTCCACCTGAAGTTCGCAATATACACAGAACTGAGTGCACGTGGGACCTGATTATCTGTCGGTGACTCAGCTAGGGCCCATCTCTGGGCCACCTCTGCCCTTGACCCTCCCAGACCTTTAGGTTGGATGCAACACTTTATTATGGTCCCTCCAAAACAAATCCAACTGCAAAGTATTGGGAAACAGGTAGGTTTTACTGAGGGTTTGGGAGGCAGAGTAAAAAGAAGATTCACTGCACTTCACATCAAAATTCCCATTGGAACACCCTCAACTGTCAAAGCTTTTCTCTTTCAAAGCCTAGCCCCCTCATCTTTCCTCTACTTTATCCCCCACCCCTTCTCACTCTCTAGCTTGTGCTAATTCAGAGAATGTAGCTCCCTAAGCTTCTGCAATTTTGCTTCCTCATTTCTGTTACTTAATACTGCCTTGAATTACAGAAAGCTTCTATCCTGAGGAGGAGGATTTTGTTTATATCAAGCAATAAGCAACAAGTTCGCCTTAGTATTCATACTATTTGTAGTGGGGTTGAAATTTAAGTAACAAATATATCTTTCTCTCCACCCCCGCACCAACCACAAATTTCTTTCTTCTTTACTTAATACATTGGAGGCATCCTTGATGTTAGAACATGTAAACTCATCCCTCATTTTGAATAGCTGTAACATGTGCCATTGTATACATGTGACATGATGTATTTAGCCATCCTTAGACATTTACTTTCTTTTCTTCTTATTACAATGCTACAGTCAAACAACTATTGCACACTTGTGTGACTGTGTCTGTAGGATAAATTCCTGAAACTGGTATTTCTGTGTCGTGAATATGTGCATTACAGTATTTAGTAGATATTGCTGGGAACTATAAATTAGAGGTATATAGGGAAGAAAAGCAGAAAACAGAGATGAAGACATAAAATGGACTGGTGAATAAGGTTTTAAAAACCAATGAAGATTCATTCTAGGCCCCAGGCAAACCTCAGGTTTGGCACTAAGCTTTCCAGCAGCCAGTGCAAAGAGGGGAAACTGATCCATTATGTGAGCCATGACTGAAAACAAAGCCATGGCTTGTTCTCATATACAGAACGTTGTACAGTGAGACAGTGTCCTCAGCAGTGTGACCTCAGGTGAGCCCCATAGCACCCCTGTATGTGCTTCCTTTGTATTCTTGGACCCAAAACATGTTGCCCAAGAGCAGGGCCCTATCTTTAGGTGCACACATGCTTATTGCGTCGGGTGGGGAGCAGCCTGGCCAAGACTGATAAATCAACACCCTGTCTCCGAATGTGGCCAATAGATAGCAGGGCATTCAGAGCAGGCACTGTCACTTGAACACACAGACCTTCCTTGCTCCTAAAAGCTTCTGGGAATTACCTTGGGGGATGAGATGAGGAGCAAGTCCAGGCCCATGTCTGTAAGCCAGGTCAGAAACACACTCCTGAAGGGGTGTTCCCAGGTAGGACACGTGGGCTGCCTACTGGCTGAGCAGGCAGAGGGCCAAATGGATATACTCTCTAGGCTGCCCAGAGCTGGGGACAAGGATCCCCAAAGGGAGCCAGGGACCAGGGGCCACCTGTGCAAACTACAGTTGCCAAAGAATGGTCTGGGGCTTGGAGAGAAAGAGAGGAGTGAGCTGAGCAAGCTGAGCTGGGTCAGGAGACTGGGCAAATCAGCCACCCCAGGTGTGAAGCTGGCAGAGAGCAGGTGGAGGATGTGGTGAGGTCTAGACAGAGAGAAAGGAGACTCAGCTTTGCATAAATTACCAAGGGGCTGAGTCCCACAGCAGAGGGTCAGATGATTCTGCAAAGAAGCCCTGACCCAAAGCAAACAGAGTAGAACTGGATGCCAAGCAGTGGAGGAGCTATAATAGAGAGCTGGACTTGGGCCTGCATTTGATAGCAGGGCAAAGGAGCAAGAAAGGGAAGGGACTGCAAGGGGCGGGGCAGGCAGAATATAAAACAAAAGTGATTGAGTCATATGAGATTTTGTCCCCAAGCCCCACTGAGTTGTGGGTAATTTTACCCACGAGGTACCCACACTGTGGTATGCACATCTAGACATGCCCTGTAGAGGACTTACTGAGAATGTATCATGAGCAGGGGAAGCAAAGTAAACAACCCCGTGAATATAGAAGAGGGAATATCTTCCTTTGTCATTCCCTGGATGGCAAAGTTGAAGACAGTAGGAGAAAGTTATCCAAGAGGAAGGGAAAAAAAAAAAAAAGACAGTGGAAACCTGATTGAAGGAGCTTTTTTAAAAAAAATATCAGCCTTGGGAGTCACAAAAGAGAGGGATGTAAGAACATCAGGTAGTTCCAAAGGGAATAAAAGAAACCAGAAGAGGCATTGGGACAGGCCTATTGGGATATCATATGGCACAGGGAGAAAAGGAGGTACATTTTCCAGTTAGAGAAACCTGGCCTATTCGAGGGGCATTAAATTCCCTTGATTCTTTGGTGCGTCCACGTGGAGGTTTGAGTTTTGAGTCATCATGAGTTTTAGCCATTACAGATATTCTGGGTTTTAACTTTACTCACCTAGACCCTGATCCACTATTTAAAAGCCTACTTGCCCTCCATATCAGTCTACTAACGGACTCTACTTTTTTTTTTTTTTATCCTCACCCGAGGACATTTTTCCATTTTTTGTTCAGGTAGAGTGGGAGGGAGAGAGAGGAACAGAGAGAGAGAGAGAAACATCGATGTGAAAGGAACACATCGAGTGGCTGCCACCCGCACAACCGACCAGGGCCGGGGACAGACTGCAACCGAGATACATGCCCTTAGCGGGAACCGAACCCGGGTCTCTCAGGACCGCAGGCCGACGCTCTAACCGCTAAGCCAAACCAGCCAGGGCATGGACTCTACTTTTGATACCTGGGAGAACAACTTCCTCAGCCCCACGTTCTGCATCCCTCCAGGCTGGTAATAAGAGCTTCCTAGGGGGGCTGGCTCATTGCATCGGGGAATGCACCTGATGAGGAAATAGACCCCAGCTTAGGTTCTGGTATAATTCTGATGCAAATTTACCTGAATATTATACAAGTGAAGACATAACTTACATATGGGGAAACACGAATATGTAATAGTAAACTTTCAGTATTAGATTCTAGAATAGATTTAAGAATGAATGTTAGCCAGATGACTTCGGCTGTCATGTATAACTTAAATAGCTTTTCATTAAGACTTTTAAGTCATAGACAAAAATTAATTTATTAGAATAAAGTAATGCTCAGATGTGATTGAATATGTGAAAGTTAATAAATGGAGCATAGGTTACACCAAGAGACCCATTTTCTTATTTTCTCAATAGCCATAGTTTCCATAAATTTAATGTGGTGATCTGAAATCTTGGTTTGATTAGAAAGGCACCACCTTTGATCAATGTAATGATTTTAATTTGAAAACCCCCATTTAAGTTTCTTAATCATTTCCTTGGTAACAGAGGTTTGAACAAAATACAAGGGCAAAAGTATTATAAAAAAGGTTACTTATTTTTCCCTCTGCTTCTGCTAATCCAAAGAATAACGATGCCAAAATATGGAGGGAAACAGGCACTCTTTGGGCCAAAAGAATAGTTCTGAAGTAGGACATGGTGGTGGGTGTTAGTCTCTGGGATTTTTCCCTCTGGATTGGGTGTAGCCTTGCAGAGGAAGGTGGGAGCCAGGGGCCTGGACCATTACTCCCAGCAGTCAGCCCTGCTAGGAGGAGGAGGGTTCTCATTCATCTTCTCTGCATTCTGGGCTCCCACTTTGAAAAATAGCTTTTGCTTAACATTATAGATACGAAATACATATTCCTCTAGACATCCTTCAGACTCCAAATTAAGGAATATTTTTAAATAATGCCCTTTTCTGCCATCACCTTAGGCAATTTTTGTATAGTGATGAACTACAAAGATGTATATGATGTGTTCTGACTAGTAGAGATAATTTACTGCTTTATAATTGCAACAGAAGCAATAATCCACACTCAAACTTTTTTCTTCTAGCACTACTGAACTGAGTGGAGTTATTACAATGTATTTTAAGCAAAGAGGATGTGAGAATTGAGAATCATTCCCCAGACTTTCTCTGCCACCTTCTGTACTCCTGAGATGTCTGCTTTAGCCTCTAACTAGATGAGGGTCTCAGGCACCACACGAATCAGGACAGCCAGGTGACCTCGGGCAGCATCCCCTGCAAGTACATCCCCTGCAGGTGGAAGCCTTGCTTCCTCTGGTTTCCTACACCTGGCAGGAGCGCCAGAGAGATGGTATCTCACTGGGTTGCATCCACTCAGGTCTCCACAAAGGACAAACGAATGCATAATTTGTTTACTCAGTTAATGCCACCTAGCACACAAACATGTGGACACAGGGTAATCACAACTCCCACGGCAACCCGAAGGAAATATGCAGGTCAGGTTGTGAAACAGCACCCAACGTTAGAAAGATGTTTAGAATTCATGGGGAGGTTAGTTTTGTTTTAAACTCAACTCATTGCACTAGGAGAAAACAATGAGTTTGATTGCTCTATTCTACCTAACGTCAGTACTTCCCAAGGGAGATATTTGCCATGTGATTCTCCAGGGAGATGTGGTGACATGGAATTAGATCTTGTAACCAGGTATATGGCAAAAATATCTAAGTAAAGAGCCTGTTCGTTTAGTATAAAAAATACTGAAATTATAAACAAAAGTAAAATATGCAAATAAGAGATTGCAAAATAGGTATCGTTTATATTCCATGTAAAAGGAGAGAAAATATTTTAAAACTGACATGATATCATGTGATGTAAAGAAATAGGTATATAGCCGGGCCGGTACGGTTCAGTGGACTGAGCATTGCCCCATGGGCTGCAAGGTCCCAGTCGATTCCAGTCAGGGCACATGCCGGGTTTCGGGCTCAATCCCCAGTAGGGCGCGTGCAGGAGGCAGCCGATTGCTGTTACTATCTCTCCCTTTTCCTTCCTCTCTAAAATCAATAAAAAGATATTTTTTAAAAAACAAAGGAATAGGTATATAATGTGTGCTGGATATGAGGGGAAATGCGGTATATAAATTATGCAGAAAACAAATTTTCTCCATTGCTGGAAGGTATTTGGAATTGGTATGTAAATCCTCTCGAATTTGCAGGGCTTTTTTCAGTGCTGTTTGTTATATCCTTTCCCCAAGATCTTTCTCTTTCAACAAGAGACCAGTGACAATAAATTTGAGAATACAGTTGTAAAAGCCGCTCTCCTCCTCCTCTTACATTTTGACAGCAGCCGCAGAAGATGAAACCTGCTGGGCATGTGTGTGGATGGTGGCAAGGTTGTACCAGGTGGGAGGAATATGCTGATGGAGGAATCTGGCCCTCAATTATTGAATGACGTCAACCCCTGTCATGCTGAATGGCAGGGCTCGGTGAGACAAGCTAAAAAGAAGAGAAAGATCATATCTTGTTAATTGACCTAATCTCACCTCCCCCAGAACTACTGATGATTTATAACACAGAACTTCCTTTAATTTCATTAGCTGCCTCGCCCAGAAACGATGCACAGCAGTGATTATGGAAGTGATTATGCGTGAGGACATACTTTGCCCCTATCTCTTGCCATTATTTCCTCTATGACCTTGTTTAGGAAAAGCTGCCATGAAACTTACTTCTTGGTTTGGAAGGGAGGGAGAGGTGCTTTTTTTTTTTTTTTTTTCGGTCCTTTAATGTTAAGCCATCACACCCCTGTCACAAACAGAGTGCAAATTGTTTTTCTAACTTTGTATTATAAACGCTGGACTCTGCTAAAGCAGCAACAGTAATAGTGGAACTGGTGTGGATAATGAAAGCATTTGGTCTTGGAAAGGGAAAAATGAAAAGAGCTGTTCAGAATGGCAGGGCCAGGGAGTCTGGCGTTTTCCCTCGTATTTCTAGGTGATAGACAAATTGTTAGTTACCACATGTATAATTTGTTAGTAATTGCTCTAAATTGCCTCCTAAGTTTCTAAGTTGCCAGTTCACTGAGATCAACTATTTTGTACCCATAAAATAGGAACCATGTGATAATTTAATGAAGTAGCTAGCCAGTTAGGGTGATTTCTGTGCATTTAATGTAATTAGAGAAGGGGGAGAGGAATTGCAGTCAAATTTCTTAGAAGCTTAATGACTAATATCACTCCCAGGAATTAAAATGCTACACGCACCTTTTCCTCTTGTGGACATATGGGTACTAAGATAATTGGCTTTCTTTTGGGTTGGATTGCCATCTACTTTTGATAAAAATACTTCCTTCCTCCTCGGAGCAGGGTAACGGCTGTCTAGGGACAGGATGAATCCCTCCTGTGGGTGGCCTGGGAGACTGAGGGCTGCAAGTGAAGGTGGAGCAGAGCTGGGCCTGTTGCAGGGATGTTCCGGACGGGGTCAGCATAGAACTTCTGTTTCTTCTTGTCAAAGCAAATGTGCTACTTCTCTCAAAAAATAATTAGCTGACTTCAGGTATTGCTGTAAGAACCTAAATGCAAAATGTCTTCTTGTGGCCAGCCTGTCACATTTCTCTGTGTTCCTGAATCTCCTCAATTTATCAACAGAAACATTTTCTATTTTTCTTCGCTACTGAATGGCCAAACAAGCTGAGGTCTCATTCTGTCCCTGTGCCATCAGCAAAACTGTAAACTGCCTTCTGCTCTTGGGCTCTGTTCTTGCTTATTTGTAAGAGGCAAGAACATAGCTGAACATTAGGTTCTCAGGTTTAAGCTTGTGGTCCTGGAAATGACAGGAAGTAGGAAAATCAAGTTTTGAGTTAACATTTGAGAAAATGAAGTAGAGGTGACAGAATAAATGTGGATTGCTCAGAACATTTTGGAATGTCACTCTTTTGCCCAACTCAGTTGGCAAACATCCTGGGAGTGATAAAATTCCTTTGCAGTTCATCAGAATTTAACTTTGGCTCAATCTGTCAAAGTCATAACCACTTCTCTAAAGAGTACCATTTTGGTACAGGTCAGATTTATTATCCCAAACACAGTAGATGTCCTGAATAGCATTCCTAACCACAGTGGATATCCACATGCATCAAATACCAAAAAATACCAGAAAAACAAGGCAATTTAGATAATCCCTGCTAATTTTATTAAAATCGAGATACTTCTTAAGTGATCAAATGGTGTTTGGACAAATGACCATACTCCTGGAATCTAATGTGAGACTGCACAGTGACTAAGAATTTTAACCAAATTTGAAAACTATACTTATGGCCTTGTGACTTCTTTAGTATACTCTGAGCACGTTCATGACCAAGGAGAAATACCAGATGAGTCTCCTGGCTTCAAGCTTGCTCAACCAATGTTCAGTAAGCAATAAGGCAGGATGGGCAGCCCCTTTATCCTCAAAGTGTGGTTTTAGGGCCAACATCATCAGCATAATCTGGTAGTATGTAAGAGAGGCAAATTCATGACCCCACCCCAGCCTACTGTAGCAACATTTCTGGGGATGGGGTCCAGGAATCTGGTTTTTACAAGCTCTTCTGGTGATTCTGATGTTCACTCAAGTTTGAGAACCACTAGCCTCAGGGTTTGTGGTGGTGCCTGGGTCTTTCTCTCTGCAAATGAAAGAAGTGTGGTCATCATGCTATGGTCTTTTGGTTGGAAGTCTCAGCTAACTGATTTTTTATTTTTTTCTCTACAATATTTCCCTATACCTGGATCAAAATTATGGGTTACACACAATGAAATTAATTTAAGATGACAGTTTCGTTTTTAAACTTGTAACTGTAAGGATCCTCCCAAACATGATTGAAGTGTGTTTGTTTATTGGTACCAAGAGCTGGCCACACACCAAAACAGTAACACATACTTTTCCTGAATCAGCTCTCTGAACATCTCAGCCATTTGCAATATAGGAAAAAAGCAGAAACTAGACAAAAAAGACCTGTCAACATTCAACATATACATTACAAAAACTGCACCAAAGCTTTTTTTTTTTTAAATTCTTGGAGACTACCAAAATCTACTCACTTTTTCTTTCCAAAACTAGTTGTGTCTCAGAATCACATGAGAAGCTTTTTGAAAATTCAGTTGTACAAGGCCTAAACATAAGAGCTAAAACTATAAAACTTTTAGGAAGAAACATAAGTATAAATCTTTGTGATCTCACATTAGGCAATGGTTTCTCAGCTATGACACCTAAAGCGCAGGTAACCAAAGCAAAAAATAGACAATTAAAATATAAATTTTTTGTGCTTCAAAGAACACTGGCAAGATACTAAAAAGGCAGCTTACAGAATGGTAGAAACTATTTGTAAATCATATATCTGAAAAATTTAGTATTTAGAATATATAATTTTTAGAACTTCTTACAACTCAACAGTAAAAATAACAAATAACCCAATTTAAAAGTAGGCAAAAGTTTTCGATAGATATTTCTTCAGATAAGATATACAATTGGCTGATAAACACAAAAATATACTTAACATCATTATGGAAATACAAATCAAAACCACAATGAGATACAACTTCATACTAGGATGGCTAGAATCAAATATATGGACAATAATGTATTCACAAGGATTTGGAAAAATTGGAACCCTTATACACTGCATGTGGGGATATAAAATGCTACAGCCACTTTGGAAAACAATCTGGTATTTCCTCAAAAAGTTAAAGGTAGAATTATTATATGACCTAGCAATTCCACTACTAGGTTTATACCCAATAGAATTGAAGACATAAAAACTTGTACATGAATGCTGATAACAGCCTGTTCATAATAACCAAAAAGTGGAAACCCAAATGCCCATCAACTGATGAATGGATAAATAAAATGTAGTATATTTATACATTAGGATAATATTCACTCAAAGAGAGGGATAAACTGTTGAATGCTACAATATGGATGAACCTTGAAAACATTAAGCTAAGTGAAAGAAGTCAAACACAAAAAAAGTACATATTGTAAGATTCCATTTATATAAATGTCCAGAATAGGCAACACCATCAAGATAGAAAGTAGATTAGTGATTGCAAAGAGCTGGAAGAATTGGAGAATGAGTTACCATTAATGGTTGTTGGGTTTCTATTGGGGTGATGATAATACTCTGGAATTAGACTGTGGTGATTGTTGCACAAGTTCATGAAATACAAAACTACTGAATTGTACACTTAAGAGGGTTATTTTATGGTATATGAATTATATCTGAATTTTTTAAAAACAGGCAACAAGTTGGATTTGGCCTGCAGAACTTCTAGTGTAAAAAGTGGGGAGGGGCAGCGACATGATAAAGATAGATTAAATGATGATAATTGTTGAAATGAATTATGGGTATTTGGTGGTCCATTACGATATTTTTTCCTGTATGTTCAAACATACACAAACCTACTTCCATAATAAAAAAAAATCATGTATGATATATACTGGATTTAGATATTAGAATCACCAAAGATGGAGCCTAGGCATCTGCAGTGACAAGTTTTCAGGTCATTCTTTTGAAACCAGTCCATTGCTGGTTTGCAAATCTATAGTTGGAGACCACTGCTCTGTGTAAGTTCTCTTCATTTAACTCAGTTAAAAGGTTGGGGGGGGGGGATTCCAAGGCCACTTAGCATAGAAGCAAACAGTCCTATGTGCTATTAGAAACTGAAATTGTCATTATGTTACAGAATAGCACAATTCTGATATTAATAATGAGGACGTGGAGGCAGTCAGAGAGGACTAACTTATGTTCAATACATGTTATTTAAGGCATGTAGAGGTAAATAGTCATTTTAGAAAACAGCATTTAAAGAATGGTCTGAGTAGTAAAACTGCAAATATTGAGGAAATCTGATTATCCAAGTAAGATAATTTAATAGCTTTATTTTAAAGTCTTCTAATTTTTTTTCCACTTGGGTTTTATAAACAAAAATCTATTTTGCAACTAAGGAAAAATAACAGGATATAAACTTTCTGAAACAAGCATCAGATAGAAAAAAACATTTTGGGGGATTGGGAAATAGAGATGGAGGAATTTTGCTTTTTAATGCATAATCTCTTCTAAGCCAATTGTATTTTTTAAGTCAACTTTTTTGAAGTAATATTTACATATAATAAATTAAGCCTATCAATTGAATTCTATTGACAAATGCATGCACCCACCTATATAACCATCATCCCAATCAATATAAATATGTTTTCACCTTCCCAGAATTCTGTACCCCTTTGCAGTCAGTCCCCACACCCCAACACCTACCTTGCTCCAGGAAACCATTGATGTGATTTCCATCACTATTGATTAGTTTTGCCTCTAGAATTTCATATAAACAGACTTACTGTGTGTATATTCTTGTGTCCAGTTTCTTTCTCTCAGCATGGTAACTGTAAGATACTTCTATGTTGCTGCATGTTATTAGTAGTTTATTTCATTTTGTTGCTGATGAGTATTCATTATATGACTACACCAAAAATTATTTATCTATTCACCTGTTGCTTTCTGTTTGAGGCTATTATGAATTAAACTGCACAAGTCTTTCTTTTTATTCTTTAAAATTGTTTTTTAGAGAGAAAGGAAGGGAGAGGGAGAAAGAGAGAAACATCAATGTGAGAGAGAAACATTGATTGGGTTACCTCCCATACATACACCCCGTACTGGGGATGCAGCCAGCAACCCAGGCATGTGCCCCCACCAGAAATGGAACCAGCAACCTTTTGGTGCATGAGACAATGCTCAACCAACTGAGCCACCCTGGTCAGGGCTGCCCCAGTCTATTTATGAACAAGTGTTTTCATTTCTCTTGGGTAAATACTCAGTGCTGGGCCATATGTTAAATATATGTTTAACTTTATAAGGAACTGCCAAACCCTTTTCCCAAGTAGTTTCACCATTTTATACCCCCACTAGCAATGCATGAGAATGCCAGTTAAAGCCCAAACCTTGACTTATTAATTAGTAAAGAGGAAATGCTCTCTCTTTCTCTGACTGGTTTCATCGTCTTGTCTACTACTTAAGGAGCTTCGCCTTGTATTTATGCAAACCTTTCCTAATATGGTTTCAAACCATTTTAGGCTTCAACTAGCATTAATATAAATGAATGTTAATATATTGTTAATTAATTCTATTTATATAAGTAACTATATAATTAATGTACTATGATTAAAACTAAAATTTTAAGCACAAAATATTTTCCCTTTCACCCCTAGCTATAAACTGTTTCTAGAACAGCATTTATTTATTTATGTTCCTTTCTAACAGGTAGGCAGTGACTGTTATTGAATCCTTGACTATTCAATGTTTTAGCAATGTTTGTGGTTTACCCTCTGGAAAGTAGCCTTTGTGTAGAAGCCGGTGCTTTTGTTCATGAAAGAGAAGAAGTACAGTCTAGTGATAAGAGGTGGTCAGACCATCAAGAGAATCTTGGCTTCTTTCCATGGGTCCATTTTTTAACAAATAAAGCCTTGGTTTCCTCATGTATACTCTTGCATGGTAGGAGTCATAATTATACATATCTTATATGATTGTTCTGAAAACAATGATCTCATGTATGTAAAGCCTTTGGCAATGTTCCTGGTTCATATTTATTACTCAATAAATGGAAGCTTTAAAAAGATGTGTCCCAATGTGATTGAAGAAAGAAGTCATCGTAAGAAAAATAGGGATGTGTTCTAGAATGTAAATTCCCTCTCCTACTCTCTTTGAGCAAGAGAGATACGTTAAGCCAGAAGTATCTCTCTCTGGCTTAAAGTCAGGGAGACTTCCATTTCATTAGCTTCCAATAAATCCCATCCTCCTCAAGGTCATTCCCTTCCCTCCCTTTGCTCCTACTGGGGCTGGCTAGAAGGTACTACCCTTCTCTCAACAGGTTCCAGTCCAGCTCACCTGCTCAGAATCCTCAGCTGTTTCAACTAATCTCATGCTGAAACATTCTGCTTCTGTCCAGAACTCAACCTGAACCTCCCACATGCTCAAGGAACTGACAAACCCAGGGGCTGAGGGATTAAGGTGCATTTGTAATGTGGATCCCAGCCTCAACCATAATAGGACAATAAGAAAAACTCACTAGACTCATTTCTGGAAAATTCCAGAAAAATCATTCTTTAAGTTTAATTTGGACATGAACAATAAGGAAGGTAAATTCCCCAGTCTCAGACTCTATTTAAAGACCATTTGGTAAATGTTTACTTTGCACCTACACTCAGAGCCTGTAGGGAGTAGCAGTATTCCATCTTCCCTAGCTCCTGAATCTGGAGAGAATGATGTCTGTCAGGAGGTGAATGAATCATACCAATAAATAAGTTAATTAAGAAATGTAATGTGATTATGTATAACTAGGAAATAGAGCAACCAGGGAAACTTAGGTTGAACTAGCATAATGACAGCAAGTGACTACTCATTGGAATACCACATAAAGGCAAATCTTGTTACCCTTGCCTTTATGTGTGTTGTGCCCTTTGCCCTGTGGCATTAGTTCCAACTTCAGGTCAAGGATGGATGAGGCATAACAGAGTGAATGAGGGGAGGAAGGTAGAGGTTATGTTTTGTTTTTAGATCCTCACTGGAGGACATGCTTATTGATTTTAGAGAGAGGGGAAGGGAGAGAGATAGAGAGAGAAATATTGATGTAAGAGAAACATCAATGGGTTGCCTTCCCATACACATCTGACCGGGAATCAAACCTGCAATCTCGGTATGTGCCCTGACTGGAATCGAACCCAAGACCTTTCAGTGCACAGAATAAGGCTCCAACCAACTGAGCTACACTGGCCAGGGCAGGAAGGTAGAGGTTATGACATGGCAGGATTGGGGTGAAATCATGCTAACCTTAGTTCAAGATCTTTCTGTCAAATACCCTACAAGGTATCAACTGAAGGATAGGCTGTCATCTCTGTCAGCTCACTCACTTCCCTGAGCGAGAACTGGTGAAGGTGGGAGACAGCAAGTTTTGCATTAAATATTGAAAATAGGACCCAAAGCAGGAGTGCTCTTTTAGGGAGACTCTTTAGGCCGCTGATGCTCTGCCCCTTAGGTCAGTTCTGTTACGTGGAGAAGAAAGAATAACCAAAATTTTTGGTAAATTATTTTGATGAGCTTTGAGAGTTTAAAATCAATACCTTTGACATTTTGATATCCTAGTCTATTTTTCTTTGGTTTTCCTGACAGAAATTATACAAGCAAATGAGGAAGAATCAAGATTCTTCTTCAACTGCTCTAAAACTCACTGGATTTTTTTCTTGAAATATTTACCAATTTAAAAACTAAATTTACATTTTTGTCAGCTCTGTTTCTAAAAATGTGTAGTGTCTTAGATCAAATTTCTCTTGTGCTCAAAATAATAAGTATATGTCTGCAGAAAACATATTTTATGCCATTTACTCAAGCAGAAAATGTGGGTGCTTGATTTTTCATTTTCTTTTTATATGTAGCATTTCCTCTTTTTTTCCAATAGTTAGCAATAGCATTCTAAGCATTTTCTTTCTTGGTAATTTTGACAAGTTACCTAAGGTTGGTCAAATTTTCTATCTTGGTTTACATGGATATTACAATTAATACTGTCTACATTTTTTCTTCCAAAATAGCCAATAGAGTATATAATTACTGTAGTTTAACTTTTAAAAGAGAATTGCATTATTTTAGAATTTTTCTTTCTGTTAAAAAATTTATTTCCAAGAAAAGCAGATGTTTCTTTTCTAAACAATTCTAATCATAAAAAAAAAAAATATTTTGTAACAATTCATAAAAATAGTTTCCAAATGGACAATCAAGAATTTTTATTCTTTGCTCACTTGTTTCATAAACGAAATAAAGAGGGTTAGAAGACAATAGAAATAATGTAAAAAATACCAACTATATGCCACACACATGACCAAACATTACATATATTAACTAGATAATGCTCACAACATGTTATAAACAATGATAAGTGCCATTATCTTAATTTAGTTTTAAGGAAACTAAAGCTTAGAAAATACAAATGTTCACAGTCACATGGACAAAAAGAAAATTTCTTATTAAAAAATAATAATAGCCTGGCCAGTTCGACTCATTGGTTGAGCGTCGACCCATGCACCAAGAGGTCGCCAGTTCAGGGCACATGCCCAGATTGTGGGCCAAATCCCCAGTAGGGGGCATGCAGGAGGCAGCCAATCAATGTTCTCTCTCATCAATGTTTCTATCTCTCCCTCTCCCTTCCTCTCTCTCTAAAATCAATAAAGAAAAAATATTTTTAAAAATAATAAAAAAATGGATTCAGTCACAACTTATAGAATCACACATTCATATTAAGTTTTATTATTTTTGCTATTATTGAAAGCATGTAGTTATATATATGACATAAATTATTATTGTTACACAACCTTAGACTGGAAGGAAATTACTGTGGAACATCTAATACCCTCATTTTCCAAATGAAGAAGTTAAGGTCTATGCAAGTGAAATGACTAGCCCACAGGGATTTAGCCAGTTAATTGAATTTGAGAATCAATCAGCAGTTGTACACTGTGTGCCTCCTGTGAACACAGGTTCCCCAAACATTGGCAAGTTAGCCCTGAATTCCTTCCCTGGGTTCAAATTGTAAAACTACCATGTTCATGGCATAGAACCATCCTTGTTTCTTCACGTGATGCTGCCTCCCTAGCTCTATAGGACCAAGAAATGGGATATTTCTCTTAAGTTTTGGAGATGCTTGTTTGTTTACATTGTGAAAGAGTAACCATGGCAGCTGTAATGCTGTCAGTATCGAGTCCATCAATGTTATTGTTTAGTGGTATCACTGAAGTTGTTAAACAATCATTAATATCCTTCCTTGTGTTTATATTTAGCAGTGACTGTTCAGGGTGTGATTATAGGATGTAAACAAGCTCCACCCAGAGTGACCATCAGTGACTGAATGATTGCCTGGGGACCTAGGTTACCCCATGCATATTGCACTCTGAAATGAAAATACCCAGCATAGACAACTTTATTATAACCATAAAATTGGCTTCCTACTATTACCACTTCAAGCCAAATTATATATGTTTGATGAGGCATAATTTCTTATTAGATCCAGAGAATACTAGGGTAGAATACATCATGATGAAATTATATTTGAATTTTAATTAAGTTTTATTCATTCCCCAATACTAGTTAATGAAATAAATTCAACTGTATTTATGTAAATGTATAGGGAACAATGTAGAACAAAAAAGAAACAAATTATACTGCTTACCAAAAATAATTTTTATAATAGAAAATATAACTTTTGGTATTATTTATTTTTACCTTTCTGTGAACCTTCTTTTACCAGCCTTATGGTGGTCACTTTTAAAAGACAGATGTCTGACTCTGAATCTTGGTATCTCTGACTAGACATTTAACATACTGAATTCAGCCCTTTCATAATCCTCTAAAATTTTATTTTGATAACCTCTATGCAAGCCCTGCATGTAGATCAGTATTCCTCATTTCTGGTAAATAAATAAATAAATGTATTGAAACCTTTCCAACAAAATATTTTGGTGAAGAGGAGAGGGAATTTAGTGTGAAGGACTTTGATTTGCTTCGTTCTGCTTACTGTATTTCTCCCTTTTCTTCATTCAGCACACCCAGAATTCAGGCATTTGGAATAAATGGTTATAACAAGAGATGTCATAGAATGTATGAAATCATAGCTAGAATTGCCTCTGACACATCATATTGTCTGTACTAACTATGCCATCAGCTACATGAGAATAATATAAATAGTAGAAAATTGAATTACCTGAATAATGAGCCATTTCTCCTGAATCCCAGCCACTTTTAATTCATTGTGGTGAGTACTTAACTTCTAACAGGAGTATTTATTGTCTGGTCATTTTTCTAAATCACAATTATGTTTTTGAGTACATAAACAATTAGGATTTCATGAAGAGTCAGGTAGAATAAACCAGTGGAAACAAGGTGATATAATTTTAAATATTAAAACCGGTATTTGCTACACTGACAGACAGTTCTCTCTTTTTTTAATGTACAAAAAAAAAGAAAAAAAAGCAGAATATCATTGCTGTAAATGGCTTGGGGGCCTGGTAATATATTGTTTTTCTAAGTATTTAAGTCATGAAAGCAGTAGCAGGAGGTCAGTGTCTAGTGTTGCTTTAATAGCTGGAGGCAGGTCAGGATGATCTTAGATTTGCTTTTCAAAACATTTTCACAGGGGAAAATATGAATAAAAAATTAAAAAGAAAAGTTTTAGAGTATGCATAAAATAAGCAGAAATAAGATTTATACTCTGACTCTGTAAGGATATTGAATATCATTTCAATTTTCAAATATTGATACAACTGTCATATTATTTTCACATTGTGACAATTTTGAGTTTTCTTCACTTGAAACATTGTCCCATGGGGCACTGTGACTGTTAAACTAATCTTTATTCATGATTTATGCTGCCTGAACTCAAATCTTTGGAACAAAATTAATAAATCATGTGTTGATGGAAAGAATGGCAGAGACTATAGACAATTTGATGAGCAAGTTCTGTGATTGTTACCATTTATTCCTACTTTTAGTTTATGGAAATTTTCTACTTAAGATACAAAAACTCTTAGGATCTTCTGGAAATTGTAGAAATTCATTTTCTTGCCTGAATTACTTCAAGATGGGCTGAAGCCAGGCTGGACCAAACTGATATATGGTCAGCAATATGATTAACAAGGAATATCACATAGCTTGACTTCACAGCACACCAAAACTCTAACTCAACACCCTCCCACTGCAGTTTATATTCATTTGTTCTTGCTATTTTCTCAGAGGAGCTTTAGAGTATAACTGAGTACCCTCTGTGGAGATCTATAAGTAAGCAATAACCTAGAAGACAAAGGTTCATTGGTAATTAGTTCAAGAAGTGGTGCTGATTAGAATACCAAGCAGGACTAGCTATCTGTTAATTACTGAGTTGTTTTCCGTGGTGGTTAGTAACTGCAGCTTTAAGAACACCTAGGAATTATTGTCTGTGTTTACATAAGGTGTGATTTTTTTTTTATCCTAATCCAAGGACATTTTTGCATTTATCTTCAGATAGAGAGGGATGAAGAGAGAGAGAAAGAAACATTAATGTGAGAGAGACATATCGAGTGGTTGCAACCGAGGTACGTGCCCTTAGTGGGATCCGAACCCAGGACTCTCTGATCTGTGGGCCAACATTCTAACCACTGAGCCAAAATGGCCAGGGCTGATTATTATTTTTAATAAACTTTATTTTTAAAATAGTTTATAATTACAGAAAATTTTCAAAGATAATACAGAAAGTTTCTATATACCTCCCACTTAGCTTCCCTTGTTAACATCTTAGCAAACTGGACAACCTAAAAGAAATGAATAAATTCCTAGGAATATACAACCTTCTAAGACTAAATCATGAAGAAATATAAAATCTCAATAAACTGATTGCTAGTAAGGAGATTGGACCAGTAATCAGAAACCTCCCAATAAACAAAAGTCCAGGGCCAGATGGCTTCACTGGTAAAGCCTACCAAACATTCAAAGAGGACTTAATAAGAAGCCTTCTTAAGTTCTTTCCAAAAATTGAAGAGGAGAGAATGCTTCCAAACTCATTTTACAAGGCCAGTATTACTCATGAAAACCAACCAAGGACACCACAAGGAAAGAAAATTACTGTCCAGTATCTCTGATGAACATACATGCAAAAATCTTTAATAACATATTAGCATCCCAAATTTAACAATACATTAAAAGGTTCATATACCATGATCAAGTGTCATTTAGTCCAGGGATGCAAGGATGATTCAACATTAACAAATTAATCAAAGTAATATACCACATTAACAAAATGAAGGATAAAAATTATATGATTGCCCAGCCAGTGTGGCTCAATGGATTAAACATCATCCCATGGACTGAGAGGTCCCAGTTCGATTCCTGTTCAGGGCACATGTGCAGGTGGCAGGCTCCATCCCCAGTAGGGGGCATACAGAAGGCAGCTGGTTGATGTTTCTCTCTCACATCAATGTTTCTATCTCTCTCTTCCTTCCTCTCTCTCTAAAAAATCAATAAAAACATTTTTAAGTCATATGATCATCTCAATAGATGCAGAAAAAGCATCTGACAAAATTCAGTATCCATTTATAATAAAAACTATCAACAAAGTGGGCACAGAGGGACCATACCTCAACATAATAAAGGCTACATATGACAAGCCCATGGCTTATTCAACAGTAAAAAACTGAAAGCTTTTCCATCATACTCAACAGTGAAAAGCTGAAAGCTTTTCCTCTAAGATCAAGAACAAGACAAAGATACCCTTCTCACTACAAGTATTCACCATATGATCCCATGTACATGTGGAATCTAATGAACAAAATAATTTAACAAACAAAATGGAAACATAAGCATAGATACATAGAACAGACCAACAGCTGTCATGATACCTCCAGCTGTCATGGGGGAGGGGGTTGGGGACTGGGTGAAAAAAAGATGAAGGGATTCGGAAATATATATATATATACATCAGGTAAAGACAGCAGTATGGTGATACCAGAAGGAAAGGGGAGTGGGGGGTAGAAGAGGGCAAATGGGGAATAAATGGGGATAGAAAGAGTCTTTACTTTGGGTAATGGGAGCACAATGCAGTATGCAGATGATGTTTTGTTGTTATACACTTGAAACCCATATGGTTTTGTTAACTAATGTTACCCCAATGAACTCAATTTAAAAAGAGAGAAATTAAGAAAACAATACCATTTACAATTACATCAAAAGGCATAAAATATCTAGAAATAAATTTAACCAAAGAGGTGAAAGATACAGAACAACAGATATAGAACAACCAATCCTAAAATTTATGTGAAACCACACAAGACCCTGAATAACCAAAGCAGTCTTAAAAAAAAAAAAAGAACAAAGCTGGAGGTATCACACTCTGATTTGAAACTACATTACAAAGCTATAGTAATCAAAACAGTGTGGTATTGACATAAAAACAGACAAATAGATCAATGGAACAGAATAGAGAGCCCATAAATAAACCCACACATAGATGGTCAATTTATGACAAAAAAGGCAAGACTTCACAATAGTGAAAGGACTGCCTTTTCAATAAATGGTATTGGGAAAACTAGACAGCCACAGGCAAAAGAATGAAACTAGACTACTATCTTATACCATACACAAAAAAGTAACTCAAAATGATTTAAAGACTTAAAGGGACTAAGAAGTGCAAATTGGTAATTACAACATAGTCATGGGGTGTACAGTACAGCATAGGGAATATGGTCAATAGTAATGTAATAACTATGTATGGTGCCCAAAGAGGACATCTCGATGGTCAACAGGTACATGAAAAGATGCTCAATATCACTTAATCATCAGGGAAATGCAAACCCAAACCACAATGAGATATCACCTGGTCCAAGATTGCTGTCTTCTTTGTGAACTTGAACGGGAAGTATAAAATAGCTGCATCTTGTTTCTTCCTCTATAAACAAAGAGACGAGTTTAAAAATATGGTCAGTGTAAGTGAAGTCTGAAGAAGTTGTGAGATTGGAAGAAAGATAGGACATTTAGGGACTAGAAGAGAGATTTTTAAAAAGACTCTGACTAAAATCTCAGATCTACTCATTGTAACAGTGTAGAAACCCCAGAATCAATATTCAGATATATGCGGGAACTTGGCAGAGGGGAGAGAAGAAATTAAAAATAAGTGAGAATAGGAAGGGTTATTTAATAAGTGATTTAGCTCTTATGAGAAAAGAAAAATAGATTAATGCCTCACCTTATACAGATAATTTTAGATAGATTAAGGGCCTGAATGTGTAAAATAACCCTTTAAAATTATTAGAAGGAAGTACAGGAGAATATTTTATGTCTTCAAGGGAGAGATTATTTCTCTGTCAGTACACAAAATGAACAGTTCATAAAGGGAAAGATTCTATTAAGAGGTAAAACTCTTTTATGCAAAAGCCACTATAAAGTTAAGGCACAAACCCTAGATTGGAAAAAAAATATTTTTAACACATAAAAGAGCAAAATATGTTGGTTTCCAAACTATATAGTTGGAGAATCCTTACATATCAGTATGAAAAAGACAAACAACTGACTACAAAAATGAGCAGCAAAGGGCACCTTTAGGCAGAAGGCAAAGGAGATTTAAAGGGCCAATAAATATAAGAAGAGATTCTGAGCCTTCCTAACAATTAGGAGAAATGCTTAGTAAACCAGAGGTACCGATCCTTGCCCATCAGAATGGCAAAAATAAAGTACGACTGTTCAAATGTTGGGCAAGATGAATAAAATGGAGAATTTTCCCAGCTTGCTGGGCATTCAGTCTATATATACAACACAATGGAAAGCAAGTTGGCAATACCTGGTAAAGTTGAAAATGTGATCTAGGGAGAAACAGTTTTACCCCTAGAAATATTCCCTAGAGAAGCATTTGCAGTAGACACCCTGCACAAGGACATTCACCAAATCATTCTTTGTCATGGCAAAACCTAGTGTCTGTTAATGGAGGAAGGATAAAATGTTCATATTTTGTTTTCTTTATTGCTGTGTTTTCCAGCCACTAACCAGTACAGTTCTGAAACATTGCTGGTGCATATAAATATTTATTAAATGAATGAATATGGAGGAACACTCACAGCAGTTAAAAAGGGTGGGGCAAAAGTAGATTTACAGTTGTTTGTGTGGAAAATAGTACAATAATTAATAAATAATAATACAAGAATAAACTGTGTTTTGTGTATTCACAACTGTAAGCCTACTTTTGCCCCACCCTGTAAACTAGATCCACATCTGTCAACATGGATAGATTTCAGAGATAGTGTTGGGTGAACAAAATGATCTTGGAATATGTATCTTATGGTAGAAATTGAACATACATAAAACAATAGTGTATATTGTTTATAAATACCTATAAAGTAAGGGGGAAAGAGTAGAAATTTAAAATACAGTGGATGAAATTTTTTGAATGTATTTACTGGTTTTAAAAGTCAAGTCACCGGCCAGTGTGGCTCAGTGCATTGAGCATTGTCCCATGGACAGAGATCTGAGTTCAATTCCCAGTCAGGGCACATGCCTAGGTTATAGGCTCAATTCCCAGTAAGGGGCATGCAAGAGGCAGCCAATCAATGTTTCTCTCTCACGTCGATGTTTCTATCTCTCCCTTCCTCTCTCTCTAAAAAATCAATAGAAACATTAAAAAAAGTCAAGTCAATCTCAGAACAAAAAGACAAGAAGATAGAATATACAAGAGAAAACTTAATAAGCAAGGACACTCAATCTTAGTAGTCCAACTTCTGATTAATAAGTGCTCCAGAAAGAGAATAAAGACTAGAGAGAGGTACAGTATTTAAAGAGATAAGTAATAACAGCTAACATTTTACCTAGTGCCTATTATATGACAAGCACTGTGCTGAGTGTTTTACATGTATTATTTCATTTAATCTTCAAAGTAGTCCAATGAGGTTAGTACTGTTATTATCTTCATTTAAAGGTGAGAAAACAAAGTCACTGAGGTTGAATTACATAACCAGTAACAAATGAAGCATAGATTAGATCTCAAATCTTACTGATCCCAAATCCTGTGAGTTTAGAAAATATAAGCTCATTTTTAAAGAAATCAATTAATAACTATCTATAATATCGACACTCAGAGATGTATTTTAATGTCTTTCTTTCTCCTAATGCACCTTCTATATGTGATGCATTTTTTTTGTTGTTTCTTACTAATTTGGGGATCATACATATAAGCTATGTATTGTTTGATAATCGTTTTTTTTTTTCCATTTAAGAACAAATGAATACTATCCATATAATTCAAGATTCTTCTGCATTATCAATTTTAATATCTGCTTGGTATTAATGTATTTATTTATTAATCAATATTTATTTATGTGCAAGGTACTTTTCTAGACATTTATACTACATAAGTGAACAAGCAGACAAATTCCCTGAATTTGTGGAGCTTACATTTCAGTGGGGAGAAATAACAATAAACATAATAAGTGAAGTATATATTATGTTGGAAGCTGATATATACTGTATGGATTAAAAGATACAGCAGGATATGCCTAGCAGTGTGGCTCAGTGGATTGAGTATCATCCCGTGCACCAAGAGGCTGCTGGTTCGATTTCTGGTCAGGGCACATGCTTGGGTTTCAGGCTCAATCGCCAGTAGAGGGCATGCACGAGTCAGCCAATCAATGTTTCTATCTCAATTTCTCTCTTCCTTTCCCTTCCCCTCTATCTAAAATAATCAATAAAAACATATCTAAAAAGAAAGATACAGCAGGGATCAGAAAAAGGGATCAGAAAAGCTAGAAGGGTGGTAGGGTGATTGAAGTTTTCACTGAAAAAATCACATTTGAGCAAAGCCTTGATGGGTCAAGGAGTAATCCAAACAGGTATCTGGGGGAAAGCTCTTATAAAATTGAGATATAATTCATACACCAAAAATTGATTTAAAGCACAAGGAACAGCCAGTGCAAAGGCACGTCTACCGCACAGCAGGGAGGCTACGGTAGCTGGAGTAAAAGAGTGAACTCAGGAAGGGGTCAGAGAGATGCTGGCAGCAGGGCTAGAATGCTAGGGCCCTTTGCGGCCATTGTAAAGACCTTGGCTTTTATTCTGAGAGAAATGGGGAGCCATTGGAGGATTTTGAACCGAGGGATGATGTGACCTGGCTTCATTTTTTAAAAAATCAACATGGCTGCCACACAGAGGAAAGAAGATTAGGAGACCATTGTAGTGATTCAAACAAGAACTAGCAGTGACTCAGACCAGGGTGGAAGCTTTGGAGGCAGTGAAAGTGGTTAGATTCTGGATGTGTTTTGAAAATAGAACCAACCTGATGGACTTGCTGCTAGTGGTAAGAGAAAGAAAAGAATCGAGAATAACGATAAGTTTTTAGCAGCCTGAGCCTCTGGAAGGATGAAAATGCCATTGACTGAGATGAAGATGATTGCAGGTGGAGCAGTTCTTGGGGGAGGAGGGTTCAGGAGTTCAGCTTTGAAATGTTAAATCTGAGAAAACTCTACTCAGCCACATGGAAGTGTTAAATGATCAATTGGATATGCAAGTATGGATTAGAAGTCTGGGATGGAGATATAAATTTGGGGTTAACCATGTTGAAGATTATGAAAGGATTGAGTGTAGACAAAGAGAAAAAGAGGACCTGGACTAAACCCAGGACTTGCTAGCATAAGATGATAGTGAGCAGGGGGAGAACTAATAAAGGGTACTTGTGAGGTAGAAGGAAAACCAATCAAGCATCATGTCCTGGAAGCTAAGTGAAGAAAGTGCATCAAGATGGAAGAAAAATTAGGTCAAATGCTGCAGAGAGGTCAAATAAGATGAGGTCTAAGGATTGACTATTGGATTTAGCAACATGGAGATAACTGGTGACCTTGATGAGCAGTTTCTTTGGACTGGTGGGGGCAAAAGCCGTATTGCATTGGCTGTAAGAGAGAAGGAAAGATACAGAAGGAAACTCTTGAGGATGTGGATAAGTCATTATCTTGATTGTGGTAATGGTCTCATGATGCATACATATATCAAAACTGATCAAATTGTACACTTTAAATTTGTGTACTCTAGGGTTCTTCAATTATACCTTAATAAAGCTGAAAAGAGATAATGGGTGGAAAGAAATAAAGAAACTCCCTTTTGAGGAAATTTGCTGTAAGAGGATCAGAAAAATGAGGTGATAGCTACATAAGTGGAGCAAAAGAGGGACTTTTTTTTAAGGTGGAAATAACCACATCTGTGGATGCTGCTGGTAATGGTTCAGTAAGAGAGAGAAATTGATTATGTTAATGAGGAGAAAGTTGCTAGAGTGAATCCTATAGAGTAGGTAAGCCTGTAGGAAGATGGGATCTAGTACACAAATGGAGAATGGGGAGCATTTGTGGTTACAGGTGGAGAGGCAGAGTCTATGTGTACAGATTCCAGTAGGGGAAGAGGTGGGGTGGTAGGAGTCTGTGGTTGTTCTCTTTGGATTGCTTTGTTTGTTTCCATGAAGTGGGAAGCAAGGTTATCAATTGAGAATGAGGACGGGGGAGAAGGTGTTGGAGGTTTGAGGGGAGAAGAAGTCAACGTGAAACCATTGCCAAGGAGAGTGACAATGTGTAAAGGGATGGAGTGAGTGATGATTATTGGGCAGCAGTTAGGGCTAATTGAGTCTTGTGGTCATGAATTTTTATTCAATGCAGTTGTCCATTTTTCTCCAGCCATGTTCAGCAGCAAGGATCCAGGAACAGAGTTGGCAAAGAACTGGATCATAGTTTTGCCAAAAGACAGGCAAGCGAGAGAGGTAAAAGAGTTGTGGGTACGTGCAAGAGATTAATTATAGTGATGGGCCATTTGTATAAACTGGGTTAGGAGGGAAGAGGGGACATCAAGGAGGTGAAGAAGAAGGAAATGTTGTAGAATAATGGATTGGAGGTCCAGAGGAAATCAAAAGATTATTGGAATTGGGGTACTGAAGGGAGTGGGCTGGAAAGGTAGGAGGTGGTGGATCACAGTGGATACATAACAGAATTCCATTACATGGATGTACAAAGTTTCTTTAACTAGTTGATCCCTTTGTAGGATGAGCGGGCAGGGTCATAGAAGCTATCTCCTTTACTTCTGCCACGTCTTGTATCTTGGTCATTGCTGCTTCTCCCCAAGATCCCAAGGATTTCTGCAAGGTTCAGTACCTTTTTCCTGAGATCACTTAACCCCAACCTAATGATTCTCTGTAAATACCTTTGCCTCTCTGCTCCCAACTCTCTGTAACACCTGCCTTTGAATTATATTGGGAATGCTGTAATTTCTTTGAGAGTCAGAAGGGAAATGAGGGGAAATCAGTTCACTTGCCATGTGTCCCTTAGGATCTCCTTGGGAACAAACTTGTCAAGGGCTGGGTCATCAATGAAGGGTTGTTAGAATGCAGACGGGGTGTTTTCCTCTTACACCTGGGGTTCTAGCTCTTGGTCCAGAATGCAGAGATAAAAGGGTATAGGTTTTTCAGGGTATAGCTCAACCTTTCTAGGGCTCTCATTGTATGGAAGGTGATCTGCCACTTTGTCCGAGGAGGCATTTCTCTATTTCCTGTTCCATCAGGACCACTATAAATGTTATTTGGAGATAAACCAACCATTGTGGTGTCCCCATATTTTTCTTGGTTTAAATGATTGCTGTGTGCTATGATCTTTAATGGGAAACCAATAGAACAGAATAATCAAATTATTCAGAGAGGATTAATTTGAGATTTTATATCATTTATTAACTGTCTAGTGCCTTGTTTTCTTTAATATATGTACATGAAGGAGTTGACATTTAGATTTGAATGTATTTATGATTGTGTTTGCCTCCTAAACATTGTCTTCTAAGGTATTTCCTCCACTGAGGTTTCCTTTTAATAAAGCTAAAATTTTATTCAAAAGAAAGAACTCTTTGATGCTGGTATTATAAGCTTTTCTGATTACCAAGGAAAGTTTTCTTCATGGTGAGGAAAATTCTCCCTCCTCTCCATGTTCCCTTGCCCTTGTTTACCTTCTCAACTCCATGTCTGCAAACCAGCAAAGTCACACACCCACAAAAACACTTCCACAAATGCTGCCTAGCCAAGAAGCCGCCTTACCATGACACCTTCCTCAGCCTGCTCTTGCCAGACACAGATATTTAACACCACATCAGCACTGACACACAAAGGCTCCATCCACATTTCTTAGTTTCCTGGAGTCTCTGTATCCTTTTGTGTGCTGGAGTCTTTTCATAATTGTCTTCAAGGTTCACGTTGCTGGCATATGTCACAGATGACACAGACAGGATAAAATCTATGAACACTTAGAAAATAACCCCCACGGAGCCTAGCCTAAAACTCATTTGGCAGAATTCCATGTAACAGAAAAGCTCCAGAGGCACAACTTTAGGCTGCTTTCAATTCTTCATTCTCTCGTGCGTACTTTTATTCAATGTATTGTTTCTTCAAGGAGCATGGAGGTTACCAGAGACAAAATTTTCTCTATTCCTTGGTGTGTTTCTGTGCAAGCACTAGTCCGTGTGCATGGTGGATGCTCAATTATTAACAGGTTGGGTGAGAAATTGGCAGTCCTATTGAAGGCAGCAGCAGAGCCTGCCAGGGGCCGGGCCAGCGTCAGGTAAGAGGAGCTCTCAGCTGTGTTTGGGGAATGAAAGTGGGCAGTTCCTGACTCCGCGCTGTCTTATTATGTAGGAAGTGTATATTGCTTTCTCCCTCCACTAAAACTGATTTTGATGAGTGGGAATGAAAGGGTGCAGTTAAGCCAAGAAGTGGGTAACTGCAGGTCATTGATAGGGACTTCTTCTCTTAACCAAATACACAGTTGTCATGTTTAGGGTGTCTGTTCTCACATTGGCTGCCCCCCTCATCCCCCCCCACACACACGTACATATCCTCCTAAATCCCCGTGATAGGTGGTCTCCCCGTGGCTGTGATTTCTGTGATTGCCTGAACTGGGCCTATTTTATTCGTGTGCTCTCTCACCTGCCTCAGTGGAATCAAGGGCTTAAGAGGTTCCTTTTAGCCACTTTTGTCAGGAGGGAAAGGGAAAGGGAATGAGCTCTGATGTTCTGCTGCAACTTCCTGTAAAGAATGGGCTTTAAAAAAACATCATTGGAAAAGATTAATTTCTTTGTCAATAAATGTCGGCAGATAATCTAGTGCCAATTGCATATGCCTGGGGAATGAGCCTGTGGAGACTCAGGAAACTAAATCATCACGTGATGCGGTGCTTGTTTTTTTTCCTCTGAAACACTGACCAGGCATCTGCCATTACTTTTCATTTTTTAAATTGCAAGGGAAAAAGAAATGCCAAAAGGCTTTTGCAACTCCAAAGGGGAACTTGGATGTGTTTTGACATGTGGTGAAAATAAATTATTCTAAAATATATTCACATATACAGTCATCTTTCTGGGACACACCAAACTAAATGTCAATTACTACTTGGTTCCCTCGTGCACCAAGCCACTGCCTGGGCAGTGCTTGCCTTGGACAGTTTTAGTTACCGAGTTTGAAGTCAGAACTGAGCTTAGTAACCGAAAGGCAGTGGGACGTCCTTGGCACCCCTTCCCCCCATTCACACACCCACCCTACTCTCCCTTCCTGGCCTTCGGTCACTTCCATGGACTGTCAATTACTCTGGCTGCTAGACAACAGATAAAGGTTAGGGTCCTATCTGGCCCAAGGAGCATTCGTTTTTATTAAAAGCTAAAACACCTTGGAAACCCAGGGGAATAAATCCCTAACTGAGACATTTTCATTTCCTGAAGCAGGAGAAAGCGATGCTAGCCAGGTTTGTCTCATCCCCCCTCATCGGTCCCCAAAGCTTCCATTAAAGCTGGAGCAGGGGCTTTTACACTTTTTCACTGCAGCCTTCGGGAATAAACTTTACACAGCAGCCTCGTGCACACAAACACAAAACAAAACTTACCTTGCAACGTAATGTACTACGGTGCTGGGTATTTTTAAATCCAATTTCATTGACTCCTACATCTTTGTATTTTTATTACCATTATCCTTATTATTATTGTTGTTGTTGTTATTTTAGTGCTGCTCAAGGCTTACTAAATTGATTTCACAATCTACTAATGGTCACCACCCAGAGTATAAAAACCAGCAGAATGATGGTGTTCTAGGTGGGAAGGGGTTGCAGAAACAGCTCCCCTCCTACAGAATGTGTGCATCTGTTTCGCACTTAGCTGACCAGTGCGTGGATGCCTACCAAGCAACTCGGAGGAGCCAGGCATGGTGCTGAGCACTCTACCTGTGGCTTCACAACCACCCCAGGAGGAATGAGTGCTATTCAACCCTCTTTTTTACAGATGAGACTCAGAGGAGGTAAGAAGCTTGTCTGAGGTCCCCAGCGGGCAGAGCTGGAATTCAAATGCCTCCTCTCTGCTCTGAATCCCACACTCATAACCCTGACCCTGCCTGCTCAAAGCCCACTGGTGGCCACCCATTGCTCTCAGGGTCAAGTTAAACCTCTTACCTCTCCAGCTTCATTCTTCTCTCCTCCTCCCTTCCTTCAGCTGCTCTAATACCCTGGGGCTGCACGTGTTGTTACTTCTCCCTGAAACTCTCTTCTCCCTCCCCTTGGCCTGGCTAGCTCCTCTCATTATTTAGGTCTCAGCTTAAACCTCATCTCTCCAGGACACCTCTGAATGCCTCTGCCCAACCCCCACAACCAGGACGCGTGCCTCCCTATCTGCTCCCAGTCTGGTGTTGTCTATCTCCATTCTAGCACCTGCACCATTTTATTATTTTGCTTCGCTAGCCAAAGATGTGCTGGTAAATGTTCAACAACCAGTTCTCTGGAGAAAAGGGGATGTGGGGAGGAGTGACTTGTAGCATTTGCTGGTTTCCATAGTGTAAAATACTTCCAACTGTTCCAATTGTTGCCAAGTTCAAGCCATCAGTACGACTTCTCTGAACATGAGGTTGGAAAGAAATCGATAAGATGGTACCAGCTGGCTCGAGCACACCAGTGGGTTTGTCTTGTCTTCTCTGACCTGGGGAAGGGGAAGGATCATCTTTGTCTTGCTGACCATTGTATTTCTCCTCAGTGAATAAAAAGAAGGAAGGAAGTGGCAGGCGAGAAAAGGGGCTGGGATTCTGAGAAATACCAAGGTTATCAAATGTGTTGTTTCTTCGCAATGATTAAGGAAGGAGTTGGAGAGGAAAGGTTAAAAAGGCAGTGTGTAATAAAAAATAATAACCCTCTATCACCCCTTCCTTTTATATAAAATGCTTCCACATACATTGTGTCATTTGATCATTTTTGCAAAAATGTTACAGAGATAAGTGTTATTTAGTAGATGAAGAAACTGTGTCTCCCAGAGGTGAAGTGATCTTTACAGGGTCACAGAGTTACAAAACCTGAACTAGAACCAAGGACTCTTGAAATCTAGCCCCACATTCCTTTACTGTTCAAGTGACTTCCCATATCAACATACCTACTCACAGTGTGAAAGCAGATATTTGGATATATGCAGGAATTGGAGCAGGGCAATGATGCAGGGAAGGGTAAAGACTATCCAGACCTGATGAGTGTTGTATGTACCTATGTGCACACGTAACACACTATCTTGAGGAAAGAATACCAAGTGAGTGACAGAGCCATTAATGACAAGAACCTTTAGTGCAGTTGTCCCATAGTATCCTCTGAGTATTGGTTTCAGGACCCACAAGGATCAAGAATACCAAAATCTACAGTGCTCAAGTCTGTTATAAAAATGGCATGGTATTTGCATATAACCTTCACACTTCCCCCCGTATACTTTAAACCATCCCTAGATTACTTATAATACCCAAGACAATGTGAATGCTATATTAGTAGTTGTTACACTGTATTTTTTAGAGAATAATAACGAGGAAAAATTCCTGTACATATTCAGTACAGATGCAACCATCATAGGCCTAACTACATAGTAATTGTCAGTAACAACGTAACTTTATATATATCTGTGACTGTTTGAATCTGCAGATGTGAAACCTGCAGATGTGGAGGGCCGGGAATGCATTGGGAGGTGGGATGTGAGTGGTTAAGAGCAGAGGATCAAGAATCTGATATCTTCACCCTGGCCTGTTCGGCTCAGCGGTTAAAGCATCGGCCCGCGGACCAGAGAGTCCCAGGTTCGGTCCCACTAAGGGCATGTACCTCGGTTTGTTTGTCACCGGCCTTGGTTAGGGTCGTTCTGGAGGCAACCAGTCTATGTGTCACTCTCACATCGATGTTTCTCTCTCTCTCTCTCTCTCTCTCTCTCTCCCCCTCTCTCCTTCCTGTTCTATCAAAAAAAATAAAAAAGAATCTGATACCTGGGTTCAAATCCTATTCCACAACTTTGCTGTGTGACCTTGGCCCTGTAGCCTTTTTGGGCCATCATTCCCTACTACTACTACTAAATTTTTTTTAAAAAATAGTCCCTACCTCAATGTATTGTTGTAAAGATTAAATGAGATAATACATGTTAATTGCTTAAAGCAGTGCTTATTATATAGTGAACACTCAGTATTATTTTTTATATCTTTAATTAGCCTCCTTTATTGATATAAATCATAGGAAATGAAAACCTTGCCAATAGTGCAGTGCTGTAACTGTGAGTGGGGACACAATGCCACTCGGCATTTGAGCTGAGGAATGTTTTAGTAAGTATTTCGGAGGAAGTTTCCAATATGTCAAAAAGAACTGCTCTAATGAAAGCTGATGACCACTTGGGCTTTTCTTAGCAAAAGCTCTGATCACTTCTTTTCTCCACATAAATTCACCGGGCTTTACATGTCCTGTCACATGCTTTGCAAAGTACAATCATGATTAAAATGTACAGATATGAAACTCCTAACATAAATGATATACCCTCCACCGTTTTGTTTTGTTTTTTCTTTCACCATGTCCGGTATATAGTCATTTCTCTGGGTTTCATTTGTATGTCTGTGCCCACAGTCTTCACTAAAGAAGGTAAGCTCCTTTAGGACAGAGACTTGGCTTTTTCAAACCAAGAGAATGGTTTTTATATTTTTAAATGTTTTTTTATAAAATTATAGAAGGACTATTATTTTGTGACTTGAAGATTCTATGAAATTCAAATTTCAGTGTGCATAACTAAAATTGTATTTAGAGGTTTGTCTTTTAGTCCTTTAATATCATCTATAGCTGTTTTCATGCTACAATGGCAGTCGGGTAGTTGTGACAGAGATTGCTCGCCTGCAAAGCCTAAAATACTTATTATCCAGCCCTATACAGAAAAGGTTTGCTGAATTCTGACCTGGAATAACTAGTAAATCCCTAAAAAGCTAAGGTTTCATCAGCAAATACTACAATGACTATATTGAGGCTTTGAAGGTTCTTATTACTTCTTAAACCATGTGGGGTAAGGGGGGAAATGGGCTGTGATGCCATTTTTTGAAAGCCACAATGTGATTAAATAGATAAAAACGCTCAAGAAGGCTTCCTTTTAGTCTCTAAGATGACCGTGATGGGGTTATGCAGGTTAAGCAAGAAGCGTGAGGCAGAAGACTGCAACCTTGAGAGTCAGACAGCCCCGTGATGCTGTAAAGCAGCCATGATAACTGGCGTTGCACGGGGCTGTTTAGAAGATTGACTGAGATCTGTTTGTTGATGTTACCAGACACCTTCATCGGGTGCTTACACCTCACGTGACCTAACTCTCGTTTCCTTCTCAAACCTCTTTCACAGATTGAGTGCTGGGAGTCTGTCTTGGAAAGAATTAGTAATGGTGATGGGGTCAGGGTGATTGCCAATAGCTCTACCAGCAGAAGGGCCCTTAGGCACCTCTATGGACTTCTCACCAGTGGACCAACAAATGAACAAATTAATGTTCTTTCCTAGGCTCAGGGCCCAAATGCAAACCATGACTCTACCAGTCTTACTTCAGTGTTGCCCTAGACCTGGATGCAAGTCGTCCTGTCTTATTCAGATTCCACTCCATGGGACACTGTTATCACATGTAACACATACTTGGCTTGCGTTTGGAGAGCATAAGCACAATTTGGAAAACTGTTTCTAACAAGTGTGAATTTTCCCACCTAGTTTTGTTTTTTTTTTCCCCTACTTATTACACCTCCTCGTTGGAGAGATGGTGTCGAGATTTTTCTCTACATTTTAGAGATGACAACAACTTTTAAAAAATAGGTCTGAACTTCTAATCTTACCTGTAGTTGTTAGAAAGCTCCTGAAATGCAATTCAGCACAAAAGGGCTTAAGAGGACAGAGGCCTCCTCTTTCCACGTGCTCAGTTCAGCATCTCTCCCTTTCCAGAGTACTTAGTAATTGTTCCTCATTCTTCGACCAAATTCCGAACACGCCTGTTTTGAACCGGAGTGAGTTATAGTGCACTAATGGAAGCTTTACCTGAAGGATAAAAATGAACTTCTGTATCTATTCACATTTTCTCTGTTTCCTTTCTAAAACAAAGAATTGGAGGAGATTTTTCTAGCTTGTAGTTTTGTATTTTTCACCACCCACGGTAACATTCATTTATTTTTTTAAATCAAAGGTTTTAACACCATTTTACTTCAAACAAACAAACAAAAAAGACGAGCAAAATAAATAATATACAGCTGCACTACAATTACAATGGCCACCTAGCATAAAATTATTTCCCACTGTTTAGCATGGGAGATTACTTTATTGAGGCTGTATCAGTGTTTAGGAGAAAAGGAGATAAAGCTTGATGTGCTATTGAATAAGAGGTGGAATTTCTACGCTCAACCCTTATTATTTGTGGATTTCATATTTTAGAATTCAACTACTTCCTGAAATTTATTTGTAACCCAAAAATCAATACCCGTAGTGCTTCCATGGTAGCATGCAGACACATACACAGTGGTGAAAAATTTGGATTGCTCCACACATATTTCCAGCCGAGGTCGGAGGCGATGTTCTGCCCCCTTGATTCCACTCTCATAATGTAAACCAGTGTCTTCTTCACAATCTATTTTTGAGGCTTTTGTTGGTAATTTTGCTCTTGAAAATGGCCCCCAAGCATAAGTGCTGAAGTGCTGTTTAGTGTTCCTAAGCACAGGAAGGCTGGGATGTGCCTCATGGAGAAAATATGTGTCATTATCTATCCTCTATAAGAAAATGCTAGGTAAGTTCCATTCAAGCAGAAGTTATAGTATTCTTGGCCCTGAGTTTAATGTTAATGAATCAACTATATATTAAATAGTATCTCTAAACAGAAACACATAAAACAAGGTTATGCATTGGTCATTTGATAAAAATGTAACTAGAGGCATGCAGGAATCTAACCCTACATTTCCCATAGGAGCAAAGGTTCAGCGTTCACAGACTCAGTGTTCATGACAATTTATAGAACATAAACACCTCAAATAACAAGAATTAGTTATATTTGGATTTCCTTTCTATTAAAATCTTAGATTTGTGGCTTAAATACACTTAGTCCAGAAGCATCTCTGACTGTTAAAATTACAACTATTTTTCATAGTTACAATTATTTTCAAAGTACTAGCAGGCATATCTTCTAGTTTTTCCAATATAATTACAGTTCTCTATTTTATTTATTAACACTGTACCATGTTCCAAAAAGAATCATACTGAAGGTTGCTCGCCCAGCATAGATGATATAGGAAGGGGTAGAGCATGGGTAGGAAATGAAGAATGGGTGAGAGCCAGAGAAGTGTTAATAAGTGTTCTCCCATCCCAGCCATTCCTGAGATCTTCCATCCACCCTGACCAAACAGTTTTTACCACTTAGCAAAGCCTTCCTTTCAAATGAGGAGGGAAGGGCATGAAGTAGGAGATTACAGAGTGAGATGTTGATCCTAACCTTTTCCTACAGTGAAGGCGTTACCCAAGGGTATGGAGTGTCAGTGAAAAAATAATAAAAATAGTTTTTAAGTTGAGGGTCATCTGCTATAATTAACTGTAGCATAAGGTTATGTTTGTTGTAGAATTGGATACTAACAGGGATTTGTGCATGTGCTGTCATTACACACTATCTAAAAAAGGGGGACCTCTGGCAACCTTTCTAAGGTTTTCTAAGAAAAAGAGATATTTGCAACTTTGGTGACTAGTATATCCACAAAATTTATTTTCATTTAATCAAAGAACAGTCAACTCCCCTACTCCCAAAATGCCTGACTTTAATAGCAAAGGCAGTCACTGTATGGTTTTTCTTGTTGTTTATAAGAAATAAAGAAAATTATTTATTTTAGCCTCTGCAAAAGTGAGGAAATAATGCGTTTTCTTCATTGTAATGCACATGTGATATTATTTCCCTCAAACCAGATTCTAATTTTCTGTAATTCACTAAGACGGCTCACAGTTCTTAAGTGCCATGGGGAAATTAAATCATTGCACAAGATGGGAAGTAGACGAGTTGTGATGCTTAAAAAAATGTGTGATGACTCACACATATGAAGAGAAGTTTCATCCACAGCAAGAGACTAAAGGAGGTGATTAAGTGCTATAGAATCAGATCAATAAAGCTGAGAATCATGCTCTCCTCCCCTCTAAATTAGTAAAATGTGGACTGAAAAAATCGGAGGTACTCATCAGTGTCAATAAGAGCCACTGAAACTATATATTGTGGAGTTCAATTATGAAATCTTGCAGCCATTACACAGTGTCCTGCCAAATCATTCAATACCAAAAATTCTTCCTGTTTCAAAACTTGACTCTTATCAAAAGAACGTGTACTTTTTCTTTAAGCATTTAATTCTACTTGGTGTTATTAGGAAACTCGGGAGTTTTCGGGAATGTGCTTGTCATAACTGGAGAAATCACCTACTTTGTTAACTCTGACTTTGGGGGAGAAAGGCTTGCACTTTTTTATTCCCTTTGTCCTACTCTGTCTCACCTCACTCTCACCCCAACCAGAACGACTAACTGTACCTTGCATTATATATGCACTTAAGAATAAAAGTGGTAGTAAGGCACAGAAATTTGAGTCAAAAATGCAGTTATCAGGTTCTTCCACTAACTTTAGGGTGCTAAAAAAAATCATAAAATTTCTTTTCTTTGACATCCTCATTTGTGAAACAGAGGAGAAAATATTCGCTAATTCTTGTGGGTCACATGGTTTAGCTGTACCAGTTGATGGCCAGGCAATTTGAATATATAAATTCAAGCGGGCCAATTATTACGGCTACTGATTTTAGATTTGTATTCTCCAGCAAGGATATGACTCATGTTAAGTATATGGATTTTTAATGTAAATTGGCATGTTTCTGGTTAAAAAGAAAAAACCAATCAAATGTTAATTTAGGTACATTGTATTTATATGGGAGGACAAGAGAGAGAGAGAGTATGTAGTATTCTGTCTGTGTCATTTTGTCTCTCCACTGTTGACATCTGTGGCTGCCACCAACGTGGGGTGGAAAAACTACCAGAGGATTCATTCACTAACCTAGGTCTTCCCACTAAACCAGCTATTTCCGGGAGCGGGCTGCCTTGGAGAGGGTTTGCTGACTTCCTTCCTTAGGTATCTGTAATGTCATGTCTGCACCTATGAGTAAAGGAAATCCTCTTGGCTGCTTTTTGGATTATTTATGATGATAGCATGTGCTTTTTAAAAAAAATAGTGTTTTATTGATTTTAGAGAGAGAGGAAGGGAGAGGAAGATAGAGATAAAAACATCAAACAGCTGTCTCCTGCACACCCCCTATCGGGGGTTCAGCCGGCAGCCTGGGCATGTGCCCTGACTGGGAATCAAACTTGGTACATGCAATGATGCTCCATCCACTGAGCAACACTGTCTGGGCAGCATGTGCATTTTAAAATTTTGCTAGGCTTGCTCTGGTTTGATTTTGTTGTCTCAGTAGTTGATTTAATATGCTTCCCCTCTTGATGGTTATACAATGGTTTTTGTTCATTTCTTTTTCTAGATATGATAAAAATATATTTTATTTTAGAAAATTTTGAAAATACAAAAAAACATAAACAATAAAAGTAAAATAAGAATCACTTATTACCCAGAGAGAACCTCTATTTACATAGGGCTACACCATCTTTCTCTTTGGTAGTTGAAATTATAGATATAAATATTTGTATATCCCACTTTTTTTTCCATGACCTTATATTTTATTTTTCAGTATCATTAAACATTTATTGTAAAAGTAATGTTATGATCTATTATATGGATATGCTCTATTTAACCTTTCCCCAACTGTTGGACAATTGTCTTGTGCTACTAGAAAGGAACATTGTTTGTATTTCTGATTATGACCCTAAAATATATTCCTTAAAGAAAAGACTCAAACATTTTATCCTAAAAATAGATTCCTATAAGGAAAGGCACAACCATTTTAAAGCTTTAAATACATACCACCAGATTGCTTTTCAGTATGTGTGAGGGCTCATCACCCGTGCTGAAAACAGCCTGTCATCTCTGCCCAGCACACCCCAGTCATCCATATTCTGAATGTGTGATCGGGGATCATGGATTCCTTTTTAAATAGCCGGAGCATCACCAAGAAAGTAATTGAGAATTTGCTTAAATTTTACTTTATGGATTTCAAAGATATATACATATATAATTTTTAGATTATCAGCTCTTTGGTTGTTTCTGCTGTACTAGTCCACATTCTTCAGAGAAACATAACCAATAGGATAGGGGGAGAGAGAGAGAGAGAGAGAGAGAGAGAGAGAGAGAGAGAGAGAGAGAGAGAAGAAGAAGAAGAAGAAGAAGAAGAAGAAGAAGAAGAAGAAGAAGAAGAAAAAGAAGGAGAGAAGAGAAGAGAAGAGAAGAGAAGAGAAGAGAAGAGAAGAGAAGAGAAGAGAAGAGAAGAGAAGAGAAGAGAAGAGGAGGAGGAGGAGGAGAGGAAGGGAGGAAGGAAGGAAGGAAGGAAGGAAGGAAGGAAGGAAGGAAGGAAGGAAGGAAGGAAGGAAGGAAGGAAGGAGTATTGTAAGGAACTGACTTTTGTGATAATGGAGGCTGACAAGTCCCCACGGTCTGCAGGGTGAGTTGGCAAGCTGGAGACTGAGGCGAGCCAATGGTGTGAGTTCCAGGACATGGGCCAGCAGGTTTGAGACCCAAAGAGAGCCCGTGTTTCAGTTTGAATGTGAAATACTGATGTCCCAGCTCAGTGGCAGTCAGGCAGGAGGAATTCCCTCTTCTTCAGGGGAGAGTCAGCCTTTTGTTTTATTCAGGCCTTCAAGATTGGATGAGACCCACCCCCATTAGGGAGAACAAACTATTTTACTCAGTCTCTCAATTTAAATGTTAAACTTTTCCAAAAATACTCTCACAGAAACATCCAGAATAATATTTGACCAAATATCTGGGTTCCCTGTGGCCCAGTCAAGTTGACTCATAAAATTAACTACCACACCCTATACTCTTATGCCACCTTTGCCTGCCTGTCTATCCCTATCATCCACTATAGCAAAAAAGAAAATTTTTCTTTACAATAGTAGATGTTTCCAGTGGTTTTGCTAGTTGATATCATTCAGAAACAGGATGACTGGACTTCCTCAGCTTGCAAATATGATATGTTGTGACAACTAAAAACCTGACTGTGTGATTGTTAGATTCTGACAGTAGCTCATGAGAGCCCAATCACCTAATAGTGTTTCTGAATATGGAAGTAGTGGTGCCATTTCAACTAGAACTAGCCATTTTATCTTGAATGGGAAAAATCTATTCATGATTTCCAAATCTGGGTACCAGAAACATGCACCTTCCACCCTGCTCCTGCCTCACACAGAAAATGAGGAACCTGGGCCTGAGTACACAGGATGAGAAGATCTTTGAGCCTGAGATCCTTCTTTCCCGCACTGTCAAAGTGGCGTAGGTTGAGGAGAGAATGGAAATTGCTTTACCTCTGGACTATTTTGAGTCTTTATCCACTCACAGTCATTTATTCATACATTTATTCTTCCTTTCATTTTTTTAAACAATACTCTCCATGTCAATTTAAGGATACCATATGCATATGGGTGGGAGAGGAATTAGAAATTCTTGGTTTCAGAGATAATTGCAAGCCATTTCTAGCTTAAGAGTTCAAATTCATGGTCTGCCTGTTCATTTTCCTAAATGATCTATAGCTAGGATTGCCTGCTTTCAAGTTTGGTAATAAATATAAGCATTATTCAAATTCAAGAAAAAATTGCCCTGGCCAGTTTGGCCCACAGACCAAAGAGACCCAGGTTCGATTCCAGCCAAGGGCATGTACCTTGGTTTCAGTTCATCCCTGGCCCCGGATGGGGTTGTGCGGGTGCAACCAGTCGATGCGTCTCTCTCACATGGATGTTTATCTCTCTCTCTCTTTCTCTCTCTCTCCCCCTCCCTCCCTCCAACTCTGTCTGAAGATAAATGTAAAAATATCCTCAGGTGAGAGTTAAAAAAGAAAGAAAAGAAAAAATATATATAGACAACTATCAAACATCAGAGGGGATACTAGACTGCTTAGAAGTTAAGTCATATAGAAGGTATTGTGTTTCTAATGGGAGGTCTGCATTAGCCCTACGATTGTGTGACTTTAAACCTGGGTCCAGAATTTGATGTCCAGATAGTGAGTTTATATATTCATTCAATGAGTCAACAAATATTTTTAAGTGCTTATTATATGCTAGGCACTTGTGCAAAGCAAAGTCTTAATAGTATGGTAAGGTTTTTTTGTTTTGTGTTTTTTCAAGTAGAGAGGGGCTAGAAGATAGAGGGAAGGTCTATAAAGTACACCTTTTAATGCAGTCTTCCCAATGACTGCATTGCCATTGAAGAAGATTGCTCCTGTAAAGAAACTGTGTATGGGTCTGTAGTTAAAAAATAATACAGTTTATTCAAGCAGATTGGAGCTTTATTCCTTGAAACTAATAAAAGAGTCTTATGGGAGTTGGAAAGAGATAAAGAGAATGAGTATACAATCATCTGTAGATACACAAGCATCTAAAAAGATGGCCTTTTTAGTCTTTTTAATGAAAATATCCCAAGACCTGCACAGTAATGGGTAATTTGCCTAGGAACTTATCTTCATTATTTGTATAACTTTTAATCTGCCTGCTTTTAGTTTCATGCACATCACAACCACTTAAGGGCTCTAAAAAGATACTGAAGAGAAGCCATGTTTAGAACAAAAAATTCTGTTACTGATTTTACCATGGTGATCCTCATTTGTAAATCTAAGAAGTGAGTCCAGCTCTGGCTAGTCTGGCTCAGAGGTTGGATAATCAGCCCATAGACTGAAGAGTCATGGGTTTGATTACCTGTCAAGGACTCATACCTCGCTTTTGGGTTCGATCCCTGGCCCCACCCCAGTCGAAAGGTAACCATATGTCTCTCTCACGTTGATGTTTCTCTCTTTCTCTCTCTCTCTCTCTCTCTCTCTCTCTCTCTCTCTCTCTCTCCCTCCCCCCACTCTATCTAAAAAAAAAAAAAATCAATGGGAAACTATCCTCAGGTGAGGATTTAAAAAAAAAAAAAGTGACTCCAATTTATGAGCAGACCAAGCTAGAGAAGTCAGCATGCCTTGTTTGCATACAGATACGCTGTCATCATGGATGAGCTGTAGTTGCATTTTCTCTCCTAACAGACAGGACACATTTTATCTCCCCTTGAAACCGAACTTAATAAAAATCATGATGCAGTGTATTTCTACCTCTTTCAAGTGTTCAGATCCTTATGACCCAGATAGACAAAACCTTGTAAATTTCCCCTTCCACACTTCCCTGTTTTATTAAATGGACATGGATTTCTCCCTAAGCTACCTAGTAAGCATCTAAGTAGGCCCTGTGCTGAGTGCTGTGTAAATAAGATAAAGAGAGTGCCCGGTTCTAGGAATGTTGACATCAACAGATGGAAGTGGAATTACAAACTCAGTTTCAGTTTCCCCCTTATTGTTAGGAAAGTGCAAAGAAACATCCTCCCCAGAAAAGAACACCACCATTCATTCGTCTGTATTCATCCTGCTGAGTGCTTCAGGGTTGCTACCTCATTCTGGGGCCAAAATGGTACCTGGCCCAGAGGCAAACCCAGGGAGGATAAAGGGAAAGTTACAAAGAGGTATAGTAGCCTACTCGGATCTTCATAGCCTCACATTCGCCCTCTAGCAAAAACAAAGGGAGACAATATTCTATTCTGTATTGTATTGATGTAGTGTTTTAAGATAATATTCTCTGCACCCTTCACCTTACAGTAACACTTAATTTCTTTAGGTGTGCCTGGTTATTTGTGTTCAATTTCACCCGAGTGTTTTTTCGGTACGTTCTGGTCCATTCACCCCAGTTCAGGATCACAGCTTCTAGTGGCAGGATTCATCAGGCTCACCTCTGTCCCTCTCTGGAGCCTTAATATTCTAATAATAATGAGAGATACCACTGAGTGGGCACCCACTGGGCAAGATATTTTACATACGCTGTGGGCTAATTGCGCAGTGATTCTGTAGGAAGGTCACTTTTCTTTTTTACAGATGGGCACATTGACAGGAGAGACATTAGTTATCCAAGATTGAGCCTGAGTAACTGGTGGCAAAAGACAGTTTCCAAAGCTATGTACCTTATTCTTAGGCTCCTGTTTTTTTTCACTCTGCCACCCTGCTTCACAAAGTACTGTGTTTTCTCCTATATTAGTGTCAGTATTGTGATAAATGTCTTTTGGCTTGAGCAGCAATATCAAAAGCAATGGTGTACCCTTGTGGTATTTGAAGTTGCTGTGGCCCTCTCACAATCATTGCAGCTAGCAATATCTGCCATGCACCAAGGTCTGTGCTAGGTACTTTATATGCATTATTTTCATTTAATCCTAAAATATGAGGTTGGGCATCATTTTATCCCCAATTTGAGGAGACATAACTGATAGATGGAAAAGCTGGGATTCAAACCAAATGTGTCCATTTCCACAGCCCGCATGCTGAATCACTGCAACAAATAGCATTCCCCCATTTTGTTTTTTAAAAAAAGAAAATTGTTTTCACTGGAGAGGCTAGTGATTTCTGGCTTCTATCATTGTCAAGTTGACTATTGCCACTGGATATGGTGGCACATATTTTCTCCCCTGTTGCACTCATAGTAAAAGTTTGTCATCCGGATCATACTTCAGTAGCCCCTAGGCTCATGGCTGAGTCCACGATGGTAAGATTTATGGTGAATTGTTAGCATACAGATGGCATTATATTACAGTCATTTGTTGAATAAGTTGAAGTTTTATTGGATTGAAAATAAAAGATGGCATTATATAGGGCACATGTGAGTGCGTGTGCGTATGTGTGTGTGTGTGTGTGCGCGCGCGCATGTTGGAAGATATGCTTTTATTTGCATTCGCCAAAAATATGACTGGAGATCCAGCTATCTAAGTAACAGTATCTGGCAGAGAACTATGTACTAGAAGGATTCTCAGTGGAAGTTGAATTGCTTTTATTCATTTATTTAAAGTGTGTCCTTCCCTTTTCACCTGTTTCAAACGAGAGTGTTTGTGCTCTTTCAGAATGTGTGAAAATCCTCCATTTATAGAGTCATAGATGTTTCCTGCCAGTTCCTTGGTTCAGCAGCTCTCAGTGGTTCCAGTGAAACCAGAAAAGAAATGCTTCCGTCCTGCTTTGAGCTTTGGAGTACACTCCCCAACCCTCCCCAACCCAGTCCCCTCCTGCTCTCGGCAGCGGCCCACGCTGGGTCTGCAGAGCCTTTTAGGATCCCTGATTCCATTCCTGTTATTTTTCTTCTCACTGCTTTGTGATCCTACACTGAATTTCAAACTAAACAGCAATGCAGATGGGCAGCATCTAGGTTTCCCAAAATACACATTTTTTATGAGTACTTCCCTCTTGAAGTGTGTGGACAGAGGCTGCATATTATCTTCCCATTATCGCTCTGTTTTAATGTCTAACTGGCAGATGCCTGTCAGTAAAACAAGGCAATACAGGCAGAAAATGTCTCTGCTCTTAGAGAGCAAAAAAAGATTCCTGGATTCCTATCAGTCTCAGAAACACATGTCAGCCATCGTGAAAGAAGACATAAATTCCTCTGTGGGGCATACGTAGGAATGACCCAAATGTCCTCACCCTTCTTGGTGAGAAGAAGAAAAGGGAGCTGTTTCTCATGCACATGCAGATTTCCCCCCCCAGCGGAAGCTTGCCCAGCATGTTAATGTGTCACCATTGCAATCCTGGAGCAGGGTGTGGCCATCCAGATGGCACCTGCAACTTCACTGGGTGGGAACCGCTTCCTGATAGGTCACAGACAAAGCTCAAACTGGTACCGCTTAGATGACCGCAGCTAGTCTTTCTGAAGAGAGCAGTTCTGCCCAACTGCTTCCACGTGCTCGAGGTGCCGTCAGATGTATCTAATAAATGATATGAAAGTGGAAGTCTATAGGGCCAAGTGACTCCAAGTGATCTGTGCCACAGTAAGCAAAAGAAAGGATATTTTACAATTGTTCTCATTTTCCTAAGGGATCACTAAATGCAGAAGGAGTGCTCAGCCTAACGAAAGACTAGATCAACCGTAAAGACAAGTCAGCTAACAAAACAGGTGAGAGAAACAGCGCCTGGCTTTTCTCCTGAGAGTGCTGCAAGATGGCAGGGACCATGCCCTCGACCTATTGTGTACCCCTTTAAATCAGAAATCCACTTCTCTGTACTCAAGAAGGATTATTAATGGGGAGATGTTTTTTTATTTACGTAAAGACACATGGACCTTTAAGAATAATATAAACAACAGAAACAACTCAGTTACTCTAGGATGTAACTAAGGTAACCAGTTCCTTATGCTGAAACTTGGCAAAGGAAAGAATTAAGCAGTGATCCTGCCTTTTCTGTGCATATTGTATTTGAGGATAACCAGATTGTACTGGTTGACGAAGGAAAGTTCTTCACATGAGAATTCCAGCCACTAAATGTGAAAGGGAAGTTAGAATTGGAAAAGCATAATTTTGTAGCCCCCAGATCAAATAATCAACTTGAACAACTGTCACCAATGGAGTCAATCATTAGGCCATTAGAAATGTTAATGGGGAACTTCACAGTGGACGAATCAGGCTGCTGAACCCAACCCACTAAAGGTGGGCTGGCCAGATACCAGGTGCCTCCTGATGTGAGGCAATGGAAAATACACAGTGCCACCTATGAACCTGAACGTAATCAAACCAGTAAGTGTCCAGAAAATACATGGGATAGAGGAACAAGTCAAATGACACACACACACACACACACACACACACAAAACACACACAAAAAAATTAAGAAAGCAGCTATTGAGATGGAGCCCACAAGGAGCCCTGTAAAATTTTCCTCAGCAAGACAATGGCATGGCGGGGAAAAGGAGGTGGCCGTGTGCCGGTGAGAGGGACGTCAGAGACAGGACACCCAACTCTTATCCCCTGCTTGGATCATCCAAGCACACCGACTACAAACAATTTTTCAAGACGGAGAAATCTGAATGCAGTTCAGGTATTAAATGATACCAAAGAAATATTGTTTGTTAGGTATGACAATGGCCCCGTGGTTATATAAGAAAGGTCCGAGGTTTTTGGAAATTCATACTGAAGTACATAGGGGTAAAATGACATCATTTCTGGGAGTTGCTTAATAACCTTAATAGGATGAAAGGGAGGAAGGGAGGATGAAACAAGCGTGGCAAAATTTTTATTATTAGATGGGAATGACAGAGTATATCTGGGTTTATGCCGTATTTTCTCTATTTGTTTGAAATTTTTCATGATAAAAATATTAAGGAAAAGAATAAGAGCTCTCTCTCAGAGGAGACAGTGGGGATTCATTGGAGCTGTGACTAGAAAACAGTCATTATCGGATCATTAAAAATGTTATGGTTTTTATTCTTAATTTATTTGACAATATCCTTTTTATATATAAAAAAACAACTTGTTTTGTTGGCTCTTCCGGGTAGTCACTAGAAACCAGTTTCATTGCCATGCATCAAGCAATTGGGGGAGAATTTGTGAAAGCGCATGCTGATCTTAGCTGAAATAACTTGCTTTCTTCAGCATCTGCAGTGGCTGGTCTCCAGGGGCTTATCTGGCTACATGTGTTTTTCACATTTATTAGTGAAATTGGAGATTCAAGAATAAAACACAGTCCCCAGGAACATCGTGTTAATTTGTGACATGCTAGAGAATTTTTAGCCCATAAAGCAAATGAATGAGTTCCGTGGGAGCATAACTGTTATTTTCACCCCGGAAGGAAGTGAAGACCCACAGTATTTGTTAAGCACTTAGAGAACAGAAAATGAATAGTGCTGTAAAAATAAAAATACACTCACACCATTGCTATTCATCGTGTAATTTTTTGTTCTAAAGGAAAACTACCATCAGACAAAAATGTAAAACTAAAGGGAGACCTCCGTATGCTGTCTAGTTGTTTTGTGTCTGGTAATAATTTCATTCAGTGTCCATAAACAGTTGTTACGGTTCTATCAAACAGCTGGATCAGGTGAAGGGACTTCGCCCATTATTTCTGGCAAGGCTGAGTGTACCAAGAAATGAACAGACCAGATGTTCGAGTCAGGACCTTTCTTCTAAGTGGTTGAGGAGCTTACTGGGAAGTTCTGGTGGGAGACCGCCGTCTGTGTAAGCCGATGCACTGGGGCGTCTCTAACAGGCGTTGAACACTCAGCTCCGCTGGAGACGGGTTCTCACACTGAAAAGGTCCAGACAAAGCCAACGCACTGACAGGTGGGGACTGTGTAAGATGCAGGGACTGATGCAGTCGCCAGAGTCAAGATGTGAGCTGGGACAGGCAGCCAAGGAGCAAGTGCAGGAGGGGGACCTGTGCTCTGATTAGAAAAAATAATACCTCAGTGGCACCCTCAAAGGGGTTAGTAGGTACTCTGCATTGAGTAGGTGCTTTGTAGGGATGTAAGCAGGGAGTAAGTGAGAAAGAGGCCTCTTCCCAACCAATTTCATGGTCCTCAAGAATCCAGGATATACAACTGTGAAGAGATTAGTGATAAAGTGACCTCAGGTAACTCGGTCCTTGGCTAAGTGTTACTTTTTTCTTGTGCTTGTTTGTATCTTGATGACTTAAAAGGACTGCACACATTTTAGGGAACCAATAAAAAAGAATCTATGGCCCTGGCCAGTTTGGCTCAGCGGTTAGAGCATCGGCCTGCGGTCCGGAGAGACCGGGTTCGGTTCCCACTAAGGGCTCATACCTCAGTTGCAGTTTGTCCCCGGCCCTGGTTGGTTGTGCGGGTGGCAGCCACTCGATGTGTCCCTTTCACATCAATGTTTTTCTTTCTCTCTCTCTCCCTCCCACTCTACCTGAACAACAACAACAAAAAAGGAAAAATGTCCTCAGGTGAGGATAAAAAAAAAAAAAAGAATCTATGGGGGTGTGTGTGTGTGTGTGTGTGTGTAGGGGACGAAGTCAAGTAATTCCAGGATGGGGTGTGTCCGTTCTTTTTACCTACATTTATACAAGACTGTGACAGCAGATGTCGGCAGTTCTGCGCCCACAAGATGTTGACCTGGGGAGATGAGAGGGGAGTAAGGAGAATTGCAAGGGGTGGGCTAGGTGAGGGCACCTAGAGGTGGGACCTAAAGGAAGGACCTAGAAGGGGCCTCTTTTTTCCGACCTGGTCCCGGCTGCTGTGAGATGACTCTGCTGCACTACAGTCTTAAGCTCTGCGGGTTACCAAGCGCCCTCCGTGTGCCCGGCGCATCCTTACCACAGGTCCTCAGTGTCGGAGGAAACCCCAGCTTAGCGCCAAGTAACTGTTGCATTGATAAGCTCCAGGTGGCCGTTCAAAGCCAAGACTCCGTGATCTAAAGCCGGAGCTGTATCTCTCTTTCCCGAAGGCTCCCAGGGGACCCCTGAATCCCAAACCAAACATGCAAAAAGGCAATGCAGAAGCACCCAGAGACCCTGACAGGTCTCTAGACCATGTGTGAAAGAACGTGAGGTTTGGGAGATTTTAGTAATTGAAACATATGATAGGGAGCCTGTCTATAATGCCAAAGACAGGGCTGAAAAGCAAAATCCAAAGAGGTGTGTTTGTTTTTTGTTTTTTTGTTTTTTGTTTTTTGTTTATTTGTCTTTGCTCTGCCTTAATATTCCTGGGCAAGCTGAGTAACTTTGGGCATCCTTGCAAGTATATGAAGGGTAACACAGCCAACACCTCTTGGGACCTCACAGGCCTGAAAGCACTGCAGAGGGGCTCCCAACCCCAGCCGGGTAGAAGACGAGGCGTGGACACTGCCCTGTGAGACAGCGCGACGGCCAGCTCCTAATGAACGGTCTTGGCGAGAGGCAGGTGGGGAGAGCCCCAAGGAACCCTGGTTTAAGATAAGCCAGCAGCTCACTTTATTCCAGGGTACGGTGCAAGGCTGGGGTTAAGAATTAGCACATCTATATTGCTGGTACTGGGTTGTTTGTGCAGAGGAGGATGAGATCCAACTCAGTCTGAACCCCAAATCAACTTCTTACTGGAGGACATTCACTTAAATGCTAGTAGAAAATGAGAATGAACCCAACAACAAATTGGGAACTTCTGGTTTGTAGAACACATTCAGCTCTCATTTGCAGCTGAAATGATTTTTCCTGTATTACTAGATAATCCCGGTCAGCACGCCGTAACCTCCATGCCTTTCCTTATGCTGGACAGGTAGCTGCTGGCACTGGACTCGCTGAATGTCATTTGAAGAATACACATTATTTCTCATCCCCGAGTAATGTCCCATAAACGTTTCATTCTACTGTGCCTGCTGTCCTCTATTTTTTTCAACTTGACATTTAAACTTTTCTAATGTGCCCTGATTGTTCCCAAGCTCCTAGAACTCATCCGTGCAGCTCTGCTCCCCCAGCCACTCCCGGGCCTCGCAGGGCTGTGTACAGGAGCCAGTTGTTATTTACAAGTGTGATTCAGCTGTCTCCATGTCTTTGAACATACGGGGTTGTTGTGGGATTTTTAATTGCCATTTTCATCTATATAATTAAAATTAAATTTAAAAAAATGGATAGCTTCCAAAATCTGAATTAATTTTATGAGTACTGCTTGAGAGGGGAAAATATATGTAAATACGATAATTGTTACTTGATTTGCCTTCAGAACTAGAAGATTTTACCTGGCTGAAAAGAAAATATAGTAATTTTAAATTTAAAAAAGAATTAGTCCGATACTTCTGTGACTGAGAATCAGAATTAATGACCTGGATGGCAAATGATAAATAACTCTAGATATGTTTCAAATAGTACACTGGCAATGTGTTATTTTAACTCTCTCCAGATCCTACTTCCCTTATGCTGGTCTGGATTTTTTTCTCCTCACGGTTCATCATTGGTGTTTACACATTCCTCGAGAAAATGCCATTGTCCCAGATCAAAACCTTTTTCATGCTTGGACACAGGCATTTCACCTGCTTCTTCTGCTCTGTAAGTGTGACAGTGAACACACAGCAAAGACGAATGAGACAGTAAAAAGAAAAGTTTGCGTGTGTGTGTTTAATTCATTGGGCCAGCCAGTGTTTCACTTGCAGACTCATCAAGCGCCTGATGGTCATGTTTATAAAGACTTGGATGGTCACTTTATTTGGAATGACAAATTCTCCGCTCTACATAATGAGGTCAGTGAAGCATCCAGAAAAGAAATGTATAATTTGGTAGCGTGGGTCTGTAAGCACAGCCCTGCCGTGGCTATTTAAGTTTAATGAAGCAGCTACTTTGCTGCTACACATTCTTAGTGAATAGCCTCCTTGGTGTGTTTTTGAAAACTTAAATGTTGCTGGCAATCATGTCCCAGCAATCTCCTTGGAGAGCCTTTGTGCCCTGTTCTCAGAAGAAATATGCCGCTTTTACATGTTAATGGTTTTGGAATTAGTCATTTGCTCCATTTTCATTGGAAAGCAAGGTCAGTGTGTGATTTCCTGCCTGCCTTCATTTTCTCTGAGCATTCAGAATACTCTAAGTCAGTTCATCAGCCATGCAGCGCACTGTCTGGTTACAACATGCCTGAAAAGCCAAAGAAATGTTCTCTCCAAGAGTATTCCTGTTCTCAGAGACGCTTCTTAGACTTCAAAGTCTAAAAATTTGACTCAGAGGGGAAATTTCTCGGACAGACTATTATTGCTATTTTTTTCCCGGTTTCAATCACGAACCAACTTGTATCACCCATTCATTGGTCTCATTAGAGGAGGCTTTGCTCCCTGATCCTCGGGAAGGCTAAGGGATATTGTAGAGATCCTTTCTGAAGCAGATTTGCTCCTGTAAAACTAAGATCAGGCTTCTGAATCCTGGACCACTGTTGATAAAGCGCAGCTTTGTGGGAACAGAAAAACCTCTAGCCCTCCCATAGTTCTGCAGTTTCATTCTCCAAAATTTAAGGCATCTGCTGGTTTCCCCTGAATTAGCAAGGGCATGATTGCTAGTGCTGTGTCCTCATCTCTGCAGCCCCAAAAGAATCTGGGAGACACTCTAGACTATTTGGTGGCCTTTACTTGAGAAATGTAAAGCAGGACTTGAAATGGCTGGACTCTATACCACCAGGAACTTCCCAGGACAACCTAGTAGGTTCTCAAAAAAATTTTTTTTGAATGGACAAAAGAATGAAAAAATCGCCCTGGCTGGTTTGGCTCAGCAGTTAGAGCATTGGCCCATGGACCAAAGAGTTGCAGGTTCCATTCCAGTCAAGGGCACGTACCTCTGTTGTGGTTTGGTCTCCAGCCCTGGTCGGGGTCATGCAAGAGGCAACCAGTTAATGTTTCCCTCTCACATCGATGTTTCTCTCCCTCTCCCCCCCTCCCACTCTTATCTGAAGATAAATAGGAAAAGTATCCTTAAGTGAGGATTTAAAAAAAAAAAAAATGAATGAATGAATGAATGAATAAATAAATCAATTTGCTGCTTTGATTTGCTGATCAACTCTGGATGTGGAGGTGACACAAGACCCTTCCAGGACATACTGCAACCTGAGGAGCCCGCTTCTTAAAAATCTCTGAAATTAGCATTTGAAATCTTTAGAGTTGAATTTGGAAGTGCAGTCTTGCTCCAGACTGCCTCTCTAGGCAGCCATTGCCCAAGCAGCCGCATGACCAGGTTAATGCCAGCCGGCACACATACCGTTATGCTCACCTTTAAACCTCATGGGTAATTTTTGTTGTTGTTGTTGTTGTTGTTTTTGTTAATCGTCACACAAGGATATTTTTCCATTGATTTTTTTTTTAGAGAGACTGGAAGGGAGGGAGTTAGGGAGGGACAGAGAGGAAGGACAAACATTGATGTGAGAGAGACAGATGGACTAGTTGCCTTCCACATGTGTCCTGACCGGGTCCAGGGATTGAACCTGCAACCTAGGTACATGCCCTTGACTGGGAATCAAACCTAAGACCCTGCCCTGACCAGTTTGGCTCAGCAGTTAGCGTGTCAGCCTGCGGTCCCAAGAGACCCGGGTTCGGTTCCAGCTAAGGGCATGTACCTTGGTTGCAGTTTGTCCCCGGCTCTGGTTGGGTCATGTGAGTGGCAACCACTCGATGTGTCCCTTTCACGTTGATGTTTCTCTCTCTATCTCTCTATCTCTCACTCTTTCTCTCCCTCTCCCACTCTATCTGAACAAAAAAATAGATAAATGTCCTCGGGTGAGGATAAAACAAAAAACAAAAAACAGACACTTCAGTTCGAGGGCCGACACTCTAACCACTGAGGCACACCGGCAGCGCCTCATGGGTAATTTTTATACTCAGAGATGCCAGCGTCACAGATTCGTCCCCCAAACAACATTTTCATACTGTATCTAAGAGATTAAAGTTGACTTGGCACTAAAAATACAGTTCTGATAGAAGCAGGCCTGAAAATACAGTTGGGAGAGGCTCATTTTCTAGTGTATTTATCATATGCCCAACTGGCTAAGATAATGGTAGCTGCTGTAACAACTAGACCCAAGTATCTCAAACCTAATACTAGTTGTTTTTCATCATAGATTTTCACTAAACATTTTCATGGAAGAATGAAACGTGTGCTCAGAGATATGAAGGAGACAGGGCTAAGGAGAATGAGATAAGGAGAATGGGTATGCAAGGAAGAGACTCACTTTGTGCTCCCACTCTGAGAGATCTGGAGTGGCACATTGGCAGGGCTCTAGTGGGATCCAAAAGGTGCAATGTGTTAGGAATCAACCAGCCAAGGGGATCAGAAACAAGATGCAGCCCAGACTAGAAGAAGAGCAGGAATTAAGTTGAACACAGTAAAAAAAAAAAAAAAAAAAAATGCAGCCTTCTCTGTGCGTGGCTTGTTCCAATTTACAAAGCACATTCGTGTGGATTATACTATTTTAGGCCTCACAACCAACCAGAAGAGGTGGCCCAGGAAGTATTAGTACCCTAATTTCAAATGTGCAAGAAATCTCAGCAAAGTCTGAGAGACAGAGTGGTTTTCCCTCATGAATAGTGAACCAGGGTACAGGCTTGGGTGTCCTGGCTTTAAAAACAGACCTTTTTCCGCTGGGTGGTGTGGCTCAGTGGTGGAGCGCCGACCCATGCACCAGAAGGTCGCCAGTTCAATTCCCGGTCGGGGCACATGCCCAGATTGTGGGCCAAAACTCCAGTGGGGGCATGCAGGAGGCGGCCAATCAATGTTCTCGCTCATCGATGTTTCTCTCTCTCTCTCTCTCTCTCTCTCTCTCTCTTTTCCTCTCTCTCTAAAATCAATAAAGAAAAATACATATATATATTTTTTAAAAACAGATCTTTTTCCCATAACTCCATGATTCTTATGGAGGTTCCAGGGTCTGCTGAGGCAAAAAGGCTGCAGGGGTGAGCAGAGCTCACTTCCCTTCCCTTCCCCCTTGTCCTCTGGACACGTCCTCATGATGCCAGACATGTTCCCATGGAAATCGCTTACAGTGGCAGCCTGTTCAGAAATGCAGCAATGATCATCTGCAGCCTAGTTGGGTCCTTGCTTTTGTAAAACCTGCACTCTGTCCTTTAAAGGGGTCACAGTTTAACAGACAGTCCTTTTGTCATTACATTTGTCTAACCAGGCTTTCCTTTATTGAGCCCTTCCTCCTTTTTTATTGTCTCCCTCTCATCTACCTATTTCCACTGTGTGCTGCTGAATTTGGCCAGTGCCAAATTATGTTTCATTCTCCGCCTGAGTAAGAAATTATCAAGGTGTAAAGTCTGGCCAACAAAGGACCCATCCTACCGGTGCGATTTGAAGTTTCAAGTTTATGCAGGCACCACTCCCTCCCAGCATGTTTTTGTCCTCCCAAATCCCAGAGAGCCGAATTCTTGGGCGGACTAGAAAGAAATGTTCTCACAAGAGCAGCAGTATGGATAAGAAAGTGGTCAAATGGTGCTTGAAATTGTATAGAAAGATCAGTGAGAGACCAGCGCTAGGCTACAAACCCACAGCTCAGCTCTTTTAGCATCCACGGCAACAGCCTGCTGTTTTCCCAGGTGGCTCTGAATGAGACAGGGAAATGCAGTGGGCCATTTGTCACTGTCCCAGGTGCAGTATTCATGCCAATTGGTACATGCAGCCCACTCTTGCTCATGTCTGGATGGAGGCCTCTGGGCTCCCTTGTGACTGAGAGTGGGGAGGACGCGCTGCCTCCTGAGCTCGTCCACCCGAGTAGGTGGTCAGTCACCCTTCTGGAGTTGAAACCAGCTCACCTTTCCCACCATGGTCACAGGTGCCCATGTGCTGTGTGATTCCTCCCACTCCATTTTCAACTCTAGACACAGGTGGGTTCTTTTGGGGGGGTGTAGAGCAAAAAAGGGGGGGGGAGGCAGTTTTTTAGAAATGTGGGGACTCACTATGCCTGTCTTAATGTCTCAGGGTTATTCTGGTGCATGGTAGTCAACGGATATGCTGGTTGTTCTTCAGTGAGTGCTGGACTGGAGGCTCATTTCCGTCGGGTCCTAAGCTGGGTTCAGGGTTCTGCAGGGCTTGCTTACAGAAGGCAAGTGGGGGAGCCTTGAGGTCCTTTATGCCCAACTCAGTGCCTGGACCCACCGTGAATGGAATGAACTGAGAAGTGAACTGAAGTACAGCATCCAGAAGTCAAATTACAGATACAAAATAAGATTAAAGGAAGCTCTACTTGTAGGATTGTCTTAAGGGCGTTTTGTTGCAAATTTACGTTATACATTTGGAACTACTTCCTTTGATGAGGACTTAGTCTCGGTTCTAAGTGAATGAACTTGAGCGACCTAACTACTGCCAACCCTGGTCTCATTTTGTCACTCTGTGCATCCCTTCTCTGCCTTCTTCCAATTCCATCAAGTGTAGGGAGGGAGCGTTTGGCCCTCTGAGTTGGAATTATGCAAAACCCGAAAATAGACTCTCAGAGTGCACCCAGACATAATGATTCCATGCAGCAAGAAGGTCACTGTGTCTGCTTTTCCTGCCAAGACACCCCTGGCTCTTAATCTATGGCTGCCTTGTGAAGCAAGAGAGCTGTGCCAGGAAGTCGCACTCTGTGACTGAGGCACCACGAGAATGTAAAATCATGTCGGTGGGGTTTCATAAGGGCAAGCCAGGGGGGTGGGATAGACACAGTTTTAGGAGACAGGCTTTGAATCTCTTTTTTTCTGTGGCCTGAGAGCTACCATAACTCTGTTTTTAAAAAAAGTTATCTGTCCCCAGCTGCAAATCAACTCCACCCTGCCAATTCTGCCGAAAATTAAAAAGACAGTCACCCAAAAAATTTTACTGTGATTATCTGAGTGGTGGGATGATGAGTTAGTTTTATTGTTTTCTCTGAGCTTTTCTGTACTTTTCATAACATGTACTTCTTGGTTTTGTAATGTTAATAAAAACACTTTAAAAAAAGGCAACAACTGCTATTTAAAAAGTAAAACTATGCCAGCTGAATATCTGATTATGTTCCTTAAAACTCAGGAAGTACCTGGTGGTGAAGAAGCCCACCAGAGTCATGACAATGGCATGGAAGGGGCAGCCCTGCCTCTGCCCGCATGCCAAGCCTTGGAACAGGGCTGGTGCTCACAGCCCTCTTCCCACTGTGAGGTTCCAAAAGGCTCCTGGGAGAGACCAGACCGCAGACCCTGAGAGGACTCATGGCAGCCAAGGAACACAGGAAAGGGAGCATGCTGAGCCAGACACCTCTGCAACAAGGAAGGATCCCATTCCCATCCAGTTGTCTCTGGCAGTCAGGTCTACTTGACATGTGCTTGTTGGGAGGGACAGTGTCAGCTCAGTTCATCTGGAAACATTGTGTTCTCATCCTACAAATGTCCAGTCAATGCACATTTTTTGGAAATTGGGAAGATCCTATTTTCCAGAACTGTAGGAGTCAAGTAAAGTATAATAAGTAGAGACAAATATCTGGGAGCAAACAACCTTTTGAGGAATTCTAAAAATCCCCTTTGGGCTGGGGGGAAGATTCATTTAGACATGGGGCCTTGACCAACCAGACTAGTTATTGACCATGAACTCAGTCTGTCACCCAACACTGCCTCAGTCCAGGTCGTGTTGGGCTCAGGAGCTTGAGGTGAGCAGGCTGAGCAGAAATAGTCTGTATGGACAGTGAAACTGTCATCTCACCTTTAGACATAAATAATTCCTCCTGCCAGTTTCTATAAAGCCCTCTATTTCTTACACTTCACATGCAGACTTAATATTGAATGTAGTGGTGTTCCTCACCCCAGTAGGCCTCACTACTTTGAGCTTGAGGTCAAGTTCAAGCCCATACCACACAGACCAGAAACAAAATTCCTGGCAGGTAAGGGAGGTAAGGCTGTCATTACTAATGGATTCTTTTTTAATAGGCAATAGAGATCTTATTCATCAGTTTCTTCCCATCTCCTATGTGTTCCCTGATGACGAAGCAGTGTCCATGGATTTTAGGTAGCACATAAATAAACAAAACTCAATACCAGTGTATTTATTGTAATGTCCTTTAGGGAAAAAAATGTAACAAGATCATCCAACTCATCATTTGAATAACTTAAAACTAAAATAAGTTAAGTTAATCTTCAAAACATAAGTAGATAACTGTATTATGAACACTGATATGGCAAAAACTATAATGATGGCACGTTAATTGGAGGACTCATGTTCGGCAAATATTGTCCTGCAAGGTGCTACTTGGCCAGATTTGTTTTTATTTTTTTCTTTCTCTCTCTCTTTTTTTTTTTTTTAATCTTAGCGTCTCAGAATGAAGCTGTGTAGAGGATAAATTGCTTACAAGAAAAAATAGTTGCGATCAGTGATCATGATTCTAGTAACTTTTATAGAGTGTCAACAAAGACTTATTGCTTCTTTGGTGCAGAGCGGGAGAACTGCTTATCTCCTCTTCAGATCTGGCTTTGGGGCCATCGTCCCTCCCTCTCCCAGAGCAAGGATCCTAGATGTTTATGTACACTGACATGCTCGCTGTCTTGTTCGCAACCATGTCCGCTGTTTCTTGCAGACCATGTGTGTGCGCGTGTGCATATTAAATGGCAACAAGATAACGAGCCACGTCTAGGCTACCCCTGTTATTTATATTAAATAATGACATGATGATGTTGGTAGGCTGTAATTCTCTATTTCCTATTAACCACCCTGCCCAAGTAAACTGTTTTCTCATCTCTCTTAGATGGAAATCCTGTATGAATGTGGAAGCCATTAGCAGAGTAATTGCTGTCTGTTACCATGACAACCAGCCGCTGCAGTCACCTGCCCGAAGTGCTGCCAGACTGCACCAGCTCGGCTGTGCCCGTGGTGAAGACTGTGGAGGACTGTGGCAGCCTAGTGAATGGGCAGCCACAGTATGTCATGCAAGTTTCGGCCAAGGACGGGCAGCTGCTCTCAACAGTAGTGCGGACTCTTGCCACCCAGAGGTAGTACCACAGTTAAAATTAAAATAAATGAAGGTGTAATTGATCCTAATGAATGTGTCAGATGGAAAATGCTCAAGGGAATGTAGTTAGTGCTCGGGTCTTTGTGTCAGGTGAGAGGAGGTATTGGGGCGGCGGTGGGGAAGACTACACAGTTCTATTTCTATAGCAATAGGGTACAAAGCTAAAATTCACATTGTCCAGTTTTCCACTTAAAGTCACCCTTGCAGAGGGCCAGGCAGGGAAGGATTCCACAAGACACAAGGTTTCTTGCTTTACATTTATTTTGATATTGCAACAGTAATTACACTCATTGTCCCCAGGCACTGACAAAGGTAACCCTTTGTTAGCATAGAATGAAGGAGGCACCTGATTTCAGGTGACTGAGCCAAAGTAATTGGATTTGTGGGCAAAACTTTGAAAGTGATATTCCTGGTGTGCATGCCAATCAGCACTGCCTGATAGGATCGCCGACCAGGGCATCTTCCTGGGCGAGTCTCTTCTCTGAGGGCCTCTTCTATTGCTCCCTCCTTTGCTCCTCATGGGCCCCCACCCATGATCCTTCATACACACCTGCCCTGTGTACTATACTGTTGTTAAACCCCCACAGCTTGTCTCCCCTGAGTGATGAACCAAAGCAAAGCTAAAGGCTTTCGCAGCCCAGGGATGGCTAATGCAGGCCAGCACTTTGTCCCCGGAGGTCTCTTCTTGTGCTGTTGCTGCCCAGTGGTAGATTGAGAGCCACAGGCTGCCTGGCCAGTAAGTACACCTTGGCTTCTCCAGCTTTCTTTCAGAATAGGTAAGTGGGACTTTGACTGATGAATAGAACATGTAGATCAGCACTGGATTTGCCTCCTGATATCTGTGCTGACATTTCTGACCCTGAAGTTTGGGTCAGTGACTCACACCTTGACCGCTTACCTTGGTCTGAGCAATTTAGTCAGCCTATCCAGTGCAGATACAGGTCCACAGATCTGAACATGTCCCTGCAGCCAGACTCCTGGGACACCACCACATTTCTTCCTGCTGCCCCCCGCCTGGACATGGTGTCCACCAGATGTGGACTCACACACCCAAATATGTTGCAAGCATCGTCCATGTACTTTCAATTTGTGCTGCTATTGCAAAGGGAAGACATAGGGAAAAAAGCCAACATATATTTTTGTACCTCTTGAAAAGCTTCTAACAATTGATCAGGACTCGGAATAGGATGAGGCAGTGAGCATCATTGCTTATCTGCAAACTGAGACAGATAGCTGATGTGCACCTGTCACCCTTGCTGCCATCAAACACCTTGGCTGATCGGGAAGTGAAGGCTGCAAAGGTAAAATGACAGACTCGTGAGCCACTGTGCACATGCACACACATGCGTGTGTGTGTGTGTGTGGTTTTTACATGTTCTCCTACCACAAAGCAATGTAAACTAAAAAGTTTCAGAATTTTCAAGCAAGTGGCTCAATGTGAATGAAGAAGGCCAAGAGTAATGAGTGAGAAAAGTCAAATCTTTTGGGCAAGTGAGGAAGTCTTTTTCTCTCTCTCTTTTTTTTTTTTCATCCTCACCCGAGGACATATTTTGCATTTATCTTCAGATAAAGTGGGGGGAGGGGGGTACATCGATGTGAGAGACACATCGACTGGCTGCCACCCACATGACCCCAACTGGGGCAGGGACAAACTGCAACCAAGGTACGCACCCTTAGCGGGAATCAAACCCGGGACTCTCTGGTCCACCAGCTGATGCTCTAACCACTGAGCAAAACCAGCAAAGGCCCTTTTCTCTTTTAATCCCCTCTCAGCCTTCACTCATTCCCAGGGTCATCCCCAGAAAGGCCTATGGGAAACAGCAGTGTTTTCCTGGCTGTTTGCATTTGGACCAAAGATGGTGTCAGAGAGTGGTGGACGATGAGCCCATTTTAGAGATGAGGAAGCTAAGTAAGGATCAGAGAGATGATATTACTTGTCCAAAGCCAGCCAGCTGGTAAGCAGCAGAGCTGGTGTCGGAGCCTAGGCATCTGGACTCCAGAGCCTACACGTGAACCACTGTCCTGGGCACCGCCATGAGATGTGCAGGGGGATTTTCCCAAATTAAAGGCATAACTCTAGCCGGAGGGCACCTCAGTAAAACACACTCGTTACTTGCTTTCAGCGAAGTGTCCTTAGCATACCAGAAAGCATCCTAGGAAAGTTCAAAGGACGGATTTACTACTCAGCTTTGTGCTGTGGCTCGGATGGCACTTCTGTGTGTCAGCTTGAGGGTTGGCAGCCAGTTAACTTCCGTCATCTCAGCCCCCCACCCTATGGAAAGGAGAAGTGAAAGGAACCTCTGGGTGTTCAAAGTGCCCTGGCCGGGTTCAAAAACCGCAATTTGCCTAGGAACTACAATCAGCGTCATTTCAAAACAATTTCTGTTCTTAATGGTGAGATACGGTTTTCATTTTTTGATCGGCAGTTTGCCTGAATTACACTTGTACCAAAGGCAAAAACATCGTGTTGCTTGTTTTCACTCACTTTTGGCCCAGGCCACTCCCTATTTCTTTGTATTGGAAAAGTAGATGATCAAGGACCATGGCACTGACCCCCACTGCCAAGTACAAATGTAGACCTAGGGTTTTAAAGCAGGTGTCTTTCTGAGCAGCGGCCACTGGGGAGGCCCTGAAGGACACGGAGCCAGAGGACTATCCACGTGCAAGTGGTTCCCAGCCCAGTGACCAGCCGGTGTCCCTTCTTCTCTTGCAGCCCCTTCAATGACCGGCCGATGTGCAGGATCTGCCACGAGGGCAGCAGCCAAGAGGACTTGCTCTCTCCGTGTGAATGTACGGGGACGTTGGGGACAATCCACCGGAGCTGCCTGGAGCACTGGCTGTCGTCCTCAAACACCAGCTACTGTGAACTCTGCCACTTCAGGTTTGCAGTCGAGCGCAAACCCAGGCCATTAGTGGAGGTCAGTAATTGGGGCACGTCCTGAAAACTTAGCTCTAATGAGCAAATGATGTCTGCTTTTATGCCCAGATCACAAACCCTGTACAGCTTCATGAGGCTCGGTAACAGCTCTGTGTGCGAGTGGGTGTGAGAGTGTGTATGTGCCCAGCACACACAGAGACAGCTCACTCGCTTGTTCAGGAGCAACAGGAGAAAGTTGGCCTCTGCGAGGTGGAGACAGGAGAAGACATCAGTGTGAGGAGAAGGGGAAGTTTAGAGACCTGATCTCATTTTTCTATCTCTATGAAGTGGAACCAGCAGATCCCTTTCCTCTTTGTACCCGCTCCGCCCACCTTGAAGCAACAGACCAGTGGGCACATTCTGAGAGGCCCTTATGAAAACTCTAGCTGCACAGGGGTTTGAATCGTTCCGAGACCTTAGGGAAGTTATTTCACCTCTTGGCAGTTCTATGGGGATTAAACGAATTAATGTTTATAAAGCACTTAGAAGAATATTGGGTACAAATACAAGTGTTTAAAATTTTTTTTAATCTCTCCTAGGAAATTTTACCCAAGTTCTTTCAACTAATAACCTAATATTAGCATTTCTTTTCTTAAAAGGTGGTGTTGTCAACTCAGCCGTTAAAATGGCAGGGCATTCTCTTTCATGTTTTAGGAACCACATGATTCTTCTTTAGACCAGGGATCTGGTCTTGTATGGGGAATTGGGAAATATCATTGGACTATTTCTGTCCTCTCTCCTACCCTCAATTTCTACTAGCCAGTTAAAAATTGGATCTTGGCAACTATAAATATTCTAATACATTATGAAAGAGACCCAAGACACTGTGCCTATAATCCAGACTTACTGGTAACCTCCTCCTTATGTCAACAGCTGACCCAGCAAACTTTGGGCATTAAACTAAAGCTGGAAATCAAGAAGCCCTTCTGGGAGACTATGTAAAACAGTGTGTTAGCGCCTCGGCACTCAAGGCTCCGGAGAGCTCTATATATAGATTCTCTAGGGTTTGACCTTGAAATTTTAATCAGGACCTGTAACTGAGGCCTGTTTGAGCTATGATCTGTTTGCCAAATGGCGCAAATTTATTTGACTTGCCCCAATAAACTCTGTGCTTTTTTTTTAAGACTCTAGATCAAGTGACCTCTTAATGTAGCCGTCTTGCTGCTTGACAGCCACTTTCAGGAATTCATATTTAGAGAGTGCCCATCAGGGATTTGGCCCTCTGCCACATCCACTGGGATTGACACGTCAGAACTGCTCTGCAGAGCGAAATGTAATTACATAATAGAAGCCCAATGGCAAAAGTTAAAAAGAAGCCTATTTCTCCTTTCTAGAAACTTTTTGGATCTTCCCCAAGTTGATAAGGCATTTTCCCCGGGGAAGCCAGCTTCTCAGAGTCAGAAAGCCCTGCTCTCATGGGCTGCATCCAGCGGCCCTCTTTACCAGTGTCTCCCCAGTAAAGAAGACTTTTGCTTTTGCTCAGTAAAAATCCCAAGGTAGCCCTGGCCAGTTTGGCTCAGCGGTTGGAGCGTCAGCCTGTGGTCCAGAGAGACCCGGATTCAGTTTCCGCTAAGGGCACGTACCTCAGTTGCAGTTTGTCCCCAACCCTGGTTGGTCGTGCAGGTGGCAGCCACTCGATGTGTCCCTTTCACGTCGATGTTTCTCTCTCTCTCTCTTTCTCTCTCTCCCTCCCACTCTATCTGAACAAAAGATGGGAAAATGTCCTCGAGTGAGGATAAAAAAAAAATCCCAGGGTATATGTGGGTAGTATGTAACAAAGGAGTGTGTGTGTGTGTGTGTGTGTGTGTGTGTGTACACATGTGCACACATCTTAATTTTCCTCCGAGTACACCCAATGCACCCACTGATTCTCAGAGAGGAAAACGTATCCGCCCACAGATGTCTCTCCAAAGCTGCCTATGTCAGGCCACAGACAGACTCCAGGGTCTTAGGCAACTGCCATTAAACGAGAAACAAGACAAACGACCTTGAGAATGTGTGAGGTGCTCTGCAAGATTTAGGGCTTTGCCTACAAAAACTTCACCCAAACAGTCGCGGGTGGTGAAATTTTCATTGCACAAATGGAATGTGACATTTTTCAGAGTTAATGATGATTGAACAAGTTGAAAGTGAAAGGCAAACCTTCCCAAGCTGGGGAGGCTGGCCGTTTGATCATCCCATGGCGAAAACGAACTTGCTGTTTGACCACAAGCAATAAAAAGAAGTTGTCTTTGGTTTCCCAGCTAGAGGACAAATGACAACCAGGTGCAGGGAGATTTTTAAACAGATGACGTTACTAATTGACTTTTCCCCTTACCAATGGGAGGGTTTATTCACAGTGAGCATTGCTTCACAATATGTTTACGTCCAGATAAACATGAATCTTTTTAGTAAATCATCAAAATCTGCCAGTTTGAGTTAAGCATTAAAGGTGTTGTTACTTTGTTTCTCATTTTCACTCTTTTAATTGCTTCAATCATTACTTTATTTACCAGTTGGATCTGCCTTCTCATTAAAGCAAGAAAATTGCATAACATTTAATTTTAAAATCAATGTGGTAATAACAGCTCCTGTTGCTGGAGGAAGTGGTTGAAAAAGTAATTTATAAATTTTATTTGTCAGAACCCAGATGTTAACATTGGTCAGAATTACTTAAACACCTCAGATTCTCACTCTTCAGTAAACTCAGTCTTCATCCAACATAGCCTTTTATTCTCCTTTCTTCTTTTGTTCCTTTTATTTATTAAATTTATTGGGGTGACATTGGTTAATAAAATTATATAGGTTTCAATTGTACAATTCTATAATACATCATCAATATATATTGTATTGTGTGTTCACCACCCCAAGTCTCCTTCCACCACCACTCATCCCCCCTTTGCCCCCTCTACCACCCCCCACCTCCCCTTTCCCTTTATCCTCCTTAACACCACTGTTCCAAAGACATCTCCCCTTCACTTCCTTTCCTGCACTCTCTGCAGCCAGCAGTTGGATGTTCATTTTCAACAGGTCAGGAACCCAGGGCTGGTGTCTATACACGGGCTGCTACCCAAAGTGTTTCCTCCCCCTCCTCACAAAAGGGTGAGCTTCTATTCATAATGGGCAATCAATGGGCTGGTTTTTATTAGCACCTCCAAACTGAGCATCACCTCCCCACTTTACCACTGACATCTAGGTGGGATAGCTCAGTTTCTCTGTATGAAGGAAGGTGAGCAAGGAGCTCTCCCTGATATCTTTGGTCTCTGTGAGGCTCATGTGGCTAAAGGTCCAAGGCTAAAGTTATTGGGGGGAAAAAAGCACTTAAAAAGATACATTGGGTGGTATATAATGTATACCTCAATGAGATGATTGTGTGTGTGTGTGTGTGTACTTACCTGCCTGCCTACATGGCCAGACTACATCTTTTAGTCTCTTTTGGTTAGTTTATTGCCAACTATATACCCTAAATATTCTCTCGTTTCTAAGTAAGCCAGTATAACAAGAGCTAGTTTTAACCCAAGAGCTGCATCGTGATCATCTGCTTTATTCAGACATGGGTAAATTTCCTCTACAGTCCAGCTAATATAAATCTCATAAAGTCTGTGTTCAATCAGGAAAGCTTGAAAGGAAAACATACAAACTGTACATAGCAAGAAGGAAGAACAGCTATAACACACGTTTCCTACCCAGCACTTCTCTTGTGAAGGCTGCATACTTTCTGTTGATGATGTGTCAATTTGTGAGATGAATTATCCCCAAGAATAATGACCTAGTAGAATGCAGTCAACAGACAGCCACTAACCATAAAAGGATTCCCTGAATGACCAGCCTGGGTGGTTTTATGGTCTCCTTCCTGCTCATTTTTAGTTTTCCTCATTTCTCTCTGAGTTGAACTCTGATACTGTTCTTTTATAAGGGTAAAATAGAGCAAACCAATAAAACAAACAAACAAACAAAACACATTACTTGCTTCCCCAAACTGTGCTACTTGACTCCAGCAAGGAAGTCCATCTTACTGTGTGCAAATAGCGTGCTTGCAACACCAGTTTCTGGTGATGGGAGTATCTGCCCCTGGCTTTCCTAAGACATGAATCAGTAACGCCCAGCCTTGCCCGGGAAACTCATGAAGTAATAGATCAGCTCAACTGTGTGATTAAAATGAAACAGCCAGGAAATGGTGGAAATCTGCAGGAAAGGCTTCCCGAGGTCTGCTCTTCCTCCAATCAGGGAGACGTGGTGATTTTTCACAGACGGAGAGATTAGGTTTTCGTGCTTCTATTTCCTTTATGCAAACCCAGCTGACTGATAAGAATTGTGTGAACCATTTAAAAACTGTTCCCTGTGAATCAGAGGTTTAACTGCATTGAAACAGAGTGTTTTCACACATGTCAGTTACTCAGAATAATGGGACGTACAGCTAAGGAGATGAGGATTAGGGATTTTTGTCCAGACTTTATTTACGATTATTTTTTTAAGTCACTGAAGGAAAAGGATCCTGACATGTGCCCTGGGTTCAGTGCAATCTCCAGCAACACAGCAGGGAGCGGGTGACCTGCTGAGGAGAACCACTTTGTGCCTTGGCACTTGCTATGTAATAGAGTTAAGACATCACTTAAACCTTCCTAATATGCACCTATCAGACTTAGGTGGGGACATTGCTCGACTCTTATTGTAGTGAGTTTTGTTCTGCTTTGATTTAATATATTAATCTAAGTAAAAATGAGAGCTATTGGTTTCAGAGTATTTATTTTCATCAGCAAGCCCTTGTATCATTTGGTTAATTAGGGAATGACATCATAGGGGATATAAACTGATTTGAGGAGCTTCCCAGGCGTGAGGACCACCTACTCCATTTTTTGAAGGTAGGCGGACAAGCTCCCCTCCTCATTCCAGCACGAGTGCAGCCCAGTGAGTAAGGTGGCTAGACCATAATCATCGCATGTGAGCGACAATCGAGAAGCACCTGTTTATTAAGTAGATGAATGGAGAACCTTCCCTCCCCCAATCGTAAGCCATATATCATGTTCTTAGCCTATGGTTGTGAATCAAAGAAACTGACCCTTGCCCTTACAGTTTAGGACAAGGGCTTTTATGTAATGCAAACTAACAACACTGCTTTGAGCAACACAGTGATTCTGACAGATTCTTTCTCCCACCCAGTCATCAGTCTTCAACCCGGTTTTAAGGAATGGCAGGTGGCAGGAGCCCTGTACCCACTTTAGCCCGTGCAGGGCTTGGCGGGGAAACGCTGGCCTGCGTCAGAGAAGTGAGGCTGGAGGTGGGGTAATGGGGCCAAATCCGAAAGATTCAAGCCCAGCTAGTGTTTGTCAAGCTTTTAGGAATCCAAGCACTGTGTAAACAAACACTTCCCCGCGGTCTTGAGGGTATCCTGTTACCCATTTGGTAGATGAAGAAACAAGTTTACGGTGGTGATGTTAGGTCAAGAGCCTTCAGGAGAAAAAGGGTCTCCTGGCCCTGCTCTCCGCTCCATGTTGTGTTCTGGAGGGACAAGATGGAAGAGAAGGCCCCGCCCCAGCATCTGTGCAATAGAGTGTGGGCGGAATTTAGTTTCGTCCACCAGGAGCTCCCACTTCCCACTCAGGTCCACCACAGACAGCCTCCAATTGAGTTCAGGGGCAGGCGGGCACAGTTCTCCCTGCTCTGCCACCCCAGGCTTGCTAGGCTCCTCCTCTCCAGCTCCAGCTCCCTGAGGCCACGCTCCTATGCGATCCAGGCAAGGCTAAGGCCTCGCAGAGCAGAGTGAGGCTCTGTAGCATGAAGGACACAGGAAATGTCAAGTACCAGAAGGGGAGGGTGTGAGGGACTTTGTGTCTATTTTATGGGCAACAGATCAAAGGCCCTCCCACTCAGTGAAACCTTCGGCAGTGACCTTCTCTAACAGGCCTTAGCATCATGACTGGGGCTGCTGTTCTAGAACTGTGGTGCAGACAGTGCTGGGCTGGCCGCAGGAAGCCTTGGATTCCTGTCCTGGCCCCCATGACCTGCACTGAGAACTTAAACAGGTCATTTCTCTTCTTTATGCATCTGCTTCCTCACCAGTAAAACAAAGCAGACCTCACAAACTGGTGACCTTAGTCACTCACTCAGGTGTGCTTTAGTGAATTAACCCTTTTCTTGTTTAAGAATCTGAATGGCTTTCAGCCGGTGTAACTCAATGGATTGAATGTTGTCTCATGGACTGAGAGGTTCAATTCCCCATCAGGGCACATGCCCGCGTTGTGGGCTCGATCCCCAGGAGGGAGCATGCAAGAGGCAGCCAATCGATGTTTCTCTCTCACATCGATGTTCCTCTCTCTCTCTCTCTCTCCCTTCCTCTCTTTCTAAAAAAAAAAAAAAAAAACAATAAAAAACATATTTTTTTTTTTTAAAAATTGAATACCTTTAAGTGGGACATGCATTTCCCCAGGCCTTGCCCTTTGCTTACATCCACCCAGCCCTCTTCACCCTCTTGTGTTACCTTTCTGCTATTTACAGTTGAGATTCCAGAACTGGGTGATTTCTCCCACCTTTAAAAGAGTTCTCTGATATTATGGGCATTGCCTTCTATCAACATATCTTTCTTTCAGGATAGCATAGACCGAACCTAATGATCTCCCTCTATTGTCCCCCTGTTATATGTGAGCTGGAATGACTGGGTCCCAGTTATAAGGTAAGGAAGCACTAAGAGACGGCATCCTAGCATGGACAGTGGTAAGGAGAACAGTTCAAATATTTGCACTTGCAGTATGCCTTAGTGTTGGCAAGCACTTCCTTGACCCCTGGTAAGCTTTGGACTGTGTCACCATGCTCTGTGCCAGCTGTTGAGATGACATGCCTGGTGACCGAAGCCCAGCACTCCTCGATCCTGCAGTTCAGGTGTGACTGTTCCCCTTGGTTTTGGTAGCTAATTTGGCCGTTGCTTTGTTACTTAAAGCTTAGTTACAAAGAAGCTGCTTTAAGGTATCTATTAAATTCACAGCTTGCTTCATTAAAAATCACTTCATTAGAAAAGCAAGCCAACCGAAGTGTTCACGTGGCCGTGCCAGATGGAAGTGAGCGAGCAGTTTGACGCCCGTGTTTTTAGCCCATCCACTGCTGGTAAAGGATTAATTTGGAGGGAAAATCCAGTTCCATGCATTAAAAAAATATTGCATGACCAGATTCTATTATTTTATTGATACTTACGGTGAACTTGAAATACAAATTAGAATCCATGTTCTCAAGAGGAACTATTTTAATTCTAGTAGCTGCCCCTACCTCATATCTGAGGAGCAGAGATGCAAAACACCAAGAACTGTTTCACACAATTGTTTTTTAATTGCTTTTTAGAGAAAGAGAAACATCCCAAAACCGGACGTGTGCCCTGACTAGAAATTGAACTGACAACCTTTCAGTGCATGGGACGATACCCAGCCAACTGAGACACACGGGCCAGGGCCACACAACATTTTTATTTTAATTATTCTGTTTTTTAAAATACAGGGGAAGATAAAGAACAATATAGCAAACAGGTGTATAGCCACCACCTAGAATGAACAAAATGTTAGCACTTTCGTGAGTGACATAACCTTTCAAAGGACCAGCATCTTGGAGGAGCAGAGAGAAAATGTCTGTAATCCTTACTAATTTATCTTCAGGTAGTCTCAAATATAGGAGAAAATTCAGCCAGGTTTCCTTATGCACATCTGGGGCAAGAATAAGAGGAAGTAAACAAAATGAGACAGATAATCCTGAAAGATTCCAGACCCTCTGAGCTAATTCCCAGTGTAAGAACAAATAGTACAGCTGGTGTTGGCCACCAAGCGTTCCACTGCTTTGAAAGGCAGATAATTCGAAATTATTATGTGGGAGTTCAGGGGTGAAGAGTGGAGGCGAGGGTGTCCCTGAGCAGCACCAGGAGAGCTTGCAGAGGGGAGTCTGATAGGGGAGCAGTGAAATGTCACTGAATGGCTGCAACTGCAAATCATCTTTCTCCTAAGTCTTGCTGAAAACACAAGGCACAGTTAGCTCCCAGGAATGGCCCTGTGGAGGTCCAAGGCACCAGGACGACAAACGGAAGAGAGACAAACTGGAGACCCCCGGGCCAGCTTTCAAATGCAGACTTATAAAATATGCATAAAATTCCCTGCTGAGGGCTCCTACCAGCCCGCCCTCCTCTCACCTCTTCCGTTTTGTGTCAACAACTGACACTTCACTCCAAAGAAAGAATACACGTTTTTAAACAAATAATGGTGTGAACTCTTGTGAGCAGTACATGATTATGGTTAAATGTTGCCTGATGGACAATTGTATTGGAACAAGCAAAGTGGAGAAGCTGCTTCAGGTAGGCGGTGGGAGATCCAAGGTCCTTTAGTCACTGGGTAGCACCCTGCTGTGCCCGTCCATGCTAACAGCTTTGTTTTCTAGAGAAGGCACAGATCTGGACAGGACACTTCAGTCCAGTGGCATTCATTTCACTTTTTTATTCCTAAGATGCTCGCACCTTAAAGTTTTCCCTTCTTAAGTTATTTACCATCTTCTAGGCAAAGGGAAAATATTACATGCCATACACCTAGTACAACCATCTTATTTCAGTGTCTTGGGTATCCCTGTAATGGATATTATTTCATTTTGTAGATAAGGAAGCTGAGCCTCCGAGATGTTGGTCACTCTGGAAGTTCTTAAATACGCCCAGCCACAGGGCTGGTCAGTGGGGAAGGAGTCCAGGTCTCTGGCTCCATAGTCCATGCTCTTTCCTCTACGCCTGGCTTCTTCCTTCCCGGCTCAAAAGTACTTTCTTTTGCTTGCTCATTGACACACACATGTGTAAGCACACGTGGATCTGAAGACTTCTTTACCAGCCTGTTTAAGGGACTAGATTAAATTCAGAAAGGGGAGAATTTTTAAAAATTTGGATTAAAGCCCTGATTTTCTCTTGATGCTGAATTTCTCTATTAAATCCAGAGCTGTTAGCAGGGAGGGAGGGATGAGTAAGTGGAGCACAGAGGATTTGTAGGGCAGTGAACCTATTCTGTACAATACTATAATACATATGTCCAAACCCACAGAATTTACAATACCATGCATGAACTCCAATGTAAATTGTGGACTGTGGGGGATCATGCTGTGTTAATGTAGGTTCATCCGTTGTGGGAAATGTGCCACCGCGGTGAGGGACGTTGACAATGGAAGGGGCATGTGGGGAGGCAGGGGTGTATGGGAACTCTGCACTTTCCATCGCAGTTTGCTAGTCTAGCTGGGAAACAAAGCTCTGAGATATATCAGCCTGTTAGAAGCCAGGGAAGTCCTTCTCAGTTTCCAAGGGACTTTACAAACCCTTTCTTTTTTTTTTTTTTTCTTTCCCTCCAGTTACTCTTTCTCTGCATTTGAGTCTTCAACTTTCTAAGTTATTGTGCCACCAATTTCTTCTGAGATTACTCCTAAGGGAGAGATGTTATTTGAAAACCTGATCAACTCAGTATTAAGAGCCCTTTCCCTCCTTTTATGAATAGTCATGACGGTTAATCATTCATAATACTTTACACACTCTCATGAGGTCAATTTCTTTCAAGACTGTCATCTAAGTAATTCAGTATGATACAACTGTTTCTACAACTCATGATGGAAAACACTGGTTTTCCTCTTGAAGTATTTGTGTAAGTGCCTCAATTACTTGCTGCACGTTTGTGACAGGTGCAGCGGGCTTGGGAAAAGATAAGAAAGACCCCTGTCGGGGTGTTGGCTTGGCTTTCCTCCTCCATTTCTACTGAACGTGTGTTTCCATACCGGGCCTCGTCACTGCCCACCTTCGTTCTGGAGGAGATAGGGCCCCTGCGAGGTTTTCTGGGTAAAACTGTTTCTTCACAATCCACTGTTACAGAGTTAGAGGGGCAGGTTTACACTGTGATGGACAGATGAGAGGAAAGCTGTGTTTGCACGTGTACAACATGAAAGAGGAAACACCACTTTGAAGCTGTTAGTTTAGAACACTGCAAACCAGGTTGAAGTCTAAGGTGTGCCCCTTATGAAAATGTGTAGATTCGTTTGTGAAGACTGCAGTCAGATTAAAAGAAAACGAAATCTCTTTCTACACATTGTTTTATCACTGCTCCCCCTGCGGCGATGCTCTTAGAAGCAGAAAGTTGGACTACGTTGTGAGGGTCAGAACCGTGCAGGCTGAGCGGGCAGTGGCCGCGGTGGCCCGCGGGAGAGGCTGGCAGGTGGAGCAGCTGGGAGCGGGGAAGTAGGGTCCGCGGGCAGTTAAGGGCTTATGTCTGGGAAGAATCTGTAAAAGCAAAAATTGGGAGATGAAGGGAACACCATCACTATCCTAGAAAATAATGCAACCCCTCCTACTTCCAAAGGTCTGATCTGTGCATTAAAGCTGGTAGACGAAGGGAGAAAAGGCCTGAGAGAAGGGAGTAATAAAACGCTTTGATATTTTTCTAAACACTGTCTCATCTGCTTAAAATCTATGACTTTAATGTCTAAACCCAAAAGTCATTCACTCTTCAAAGTATACATGTTTTCAACTGTTTATACGATGTACCTGACAGATATGTATCTGAAAAGTTACCCTATTAGGGTGAAAGGAAATATCTAAAAAACAGAATTTATGCAAGATGGAGGGAATTTTTCAGGGAAATCTACAGGACAGTTCAATTTATTTGTACCAAGGGGGTTTTCCTGTCTCAGATTTTTTAAACAGCTCTATTGAGATAATTTATATACCATATAGTTTACCCATTTGAAGTGTACAATTAAGTGACAGCTTACCATATTCACAGTGTTGTGTGACCATCACCACAGTCCATTTTAGAACATTTTCATCACCCTAAAATGAAACTCACACACTTCCACCTTCACTCTACAATCCTCCCATCCCCCACACCCACCCTTTGCCCCATCCCTAGGCAACCACTAATCTGTTATGTACCTTCATGGATTTGCCTATTCTGAACATTTCCTACAAATGGAATCCTACAGTATGTGGTCCTTTGTGACTGGCTTCCTTCACTTACCATAATGTTGGCAAGGCCTGGTCTCAGATTTTATAGAAATGTGTCTTAAACTTCCTTGCTATAATTCGATTCATTTTTTATTTCTTCTCAACATCCTATTTACCTTAATATACTGCAACTACTAGTTGTTGTTTGCTGAGTTCTTATGCTGTGCCGAGGTTCTAGGCACTTGCTGTTCTGCTATTCATACATGTAACCATCTGCATTTTAGATATAGGAAGCTGGCACAGAGATGCCAACGGTCCCCCCCCCCCTTTTTTTTTTTTTTTGGTTTTTAGAGAGACAGAGGGAGAGAGAGAGAGAAACATCGATGAGAGAGAACATGGATTGGCCACCTCCTGCATGCCCCTCACTGGGGATTGGGCCCACAACTTGGCATGTGCCCTGACCAGAAAATGAACCAGCGACCTCTTGGTGCATGGGTCAATGCTCAAACACTGAGCCACGCCAGGTGGGCTGGGTTTCCCCCTATTAAAGTTCTGCCTTTCCCCTGTAACTATTCTTATTTTTACTCTTTTATTGTATGGAAATCATTTGTACATTGATTTTTTTTTATATATTGTCTGAATTCTTTCCATCTTTGCTCAATGAGAGCCCTTTTCTTTCTTTAATCCAATTAATTTGGTTGCTTTCTTGATTCTGCTGCCCTACAACTATGCAATTATTTTTTAAATAAAAAAATTTGTGCCCTAGGTCAATTTTTGTTTTTAACCAGGGTCTACTGAGAACTAATGGATTCTCAAAAGGCAATCAAATCCTACATCATAGTTTTAAATATTACATAAGGTTTTCTTTATTTAAAAGATCACTCACAAAATACCATATTCATAGATTTACTTTCTGTCAGTGTTTAGATTCCATTCTTACATTTCAAAGTCAACTGGATTGCCCAGAAGTTTAGATGAATTTGTTTTGTTCTTAATCCTTTCCACATTGAAGATATAAGTAGGTCATCTGAAAGCATCAGGTTTGATTACAACCACATAATGCATGCCTTTCTTAAGTTCAGTATTGTTGTTACACAAATGGTTCTTATTTCAGAAGCAAAGATGACAGGTGGAAGGAAAGAAGGGAGCATTCTGTAAACTGCTGAGACCGAGACCTTGTAACAAAGACAGTAGGCGAAGTCGAGGACGCCAGCTAGTGATGGGCCATCTAAGCTGCACTGCGTGGGCCAGGATTGGCTTAAGACATTTTATAGAAATGCTCGAGAACAACACTTCTTCTCCTCAGCTGTGCTTGAGAATCTGAGAAAAGCTTGAACTCATTATAATGAATGTAAACCACTATATTGTACTATAATCATCAAACCTAAGAGACTAGGACTTAATTGCTCCCGCCACTAAAAAGAAAGCATAATTATGTAATGTGATAGAGATGCTAGATATCTCTACAATGGCAATCGCACCATATTAAATGTGTCAAATTAACATATTGTACACCTTAAATTTACACAATGTTACATGCCAAACATATCCATTTAAAAAAAAACATTGTTGAAGGAAAAAAAGATGGCTTGAACTCCCTCCCCTGAAATGCACAGACATCCAGTGTTCAAATACAGTTACAAAGGGGTCGCAGGTTTTCTGAAGCCCTGCAGCCTAGGTCAAGGACGCCTGATCTAGAAAAACAGTTATGTAACTTGCAGAGCACATAGATTTTCCAAAAATGTCCCCTGTGCCCTTAGAATGTTTTAAGCATGAAAAGAGAAACTTTTCAACACATCACTACAAATCCCCTCCTCTGTAAGAAGGCCACATTATAATTCTGTGGGTGCCACAACAGTGGGTGTAATTGGCTGGTCTTGAAGGGAGAGCTAGTGATTCAGTTTGCACATATGCAGGACTGGGCTAGTTATTAACTTAGGCTCCTCCATGGTTGGCTTGGTTCTGCCTTGGAGACACATAGGGGGCACATGTCTCAGGATCATTCAAGCTAAAATATGTATGTGTCTCCCAACTGGAGCAGAGCTTTCCCACAGGCAGGGACTGTGCTCATCCAGCCATCCTCCTGCTTGCCCTTCTGGAAATGCTGGTCCTTGATACATGGCCCATGTCATTTGATCTGGTGCCCCCACCCCTTAAGAATGTCTTCCCTGAAGACAGTTTCGTGAGATTTGTAGCAAAACGGTCTACAAATATTGAACACAATCAAGAGACGTAATGCCAGCAAAATAGAAAATGTTGCCCTCCCCTCATATTACACTGTGGCATATTTTTACCCAGGATTCTGATCGTCGGAGCCCCGCACCTAATGAAGGAGATCCAAACAGTCCTGGGGAGCACTACACACAGATGGCTGGGTTGGCCTGGACAGAGAGAGGGAGACCCTTTAGATGTGAGGAGGTTAGGGAAGGGTATGTTTGAAATCTGTTTTTTAAATCTGTTTTGTTAAATATGCTTTTATTGATTTTAGAAAGAGAGACAGAGGAAGGAAGAGGGAGAGAGAAACATCGATGTGAGAAAGAAACATCGATCTACTGCTTCACGTACACACACAGTCTGGGGACCAAACCCACAACTTGGGCATGTGTCCTGACTGGGAATCGAACCAATGACCTTCCGGTGCATGGGATGATTCTCAACCAACTGAGCCACACTGGCCAGCTCTGTTTGAAATCTTGAGAAGTATGACCAGCTTAGATAATGTGAGCATGAAGTACATTACACAATCCAAATTTCTTGAATGCTGTTGGGCTCCCATTGAAATTTGAGGATTAGAAGTTTCAAACAAAAATAAAGAGGTTCCACCTAATACTACTGCAACTCATAAGCTTTTTTTTTTTTTTTAATCCTCACCTGAGGACATTTTTACATTTTTTGTTCAGATAGAGTGGGAGGGAGAGAGAGAGAGAGAGACGTGAAAGGGACAAATCGAGTGGCTGCCACCCACACAACCCAACCAGGGCCAGGGACAAACTGCAACCAAGATACATGCCCCCAGCAGGAACCCAACCCGGGACTCTCTGGACCACAGGCTGACACTCTAACCACTGAGCCAAACCAGCCAGAGTGCAACTCATGAACTTAAGCCATTGCCTCAAGGGGAGCCTAGAGAGATTCCCAATCCATTCGTAGCTAGGATGTGCCTGATGTCAGCGAGGTCAGCCTGACCCTCCTAAATATTTAGGGTCCTTTATTGGCAGCAAAACATTGAACTATAAGACTGTGAACATAAACTTTCCTCTGTTCTTACAATACTTCCATCTAGCAGAAATATTTCCCTTTCTCACAGTGTTCCCATCCTTGCTTACTTTGGGAGTATGTGGCCCTAGGGAGAATGTCTCTTCTTTCCTCCATTTTACATTTCATTGAAATCCTTCCACCACACTCTGCTTGGATAGTTTTTATACTTCACATTCTCACTACATCTGAGGGATACAGATTTTTAAATGTGGTTCCATTTTCATGACCTAGTTTTGAATTTGATTTCTCCCTCTCTATTTCTTTAAACATCCCCAGTTTTCAAAACAGGGATTTAGTATCCTTATTCCTGTTAAACATCATAGTCTCATTCTTTTTTTTTTTTTTTCTTTTTAATGATTTGAGATAGAGAGGAAGGGAGAGGGAGAGAAAATAGAAACATTGATGAGAGAGAAGATTGACTGGCTGCCTCCTGCATGCCCCCCCACTGGGGATCGGGCCCACAACCTGGGCATGTGCCCTGACCGGGAATCGAACTGGCGACCTCTTGGTGCATGGACGGACACTCAACCACTGAGCCACACCAGCCGAGCCATAGTCTCATTCTCTGTCTAGTGTTCCAGTTAGGGCTTTTTCTTGGTACACTGTCCTGGCACCCTGTACCTCATGATCCTGCCCTTCTGCTGGAAGTAATTATTCGAAGTTTCAGAAACCTGGACTGCAACAGCAGGCCAGCAGAGAGGGTGTTAGACACCAGCAACTTTACCAGCTGGAGGGCCAGGGGCCCCATAAGAGCCTAAATGAAGCAAGGCTCTGGGGACTGGGAGCTGCTCTTTGTGTCCTGTTTATAAAGGACTGCACAGTATGACTCCATTGTCTCCCCAATGAATTGTTTCTATTTTTGGCTCTGTGCATCTTATGTATCAATTTCTTCTGGGCATTTCTGTTTCCTTGCTCTCCATCCTCTCTTGGTTGTTTATCTCTTCTCGTGTTTTTGGCTTTACATTGATCACGTATGCCATCTAATTCTGCAGTATCTTCTCCATCTCCACTTGGCTGCGATCACTTCTGCACGGTGACGATCTTCAGTAATTAGAGAGAAATGATTCCCATTTTGCTTATGTCTGGAGTTGCAAGTGAATATGTATAATTATTTTGCCATTTAAACTTGCTGTGCTGCTAATCTTATCTTTGGAAAAATTCAAACCAGTGGTGCGAGTGTGTGTAACATTTGTTTAAATAATGCCAGGGCTAAATTATAATATTCCAGGCATAAATATAGTATTTATGGAGCATTATAGCCCATTAATTGGCTTATTGGCCTAAGTCCTCCAGGGAGCATCACAAATCTCCAGGGTGTCCTTGAATATGCTTATGCTTCGGCCAAATCACTGCTGTGAAGGCCAGAGCCACTGCTAAGTGTGTGTCTGTGGCAAAAATGACTTGACTGCGTTTGATCAGAAGAGTCAGGGTGAGTGGTCTTACATATATATATATATATATATATATATATATATATATTTCAGTTAAACTCATCTTCAGTTCTACCCAAATCCTCTCATTTAGAAGAATGTATATATATATATATATATATATATATATATATATATATATATATAGCTTCAGCTAATATTTATTAAGCACAAATTAAATACTATAGGAAGTGGGGATTTAACTGTGAACAAGCCAGAAGAATATTGTGTACTAATAACAGAGTTTACCTGCTAGGGAGACAGACGCAGAATAAACAAGTACATAAATAACAAGATTAGATGGAAGGAGACTTGACATGGGGCAGTGAACAAACAATACAACGTATAGATATGTATTATAGAATTGTACGCCTGGAACCTATGTAATTTTATTAACCAATGTCACCCCACTAAATTTAATTGAAAATAAATAAATAGATTATTTATGACAGGGGTAGAAGTTATAAAGAAAGAAAGAAGTTGTTGCAGTAAAGAATGACTAGACTGAGAGAGTGTGTGGTGGTTTGTGAAGGCCTCTCGGAAGAGGTGACATTCAAGTGGAGAAGGCACCTGCCTGGTGAAGAAAAGCTCCAGGCAAAAGGAACAGCCACTGCGAAGGCTCTGAGGCAGGCAGTTCAGTATTTCTGAAACAGGAAAAAGTACCACTAACAAGCATTGTTCGAAAGGTCAAAGGCAGTAGATCCCAGATGCTGCAACTTTCCTGTGACGGACCCCTTGGCAGTCTGTTGAAGCCTCTGGACCCCTTCTCAGATACATGTTTTCTATTATAGAAGATAAAGTATGTAGGAATGCAAAGAAAAACAACTACATTATAATTTGTCTATCAAAATATTTAAGAGACAAAGTTGTGATGTAAAACGGAAGTGCTTCTCTAACACATTTTGTGGCAGATATGATCACTAACTCTGAAGTAGTGATATGCCAAGATATTTGCAATAGTTGTAATGGGGTATGAAATATCTGCGATTTCTCTTGGTGACAATGTCACAGGTACTGCTCACACTACTGAGCTTTTCGGCATCACTCAGTGAAATGCTACGTTTTGATTAGAGACTGTAAAAATAAATATGTCATTTTCCCCCATTCCAAAATCACAGATGTCATGAATGCTATCCCCGGCCCCTTTGGGGTCTGTGGAGCCAGGGTACAAACACCTGGGCCCCATCATGCAGGGCTGTGTGGGTCATGGCAAGGCACTAGATCAGAGATTTTCAACCAGTGTGCCGCAGGATTTTTGCAGTTAGTTTACATGTGCCACGAGATGAAAAAGGTTGAAAATCTCTGCGTTAGACTAAGGAGATACTGAAACATTTAAGCAAGAGAAGTGATGTGACCTTGCTGCTTATAGAAACTGGGTTCTGGGATAGCAGAAATAGAGGAGTGAGAGGCGATACCTGGTTCGGGTGGACGGTGAGAGTGGCTTGGACAAGAGTGGTGGCACTGGACAGAGATACGCGAACACGTTCAAGGTGTGTTCCAGGAGAAGTAACGGGACCTGCTGGGGGCCTGGACATAGACCAGGGGAAGAGAAGAGAGAATAAGGATGGCACTGAGGTGGTTTACGAGAGCCTCTCGGTCTTGGTGTTGCCACATACTGGTGTGGGACAACCCGGAAGGAAGATGGATTTGTGGGAGCACCGGGGTGGCGGAGGTGAATCCCGTCTCCATCATGGACCTTGTGAAGTCTGAGGTGATCATTACACAAACAGTAAGCAGTGAGATACACAAGCCTGCAGCTGAGAAGAGAGTGGGGATGACGACTGATAATACACTCTCCAGTTGAACCTGATGTTTTGAACAAAACTGGAAACTTAAGACAACCAGAAAGGGTCCTTAATTCCCCTCAAAACTGCACCTTCCTTGCTTTTTTAGAGAGACTTCCATATTTTACTCACCCAGAGAGGTGAAAGAGATTGATAAAGGTCACACAGCATTTGGGGGAACCAAGAGCAGTGGCTAACTGGAAGCAGTATTTCATCTCCTGCTTCCAAGCCCTGTTTGATCTTGCACAGTGCTGCTTCTCCAACCTTCCCCATGGTGGGAGCAAACAAAACTCAGAGTCAAGGTTCTATGTAGTGCCAAAGCAGGCAGGAGGGAAGATCTGAAAGAACAAAGAACAGTAGGCTGGCAGTTTCAAATACTGGCCCCTCCACCTTGTAACTTTGAACAGATAACAACCTCACTGAGGTTTAATATCTTTATTCAAGATGATAATAATAACACCACCACATGTTATTAAATTCACTAAAAATATCTGGCACTTATGGGCATTCAATACATATTTTTGGTTGAACTAGAGTTGTATATTGTTTTTTTATTCTCACCTAAGAGCATGCTTTTTTAAAATTAATTTTAGAGAGAGAGGAAGAGAGAGTGAGAGAGAAACATCCATGTGAGAGTGAAACGTCGATTGGTTCCTCCCACACACACCCCGACTGGGGATTGAACTCACAGCCTGGGTACGCGCCCTGACTGGGAATCTTAACTGCGACCCTTCAGTGTACAGGACAGTGCTCCAACCCACTGAGCCACAGCAGCCAGGGCATAGGGTTGTATAATTTTAAATAGATTTTGGGCATTGCCTTTTTCTCATATATTTCCAGGTAGTTTTTCTCCCGTGGCGGGGGGAGGGAGGGGAGTAATTGTGAGTAAAACAGTACAAAGGCTCAAATAATTTACTCAATTTCTCATGCTATTTCATGACCTATGGAAAAATAGATAGTATTCCACGGTTATTTACATGGGGGAGGGGGGTTTGAACAAAAACAAGTTTTTCATCTTGTAGGGACAAAACAATGTAGATATTTCTGTTGGAAACCCAAAAAGAGCAATACATAAGGAAAGCCATCTCTAGTCTGGAAAGCTAAAAGCAATTAACTTGACAATGTGATGTTTACACGCCAATAAATTTTCTCCTTCCCAATCGATTTAATTTGTCTAACTAATATTGTGAGATCATTTCTGGTCAGGGCCACCACCTCAGATGTTTATTCATTTTCATTAAGCATCCTCTGTGTGCCAGGTCCGTCCTGGGATTGAGGCATACAGGAACGACCTGCCGTCACGGAGCTCTCATTGACGTGGGAGCAAAAAAATGAACAAGTAAACAGACAAATAAATAAATAGCATCATTTCAGACAGTGCCATGGGCTCCGTAGAAAATATAGCCAGGTAATGTTCACAGTTGCAAAGAGTGTTTTCAATGAGAAGGCACCGTCTGAGCTGAGACCTAAATCATGAGGAGTCAGCCGTGCAGTAATACGGGCGAAGCCAGTTCCGTGGGAACATGGGAACAGCCGCTGGTAAGGGTTGGAAATGAAGGGGAAGAGGTAGTAGGGAAGTGGTCAGAGAGAGAGACAGGGACGAGGGCAGGTCTTCTTGCAGGCTCAGGTCAAAGGTGTGGCCTCTATTCTAATCAATGGAGAATTTTAAGCAAAGGAGTAAATGATCTGGTTTATGTTTCTGCCAGGTCACTGACTGTTGTTTTGGAACTGGACTGTGGGGTGGCCAGAGTGGAAGCAGGAGGCTGTTGCCTCCCAAGCAGGAGACGAGGCTCGGGGAGAGCGGCAGGAAAAGCGGAGAAGGGCACAGATTCCAGATACGTGGGGGGAGCGCCAGCAGGACTCGCCGAAGGGCTAGACGTGTGGGGCAGACACAGAAAGGAAACGGGATGACTGAGCGACTGGGTGGACTGTGTCACTTACTGATACGGAGAAGACTTGGAGGGGAAAAAAGGGTTGTGGGGTAAGTGCTAAATCAAGAGTTCTGTTTTGGACAGATTAAGTTTGAGTTGTCTGTTAGTCATCTCCAGGGAGATGTTAAGTGGGCTGTTGAATATGCACATCTGGAGCTTTGGCTAGAGGCCAGAGATGGAGACTGACATTTTAAGGTCATGAGCAAACCCTCTGTGAAGTTTTCATCCGAGGTGCGTGCGTGGCTCCAAGCCTGGTCTGATGGCTATCTGAAGCTCGCACCTTCTTGGCTTCCCTGGGGTCAGAATCTTCTCCTGTGAGACTTCAGCGGTCCTAGAAATTCATTGATAGTCTGTGGAGTTCAAGGATCTAAAACTCTGGAAGGAGTTGGTTTTTGTTCTGGGCTGTGTTTCAAGTTATCTGAAATGCATGGTTTTCAGGTTTCATCTTCACTTTTAATCATGCAAAGGACCTGTCGCATATCTTCCGATCACCACACTGCCCCTTTCACACTGCAGCTCCCGAGGCAAGCAAGACAGTTTAGTGCTGGTTGTGTTGGGCTTTGAAAATAAGACCCATCCCAAGAAAGGCAAGCACTTGGTTAATAACTCTGCCAAGTGTCAGGCTAACAGGAGGTACTCGGGCAGATAAACCCAAGTGAGAAAACACTGTGAGACCATGCCCTCCTCTTTTTAAGCCCACTCCATAAATTTGCTGTAGTTCTATCCATTGTTATCCCATCTTATCAGTTTCTTTCATTCTCATGATGGTTTCTCATTAAGGAGATTCATGGGGAAGGTTATAATCGATCAGAGCTATTAGCCACCAGAGTGTAATCTGGTTCTGGTACAAACTGACCTGCATAATGTCCTGTCTACCTTGGGGATTTAAGCCGATTAACCCACAGCCTGGGAGGCAGAATCTAATGTCCTTGAGCAGCCCCCCACCCCGGTAACCCCTCCCCACCAGTAAGGGATGTAACAAACTGACACCGTAACTAGACCCAAACCCACAGTTAACCCTCCTTGGAACACCCACCAGTGCCTGGCTCGCTGCGGATGCACAGGTACAACCAGGGAACAAGGCCGTGTCACTGGTGGCAGAATGCGCTCCAGCCCCTGCTCTCTCAGCCCTGCAGTGCTGATTACCGTGGGGGGTTTCTGTTGGGTTTAGTTGGTTGGTTGGTTTTTCCATTTCCAAGAGTAGCTCAATCTCATGGTTCGGGAGCAAGTTAGTGATTGGAATGAGATTGCCACAGAAAACTGGGCGGCTCATTGCCAGGGCTTTCGGTCACACCTCTACCAACTTTTTTCTTTATTGCTTTCTTTTAAAATTTCTAAAAATTGTATTGAATTTATTGAGGTGACATTGGTTAATAAAATTATATAGGATTCATGTGTACAATCCCATAACACATCATTTGTATATTGCGTTGTGTGTTCACCACCCAAAGCCAAGTCTCCTTCCATCACCGTATACCTGACCCCCTACCTTCTTCGGCCTCCCTCTAAATCCCCTTTTCCTCTGGTAACCACCACAGCACCATATTGTTATGAGTGTTTGTTGGTTTGGCTTATTTGCTTATTTTTTGCTTTCAGTTGTATGTCCCATATGGTTCTTGACTTTTTCTGTCTGACTTATTTTGCTAGCATGATAGTCTCAAGATCCATCCATGTTGTTGGAAATGGCAGTATTTCATCTTTTCTTATGGCTGAGGAGTATTCCATCGAATACATGTACCACATCTTCTTTATCCAGTCTTCTCTCAGAGGACACTTTGGTTGTTTTTATGTCTTGGCTACTGTGAATAATGCTACAATGAGCATAGGGATACATATATCTTTATGAATAAATGTTTTCAAATTTTTCTGGTAGATACCCAGAAGAGGGATAGCTGGGTCATATGGTATGCTTTATAGGAAGGGTGACCTGGGCTGGCCACAGATCCCCTGGCAGCAATGTGGGTGGACTCACGAGGTGAATGATGCCATACAAATCAGTATTTCCAGTCATTGATCTCAGCTTTTAAAATACAGCTAACCAAATATAAGCTGAAGAGTAAGGTGAAACTAAGATTTTTCAAGAATGATGTTTTAGCTGCAGAAGCTCTCCATAAATGGCAGGACAAATTAATTGGAATTTAGCTCCAGAGGAACCATGATAAGTTAATATTCCTTCTTGTTCTGATAAAAACAGTTAAGGCACAATCCAGCTGCTATCCCCTTCATCTACCCAGTCCCCACCCCCAACCCCCTTTTTTTCCTTAATAATAATGGTATAATAGAGTGGTTAGGAGCACCGTCTTTGGAGCTAGACTACATGGACCAAAGCCAAGGCTAATCTTCTACAAGTTATTTAACTTCTCTAGACCTCATTTTCTTTATCTATAACATGATGGTGATAATAATGGTACCTCTTTAAAGATTATTGAAGAGTAAATCAATTACTATATGTAGCTTATAAAACAGTGTTTGGCATATCGTAAGGCATGAGTAAACATAAGCGATCGTCATTCATTCAACACTGAGAGTTTTGAATGTGCTAGATGCTGGTGATATAAAGATGAGGTTTCTCCTCGGGTCAGGTGGGAAGATGGACACACGAACCTGCCATTTTGCCTTGGCCTGTTCTTTGTTAAATGTTTGGGAAAGGACGATACCACTACATAATGTATATAATACTCTGTGTATAATGAATATAACTGATAAGAGGCTGAAGACACACATGAGCAAGAAATGTAATTGAACAATACTTGAGATAACCTTTGTCTATTATGAATTATACAAAAATGCATGATAATATAGTTGAGATTAAATATCCAGACACTGGATCTCTCCTCTCTCTCTCTCTCTCTCTCTCTCTCTCTCTCTCCCTCCCTCTCCCTCTCCCTCTCCCTCTCTCTCTCTCTCAATGTTTCATACACAGCTAATATGCAATTTATATTTATATGGGTAATCCATTCATTGTAGAAAAACAAGAAAATGCATACAAAAAGAAAAAAATTAAAGATCTTTCATAATTCCACCACCAAGAATAGCCACAGTGGTTTTTTTGTTTATTTGTTCGTTTGTTTTTCAATTACCATTAGTACACAAAATTATATTGGTTTCAGATGTACAACACAGTGATTACACATTTAGATAATTTATGAAGTGATCACCCAAATAAATCTAGTATCTACTTGACACCATACATAGTTATTACAATATTATTGATTATATTCCCTTTACCTTCCTGTGACTGTTTTTATAACTGGCAATTTGTACATCTTAGTCCCTTCCCTTTTCAAACTTCCTCCCAAACCCTCTTCCATCTGGCAACCATCAATTTGCTCTATCTATGAGTTTCTGTTTTCTTTGTTTGTTTATTTTTTTTAGATTCCACATATAAGGGAAATCATATGATAGTTATCTTTCTTTTCTGACTTATTTCATTTGGCATTATACCCTGTAGGTCCAGCCATTTTGCAAATGGCAAAATTTCTCTCTTTTTTAAATAAAATTTAGGTGTTTTGATTTTAATCCAGTGCTCGCTTCTTTCTACACATTGAAACTTCACATACTTGTATATTAGCAAAAAGACTGTAAATAAATAACTTTTATAATGTGTAGATTAAATAAATATATAATGAATGTACAAGTAAATATTCATTATAAATTTATTTTATATTTATATATACTTATAAACATATAAGTATATTCAGTGTATGTTTTCATATTAATATAAAATGTATAAAATTTCATTCTCTTTTATGGCCAAGTAATAGTTCATTATATATATCTTTTTTATCCATGTATCTGTTGATGGGTATTTAGGTTGCTTCCATATCTTGGCTATTGTAAATAATGCTGCAATGAACATAGGGGTGCATATGTCTTTTTTAATTAGTGTTTTGGATTTCTTTGGATGAATATCCAGAAGTGGAATTGCTGGGTCATAAGGCAGTTCTATTTTTAATTTTTTGAGGAATCTCCATACTGTTTTCCATAGTGGCTGCAAGAAAGAGCCACAGTTTTGCTGGGTGTCCTGGTCTGTATCTATGTGAATCCACTACATCTATATAAACGTAAATGTTAATGTGTATATAAATATATAATTACACATACAGGATCATACTATACATTCTGTTCAATAGAATTCTTTTTCTGCTCAGCAGCATATTATGTCAGTAAAACAAAATGTTCATTATCATTTGAAATTACTCTATGGTATTCTATTGTAGATAAATTCCATAATTTATTTAGACCATCCCCTATTGCTGGAAATTTGAGGTATAATCACATTTTTTTTCTCTCATAAACTCTGCTCGTGTAAATATCTTTTATCAGCCTAGTTGGATACGTTAGCAGAGGTTCTTATCATGGCATAGGGCGATTTTTATTTTCCTTCCTCAACAGCAAATATTACCACTGGTCTTGTTCTAGGGAGCTGCCTTTGTGTAACAGATAAATAGCACTTGAGGTTCTGAAGAAGTCTGAGATGTTCACATAATAGTACCTGTTTATAGAACTTCCTACCTAAATCTGACTCAGCAGCAAACAACACAAGAGAAAGCTAAGCCGAAAATATATGTATAGCGTTAATAAGCTGTGGATCTTGGTATTGGGTCATCATGTACATATAAAATGGCCCAGACATTTTTTAAGAATATAGATAAAAAAAATAATTAGAAAATAAGAAACTGGGAACAAGAAATAGTAATTTCTCATTTTCCTTTCCAATTCATTTTACATCATACATAGATAACTAGTGATTCCCAATTACCTCCTTCCATACCTGAGTTATTTCATTGGGCGATGTCAAGGGCCACATAGATAAGTAAAGTGCTAAATTAGTTTTAATAAAATGTATTCAGAATTCCCAAGCAAAATTGGAGGAAGTCTTAGCCAGTGAGTTCAGCTTGTCTGTGAACATATCACGTTTGTTGAGAACCTACTATGTTTCAGTAGGAAGAATAGTCCAGGCTTCCTGATCTGCTTCTAGACACAGTCTGAACCGCGAGGGGCATCAGGTCGCTGCTTGGGCACCATTGTTTAAGAATCTGGATTTCTACAACTTTAATTTTCAAATGTTTACTGATAGGACATCTGAACAATCTATGTTCATTTTAGAAAAACAAGAAAAATAAGGAAGATCATGATCCTCTTTTCAGTTTGACCTCTGAGTTACCTGGAGCAATGGTTAATCTCTCTGAGCCTCCATAAAATTGGGATTAAAATTCCCACTTTCGCCCTGGCCGGTTTGACTCAGCGGTGAGAGCGTCGGCCTGCGGAACAGAGAGTCCCGGGTTCGGTTCCCGCTAAGGACACGTACATCAGTTGCAGTTTGTCCCCGCCCTGGTTGGGGTCATGTGGGTGGCAACCAGTCGATGTGTCTCTCTCACATGGATGTTTCTCTTTCTCCCTTCCCGTCTCTCTCCCTTCCGCTTTATCTAAAAATAAATGCAAAAAAAAAAAAAAATTTTTTTTAACTTTAAAAAAATGCCCACTTCCAGCCTGGCTGGTGTGGCTCAGTGGTTGAGCATCGACCCATGCACCAAGAGGTTGCTGGTTCAATTCCCGGTGAGGGCACATGCCCAGGTTATGGGCCAAATCCCCAGTGGGGGGCATGCAGGAGGCGACCAATGATGTTCTCTCTCATCGATGTTTCCATCTCTCTCTCCCTCTCCCTTCCTCTCTCTCTAAAAATCAATAAAGGAAAAAAAGTTTTTTTTAAATGCCCACTTTCTACTCTCCACTTCACAGCAAAATTCCTCGTATTTAAGCAAGAAAATGTTAATTAGTAAGAGTTTTTTTTCATTTCTTTGAAGCTGCTGGGATGTCCAAGGTAGCCTCACAACACATTTGCACTTGATCATTTTGGTATTTATATTAAGTTTTTATAATGCTGTATTTATATTCACGGGCAAGTCAACTCCCCGTTATCTATTTTTAAATATTTCTTTGGGTTCGTACTTGAGCTGAGGTTGACTTCCTCCCGCATCTCAGCCCATTTTTAAGGTGGGTTGTTACTGGAAAGTGCTATGTTGGGCATTCGAGGAAGGCACCTCCCAGAAAACTTCCTCTGGGCCTCTACCTCCCGTCTCTTCTGCTCGCTCCTTGGCTCTTTTGCTGGCCCTGGCACTGCCCTTCCCTCAACTTGCTCGCCCTCTTTGCAGCTCTTCAGTCTCTTCCTTCTGCCCTTGAGCATGGCATTCCATTCTCTCTGCAGTCAGCCCCCCTTCTCTTTTCTTCCCTGTCAGGGTCCTTTCTCTCCCACCAGTGGTTTCATGGGAATCGTTACCCTGGCCACTTGGGGTGTCTGCCCAGTGGCCCACAGTGCTCCCATTTCGGGGCTAGCCGAGATCTCTGCTAGGCCTCCCCATTTGTGGATAGGCTGAGACAAAAGACAGGGTTGTCCCCGCCTCCTCCCCGGCCCTATTACCTGTGTTTGACCCCCTCCTCCTCTAGACGCCATGACCTCTTTCATTATTACATGGGATACTGATATGAGGATGTCAAATTGTTTGGGGACGTTTCAATACTAGTCTGAAGCCACCAGGCCTCATTACCAGTACACAATGACACCAACATGTAAGCGTGACTTTTCCTAGAAACATCTCAGCAGATATTCAGCAGTTCCCCAAGAGGGAGGACAACAACCCTGTCCTGTAGGAATTCTCGGCTCTGGTCTTTAAAAAAGCATAGAATTTTCCCCATCGTTTTTGGGGTTGGGTCAGTCAAAATGGTAGCACAATGAAGATACCTGGAATGGTCCTAAGTAGGAAGCTCAGGGTCCCAAAACATGAGTTCATGGAGTCGTTGAGTCTCTGTGTATGGGTGGTCCCCAAGATCATCCTCCGGCTTGATGATTCACTAGGAGTCACAGTACTCACAAAAGCTCTTATATTCGTAATTACAATTTATTACAGAAAAAGGATGCCAATTAAAATCAGCAGAGGGGCCCAGCCAGTGTGGCTCAGTGGATTGAGCATCATGCCATGGACTGAGAAGTCCCAGTTCGATTCCCAGTCAGGGCACATGCCTGGGTTGTGGGCTCAATCCCCAGTAGGGGGCGTGCAGGAAGCAGCCAATGGATGTTTCTCTCTCACATTGATGTTTCTATCTCTCTCTCCCTTTTTCTCTCTCTAAAATAAACTAAAAAAACAAAAACAAAAAACATATTTTGAGAAAGAAAAAAAACCAGCAGAAGGAAAGGGTGCATGGGGCAAAGTCTAGGAGAAACCAGGCACCAGCTCCCGGGTGTCCACCCCCAGTCACATCCCACGTTACTGCGTGCTTAACTTTTCCAGCAACAAATTGCAACAACACATGCAAAGCATTATAGACCAGGACGCTCACCCAGCCTGGTGTCCATGGTGCTCACTGGGGTCAGTCACACAGGCATGCACCCACCGCCTGTATGACTAACCTCAGCTACTCAGACTCCAGCCTCCCGGGGCAAAAATAGGTGTTCAGCATAAATCACATCGGTAGCACAGCTATCTGATTACACTGGCACCCTGTGGCCCAACGCCTCAGGCATACAAAACATTCATCAGGCAGGCTATTACGAGGACTCAGAGCTCATCCCTTAGGAGCCAGGTTTGAAATCAGGTCCTTCTTGGGAATGGGCAGAAATTGAGCCATCCAATGCTGCGTTAACCCTCTCCTGCTCGCGTTCTCTGGATCCAGACACGGGGAGGCTTTGGCCACAGACAGCACTTCTGGCATCTCAGCTATTACCTTCCAAAAATAACATCCTGTCTACCTTCCACATAGATACACTGTGATTTATAACAATAACCACTGAACTATTTTCAAAAACAGCAGGCCATCTGCAGCAAGGACACATTATCATCATCGTCGTCATCATCACCATCATAATTACTATTGTCATATTGTATTATTATCATAATCACTGTTATTCAGGGGGTGGAGGCATGGAAATGAGCCCTAATGCTCCCTTGTGATCTCAGAACAAGTCAGAAGTGCTTTCTTTCAGATTCCGAAGATCAAGACAACTTCGGAATCGTGTGCCTCCTCTCCAGCCGGGGTTTAACCTTGTCCTGTCTTCCTCTCTCTCCCTGTCCCCGGCAGTGGCTCCGAAACCCAGGCCCTCAGCATGAGAAGCGGACTCTGTTCGGAGACATGGTGTGCTTCTTGTTCATCACACCACTGGCCACCATCTCGGGCTGGCTGTGCCTGCGGGGCGCCGTGGACCACCTGCACTTTAGCAGTCGGCTCGAAGCCTTCGGACTGATTGCACTCACTGTGGCACTCTTCACGATTTACCTCTTTTGGACACTAGTAAGTATGGCCACGGCCCCGGGATTCGGGCCAGCGGGAGCTGGCAGCCCCGCGGCTGGCACAGCCTTCCCTCTCGTCGGGATCACGTCTCACCTGCCCGATTCGGGCTGGCGAGAGTGTGTGATTGGGTTTGCACCACTTATGAGACAGAGTGAGTGTGAGTGTGTGTGTGTGTGTGTGTGTGTGTGTGTGTGTGTGACACATGAGCAGGCACGTGCTGCTGGGAAGAGCAGATCAAGTAAAGAAAAAACACCCGCTTCTGAGAGCCCGTCAAAGACTCACACCCCGTACGTTTCTCTCCCCGCCTCGTCCAGGCTCCATCTGTTATGAGGCGTTTTCCTTTTCTTGCTTATGTTCCTCATTTGTGCTGGGATCACAGTGTATGGTGAATGATGCACTTGGCCCCTGCTGCTGCGGCTGCCTGAGCAGGTCATGACCCTCCTGCTGGTTAGTTCCTTATGTCCTGACCCAACTGAAAGCCTTCGCTGGGCCTGGAGCAGCCGTGTGCCCTGGGGTGATCCTATGCTGGGATACCGGCTCTGCTGAGAAGCCCCCATGAAGGAAACCCATTTCCCAGTGTGTCCCACTGGACATGAGGAAGACTTTAAAGCTCTCCGGGTCGTTCATTCCTTTAACTTGTGAATGAGTTGACTGCTCAGGCAGCAGTTGGCAGCACCCACAAAGTGCAGCATTTGATCTCTCTATGCTTCCCCCCCCCCCCCGGGGCCTGCGTAGTAAAACGTCACTATCTAGAATATTTTCAGAAATTGGACCCCCTGCTTCCTGGCATTCCTCTCTGTGCCTGCTGGTTTCTAATCTGAGCACGTTCCATTGTTATTCAACAAGTATTTCCTGTCTGCGTGTCTGTTCCCTTGCCGTGGCCCAGCGTCAGACTATGGAAGCTTCCACTTCCTCCCCAGCCCTGCCCACCACAGCCATTCCTGCCAGTGACCACAGCCCCCTGCTCATTTCCCGCTGCTACCTCCCCTCGGGTGAGAGTGCACGCACAGTAAGTGGGGGGCACATTCCAGCCTCAGCAAGAGGGACCTGGCTTGAGCCTTGGTAAATAGGGAGCGTTCTGATGTTTCGGACCTTGTCTGAGCCCTCCGGTTAATTTGGGCATCTGTTCCAGCCTAATGGAGCCCCCAAACAAAGCTAGTATTGCTTCTTTTAAAAGTGTATGCTTCCACCCTGGCCGGTTTGGCTCAGCGGTTGGCCGTCGGCCGGCGGACCAGAGAGTCCCGGGTTCAGTTCCCGCTAGGGGCACGTACCAAAACAAAAACAAAAAAATAGTGTATGCTTCCAAAGTATATCCTAATTCATTACAAAGCAAGTGATGAAGCTGACCCAGAATTCACAAGGACGTTGCAATGGGAAGAGTTAGAAATAGGTTAAACGGTCACTAGCACCGGCTAAAGTCAGTGCTGCTCTGGGCCTCGGTGCTCCCTCTGGGAAGTGGAGATGGTGGCGGCAGCCGTCCCGCCAACTTCCCTTGTGCTGTGAGATGGAAGTGAAGCATGCAGGGGGGAAATACTCTGGATAATAATGTTTTACCACGATTAGAGGTTTACTTGTCAACAGTTTTTCTTAGAAGAGTTCCTAAAATGAAGGTATAGATTTGAATACTGGCTTTCAAACCAACTGAAGCCCTTTTTGAAGACTAGCTTCGTAAAGCATCCCTTTGCCTACCAAGGAAGAAAGGGAGGAAGGACGGGGACATAGAAGGAAGAAAAGAGTTACCCAAAGAGAAATAGATGTGGCCCTGTCTGAGCTCCCCTGCAGGTGAAAGGAAGGGAGGGTGAGAAAGGTACCTGGAGTCGGCCCTTTCAGGAGAGAGAATGTACTTTGTTCCAGAAATACTTCCAAGAGACAGTGCACATACTAAAAAGCACATGTGTTTAGGAGCCAAAGGCCCTGTGTTTAATCCCCAAATTTAGCATCCTAATAGCTGTGCAACTTTAAACAAGGTACTTAACCTCTCTGATCATCTTTCCCCTTTTGCCAAAAAACAAAAACAAAAAAGGAGGAAATGACTGCTAACCCCTGGGTCAGTGGGCCATTGTGAGGATTAGATGGGATAACAGGGGAATAGGTATCAGAACACCTCACACAGACACCCTGGTTTTCTTCCTGTGACTTCCCTTCTCCCCCAACTCCCACCACCCCAGCCCTCTATAAAATGCAGAGTAGCCGGAGGGAAAGAAAGAAAGGCATTTATTTTTGCCCGTTGACTGGTGTGAAAACCGTGCTGCGGCGTCCGCTCCGCAATAGGCTCCAGAACGGAGGCTCACTCCTCCCAGGGAAATGCTGCGCTGAGCTGCCCTGGCAAGAGCCGTAATTCAGAAGCTGACAGCACTTGGAAACTGCCCTCCAGCAGAAACCCATTGTAAACAAGCTGTCAGGCTTAAGGAGAGTACGCTGTGAAAATGTCTTAGATAAACAAACACGGTGTCAGTCCAGCCCCGCTCCTCAGAGGAGCCTTCCCGGAAAGGCCCGCGGGCTCTGGGAAGAGGGACCCACATCCGCATTCGTGCTGTGCACCTAACTGCCTGTGGAGTTCCTCGCCCACTCACAAGGCCAGGAGGGCCCGGCCCTCACACCAACCGGGAGTTCTGCTTTCTGGAACCTGCTTTGCGGAAACACAAGCATCGGGGGCCCAGGAGGCCAGGGCCTCAGCTATCTCCACGCTGAGAGCTCAGGAGAGCGGTGCCCCAGAAACAGCACTGTTATGTCACACGCTGTTTGAAGCCCGTGGACAGACACCAAGAGCGCCAGAAGAGGGCTGAGTCCACAGTAAGCATTAGAAATTGTCCATAGTGGAATTCACAGGAGCCCTGGTTTAGAGGTGTAAGAATTGGGGGGGGGGGGCGGGGCACCACAGCTTAGTGATCACTGGCATTCCTTCTAGTCACTGGGTCATTGATGCAACCAGTGTCCAACACAGAAACTGTGTTCCATCCCAAAAGGAGATGAAGGAACCATCTGAGTCCCAGTCCCATGGGAAAAGCATATAAATTCTCGTTATAAAGGGGGGAAACCTCTAATAGAAAACTGTCCCCACAAAGCTCACTGTGGGGCTGATTTAGATACCCCCACGACAGTGTGCGGCAGTGCGAGGATGCTCAGTGTGATCCTGTGCTGGGTATTTCTCCCTGGCTCCGGCTGATGTACGCCCACCCAGTCCTCTCCTCTTGCATGATGCAGAGATCAGAGAGCTGGGCCCATCAGTAACCTCACGGTCACACCATAACCTGGAGAGGAAGGGCAGGATAAAACACGCAATGAGAAGATTTCCCAAAGCCTACTGTGACTTCACAACAAACACTGAGTGACTGCCTGTCACCAACCTGACCGGGAGAGGTGAGTGCCTCTCCTGCACCATCCACAGGACCATAGACCTTGGTGCAGACCTCGCCCAGGATAGGAGGTGAATAAATATCCTTTGGATGAAGAAATGAATGCTTGTCAAGAATCCCATCCCATGAGGGGTAGTTTGATTAGAATAGTGGCCCTGTGCTCTCCTGAAAACCTCAGAAATTCCAGAAATATATAAACAAAGTTCCCAATGCTCCTACTGCTACAGCTTCTTTCGGTGTATGTCTATTTTCCCCTCACTGCCCCTTTATTTCTCTAAATCTCCCTCCTTTTTCCCTGTTCCATTTCATTGCGGAGGGGGTGTCTCGGAGCTTCTAGAGAGGGAGCCGGCATTAACCCAGGGCAGCTGCGCACCGTGGTCCCCTCTGCACGGTGCCTGGCTTCCTTTGTCTTCCCTCGGACAGTCATCTGCATATGATGCTTTCTTCTTAGTGACTGGATTTGCCTGAAAATTGTCATAGTTAACAGCAATTAAGATAGATTAATGCATAATGAGATCTCATTTGTTTGTCTGAACAAGTGGGCTGATTTCTATACTTCCTGGCCAAGGAACCAGGAGACCTACCAAGTCGTGGACCCCTGTGTTCCTTGAAGCAGTGCTTCCCGGGCTGGAGGGGGTGGGCCAGGCACCGGGACATCGTGTGAGAAGGCAGGCTCCGATTCCTTCGTTCAGGGCAGAGCCCCGCATTCTGATAGTCTAACACGCTCTCAGGTGATGCCGGCTGACCCGCCACCACCCAGAGCGTCACCAAAGGAGATAGCCCAACCTACATCTAGGAAGTAGTGTCACAAAGTCATCCCGTCCACACTTAGCTCATCAAAAATAACAGGCCCAAAACTTTAACCTGTATGTGAGGCACTGTGCTAAGTGCCTTTTAAAATGATTTTGTTTTGTTTTTCAGTTACAGCTGACACACAATATCACTAGTTTCAAGTGTACGCCTAGGGATCAGACACTTTTATAACTTATGAAGGGATCACCCTGATGAGTCTGGTACCCACCTGGTGCCATACATGGTTATTACAATATTATTGACTATATATCCCCTGTGCTGTCTGTGCTAAGTGCTTTTTATGCATTATCTCAGATATCATTATTCACACTTACAAATGAGGGAACTGAAACTTGGAGACAGCAAGCAACCCTCCCAAAGGCATGGAGCCGCTAAGCGGAGGGAGGGATTCAAGCCCCATGTGCCTGGCCCCAGAGCCGAAGGCCTGTTCCCTACTCTGTGGAAGAAGCTGCTGCCCACCTGCTTCCTAATGCCAGGCATGCGTGGCTCTTTAACATTACAGATGGAAGGACTCTTGATTTGAAATTCGGCTTTCCTGCAATATGTCCAGATCCCAGACTCCTGGTACCGCCAGAGCTCTTCATTAGTGCTTGTCTGTGGTCTCCCTCTTGCCTGCGCTCGGCCCTGAGCAGCAGGCTTCCCACCTGCCTCTCGTACATTCATGATAGCACCAAGCAGCAGCAGGACAGAATAGATAAAAGAGAATCGAGCTTAAAAAATAAAAAGAAAAAAACCCTGATCGGCTTTGGCACATTAGGGCCTTTTGGAGAAAAGCACATCTGTGTGAGTTTAAAAGCTTATATTTTCATACCCAAATCTCTCTGGTGCTCAGTCTGTAGCATTTGCTTTCTAGCGTCGGAAATGTGAGTGAGTGGCCTTGAATTTCATGATCCTGCCATGAAGATTAACAAGCCCTTTCTGATCAAGGGCCTACATACACTCTCCATCACTTCTGCCAGCGCTGACCTCAAACCATTGGGTCGACCCACTCTCTGACCTTTACTGGGGCCAACACAATCCACCCACCCCAAAGGGTTGAACAGCTCTTACCTTCATTATCTCTCAGCCTGTGGCACCTTCCTTCCCAGTACTGAGTCATCTGGATGCACTCAAGCTGGATCCTGTCCCTATTTTTATTTATTTATTTTTTTCTTTATTGAGTTTAGAGAGAGAGGAAGGGAGAGGGAGAGAGAGATAGACACATCAATAAGAGAGAACATGGATTGACCGCCTCCTGCATGCTCCCCACTGGGCATCGGACCCACAACCTGGGCATGTGCCCTGACTGGGAACTGAACTGGCAACCTCTTAGTGCATGAGTCAACACTCAATCACTGAGCCACACCGGCCGGGCCCTGTCCCTAATTTTAAAGGGATTTTGTACATCTTCAAAAGTATAGGTGAGACTCTGCATTTCCTGGGTGGTGCATTAGTGCTTCATGCCAGCCTTCTCCAGAACAAACCATATGTAATCGTCTCGTTCCAGTATATTTAATATGAGAAGCACTTTGGGGGCACAGTCGTGTCACAGTTAACTGAGTTTACCATTCATAGCTTTGTGCATATGGAAGAGAAGCTTAAATCTTAAGCAGCGTGGCAATTAGAAAACATAGGATACTTCTTCACTCGTCCATTCACTCAGCAAACTTGACAGCGACTTCTCAGCGCCAGGCACTGTGATTTGGTGTAGGGCACACAAAGCTGTAAGCAGCACATGCTCTCCAGATGTTTTTCATGCCGGGGAGAAAGAAACAGGTACACTGGTGTACAGGCCACTTGATGCCACATTGAGGTAAGCCCAAGGCACTGTGGCTCAGGAAGAACGGACTAGGGGAGCTTGGTGCCCATGCCAGAGCCCCTTCTGGGAGCCATAGAATGTGGGAGCTGGAGGCAGTCAGGGCTCACCCATCAGGGCCACCCGGGACAGCACAGTACGAAAGATGCCCTTTCTGTCACAGTCAGCGTGAGTGGGGTCCTTTGAGTTGTGCAATGTCCAACCTGCAGAAGGGCACATGAAGTCCCAGCACCCCACCCGTCTAACAGAAACCTGAGGACCAGAAAGGCACACCGGGCACTGTCTGTGGCCTTCTGGTCCCGCAGCTGGGCAAGGGCTGGCACTAGACCCACCCTGCCTGCTGCTTCCAGCCAACCCTCTTCATCGCCGATGTTTTGGGACCTAAACACCACTGTCCACAAAATAAATCCAAACTCAGAAGAAACCTCATTTCCTAGCGATACCCTGCTTTTACCCAATTTGAACAGGAACGAAGGAAGCCACTCCACGAGCTGTGCCCACGTGTTCACACGCGGGTGCTCTTGGTTTGTCCCAGTATCCCACACTCAGCAGCATGCCGGCGGGCCCCCCCCCCCCCAGGGTCCTAGCTTCTGCTGCCGCTGTCAGGGCTCTTTTCAATGACATGCTTGTTTCTGGGATTGATTGTCAGCATCTGCTCACCTGAAACCTTCCCTTATTTCTCCTCTCCCAACCCCAGGTGTCATTTAGGTACCACTGTCGATTGTACAACGAATGGCGTCGGACCAATCAAAGGGTGATTCTTCTCATTCCAAAGTCTGTAAATGTACCTTCCAACCAGCAGTCTTTGCTGGGCCTCCATTCTGTCAAGAGGAACTCAAAAGAGACCATTGTCTGACATTTGAGTGGTCGGCTGGATGATTCATTGTTTGGGTTTAGAAGTTTCTGCGCTGGGGCCATGCACAGAGCCACCCTGAACCCTTCCTGAAGCCTGTGGGTCTGAGAACATCCAGAGCCATGTTAGCACATCGCCCCGAGCAACGACTCCGCGGGAGAAAGCGGATGCTGTTTCACTTCAAATCATGGATGCTGCACTCATGATACTTGCTAAGCTGCCAAACACGTTTATTTAGCAGATACTGTATGGAATCTTCCCAACACCTCTTTAACACATGAGGAAGGTCGTCCTGCCAAGGATGCAATTCAGTTTTTCCTTTTTTTTTATTACTTAGATGATAATCAAAATCGAAAAGCCAATGTTACCACTGGTTTCTTGGTTTCGTTGGATGAGTTTATTTGTTGCCGGCTTCTACTGTAGATTCTTTGGGGTCGTTGGCTAGCTTACGTGGTCTTTCTCATCTCTTCCATGTCCCACGCTCAAGGGGACGGCGTAACAATGCAGAACAAGTCATATTTGAAGGATGTTTTGTACTAAATCTCATTTAATTATTCAGACTTTAAAGGAAAAAGAGGTGTGGCAACTCTCCCCACAGTGAGCTGTTTATTTAAATTTCATTAAGGAGAATATATATATATATATATATGGTGAGAAGCAGGCTCCTGTCAACTTGTTTGGTACTGACAACTGATAGAAGCTATTTTCTAATAATAAACATCCGGTGTGTGAAAGACAAACCCCGCTGATTGCAATACTTTCTTTTTTAATCATAAAACCTGTGAAGTTTCCCAAAGTAGATTTGAAAAAGGCAAAGGAGAGAGGTCGATGTCCTCACTCCCAAATCGTTCAGTGCATGTCTTAATTCCGCATTCGCAGTGACTTGGAGGCTCATTAGACATTTCTAGGAACCCTGAACCTGTTTTGCATAGCAATTAGCGTTCCCATTGCTCTATTGAATTTCCAGCCTGACAGGTAGACATGGCAAAAAAAAAAAAGCCTGCCCTGGCCCTCCCAGACCCCTTTGTCTCAGTTTCAAAACACAGAGCCCCACAGAGTACCTTCCCCCAGCCTTGAGCCAATTCTGTCGGCCGAGATGGACCTTTTCGAAGGGCTCCATGTCCCTCTCTTCTGTGTGGCAGGGTACGGGCAGTGAAGCCCGGGCAGATGTAGGGCGAGGAAGCGCCTGCCCCCAGCAGTCCTCAGCCGCCTGCTGCCCGCCCACCCACAGCCCGCGGAGAGGGCGGAGCCCGGCGTGGGGGAACGCTTAAATATGGATTTCTAGAACATGACCCACATTCCTAATATCACTGCCGCGTCTGCCTTCTGCTCCCCGCGTGGGAGAACAGAGAGTGCAGAGGAGCGGGCAGTGAGGAGGGGAGCGATTTCGTCTGCAGATTGATGAGCTGATGCAGGTGCTGCCTTTGTCTGCAGAGCCCGGCACTCAGACTGCTCCCCGCACTGCCTGGGGAGGGAAACAGCTGTGCTGCTCTCCGCTGCAAAACTCAGATGTGCTTTATGGCTTGTGACAATAGATTTCCTCCCACCCCGCCTCACTTCGACACTTCAATTCCAGTAATATACGTCTCAGGCCTTCTGTTTACTCGGCCCTGCTCACCCCTCTGGGCTGTCATTAGCTGCACCACCATCAACCGTTTCTTAATTGACCTTTTTAAAATGCTGGACACCACTGGCTGCATGCAGCTGTCGCACATTAAATTTCCAGAGCCAAGAGTCCAACTTGGTAGCTGGTGAATAGCAGCCCTGTAATATAGTTGATAAATGAGGTCCAGCCGGCCTCGGTCCCTGAGCTGTCAGATGGGCCAGTGACACCTCTCCGCTGAATGGCGCGCTCGTGAGAGGACTGTACCCTGTCTCCTCCCTGCTTCTTCCTTGAATTAAAGACGTGGCAGATTCCCAGGATCATTTCCTGTTGCGGTTGTTTGCAGGAAATCCCTGCTGTCTTGGTTCATGAGATGAGACACGACGAAGCAAAATATCGAAGGCAGGCAGATCCTGGCAGCGTGCCAGGGCTCCTGGGCTGGGAAGGTTGGCACACTCGTACGGGGCCCCGCCTCTCTTTCCCCATAGTTGCTCCTCACCCTGAGAAAATAAGGCAGAGTCCAAATTGCAGGAGTAGGTTGCATGTGGGGTGGGCCAGCCCTGCAAGCCAAGAGTAGTACCTCCCTTCCCAGGCCACCAGCCTAGAACCTCCTTCTAGGAGGCTGACCTCCACCAGCACCGGGCTCACCTGGGATTGTGAAAGCTCTTGGAAGACACTTCGTCTCCTCTTGGCCTTTTAACCCTGCGGCCGTTCAAGGAGGGAGAGTCTAGGGAACTACAGCATGTGGGCAAGGCACCAGCCAGGAGGCAGGAGCAGGTGCGGACTCCACGCGAGGCTCTGCGTCTGTCCCCGAGATAGGAAGAAGGGGGCCTGTTGCTAACTGGCACAAGGTGCTCCATGGGTTGCCAGCAGCCCTGCTGGGCCCGTACTCGCTTCTTTCCTGTGGAAGGATCCAGAATGAAGAGGGGTAGGGAAAGGATCTTGGTGGTTCACTGCTTCCCTCTAGAGCTTCTTACAACCCTCTCATCTGCGCCCCCTGCCGTATCCTGCCCTGACCGTTTCTCTTGAGAACCTTAGGTAGAGACAGACATGTGTTACACGGAAGCCAGAAGGGGAAACTAACAACTGAAATGAGCCCAGTGTGCTCTCGCCTGCCTGTGTGTGCACGTGTGTTCCTGTGTGTTCTCATCCGGGGACGGAGGACACGCGCGTACACACGACGTCTGCAGCTCCTCAGAGAGCAGAAGCTCAGATGAGCTGGGAAGCCCATTAAGGGAAAATACATAGCCTGACTTGGAAGTACTTGCATTTGCCTTGTGTGTCCTGGTCCCCCTTCCCCGTGCCCTCAGTGCCCTGGGTTGTCACTTTCCTCTGGCCACAGCCACATTCACTTCACGTTCAGTGAAAGTAGCTCATCTGGGGGCTGGGAGGAGCCAAAGGAGACAGTGGACGTGAGACAGCAGCCCGGCTGCCCACGCTTCAGCCAGCGGCCTGCTGAGGGTCCATTCTCTCCCCGGGCCTCTTTGTTCCGCTCTGGGCGCCGGCCTCGGTCGGACCCGGGTCTGTCGCGGCCTTTCCTGACACTCCACACGGGGCACCACGACACGCACAAAGACTTTGTCTTCAGCCTACCCTCACCAGGGACTGTCCCAGGGCCAAAAGAAACTGAGGAGGAAAGATACCTAGGCAGGGAAATTGGCACGTGCTCCCTTTCCACTTTCATCCAGCATGTTCCCAGAAGCTGCCTGAGGATCGGCCACGCAGCTTGCAGCCCCAGTGCTGGATGAGAAATGTCGGCTGTGATCCTGAAGCCTCATGGGCTGGGAGGTGGGCCAGCACGTGCAGACAAGGTTCAGGATTACTTTAGGGCAAGAGGTTGGGACCAGGACGGAGCTGGCCGTGCCTCCCGGCAGACGGCCGGCAGGAGGCAGGTGCTACAGGGCTGGAGTCCGAGATCCGCACTCGTAGTGAGACCCTCTCCAAAGTGTGTCGGTTCTGCAGAAGTGCAGGGGCTAGCATGTTCTCCAGCACACCTCTTTGGGCTTTGCAAAAGTCCGTGTGTCTAGGAGTTGCCTTTGGGACATACTGCCTTTCCCTTGAGTTGAGCTGTTCTGAGTGATCCTGGCTCTTGGCTTCCCAGGGCAACAGAGTGGGAGAGAACCAGCCATGAGTCAGACTACCAGGGTCTAAGCCCGACTCCGCAGTGTCCCAGCTGTGGATTGTGGACAAGCGACCCCCACCCCCATCTAAGCCTCAGTTTTTGCTTCTGTAAAATAAGGTTAACAACTACCTCAGTTAGTCCTTGTGAGATCTGTAAGGCTTAGCTTCCAGTAGCTCATGAATAAATGACAGACTTTCCCTCCCCTTCCTTCCACTTGCTATTGTTAATGTCTGGGTTATTTTGCCTTCACTTGGGTTTTGACAAACAACTTTGATCAATGACTTGAAGGACCATACCCAGTAGTTTTAAATCCTTTCAAAAAGAGGAGGGATTGATTTAAAATAATCAACAGATATTTAGTGAACACACTGTGCTTCAGAGTAAAAAGAACTGCAAGAGACCCTTCTGGAGGTTGAAATTACTGACTTGATTGAGATCTTTTAATTATGGGTAGATTTCAGTTATCTTTGCATTTCCTGATACTGGATGGAGCTTCTGGCTAATTGAGAATTCATCACAGATTTTTTTTATTTTTTTTAATTGCTAGTTCTGGATCTAGTGCTACAGAGGAAAACAAATAGAGTCCATCAGTTTTCTGTGTTCCCAGAAAGGAGCCTCACGAGTCACGGCTCGTGCACCAGAGCCCCCCTGGAGGCTCCATTCTGAGCACAAAGACAACGGGGGGGTCGGTTCTGGAGGCCCCGCTGCCTTCTGAGAAACTCTCCTTTTCGAACACACATCTCCCCAACTGGGGCCATAGTCACTCCCACACGGAAATGAATATACGGACTCCGTCAGAGCTTCTATTTTTATCTTATTCCTGGACACCAGATGCAAAGAATTGGGTTAATCATACATTTAAGTCCATTCCACAGTTTCTATCGCCATCAGCCTATATAGATCCCTGTTCTATTTTATCCCACAGGTTTGTACAAAGTGCCAGACACTTCCCATGAGCCCTGCACTATTCAGCACTTTGAAAATTATCTCCTTTAATCATCGCAACGACCTCATCTGTTGCTGCCTAACAAACCACCCGAACGGAGTGGTGTAAAACGACCACTTTATTCCAGCCGGGCAGTCCACAGGCAGCCTCCTCTGGTCGCACTTGGGTGTCTCAGACATTCAGGTGGCCCAGGAGCCCCTCCTGTGGCCTGTCTCTTTTTTTTTTTTTAATTTTTTTTTTTTATCCTCACCCGAGGACATTTTTTCGTTTTTTTGTTCAGATAGAGTGGGAGGGAGAGAGGAAGAGAGAGAGAGAAAGAGAAGAGAAACATCGACATAAAAGGGACACATCGAGTGGTTGCCACCCGTACAACCCAACCAGGGCTGGGGACAAACTGCAACCGAGGTATGTGACCTTAGCAGGAACTGAACCCTGGTCTCTCTGGACTGTCGGGCGACGCTCTAACCGCTGAGCCAAACCGGCCAGGGCTGTGGCCTGTCTCTTCACATGGCATCTTAGTGACAAGGTTCCCTCTCTTCACATGGTTGCTCAAGGCTCCAAGAGGGAAGAAGCATTTGTCCTAATTAATGCAGAAGCTTGGAAATCCCAGAGGGTCACATCCCTGAATCCTATGGGTCAAAGCAGTCACAGGACCCGCCTACTGATGGGAGGAGCTACTGACACAAACAGGGAGAAGCAGAATTGTTTGGGGCCATTTGTGGAGATTTTTTATGGATGAGGAAGCTTAAAAAGAGAGATTAAGTTACTTGCCCAAGGTACCAGAGCTAGTAAAACGCAGAGCTGGGATTCACACCCAGGCTCTGGAGTCCCTGCTAACTATGGTTATAAGATCTGATAACTCTCAGCTTCTAGTTTTACAATATTTTCCCCTTCATGCCCAATCTCCACTCTCATCTCCTTCCTTCATGAGGCACCCACTCGAATACGTTTGATATATAAATGGAATATGTGTATATTTTTGCAAAACATTGTTTTGTAAGTATGTCTTAATTACATAAAAGTGATTATGCGCCCTGGCCAGTTTGATGCTCAGTGGTTAGACCATCAGCCCATGGACCAAAGCGTCCCAGCCAAGGGCACCTACCTCAGTTACAGTTCATCGCAGGGTCGTGTGGGAGGCAACCAGTCAATGTGTCTCTCTCACATCGATGTTTCTTTCTCTCTCTCTCCCTCTCTCTCACCTCTCCCACTCTATCTGAAGATATTTGAGAAAATATCCTCGGAAGAGGATTTTTTAAAAAGTGATTATGCTATAAATCTCATTCTTCCTCTTCTTCCCCCAACTTAACACTATGTTTTTAAGATCCATGTTGCTATGCATCTAGTTCATTGCTTCTCATGGCTGCTTGGGGTTCCATCTGACTTCTCTGTTCCTTTAATGTTGCCTCCATCCCCCTGACGCCACCAGTAGTGCTATGATGGACATCCTGGTGCCCGTGTCCTTACTGTTCTGTTGCAGAGGCCCTCTGGATCAGTCCCCGGTGGGAATGCTGGGTTATAGGCTGTTGACATATTTTTTGTTGTTAATCCTTACCCAAGGATATTTTTCCATTGATTTTTAGGTAGAGTGGAAGGGGTTCAAGGGAGAGAGAGAAAAACATCAATGTGAGAGAGACACATCGATTGGTTGCCTCCCACACGACCTTGACCAGGGCAGGGACCAAACTGCAACCGAGGTACATGCCCTTGAAAGGAATTGAACCTGCGACTCTTTGGTCTGAGGGCTAACACTCTAACCACTGAGCAAACCACCCAGGGCAAGACTAGAGCCCTTTAGACACACACACACACACACACACACACAGAGCTAACTGTTCCCATTTCCCCGCATCCTTTTCTGTACTAGCCATTTGTTTACTTTTAGCCAATCTAACTGTATAAAACCCACGTCTTACTACTGCATCTGTTCAGTTTCACACTTCTTTATTATTCCTCTGGGGAGGGCTACCTTCTCCTTTTCACTCCCCTAGACAGTTTGATGTGCTGCGAGTCCCATTTGTCCAACTCTCTCAACGGAGTCTGCGGTGTACTTTGTTGAACAGAAATCCTTTCTCATGTAGTATGGGGTGGTCTTATTTAAATTTTCTAAGTCCTGCCCTGGCCGGTTTGGCTCAGCAGTTAGAGCGTCAGCCTGCTGTCCAGAGAGACCCGGGTTCGGTTCCCACTAAGGGCACGTACCTTGGGTGCAGTTTTTCCCTGGCCCTGGTTGGGTCATGCAGGAGGTGGCCACCCGATGTGTCCCTTTCACATCAATGTTTCTCTCTCTCTCTCCCCCTCCCACTCTATCTGAACAAAAAAATGGAAAAATGTTTTCAGGTGAGGATAAAAATTTAAATTAAATTCAAATTTTAGAAGTCCTTTCTCATTGCCAAGTCACAGAGGTAGTCTCCCACAATTCCTTCCTTTAGCTTTATGGGTTTATGCGTCACCCTTAGGCCTTTCATAGAATCTAACTACCTCCCTACGGTAGGCGGTTTTCCATCACCACCTGCTTCAGTCTCCCCTTCCTTCACTCGCGCGTGGTGTCCCCTGTATCACAGTCCAGCGTGTAAACATGGTGTGTTTTGCACACCCCGCCTGTGGCTTCGGTCTGCCCCCTGCTCCGGCTTTGCCTCACGGTTTCCCTTGCCATGGCTCAGAGTATATCTGAGTGGTGAAATGAGCAGCTTCTCCCCAAACGCCTGCCAACTTCACTCTGCTGTTTTTTCAAAATTGATTGATTTGTGACAAGCTTTTTATTCTTGGGGATACATTTTAGAGTAGTTTTGTGAAGTCGTTTGAAAGGTCTTGATGGGACTTGGGTTGGAATTAGAGTGAATTTATACATTCATTTCATGACAGCTGACATTTCTGCAGTTTTTAGCCGTCCTCTGTGATGCCCATGGTGTAACACCGTTTATCCAGGTGTTCTCTGTGCCCTCAGACAGTTTTCATCACTGCCAGTGAATGTCTGTGCCTCCTTTGTTAGTTCAACTCGCAGGTCGTTGACTCTCGCGTTGCTGTTGGAATGATAGCTGATTGTCCAGTCGGTGAGCGCCGCAGGGAGGAATTGTCCTGCTCCGGCAGCTTGGCTAAACTCTGCATTAGGCTCAGAGTCTGCCCCCTTCCAGCCTGCTCCCTCCGTCTCGGCGCTGCCGAGCCTCGTGGCCTCTTCCGCGGCAGCCGCGCGCGTGGGTACGCACTGGCCTCACCGTCGATACTTGCTGTACATTTTTCTTAGATCACTTCATTGAGTTATTCTGTTTTCTTCCTATTTCTACTACTCTGTGAGTTTTTACAGTATTTTTTTTCCAGTCCTCACCCAAGGACATTTTTATTCTCTATTTATCTTCAGATAGATTGGGAGGGAGGGATAGAGAGGGAGGGAGAGAGAGAAACATTGACGTGAGAGGGACACATAGACTGGTTGCCTCCCGCACGACCCCAACCAGGACTGGGGACAAACCACAACCGAGGTACGTGCCCTTGACCAGAATCTAACCTGCGAACTAATGGTCCGAGGGCCAATGTTCTAACCACTGAGCAACTGGCCAGGACAGTTTTTACAGTATTTTAAATAAGGTTGGTTTTTTTTTTTTTTTCCTTTATTGATTTTAGAGAGAGAGGAAGGGAGAGGGAGAGAGAGATAGAAACATCAATGAGAGAAAACATCAATTGGCTGCCTCCTGCATGCCCCTCATTGGGGATTGGGCCCACAACCTGGTAATTAGTAATAATCAAATATAATTAACAATAACAACATTGAGAATTTTGTGTAACTTTCTGCCTTAATCCACTGAGTAAGATACACCATCCTTCATTCCTAGGTAAATCTCACTTAAGATTTTCTGTATCTTCTCTACATTTGTAATGAAAACGAAGAGTTCGCATTACCACCCCCAGTTCCAGCCCAGTACCACAGTTTCATTTTCTTTTTCCCATGTTCATATTTACGGCTCCCTTTTCTACCATGAGCAACCTGGCTTTTCTGGTCCTGAAGTTACCAATCTACTTAATCAGCCTCTCTGCATGTCACCAATCTCTGGTCACCACAGACATCGCCTTCCCAGGTAATGCCCCTCCCCAGCCTCTGGCTCCCAAGCCCGTGCCCGTGCAGGGCCCTCTGCGGGGACGCCCACCTCCTCCCAGCGGTCCTGGTGCCGCCGGTGAGGTTCCTCACCTTCACTCAGTCGGTACTTGTCTCCGCCTTCGTCGTGGTCGAGTCCCACCTTCTGCTTTTAGTCTTCCCTCCAGCCAGCCTGAGTCAACGCTGTGTCCCACGGATCTTTTTAAAGACTATGTTTAGAACTTTCTCAATCTTGTTTTTCTCTCACCCTCTTTTGTCCTCTATTTCATTGCTTTTCAGTCTTTCATTATTGTCTTCCTTCTTGGTTCATTCACTGGGGTGGCGGAGGGGGGAGGGGGTTCTGGGTAAATAATTTGGAAAATAAAAAATCCGTTTTTCTCTAGGTCCTACTTTATCTTCCACATTTTTGAAAACTTTCGATGTTAAATTTTGTTCTAAGTATTTTTAAATATCTCTTATGTTCTTTCTTTAATTCAAGTCACTTATAGTGAGATTTTTAGCTTGCAGTAAATGAGCGTGGGATAGAGTGTTATTCTTTTGCTTTATATTTCAATCATTATTATATTATAGTAAAAAAAAAACAAAAACCTATGGTCTCAATGATGTTGAGTCTTTGAAACTATGGCATTTTTGTGGCTTAATACATGGTTGAGTTTTGCAAATATATATACATGTGTGTATATATAAATAAGCTACCATGTACTAACTGTGTAGGTCACACCTTCCTATCTTTGCTTTTCTTCATGCTTGATCTGCAGATTTTAAGGGCATATAAAATTTGATTACATTGTTGATTGCTTGATTGATTCCTTTAGTCCTTTTGGTAGCTACTTAATGTCTTTGAAGCAATATTTATAAATTTATCTTTATCATTAGACTTCTTGATATATTGTTCTTCTTACCAAAATATAATATTCTAGTATTCTTCTTGTCCATTTTGATGTTTTGAAATTTCTCTTTTGTCTGAATTAATATTAAACATTTCTGTATCTTGTTATGTCTCCTGTAGATAGCATACTGCTATCTTTTTAACATTTAATCTGAGAATCTCTGTCTTTGGATTGGTGAGTTTAATCCATTTATGTTTAATTTACTGTGATGTTGGGTCTTAACTACATTCTTATTTCATGTTGCATTATTTTTTCCTGTGATCTCATAGTCTCCCAGGATCTTGCCTACCTTGGTTAGTGATGTCTGCCCACAAGGGGGGCATTAAATCCCGGGTGGGCCCATGGAGAGTGTGGGCGGGCCTCTGGTGCTGCCGTTTAGACTTAACCACTGACCACGTTAGCAGGTGTCTCTGCCCTTCAGGGCACATCCCCACCTCTGTCCTGATGACCACTAAGTCCCATCTGCCTAGATCACAGCCAGCTTGCCTTTGGAGCACAGAGGGCTCAGGAGAGGGATCGGCCTGCACCTGTGTTCCATGCACCTACCCGTGTGGACGGAAGGCAGCCCAGTGGTACCCCGCTGACCTGGTGGCACTGCACTGGCTGTGCTCTTCTCTGTGGCCTGAGACGTGATGAAGCAGACAATGATTCATTCGAAAGTATTATACAGCAGAGAAAAGGACAGGATACCCCCATGCCGGCCCCCTCTCCCACCACACCTTCTGTAGCCCGAGTGTTCCTTGGTTCGTATATTATTTTCTCAGATTCCCCACCCTTCTCTCACTTCTTCAGCACTTGTGGGGTTTTGGGGTGGGAGTGGGGGCCGGGGTGCCAAGTCAGGATGAGTTTGTGACCCCACCTGCCAGCAGCACTTCTCAAAAAGTCCTCCTTGGAGTCCTGGAGTTGCTGCGGGGGGCAGGGCTGGAAGCAGCCCCGCACCTTGGTTCGTGCCAGCCCCTTTCAGTCGCTTGACCTCTCTCTGTACGATGGGGACCCGGTGGAAGTCTGTTAGGTCTTTCTTACTCTAAAATTCTGGGTGGCCTCACCTGGCTCCCTGGCCCTTAGGAACCCTGGGTTTGCAAAGGGCAATGAGGAGCTTGGCAGGACAGGATCTGCACCTGGCACATCTGTCCTATGCAAACCCACTGGCCACACCGTCCCCCACCCAACACGCCCTCCCCTCCCGGTGCACAGACAGGAGGCGCCTGTGACCTGCAGCTACAGATAAGTAACAATCAGTAGACACTTTATTCTCAGAAAGGCTGCTGACATTAGACTTTTTTAAGTCAACCTTGAGAGACAGTATGTCTGGGAGCTGCTATGAGGGCAACTCTGTGGACCGTGAGTCCCAGCCTGCCAGCTGCAGAGCCCAGAGCTGGGGGCGCAGGGTGGCCAGGATGAGGTGCTCCCAACAATGGGCGAGTGGCTTTATTGTTACAGGACAGCAACAACAGTTATCCTGCCCTTTAAACAGGAAGCTCAGACTGGCTTTGGGGAAATGTGCAAATAACTTTGCCAACACATGTATGTCCTCCTAGAGAGCTCAAAAATGTCACTGGCTCTTCTCTTTGATTTACCTCCTGTTCACTGCCCCTGCCTAGTAAAAGCAGGGCCGACGGCGTTTCGTGCCTCCCGTTGAGCAGCGGAGGGTGCTGGGCTGCTCCGTGAGGTCCCAGGACACGCTCAGCGCTTGCCCTCTGCACCTCTCCGCAGCTAGGGGCTGGCCGCACACCTGACCCCGAGCGTGGAGACACATCAGGGCGTCAGGGGAGCGAGCTAAGACTCTGTCATATGGGTCTGGTCTGTGGTCTGTGTGAGGGAGCAGGACTCAGTCCTGTGGGCAGCTCAGCAACGAGCTCAGCAATCCTGAGTGAGGAGAGACTCCCCGGTGGCACATGCCATTCTGGAAGGGGTGGGGCCCCGCCGAGCTCACCGGACAGCAGGGGCGGTTCTGGCTGGAGCAACCTCTGTGGAGTCCTGGCCTGAGCCTCCCGCCTTAGAAACCTGTGCTAGCGGGAAGAGCGAGAGGAGAGACCCTAACAGTGGTTAGTGAATCTGCTTCATTCCCACTGAGGACTAGGAACCAGGCTCAGGCAAGGTCTGCAAAGATGGAGGGACTTTCAAACATGCACCCTCTCGGAGGGGGTTCGGGTGGGATTTGTTTTGTTTCATGCACTTGGTGTGGGTGCCGTGGCTGTTGGTCACACCCAGGTGCCAGACCTGGGTCCCCTCTGTACATCTGTCACAGCTCATCACTATTAGGCAAAGTCTTCAGAAACTGGGCACGCCAGGCTGTGGTCTTCAAATACTGTTTTCCTGCTAAAAAGAATCAGGTTCCTTGGAGAAATGTCTGACACAAGGTCAGGCACAGGAAATGTACAAGATGAATCTGGAGCACCTTGTCACCTCAGAAAGCAAGGAAGACCACTGTGGGGTGTCCGGAGGACAAGGGGGACAACTTAAACAGGCCCCTACTCGCCTAGGTTGGAACTATATGAGCCTCAAAAGGAATAACGACCGTACTGGATTGTTACACATCATCTATGTTAGAACTCATGAGTTTCAAATGATCCTTAAAAAATAAAAATAAAAACAACTCACCAGTCACCTTTGGAGCATGCTACAGAACCAAATCATTATTCTGGTAACTGCTTTAAAAAGAGTATCTTGTGCGCCCTGTGCCTTGGGGTATATCTGATGAAGAGAAGGAAGTACACATGTAAAAATAATGGAGACGCTAAGTGAAAGAATCCACCTGCCAAGTGATCATTTAAAGACGCTAAAACCATTAGTTGATGGGGGAACCTTGTAATGAAGGAATCAGACCCTCAACCCCTAACCCTGCAAATCAATTCTAACTCAACAAAGTAAGAGAAAGCTGACATCACATCCCTCTTTGTGTGATGCAGTAGGAAGTACACAGAGACACCCATGCGATAGTCTTGCCCCAAAACAGAACCTGAACCTGACCAAGCACTGCTGTTAAACTATCTGTTTAAAAGCGCCAGTGGCGCCCGACCAGTGTGGCTCAGTGGATTGAGGGTCATCCCAGGGGCTCAGAGGTCCCCGTTCTATTGCCAGTCAGGACACATACCTGGGTTGTGGACTCGATCACCAATAGGGGGCGTGCAGGAGGCAGCTGATCGACGTTTCTCTCTCACATTGATGTTTCTATCTCTCTCTCTCCCTTCCTCTCTCTCTAAAAAATCAATTTAAAAAATGTTAAAAGCACCAGTGGGATAAAGAAACTGTTCAGTGACACCAACAGCAGCACTGTTGATCCTTTGGATGGACATTTAATTTAATAGACTTAGACATGTGTGAACACGTGTAACAGGTGGGCCTTGTTTGGATCCTGATTTAGAAAAAACAAATATAAAAAAATAATAATAATCATGAGACTCTCAGAGAAGTTTGAACACTGGCCAACTAGAATTCAAGCATCCAATTAAAAAACCCCAGGACCTACTGAGACTGGAGGGTGCCAGGGAGGCTGTCACCAGTCCTGCTACAGAGCTGAGGCAACCAGCCCAGCACACGCGGGAAACAGGACGGATGGCCACACCCTCCCCTGGAGCCCGGCTCCTACTTTTAGGAGGCCTGCAGCGCACCTGTACTCGCCCGGCTTGGATCTGGAGGTGGTGGGTTGCGGTTCAATGGCAACAGGAATGATTTTCATCAACTTGTTCTCAGTGTGCTCTACACGTGTGACAAGGTCAAATCCAGGAGGCGCTCCGAGTGCCCGGATAGCTGCACCGGGCGGGCGGGCTTGCCCTCAGCAGGACCTCCCCAGCCTCGGACCGTCAATGTCTTCCCGATTGTTCAGCAGCGATCCAGACCCCTGGCAGGCAGCAGAGGGGCCACTGCGAGGGCACGTCCTGTGTGATTCAACCCAACGTGGGGCAAGGAGGGGGGCCCCAGAGCGTAACAGATTTGCCACCCAAAGGACGAAAACAGGGTAAAGCTTTGTGAATCAAACCCTATTATGGTCCAAAATGAATTAAAAACATCTAGACAGAGGACCAAATATAGGGTTGTTCTCCTCGAGGAAAGCTTACCAATTTAAGAAGTTGTTCTGAACCAGAAAATACACCCCCACATCCACATCCACACACACTTATGTGCAGGCGTGCACATTAACAAACTACACACACACACACACACACACACACACACACACACACGGCCTTAGACTCCTGCCACAGGTCACCACTTCTTTTAGTCACTATCAGCATATCCTAAGGTGAAGTCGCCTGAAACCCTCCGTCCCCTTCTTCCCTGTCCCATGCTCCTAATGACAGCTCCCTGTACCCCAGTCCGGCGCCCCAGGGGAGAGGTGCCCGGAACAGAGCTGCTGAGGAGGGAAAGGCTGAGGCAGCAGATGTGAGAAGCAACAGCTGACCAGGGCGCGTTCGGGGAGAAGTGGCCAAATGCCCTGCTGGGCCAGGGGATTAGAGACGAGGAGAGGACACATCTGTCTCCACGACTTCCCAGGAGCTCTTCTGAACGTCCCAGAGGTCACGGGCCCCCAGATGGGGACAATTTGCCATATGATGCAAATCAATTAACGAGTGGCACATATGTTCGCTTTCCTGCTTCTCCTGTCTCTCCTTGGAACTGAACGAGCGCCTTCAAACAACACCCTCTGGAACCCTGTCTGTTCCCCGGTTTTCCCCAGAGACAGTATCAGTGAGCATTAACTTGCTTCCCAGTTAGAACCATCCAGAGTCACTCACATCAGCTCGCCAGTTGCCTACTGAGTCTGCTGAAGAGAACACACTGAAAACAAACTGCTTGAGGATAGCAGGGTGCCCCGGGATACCCGCTAAAGGCGACCTCATTACTACGACTTAGGAGTCATGTGCCAAGGAGGACAAAAGCACTCCAATTGTCTCCCTTTACTTCATAATTCGGCGTTTGCCAACTTTCTGTCACTCACTTTGGAAAGAGCTGCCAAAGACCAGTTACTTCTAGCAACCTGGTGGGGAGGAGGGGATCCCCCCGGTTGGGCTGCATGTCGCTTTGGTCTGCCCGACGACACTTCAATCCCCTTTCCCAGCCGAAAGCTTGAATTGTATTTATTTCGATGGAAACCTGAAATCAGCCTCTAGACATCATGGAGGACCAGGGAGACCTGTCATCGCAGTTCCAGATCGGCATCTGTGCGGCGCCCGACGGCAGGGGAACAGCTCCGACCCGCGGTGCGCGGGCCCCTGTGTGAGCTGAGAAACTGGGCAGGGAAGGGCAGCGACTGGCACACGCCAAGAGCTTTGCTCAGTGTCTGGGTCTCGGTGGGAAACTCAAGCGATTGCCAAGCACGTCCCAGAAACCCTGTTTCCCGTCTGCGCCCTGAGCGCACCGGGCCCTTCGACAGTCCCTGTCGTCTTTGGTTTTCAACAACAGGGCAAAGGAAGCCATGTGGCCAGCCTGTCACAAGGAGTGACAGAGTTCAGCTCCTTCCTGCCAGAGAGATCCAGCAGGGACACTGCACCCCCACACCGTGGAGACAAGCCACGTGGCTGAACTGTTCAGATGATTGGGAACAAATCAGTACAGTAGAGACTGCTTAGGGGAGAGCTGACATGTGTCTAAAACAGAAACATCCGGGCGCCTGCCAGAGCATCTGACTGGGAAATAGTCAACCTCCCTCCTAGAGTCTCAATTGTCAAAGGAAAAAAAAGCACATCTTGCTGTTCATCACACTGAGTGTGGCTTCGACATGTCTGCAGCCAGGTGCAGGGCGACAGCGCAGGTGCGTTGCAAGCCCCTCTCAGGTATGGGTTGCTCTTTGGGCAGCCTCAGACCCAGAAACTCCAAATTTCCAGGTGCTTCCAGGTTCCAGCCGAGTCCCGTCAGTTAGAGCAGGCGGAGGCAGGTCTCAGAGAACTTCAGGACCCTGAACCCCCGTCAGAGGCTGGCTGGAGGACCTGAGAGGCCTCGGCACGCGTGCTCCTGTCCACGGAAGCACTCGGGCTGACCCGAAGCCTTGAGCAGAGTGCCTTTGCATCTCAGGCCCCGGACCCCTGGGGAGACCAGGAAAATAGCCTGGGCTGCAGGCCCGTGCCCTGCCTCCTCCCACGTAGATTCCTCCTGGACTCGGATTGCTCCGGCCCCTCCCCACCACCCCGCTCCACTTGCCCAGGGAACCCCGGCTGGAGTTTGGATGATGGATCCAGAGCCAGTGCAAAATGGCCAAGGACCACCTGCCGTGTCCTTGACTAACCCTGCACCAGGTGTGGTCGTGGTTTTCCATGAACCCAAATAATCCTGATAGGAAGTCAGAGAATGTGAACCCAGTGTGATCACACTTGTCCTGATGGTGGGAGTTTGTGTGGCCAAGTTCTTCCACGGCAAGACGCGTCATCTTCTCCAACGAGACAAACCTTTCCTGATGCGTTTCCCGAAAGAGACAGTCGCAGGACAGGGCGCCCTCCTTCCAGAAGCACCGAGCGCAGGGCAGCGCCCCGATGCGCGGGGTCACGTGATCGATGCCGCCGCAGCTGTGAGCTCCATCAGCCAGGACACGGTTTCCTTCTGCTCTTCCACATTTTACCCCAGTGTCCAGTGCACAGCGTGGCACCTCGTAAGTGCTGAATAAATGTTTGTTGAATGGACATTTACTCATGCCATGAGGAAAAGTGGCGCTTGCAATATTCTCAGTGGTTTTCCTTGTTTAACCACTCGGCCAGGAGAGATCAGCTCTGACCAACACAGTTTTCACTTGTAGACGTACATTTCTAACGGCCACGCACCACCCTGCCACGTCATAATGTAAGCCTCCCTTTGCCTCCCAGTTTCTTAATCAAAAACTTAGAAGTCATCACCAGTTTTATTTTATTTTATTTTTCCTGTATTGATTTTAGAGAGAGAGGAAGGGAGAGGGAGAGATAGAAACATCGATGAGAGAGAACATCAACTGGCCACCCTTTGCATGCCCCCCACTGGGGATCGGGCCCATCACCTGACCATGTGCCCTGACTGGGAATTGAACTGGCGACCTCTTGCTGCGAGGGTCGACTCTCAACCACTGAGCCACATCGGCCGGACAGTCATCACCAGTTTTAAATTCCCGTGGATTCAGACCTCCTGTAGTGGTCTAATCTTTCCACATGACCTCATTTAATTCTCCCATTATTCCCCTCAGGATCCAGATAAGGAAACTGACAAGCAGAAAGTGAGCTTCTTCAGGATCCCACCAAGTGACAGCCACTCAGTGTCTAACTGCCGCTCTTACCAGGGCTTCCTATTCAGAGCAAGTTCAAGGGCAGACACGGGGCTGCTCTTCATGCCCTTGGCAGCCTGTCTGTGGAGAAGGCCCATCGGGGTGGGAAGTACAGTCTGGGACACGACCCCTGGCTACAGTTGGCTTGCTTTAAAGAATGGTTAATTCTCCGTCATTAAAAGAAAAAAATTATTTTTACCTCCTTTCTAATCAGAGCTGAATCACCAGTTCCTATGACTCCTGTTATTCACAGCGTCTCCACTGCCCAGGAAGGGGAGCGGCTGGACTTAGCAGCCGGGAAAGCGCATGCTGAACGCAGGCAGCTCGGAGGGGCCCCGGCCGGGCTGCTGCCTGAGCTGGCAGAACGCAGCGCACGGGCGGAGCCGGCGGAATCCCTCGTGTCCTCCCGAGTCACCGCTTCAAGGGCTGAGGCGCAAAGGGGCTAATCTGCCTGGAAGCATGTTCTAAACTGCACCGTGCAAATAACACATCTTCCATTTGCCATTAATTTGAAGGACGTTGGAAAGAACGGAGATTTGAAGTAGGGATTTGGGGATTATCTGACAGTGGGAATTGTTCCCGCTCATCTTGACAATGAAGAACACCGTTTTCATTTGTCAACGATGTAAATTATTGTCGGACCGCTGCCTGGGATGATAGGACGGGCATAGCTGTCTAGGATATAGACACGAGTTCCCATGAAAACAACTGGGTCTCCGATTTTGGCTCTCCTGGCGCCTGGCTGGGCAGTGCCTGGTAAAACCAACCTCCCGGGACACGCTGAAGGAATGACCGAGCGAATGTACACTGGGGTACACCACGGCCCCGTGTGGTGCTGAAAGCTGTAAGGCAGCGGTTCTCAACCTGTGGGTCGCGACCCCTTTGGGGGCATCGAACGACCCTTTCACAGGGGTCGCCTAAGACATAGCAGTAGCAAAATCACAGTTATGAAGTAGCAACAAAAATAATTTTACAGTTGGGGGTCACCACAACACAAGGAACTGTATTAAAGGGTCGCGGCACTAGGGAGGCTGAGAACCACTGCTGTGCGGTGACGTGCCCACCCCAAGCAGAGCGCTGGATTTGTGAACATTCAATATATGATCCTTTTCCCCTTTCTCCCTCCTTCCTTTTTGGGTACTATGTTGCTTTTCTCTCCTCCTCCGTGAGAATGAGGCTATGCCAGGTGTGAGGAAGAGACCTGTGACGCTCTATGCTCCCCAGAGTGTCAGCGGTGCTGCCCTGCAGGGCCTGCCCCAGCACGGTGCTTAGCTGGGTTCCCAAAGGCCCCCAGGTGCATGACACAACTGCAGCCTCCTGTCGAATCTCTGGTGTGAGGTCACCCCGAGTCACCCAAAGCACCCCCTCAGGTGCCCAAACTCTTCCTTCTCCACAAGAGAATTGTAAGCATTAGTCCTGCTTTCCCTGGTGACTCCTTGTCCGCCCCTCTCGGAGTTCAGTCTGGGATCTCGATTTCACGTATGACACAGAATGGCGAGAACTATGCAACAGGCGCTCAGTGAATGTTTTCAGCTCTTGTTTTTTCCAAGGTTCCGATTTCCTAACAATTGTTCTCTTGGCAGGGCAAAAACGTAAGAGAAATGACCTAACCAGGCAGCCGGGAAAATGGATTGTAGAAAAATTTGGCCCCAGAGAGTTTGGGCTCAGTCCCTGTTGACACCCATTGGAAGGAGCATAACCAAGGGGTGGGGGGCAGCAGAGAGGAAGCCAGGGTCCGGATCCCAGGCTTCGGGAGGGTGCACCGGCTGCCAGGCTCTCAAAGAGTAGTGCTTACCCAAGGGCGGTGTGCCGGCAGAAGTGGCTCTGTGGGCTGAGTGTTGGCCCCTGGACAGAGGGGTCCGGGTTCGATTCCTGGTCAGGGCACATGCCCAGGTTGCAGGCTGGATCCCCAGCAGGGGGCGTGCAGGAGGCGGCCGATTGATGTTTCTCTCTCACATTGATGTTTCTATCTCTCTCTCCCTTTCTCTATCTCTAAAAAAAATCAATGAAAACATTTTTTAAAAACCTATTCTTTTAAAAGGCGGGGCTGGGGGCAGTGTGAGCTGAGAGGCTCCCTGCTCAGAGACCAAGAATGGAGGGGAAAGAACGAGTCCTCTGAAGATCCCTCTCGGCCACTACGCTGGAAGCCAGCTTCTGCCAGAGGTGAGACCCACTCAGTGCAATGAGACGCTTCTCTGGTGTGGCCACACAGTGGACACTTTAGCACCTGCGGCTAAACTTAAGTCATGGACACAGGGCTCTGTGGAAGGGCTTGTGGAAATACTCGAGTGTATTCAACAGACCAAACCAGACGGTTTGAAAAGAAGTATCCAGACTGAGTCAGCAAACACTGAGAACTAAACACTAGTGAAGGCGCCTCGTGTGATTACAGTTGTATGGGAGGTCCATCCCCACAGCTGGAGCCACGGAGAACTAAGAGGCTGGCCGATGCCACGGTGGCCAAGTGGATGAGGGTGCACGGCCACGGGCCAGTGGGTCATGAAATCAACACCAACATCTAAGAAAATAGCGTACGAAATACAGAGAAATCTTCAGAATCCACAGTCCGGGACCCATTGGAAGTGACACACAGCCCAAGGTCTAAAAACCGCTGAAATGGAACAAGAGCTACATTTCTCTGAGCGCAAACAGGCTGCACCTAACCCAAGAATTCCGACTCAGATCGGTGTGGGGAGCACTCATTTCATACACCTGGGCAAATATGTTTTATTGTTATATAGTAATTAAGGTACTGAACAGGCTGTTTCCTTAAATTGAAAGGTGCATTTTATCTCTGGAGAAATGTCAGCAGAACAGGAGTGGCTGGGCTATTAGACATGAGGGAAAACACTGGAAGTGAGGGCAGAGGTAGGAAGTAATGGAACTTCGCACACGGGGCCTGATGCCTGTCCCCAGGGCACACTGGGGACAGCCCACCTCCTGTCACTCTCTGCCCTCACTCTGACCCTCCAAAACCACAAAGGGGCATCCACTCCAAGTATTGTCCCCCGTTAATTATTCTTCCCATTCCACACTGTTAACATGAAGCTTCCTCTCCAACAATTTGAAATATGACTTCTGGGGGTTTTGCATGTATTTTGCCCAAACATTTTTCCTCACCCCCATCAATTGGGCTCTGAATGTCCCTTTAGCAAGGCAGGTAAATAGAAACACAGAATCGTAAATACTGCCTCCTTCGTGGTCTATTTTGGGGGGTGGAGGTAGGAAGGGAAAGGGAGAGAAAAAGAGAGTCAATCCCTTCTTCAGAATTCTGGGTTTTGCCAAGTCAATGTCACAGAAATAGCAGAACCTTGCTTTAGGAGCTCAAGTTTGAACCCTAACATTCTCCTCCGGTGGTACCTCCCAAAATCCATATCCATGCTGCTGATACGGGTGCGGGAGAACTATGGAGAAAACATCTGCGTTTTGTTTAGAAGCCAATGTTCCAGAAGCGTGGATTACTTAGATTCCTTTCCATTTCTCATTTTGTTTTTAACGTGTGTTTTGGCCAGGAAAAGAGGCATTCAAATAAATCCCTTTGTCGGTTTAAGATTTGATGAAAAGGATGGTGGGTAAGAGAGTGAAACCAAGAGGAACATGACAGGATAATCACATCTCTTGCAAATATACACATATGCAAATAGCTGTGCATGTATGTATTGTGTATGATGGTGGACTAAACTGACAAGGATAACCCTTCCCTCCTTCCACTGAACAACCCGTCAAGTAAAACTAAATGTGTTTTAATATAGAGCCAAGCCTAAGAAAACGAGAAATGTCCATAAAGGAACGAGGGACCGAACTCGAAGTCTGCGATGTAAGCGTCAGGGCTGGGAGCAGAGGACAGGGACCCCCGTGTTGAGAGCAGGTGGGGAGGACCTAGGGCGGGGGCTGCAGGACAGCGCTCGGGCCCAGCACACTGCCCGCCAGCCCAGAGCGAAGGTGAACTTCAGTGGAACTCAGGGGCACGTGGACCGTCCCTGTGAAGACCAGGGAACACCCATGCACAGTGTCGGAGTGGGTCTTCACTATCACAAGGTGGGAAAACAAGAGAAAAGGTCCACACCACTACCATCACTGGGGAGCTGGCCTGGAAACCCCCAAATTACTCCGTGGCAACACCATCAAAACCCCGGGGATGGAGCGCTCACAAAACAAAGCCCAGCTGAAGATGAGCTCACAATCTAAACACCCTGCGAGGAAGCGAGCCACCCTGGGGAGGGGCGGGGTGGGGCGGGCGGGCCCTGCAGCTAGCAGAGAAAGTAGCATCTTCGGACAGCAAGACAAACAGAACCGACCAGAGACTATACATACAACCATTTTAACAGATAGAAACTCTAATGAAAAAAATAAGTTGAAAAAAAGAGCAGGAAAGTTTGAAAAAGAATCAAAAGCTACTTCAGAAATGAAAAATGTCGTCAATGAAGCAAGGTCACAGAGCTCAGAAGGGAGACAAACCCAGAGCGAAAACACACGAGGACGGATCCCACGGCCATCTGAGCGCCCAGAAGGGACGGACAGGGAATGGGGACGAGAGAATAGTCAACAAAATAAAAACACCCCGAATTATTTTTAGTGAAGAAAACTGAGAGCTGAACAAGAATAAAAATAAATCTGAGTAAAAATAGTGGTGAAACAATAATTGAAGACAAAATGCAAACTTGGGGGCGGGGCCTCACGTGTGTCATAAACTGTCAAAAATCCAGAAATGCAGTTGTATCGCTGTGTCCCCAACCTGCCCTGGTGGGGAGACACGCGAACATGGGGAGGCAGCGCGCCCCGCCCTCGCCAGGCTTCTGCGGGGACAGCCAGGGTGCAGCTGGCTGCCAGACGTCCCTTTAGTCTGAAGTCTGTCCCTCCAAACCGACCCCACAATCTGCTGCCCACACCCAGGGGCACAGAACTGAGTCCTGACTTTTACTCAAAATGTCACCAGAGTATTTACTACTCTGCGGTATCACAGCTGCTGATTTTTCTTAATTCTTAACTAAAGTGTTGGTTTCTATAACCTAATTCATCCAGCAATCAAGTACCTAGAGTGAATTCTGGTGACAAGTACCCCATCTTGTGGTAATTTTCACAATCAAGTTCAGCCACACACTGCACTCCAGTCTCACTGTGCAGCTGACCCTGGGCTGCCGACCCAGCCTTCGATCTGCTTCACCAGACCGAGCTTGCGGCCCAGCGCTGACCTCGAGGCTCCAGGGCTCCGGAGCAGTCCCTCCGGACGCCGGGTTATTCTCCAGGAAAGCCAGCAGCCTGCACAGCTTACCGCGGGGATTTCGTAAGAGAAAAGCAAACAGAGTCGGGTTAGGTCCTGAAATGTGACCATCTGTTAGATAGGGTTCAGATAGTCCACTTTCCACAAGATGAAATCATTTAGCTACAGCAATCACAGGACAGAAGTTCTCCTAACCCATAACCAGTGACACCCCGATTATCACCATACCTAACAAAAGTACCCCCGCACAGCACACACCCATCTGTTTTTGTATCATTCATACCGCACCCCTCTAAAAGGTGGCTTTTTTTTTTAATCCTCACCTGAGGACATTTTTGCATTTATCTTCTGATAGAGGGAGAAAGAGAGAGAGAGAAACATCGATGTAAAAGGGACAAATTAAGTGGCTGCCACCCACACAACCCAACCATGCAACAGAGGAACATACCCCCTTAGCGGGAACTGAACCCGGGCCTCTCTGGTCCTCAGGCTGACACTCTAACCACTGAGCTAAACCAACCAGGGCTAAAAGGTGGTTTTTAATCAATACCTTTTCCTTATTTTAAGAGAGTAAAGCTAGATTCTAGAAATATAATCTCCATTTTTTTCTTTTAAAAGGAATGTCTTCCTCAATGACTTCTCTCACTATCTGACCTATGTTCCCATTCTGAAAGGTCTTATTGCTAAATAAGCTAAAAAGCATAAAGCACTGAGCACAAGTTTAAAAAGACAGTAGATTAATATTAAAACAGCTTTTTATTTGTTAATGTCACATAAGAAATTTAAGCAAGTTACACTATCTTAAAAAAACACAACTAACGCATTTTAGGAGAAACCCTTCCCTCCCCGCCCCCCGCCCGCACGCCCCCTGTGAATTAAGAGTCTAAGAGAAGAAGTAACCATAAAACAAAGTTTTGTGGAATCCTTCATCCAGAGTGCTTACATGATTAGGTTAATATTGCCATCTTACAAAATTTTCTCTTTTCTATTAAAAAAAATTGTAGCCATGATTGTTTATTACAAAAAAATTCAGTACAAAATTTCGATATATTGAAAAATGCTCTCCCTCCCTCACAGCACCGTTATATGTAGCAGAGAATTATCAAGAGCAGATTGCTAATCTATCTAGATGGAGCAATCTTCAAATTATGCCCAGACACACAGTGGTTTATTGACCCTCCCCTCCTCTTCTCATAAGAACTTAAAAAAAAAAAATACACATACAAAAAAATGTCAAAAAATTTGAGGCGCCCTTTCCAAACAGTACACAGTTCAGTGTCAATAATTCACATCTTACAACAAAGTGTATGGATATGGTTTCTTTTACAAAACTTTCAGTGTCAAAAAAGGAAATTAAGGCCATCATTTCGCAGCTTAAAAATTCACATAAAGGAAATATAAAAATATTCTGTGCTTCTGAGAGGCTCCGCACTGTATGTAGGTCAGGATCACCATCCTTCTGTATTCGGGGGAAGACAGCTGACTTGAGAAGTTCACATGATTGCACAGCTTCTATTGGATGCTCTCTGGGCCCCCTGAGGAGGAAAGCAGAAAGGAAAATGAGCACTAAGAGAGTGGATCACAGTATTTTAAAATAAGAGATGCTGCAAACCCGTGTTACCTCTCTTCAAATGGACCCTCACCATCTCTCACGTGTCCTTTTTATCCGTCTTTTAAAGACTTCTTCCCCAAAAAACGCCATCAAATTCCAGGACAGTGATTCTCAACTCCAGCTACACTAAGGAACTTAAAAAAATTCTGACCTAGGTCCCTAGATCAATTAAATGAGAACCTATTGATATAAAAATGTATCTCTGGTCGGTTTGGCTCAGCGGTTAGAGCATCGGCCGGTGGACTGGAGAGTCTCGGGTTTGGTTCCCGCTAAGGGCACGTACCTCGGTTGCAGTTCGTCCCCGGCCCCAGTTGGGGTCCTGTGGGTGGCAACCACTCGATGTCTCTCTCACATCGATGTTTCTCTCTCTCTATTCCTCCCTCCCTCCCTCCCGCTCTGACGATAAAAGCAAAAAAAAAAAAAAAAGGAAAGCGCCTAAGTAATTCTAATCTGCGACCAGAGTTGAAAGCCCCTGTCCACGAACTCCCTTTATGACTTAGGAAAGAGATCAGTGGATTCCATTCCGAGCAACCGCATCAGAGACTACGCTGGCTGGACCCCCAAGAACCCCGTGCCAAACCACCTGCGTGGGGCTCATCCTCAAATGTGAACGAAGGTCACCAGAAAAACCAGAAAAACTTCTCATCAACTCACAAGGCCCCTGGATTCATTCTCTACGGTGGAGTCAAACGAGCTGACCTGCCCTTCCTTCCTTCTTCCCTCTTCTGAACCTCGACATCATTCTTCTCTGATCACAAAAGCTAAAAACCTCACACATTTTTTACTTCTGTGTGTCTTTTGCTCACCCTCAAGTTCAGCCGCTACGCCTCAAGGAACCTGCACTTAAATAGTCCCTCAGCGCCCTCGCTGGGTAGCTCAGCTGGTTAGAGCATCATCCCGATACGCCAAGGCGGGGGTTCGATCCCTGGTCAGAGCACATGCAGGAGTCAAGCAATGAATGCATAAATACGTGGAACAACAAATCGATGTTTCTCTCTCTCTTTACCCCTGCCTTCCCTCCTCACACTAAAAAAACCATAATCTCTCAGGGTCTCTGCAGCCTCCCATCTAGAGTCAGTCCCTCTGATACTTCCCAGTCTTATCTGCTCCCAGGTGCGCAGCAGCTCCTTGCCTGGGCTCCCCAGACTGTGCCGATCTAACGCCACCTTCAACTCCGTCTACCTCCCACACGCCCTGCAACAGAGCAGGACGCAGACACCGCTGTGCTTCAGGCGGTGAGGAAGTGCAGGCATCAAACCTCCCTTCAGTGAAGAGTGGAGACCATTCGCCCTCACCCTACAGCTACTCTGACCAGGACCTGCCAGTTGGGGCTTCGCCTTCAAGAGGTCTAGTGCTCCTTGTCACCCTCTTGGAAGCCTGCTGCCATGTTGTAGAGCTGGGGCTGAGCTACTGAACAATGAGAAGCCACGTGGAAAAAAACACGGGGGACATGGCACCCCAGCCAAGCTCTCAGTTGAATGCAACTGCATGGTTTTCGGTCTCCATCGTGCAGAGCAAAAAATATGCCCAGCTGAGCCCAGTCAAACCACGGAATCACGAGGAGAAATCATTGTTTTAAGGCACTAAGTTTTGGGGTGGGTAATTAATGTAACAACACATCATCCCAACACCCTCAGAACACCATGGTCTGCTTCTCATACCCAAATAACGGCCCATCCTTCTAAATACTGGACAAGCTATTTCCCGGAGATCTTCTCAACTACTCCGGTGGCCCAGAGAGCTTCCTCCAGAGCCGGACCTACTACCACTCACGCTCGGAGCCACCAGGCGGGCACCTTGAGACATCTGACATTGTCATTTTACTTCCAGTTATTATAATGCTGCTCATTAAGGGCAGGAAATGGATCTCACGCTTGTTTCTTAGTAAAGCCAAGTCTAAAGTTATCTGTTCTTAACAGTATGCCCCGAAATGAAGTAACCAAAAATGAATTCTACCTCATATAACCCACCCAACAATGGGACAAAACAGAAGATAATGTTCATTTGGAATAGGACTGGGACTAATAAAGCAAACGAAGAGATTTATGAATCTGGACATGAAATCTTATAAGGATAGCAATTTTTTTTTTTTTTAAATCCTCACCCGAGGACATTTTTCCATTTTTTGTTTAGATAGAGTGGGAGGGAGAGTGAGGGAGAGAGAAATATCGACGTGAAAGGGACACATCTAGTGGTTGCCACCCACATGACCCAACCAGGTCTGGGGACAAACTGCAACCGAGGTACACGCCCTTAGCGGGAACCGAACCCGGGTCTCTCTGGACTGCAGGCCAACACTCTAATCACTGAGCCAAACCGGCCAGCGCAAGGATAGCAATTCTGATTAATGATAAGATTCAAACAGCCTGAGAATATAAACCGAAGGCTCATTAGTTATTAATAATTCCAGTTTAAGTAATTAAAATCAAATTTGGAGCTTCTTTATTTTAAGAGCTCTCAAAAGCCCAAGCGTCAGCTAAAAATCTATCTTGCAATTAAATAATTAGGAACTTAATATAGCAACAATTTTGCTTCCTACTGAAATTAAATATTGCTCATTGTTATTTTTTTAAGTTTACGTGTAGATGCTTACTCTAATTTAGTAATTAAATTCTCAATCACAGAACCCTTAGGTAAATAATTTTGAGCAAGCATCCTAATTATATAAATTTATTTATAAGTGTTATATAAGCCCTACCTTATTATGTACATTAAAAAACAAAAGACAGCCCAGATGGTGTGGCTCAGTGGATTGGGCATCGTCCCATGGACTGAGAGGTCCTGGTTCAATTCCTGGTCAGGGCACATGCCCAAGTTTTGGGCTCCGTCCCCAGTAGGGGACGTGCAGGAGGCAGCCGACCAATGTTTCTATCTCACATCAATGTTTCTACCTCTCTCTCCCTTCCTCTCTCTCTAAAAAAAAAATCAAGAACATACCAAAAAAAAAAAGACAGTGAAATTGGATATAATGAGAAAAACTGTTTGAAGAAGGCATGCCAACACTTTGTGCAGTACCCTAATGTACCACCTTCAGTATCTCCTCAGGAAAAATACACCCCCTTGTAGATCACTGTTTTGGTTCCTCAGGCGAGAGCAAAAGCCAAACTCCACTATTGGTTCTGGTGTGCTCATAATTCTGTTAATAAAATTTAAAACATATATACTGAAGCAATACCTGCTGGTGGAAAAATTCTTCCTCCACAGCCACTTCGGCTGCTTCTTCCTCCTCCTCTTCCTCCTCGGGTATGGTTGTTTTAAAGACTGTGCTTCTTTGAGCAACCTCCTAAAAACAAAAGTAGTTTGATTTCAAGTTAAAGCCACAATTAAAATTACAATGGTCACAGGGAGGGCAACCTTTTCCTTGCTTAAGTTTAAGAAACAGTATTCTTAAATCAGGGACATTTTTTAAAGTGGTTCACCAGTAGCTTTAGCTAGTGAACAGGAATTTTTGCATAATTAGTAGTGGTTCTTAGATCTTCAGTATTCCCTGCAGGGGAGCTACTGGTACCCAATTTGAAATGCCTGCTGAGAAGTTTCCACTGCTTTCTATCTGTTCTATTACCAAGAATTCTGTCAATGATTTGGCACTAAATTCTTAAAACTCAGTGTGAACGCATAGTACAGCTCTTGCTTGACTCCTAAAAAGAGAAGGTGCTAAATAAATGCTGAATAAAATGGAGCTGGAGCCCTGGGCAGTGTGGCTCAGTTGGCTGGAGCCTCATCCCATGAACCAAAAGATTGCCGATTAGATTCCTAGTCAGGGCACATGGCTGGGTTTCAGGCTCAACCCCCACTAGGGGGCGTGCAGGAGGCAGCTGATCACTGTTCTGCTCTTACATCGATGTTTCTCTCTGTCTCCCTCTCTCTCTAAAAAACCAATTCAAAAAAAAAGGAGAAGTTGGAGGCCAGCTGCTGTGACCTCAGACACCATGATAGCAACAGGACAACCTGATGAGTGAGCTGGAAGGATGAGCTCCTTTCATTCCTTCAGCAACTGGCTCCTCTTGAATGAAATGGAATCAAGACCAATGAGCACCACTGATAAAAATAACACACGAGTGAAGTCCAATGTATTCCACACATAAAACAGACCCCCGTCACCCACTGAAAGCCCAAGCACAGCCGGCTTCCGCTGAAGCACGAGGCTGGCCCGCCGAGCTGGCCGCAGGTGAGGGAGTGTCCCAGTGAGTTCAGCGGAGCATCTCATTCTACTCTGTACCGAGACTTAAGGTCCCTCGGGAGAGAGAACTCCTTCAGAGGAACAGGAAGATGCTAACAGGTCAGTGAAAGCTTATCTGAAATTTAACACAGACCAGTTAGTTTAAAACAGCAGAGGAAGAAAACCAAAAATGTCCTAGAAATGAGACTTCAGTTTCAAATATGTCCAAGGATGCAATCGGTGGATGAAGGAAGGTCGGACAGCAGTGCTTTGTGGGAATTCTGGTAACGGTTGCAGGGCCAGGGAAGATAACCCATTTTGAGTCTCTCAATTAGCTGGAAACTTCAGTTCTGTGAGACCAGTCTATGTCCACACACAGAGTCATTTCACAAGTATCTGTTTGCTTTATCCAAGCACTAATAAAAAAGCATGTGAATCTTTAGATCAACTACAATTCTCTAAACTAAGATATCGATTGGAAGATGGTGGCACTAACATGGAAAAGATTCTCAGAAAGCTTTCAAAGTACATAGCTTTCCTCAACTCATCTTAAAATAAGGAAAAATACTTCAAAATCCATTACAGATCCCTCACAGTCCAGTTCCAAGCAGCCTGAGCCAGTGTACATGTCCCTCACGGAAACACTGGCTCTTAAAGCTCATGATATAACGAGACCATTGGCCTCGAATGAGAAGCTTAGAAAACGGCAACTGGCCCAACTTCATTAGGTGTGAATTACTTCAACAGAACTACTTTTAATGTAAGCCTGCAGTTAAGCACTTTTCATTAGGCAACATTTAAAAACCAATTACTCTAATGCAAAAAGCCTGTATGGAAAACGAATGAGCTAAATACTATCTAAAAATCTAGACCTAGAGACATAGAAGTAGGGTACAGACTGACAAACCTTAGAAGAGGGGCTTGGGGGAGGGAAGAGATAAACCACAGAACTTATATGCATGTATGTGTAACCATGGACATAGACAACAATGCTGGGGCGGGGGAGGGAGGAAGGTGTCAATGGGGGGAAAAGGAGAAACATCTGTAACAAAATAAAATTAAAATAAAAATCTAGACAGAAAAATAATAGAACAAATTTAGAACCAAAAGCTGTTAGGCTTAGACCCAGGAAATTGTTATTGCCCAAGGTGCTAATAGATAAAAGTCTTTACCAAAACAGTTCCTCTCAACAAGACACCCAGCCCCAGGAGTGCCCTGACGGCACACACCCATGGTCTCTACGTCATGCTGTGGGCCTGCCCGGTAAGGCCTCGGGCATGCGAAGGCAAGCCACCCAATCAGCAGGGCCCGCGGCCAGTGCCAGCTGGGACGCGCTGATGTGCTCATCTCTTCACACCTCTGCTCCGCCAGGGCCTGTTGGCGGCCCGAAATCACCACGGTGGGAGTAGGTACACCACTGAAATCAGTAAATGCTACAACTCAGGGCACTTTTGTTAATGAAGGGGCTGGTTGTTAAACTCTGATATCTCTATATACATAAGTAACCATTTGCATATACAAGTTTCCGTTATGCCTATATTCTGCAAGGTACAGAGAGACTGCTTTATTTTTTATTTCCCTCATACAAAGATATCATTTTTAACCATCCAGCACCCCCCCTCATTTCCCAGTAAGAGCCCCAATTTCTCCTCTCTCCCGTGGAGATGATGCGTGTGTCCCAAGGAGCCCAGTGCGACCCAGACACGGGGAGGGAGGCTCAAGCTCTAACTGTCCTCTGGCCAGGAAGCTGGTTTAGAGGTGGGCACGGGACCCCAGCTGGCACAGAAGACAGAAGCCCAGGACGCGGGCCTCGCGGGAAGATGTCTTCCCCATACAAGCCTGAATGACGCGCTCTGGGGGGCCAGCAGCTGTCCTGAGCCCCGAGGGAGAGGCCCTGGGAAGCAGACAACAGACGGATCCTGGGCACACGGGATCCAGTCTACCAGCCCTTGCTTTGTGGTTTTGTGACCCCACCTAGCCCCATTATTTTAAAGCCAGGTTAACTGGGTTTTCTGACATTTTCAATGACTCAGTAAGAAGTAAATATACATAGAAAATTAAAGTGACTTGAGCCAATGATCTCCAACCTTACAGAAAAGTGGTCTTTATGGTGATAATTATAGATCGCTGTAAATATGATCTGGGACCTACTAATAAACATAGTCTTACAGAATTAAACAGATGCCCACAATTCTCATCTGGCCATCACAGAAGTCAATAACTAGGTGTGAGACTGCCCTTGCTTCTGCAGAAGTCATCTAAGAGAGCCGAGCAGGCAGGAGGAAATAGTCTGTTACAAGAACAGACCAGCCAACAGGAATCTGCCAGTCAGCGGTCTGAGTTCTGAAGGGAAGCCTGGGCCGCGGTGGGCTTCGCGGAAACGTCATCGATACCACCACCTCGAGACACACCCATGTCATGGTGCCTACTACGTGGGCTTTTAAAATACGCTCCTATCAGGAGTACTTCTAACTTGGAACACATTTTCACACAGCAAAAAACAAACACGCTAGGGTGGTACTCGATTCCACAGCTCACAGAAGCCTGTCTCCGCTGCCTTATAACGTGCTCCTCAACCTGAGCGAATCACCGCTCACTCAGTGTTTGAAACAGACGTGTCCTCTACCAATTTCCGTTTTCGGAAACTACCAGCGGGGGAGCTCCGGCCACCCCAGCACTGAGGCGGCAGCAGAGCCGGCAGGGAGGGCTCCAAGGGCCGGAGGCAGGAAGCAAGGGCCGGAGGCAGAGAAGACCCAGCACTTTGACGCCGGATTATCGCGGGCGTTGCAAACACTTCCTACCCTGAGAACCAGCAGCGAGGGATGGGCGGGAGAGGGGCAGGCCCAGGACTTCTTATGCAAACACCTCAGGCTGCATAACGAGTGCTGTTAATTACTTTATTTCTCTGAACTTAAGTGAAGGCCCATGTTCGATTTTTATGCAAATGCATCCAGTAAATTCTTGCTGCGAGCCTAGTGTGTGCAGGCGAGCCTAGTGTGTGCAGGCGCTGCCAGCCAGGAAAGCCAGGCCGGGTGCCCTTACTACTCCAGTGAGAGGCCCCGACCAGCTCTGCGGCCGAGCCCGCGCGGGGCCCTCGGAGAGAAGGACCCTCGGGGACACTGCTGTGACCGACACCACTCCTTCTGTCCGACACGCTCACCTCCTGCTCATGTGTGTGGCGGGGACCCAAGTGACTACCTGACAGGTGGGGACGGGAGGTTCTCTGACAAGAATTCTAGGACTGATACGTGAAAACATACACGTGAAGCAGCTCTTCACACCACAATCTCCAAATTCACAGCTTCGCAGGCACTCGAGAGCCGGTGGCGAGGTTAGTGGCACACACTTCCACTGGGGGCCACGTGCTGTTCCAAGCACCTCCCAAGGATGTTCTCGTGTGCATTACTCCCCTTTTATTAATGTTATCTCATTTATAGCGTCTCATCTCTGTTTTGAGGAAAACTAAGAGACGTGAAGGACGCTCCCGGAGGCACAGAGCCCCGTGCGGTCACCAGCGCTGTGACACGCTCCCGGAGAAAGCACACGTGCGGTGAACTGCCCGGTGGCACTGACGTCGCAGTGTCCTGACACAACGGCCATACCTCTCCCTGAGAATTCTTCAAGATGACCTTCACGTCTTCGCCAGTGCCCCAGGAGTTCTGGTTCTTCCAGATGAGGTCGGTGGGAGGACTGGCCGTGACGCCGGCATTTGCGGCCCAGATCTGGAAACACAGAAGGACAGCGGTCTGCTCAGAACCCAGCGACCACGTGCCGGTGCGGCAACATGACAGTGGGAGCCGCCACCTCGTCAGGCGCAGTCTAAGCCTCAGAACTGCACCCAGCTGCACACATGCTCTACTGACTCGCTGTGTCCAGGGGACCCACAGGGCTCATCGGGGCTCAGCTTCCTCATCTGATAAGTGACGATGATGACAGAGGGCTCGCTCGTTGCCTGTGTCCACACCCTCGCTCCTCTACATGTCAGCTAACCTTGAGCAAGTCGCCTCACTTTTGTCATCCATAAAGTGAGACAGAAATGAGACCTACAATAGTGAGATTTTCACTGAGAACAAGGGATGACCAGAGGGGCTGGCTGGCTCACTGAGTACGTGCTCTCATTGTTAGCATGCTATGAATTCTGTGAGCGATATGGGCCAGCCTTCACGTTAAGGGGGCCTCCTGACCCCTCCCGTGATATCTGTCCTCCAGGTGCCTACAGCAGGACTTGAGATGACTAACTGCTCTCAAACCTCTGGCAGCAGATGGCCTACAGAGGAAACTCATGGAAATTGGTATGTCTCCAACCAGGAACAGTGTCATAATATCACCAAAAAGAATACAGGAAATTGACAAGTCACCTGTTATTCAGTGGGTAAGATGACTACTATTGAACTAGGCAAAACAAAGAAAATAATTATACTTTCCTTCCCATCAGCATGGAAATTCTGCCGTATTTTTAATGTAATTATTGGCAGAAGAGTATGGGTAAAGTGGAGAAAACTCTAAAGTAGAAATGTGGGTTTGAATGCTGGATAAATCAGTACACTTCTATGAACCTCAGTGTCCTCACTGGTAGGGATACATCTACCAGTCCTCATCTTTCCAGAAGACCAGATGAAAACAGGGAAGTTCTCCACCCCGTACATTCACAAGGCACAGGGCCACCTGGTGGCAAAGACGACGAGCTAGTACAGGCAGGTGAACACTTAGAGGGGAGAAACCTATGAACTGGTCAGGCGAGCCCTTCCTCTTCAGATGCACACCTGGCACTTCCGGGTCCTCCCTCAGCATCTCAGACAGACAGGCCCAGGGAGCATGTACTAGAAGAAAACTGAAGAGAAGGGCCTGGGTCTGGGCAGACTTTCAGACTATGTGGAATGATGGTGTTTTCCTAATTGCGAGCAGTGCTGTCCACGAGTCCACATTGAATCACACAGTTGGTTTCGTGTTAATAAGAGTCATAAATACCAGCAATCTTACTGGGTAATTTAACCTAAAATTAATGTCCTGGAGCCGAACTGCTCGACATGGCAGCCAGATGTGGCTGCGAGCACTTGACGTGCGGCTGGTCCAAATCAGATGTGCTGAAGGACGTCGGGAACTTGGAAGACTTGGTTCAAAATAAAATAAAATATCTGACATAACTTTTTATATTCATCACATGTTGAAATGATAATATTCTGGATATAGTGGATTAAGTAAAATGTAGTGCTTAAGTTAATTTCACATCTTTCTGTTTTATAAAACAGAAAGAAAATTTAAAATTACATATAGTTGTTCTCTTATTTCTGTTCTAGAGTTTTAAACTCATCTTTGCTATTGCCTTGTACAATTTTATAGAATACTCACTTATCACTACCATGTTCCAAAGAGCCTCTTCTTACATTTAATGCTACCAACTAGAGAAAAAAGTACACTATAGTATTTTATATAATAACTGGCTTCTCCACTAGCCCTGTAGAATATATACCTATTTAGTCCCTACGGAACTGCATGAGTGGAAAACGCAGATGATTGGCATAATGGTTTCACATTACTTTAAAGAGATAGAGCACACTCAAATCTGAATCATCTGAATGAAAATATTCTACTACATTATGCAGCTTCCTTAAGACATATAATAAGACTGAGTAATTTTCTCTCACTACAGTAATTACTAGGGAGAAAAAAGGATAATGTAGTTAGGATATTTGTTCCCATTTTTATTCATTTTTATAAAATTGGCATCTGATATTTCCACAATGTGACATCAAACTCTATGAATACACTTTTTGAAAAGAAGTTCAAACTTCTTGAGCCTTTGACCTTAGACACTAAGTAAGGTTTATATCAATCAAAAACATGTTTAAGCCCTGGCTGGTTTGGCTCAGCGGTTAGAGCATCGGCCTGCGGTCCAGAGAGACCCGGGTTTGGTTCCTGCTAAGGGCATGTACCTCGGTTGCAGTTTGTCCCCAGACCTGGTTGGGTCGTGTGGGTGGCAACCACTTGATGTGTCCCTTTCACGTTGATATTTCTCTCTCTCTCTCTCTCTCTCTCCCTCCCACTCTATCTGAACAAAAAATGGAAAAATGTCCTTGGGTGGTGAGGATAAAAACAAAAAACATGTTTAAGCCTTGGCCAGTTTGGCTCAGCGGTTGAAGCGTTAGCCTGCGGACCGGAGAGACCCACAGAGGGCATGTGCGGATGGCAACCGGTCAATGTGTCTCACTCACATGGATGTTTCTCTCTCTCGTCCCTCCTCTCTTACTCCTGCTCTATCTGAAGATAAATGCAAACAAAATGTCCCCAGGTGAGGATTAAAAAAAAAAAAACATGTTTAATATTTTTTAAAAAGAACTGATAGCCCTGGCCGGTTTGGCTCAATGATTAGAGCATCAGCCTATAGACCAAAGAGTCTTGGGATTGATTCCTGGTCCAGGGCATGTACCTCAGTTGCAGGTTCCATCCCCAGCCTGTCAGGGTCGTGCAGGAGGCAACCAACCAACTAATGTGTCTCTCTCACATCGATGTTTCTCCCTCTCTCTCTCTGACTCTATCTAAAAGATTAATGAAAAAGTGTCCTCGATGAGGATGGAAAAAAAAAAAAACCCAGAGGCGGACTCTAGTATTAACTTCCTAACTGTTCTTTATGCCAAGCAGTATCTTCTGAATTACCTTGGGCTACAAGTATCAGTCAAGAGACAGCTGTTTTTTATCTACTAGTATAGACAAAATAAAAAGAATTCAATGGTCAATTCTTTCACTTTTAATCGATAATTGCCACTCTCAATAACACAGATCTTTTAAAATTTAATAGTATGTGTGATTCCCTAATAATGTCAAAGACATTTTAATGGCTATTTCTAAAATGCTTCATTTTTTTAAGTCAAAATTTTCTTGAATTGCTTTACCTGTTAGTTAAGACACTGAAATTAAATGATTACTAAATTCACTTACTGTAACAGTCTGACCTGCCTTCAGCACATATCTTGAGGTATATTTGTAACTGACTGATGTGTCTCCAATTTTTCTGATCATCTCCCAGCCTCCCATTGGTTGATCCTATTCACAAAACAAAATAAAACAAGGTCACTTTAAATATACAGAGTTGTGGCATAATCGAATAAATGAATCTATATAGGCACTTAATCTAGCTTTATGGCTGATTTCCATGATTTGTATTTTCCTATTATAAAAAAAAACGTCACCCTGGCATGTGGTTCAGATGGTTGGAGCATCATCTCCTACACCAAAAGGTGGCAGGTTCAGTTCCTGGTCAGGGCACAAACCCAGGTTTCAGGTTAGATCCCCAGTTGGGGCACATTCAAGAGGCAACCGATGTTTCTCTCTCACACTAATGTTCCTCTCTCTCTCTCTCTCTTTCCCTACCCCCCCTTCCACTCTCTAAAACAAAAAAGAAAGAGAAAATATGGCTTTGTCTTTCAGCAAAATCATAACTTCGACAATGCTGCAGTTCTAATCACTAACGTACTTAATTTTAAAGAGGACAAAACTGGAAGAAAGGGGGTGTGAGCCAGATCAGGTGAGCCTTTTAAATTTACAACACATCTGCCTTAATCATAATTAGAAACATCTAATACTCGGTTAATTTAAGCTTTTAAAATAGCTTAGAAACAGAAGGAAGAAAGTCCCTTTTCTTCTGCATCTTTACCACTTCTGCCCACTTAACTCTCCTACCTTGAAGCATAAGTGTCAGTGGTGCAACGAGCCCGTCCCAAGCGCTAGCTACCAGCACGAGGCCCCAAGCGGCCCAGACCTGCCTGACACCTGAGGAAAGGTACAGGGTGTTAAAGCGACTAGCTGCACCGACTTACAGCCACCTCCGCTCACAGACAAGAATAGCCAGGCTGACACCCGGCCTCAGAACAGCTCCAAATGAGGCTGCTACACCTTTTAAAACGTAGCCAAACTACATAAACGATGGAGCAGCAGAGGCTGTTCGTTAGCATTTAGAGACTAGTCTCTAGTATCGCGACTGCTACTGCTCCTCTGCCCACGCAAACAACTTCTTCATACACATGCAAGATCGTCTGAATAGCGCCGGAGAGAAGGAGCGATTGTCACAAACTCCATTTGCAAACCCTGAACCTATAATTCAAAAAGCGGGAGTCATCCCCTTGCACCCCAGACCTACCTTCCTCCAGCATCCCACACCCCTCACAGCCCCCAGCTCCATGACGCCTGGTCAGGGCGGACTCACTCCTCAAAACCCCAGCTGAAAACTTTAGAATTCCCTATGGCTATTTTATGTTTACTTTTAAACAAATAATTTCAAGACAGGGCTTCATACTGTTCTTGATATAAATGAGATCACTGGCACTCACTCCCTCACTCACTCGCTCGGGCAGAAAAGCACCGTCTGCACACACCTGAGTCTGGCTCCTCGTCCCTCCCTTCCGTGAAGTGACGGCTGCAGAATTCCCACCATCTACACCCACACTCCAGACGTTTCAGAAGCCTCACTAAGGCAGGGAGTAACAAGAATTCATCCTGAGGAAGGCCACTGTGACAAAGTGAACAGGAGTGGAAAAAAGTCCTGGCTCTTTCGTAAAGAAGGGCTAATGAGGAAAAGGTCGGATCCACGAAGAGCACCAACTCCTCTTCCCCTCCTATTTGAACTTATACTTTCTTATTGAATTTACGTGAAGTCCACTGAATCCAGTACAGGCTGCAGAGTTACTACAAGTGCAAGACAGCCTACCAATCAGCAAAGCCTTGCTGGGGGGAAAACAAGTCTATTTCTTACTTGCTCGGAAGTGTTCTTCAAGCGAATGAATTTCCCATCCACATCTATCTCTTCAATACAGACGTTCCCGGTGGCGGAGGCGGAGTGAGAGATGCTAACGCTGCTGCTCGCCTCTGACTCTTCCACGTCCACTCGCTTCCGTTTCCCTCTGGTCGTGCGCACGCTGCGACTGGAGGATGCTCGCGAGACGGTCACGCGGGAGGAAGGGCTTGGAGAGAGCTTCAGTCTACACAGGAAAGAGGGAACGTTCCAGCGATGAAACACGCATGCCCTTCCTACCTTAAACACTTGGGCATTAAGTGCAGCCTGCGGACCGAAGGGTCCTGGGTTCGGTTCCCAGTCAAGGGCACATACCTGAATTACAGGTTCCATCCCAGGCCCAGACAGGGTCATGCAGGAGGCAGCCAATCAATGTGTCTCTCACATCAATGTTTCTCTCTCCCTCCCTCCCTCCCTCCTACTCTGTCTAAAAAATCAATGGAAAAGTATCCTGGGGTGAGGATTGGCCAAAGCAGGGGAGGGGGCATTAATATCTTACACGTGCATTTCTTAGACAAAGCTATTATGAATCTTCACTAAGATAAACTTCTTTTTTGTGCTAGGATCCCCACCATCAGTTTTCTTTAAAAAGAAAAAAAAAAGTAATCTGAATGTTTTTCCCAGGAATAGACTTTAACCATCATGCATAAGGTTTGCAAAACGGGAGGAAATCATCCCATCTACCGCCACCCTACCACAAACACTGTTATATTTAGTATACTTCTAAAAATCTTGTCATGCCTGCATTTTCTTCCTTACAAAATTTCAATCACAATGTGCGTAATATTGAAATTGAACGGCTTTTTACTCTAAATCATATGTTTCCTTTGGAACTGTTTTCTGAGAATAGGTGCTACAAGGATATTTTACAACTTATCTCAAAGGAAAGACTCCATCCATCCTCACTCAGTTCAGCATTTATAATAATAACAGTAGTAATAATAAAAGACTTGAGCAACAGTTTTCGTTGCTAAGGTAGAAATACAATCGATTCCTACCTACACCTCAATACCCGTATTAGAAGAAACAACAGAGAAAATATTTAAAGCGGTCATGATTGTTTTAAGATATAACCCAATCCTCTTTACTTTTCTTTAAATAAAAAGCACGGGGCAGAAAGCAGACTCTGAGGTAAGGACGCCTACGTCGCTCACCTCTCCTCCTCGCCTTCCAGGAGCTTCCTGTACGCGCTGATTTCCATGTCCAGGGCTAACTTGACATCGAGAAGTTGTTCGTAATCGCTCAGCTGTTGCTGCATCTGGTCCCTTATTTCAGCCATCTCTCTCTCTTTGTCAGTCAGCATGCGCCGAGAGTTGTCTCTTTCTTTAGCAAGCAAGTCCTCCAACTCTTGAATCCTCTCCAAACATGCTCTGGACTTCAGATTCAAAGAAACGATACATTTACTTTCTAGGAACGTTCCCACATTAGCACAAGGCAGCTATTTTAAACCATGAACCACTTCCTAGACTAGAAAGCAAATAGAACCCTAAGGAATGCCTAATTTAGAACTCGAAAGATTCTGATTTTAAAAAATTATAAAACAAAATTCCTCCAATATAAAATACAGCCCGCAGGAAAGTTTTGGCTTATAAAATACTTTAAAATAAGATACATCCATCAAACGTGTCATAAATGTACATATAATTTTTCCATATTTGGCCAAATAATACAAAATTTTAAACTCTGGTTTTAATAAAAGTCTGGCTCTCCTATATGCCTTTTGTAGCTCAGATGCAAAGTAAAGAACTAAAAAGATAAGAAACTCATCGACAAAAGAAGAAAGGGGTGGGTGTGGCCTGGAGAAGGCTGGAATATGCAGGAGCAAAGAAGGGGACTATGGCTGGGCCCTTAGGGACGGTGTCTCTTTAGGGCTGCTGTGCTCTCCCCGCTCAGTCAGCTCAGAGACTGCACGGTACAGTGTGGTCTGTAAAATATCACTGTAAACATAAAGACCTCACATTTGATATTTTAAAAATGAGAAATCACACATCCTATACCTAAAGTTCATCTAAGAAACATTGCGGCTCACTGGATAATTATTCCTCTATATTTCTCCAAGACAGAGTTCATCTCAGTAGCCTCAGAAAGAGACAGAGGTAATCAACTCAAAAAGATGGACGGATGGCTGAGGCCCTGGAAACCACAGATAGCTGCATCCGAGAAGAAGAAAAGGCACCTACTGCACACGTGAAGGCTGAAGGCGAGATGAGGACCCCACACCGTGCAGACATGCTGCACTCTGCAAGGTCGGCTTGTTTCTCACAGGGGTGCGGGGCATCAATTTTGACACTATTTTACATGTATACCGGGAGTGAACAAAAAAATAAACGTGATAGTGGAAACCAGGTTTCTCACTCTCAGCGAGAAAAATTACAGGTAAGCGAGAAAGGAACCCTGAGGTACATGGTGTGAGTCAGAGACATCAGTGTGAACTTGTGTTTGACTTAATGTAAATAACGTAGACAAATACGTGTGCAAACACAGGTTAGCATACACACATGTATTACCTAGTTCTATCCTCAAGAGGGCTGAGAAGCAATACCCCACCCCCTCCCCAGTACCAACGAGCCCACTCAGAGCCCAGATCTCAATTTCTATGTATCATTCTCCAGCAACAAGAACCAGGGCTCCTGGGAGAAATGGCTGACTCTAGCGTGGGGGCAGGGAAAATACTAAATGAGGCCGGAGCACCTGAGAGGACCAGAAAGTAAAGAAGTCCTCCAAAGTAGGGGGCGCGGTAGCCCCCTGAAGAACTCCTACTGGCCAAAGTGGGAACATCTGAGCAATACAATAATGTGGTGGATTATAACCCAAAGTACCAAATAAGTACCATGAGCCCATACTGATGTGAAAAAACAAATGAATAAATAAATGTATAAAAAGAAGAAATACACCTTTACTTAAGCACTCCAATTAATAAATGTGGACAGTCTGCTTTAGGATAGGGATTGAGCCCGCAACCTGGGCATGTGCCCTGACTAGAAATCGAACCTGTGACCTCTCGGAACATGGGACAATGCTCAACCAACTAAGCCCCACCAGCCAGGGCTAAATTATATTTTAAATAGCTGCACTGCATCTGTTGTGTAGTGAAATACACAGAACACAACATAAGAAACAGACCTTGATTTTCTCCTCCCCAATTCTGCGATTAGCTACTTATGAGACCCCTGGCATGCACTAAACCAGGACCCACTTTTGGAAAATGAAGAGGTCTAACCACATCACTGTAAGATCCCACCTCTCATCTAAAATTGTATGACTGACCTCTAATGACCTGGGTTTTTATTTTATAGTATGTAACAATTTATTGTACTAGTGTATTATGCTCTAGTAGCAATAGCAGTTTCCAGAGTCTGGGTGTTAGAAAAGCAAAATCAGATGTGCTTTCAAAGTGCCGCTGGAGACCCTGCACACAGACTGACCAGCCAATTGATTCGGCCAAAGTAAAAAGTCTAGATAGAAATGATAAAGATGTGTAAGAGATATATGAAATCCGTCATTCCAAAACATAACACTGCTACCATCTAGTATTTAAAAATATTTACCAAAGTTAGAATTTTAAAGGCTATGTCAGCTTTAAATAAAATTTAAGAAGTGCTTCAGTAAGATGAGTCACATAACCGAGAGGAAACTCTGTGGCCTCGGAGGCACATGATGAAATCGATGACTCAACAACACTGCTACGAAGATACACCATAGGACAAAATATGAAGAAAGATGGCTGTTTTCTCTTTAATGATCTTTCTAAGGCCAAGATTCATCGACTATTAGAGACACCCCTCAAGATATATTACGTATCATAAAATCTGATCCCTGCAACGAACGGAGGAGAGGATCCCTTCTCCCCGCAACAGAGAAATGTAGGTGCTCCCCTCCTATTTCCTAAGGACTTAGCTCCCAAAACCCCGAACATTGTTTAAAATCTACTAAACTGAAGTTAACAAAAACCTGTGAGGCTGGAAACACAACTAACGGGCACACGGGAGCAGTGGGGAGACGTGGCTCCCAAGGTTCGTGACCCACCACTATCTAACTGAGGGTCTGTCCACTCCTCTGTCAAACACCCATGCCGGGCACACTCGAGTGGATTAAACAGCAGCCAAAAATATGAAAAGAGAGGGAAATGTAAAATTGAAAGAGAGGGGATAACTGGAATATAATTTATTAAATGGAGACACAAGTAGCAAATGTCAACTCAGAACAGAGGCCTATTTTTTTTTTTTTTCCTCACCCGAGGATATTTTTTTTTTCCATTTTTTGTACAGATAGAGTAGGAGGGAGAGAAAGGAAGGGAGAGAGAGAGAGAAACATCGGCGTGAAGGGACATATCAAGTGGCTGCCACCCGCACGACCAACCAGGGCCGGGGACAAACTGCAACCGAAGTACGTGCCCTTAGCGGGAACCGAACCCGGGTCTCTCCGGACCGCAGGCCGACACTCTAACCGCTGAGCCAAACTGGCCAGGGCGAGAGGCCTATTTTTGAAAGGTACCTGTTAAGATACTGTAATGGAAAACATGTTTTCTGTTAAATTCCTAAACAAAAATTTGAAAGGTGAATTCCTCACTCTGGAAGCGAGTGGGTGAGTCAAGTGCAGAGCCGGGAGCTAGGAGAGACCCACTGACTGGCTGCAGTCCTGGGCGAGTCAGCAACTCACCGGGTCTGGGGTTGGGCTGGGAGAACGCAAGGTCCTTCCAGCATCACTGTTACATGAAAACTTCAAAATACTGTCAGTGGGCCTAAAATAACGTGTACGTTTCTGCTATGAGTAGTAAAGTATACATATAAGCACTGTAAAAGCTTCAGTTTTAGTTTTTTTTTTTACATTACCTTATTTTATGACAGTCACTGTTTTGTTTTCTAAATTTCTGCAATAAGTGTTTTCAGTTTTATAAATCAGAAAGAGATTTTACTAAAATTAATAAAAAGAAAAGTTTAATCAAGAATAAGATAAAGTTTAGTCTTACATGGAAAGTTTAAACAATAAATGTCCTCCCTTAGGGAAAACAGAAGCTGAGGTTACTTTCCAAGTAAGTAAAGTGAGCAGTAGATTGTTAAAGCATCTAAGTACTACATGGTTGTACATGTATTCTGTGTCCACAACATCGCCCCTAGACGAACAGATTCCCAGCAGTGTCCACGCCGGCTTCAGCTGCACTAGAGTACAACTAGACCCCCCCTCCACACAGCCAGACAGGCCCCCCCTCCACTCAGCCAGACAGGCCCCCCTCCACACAGCCAGACAGGGCCCCCCCTCCACACAGCCACAGACAGGCCCCCCCCTCCACACAGCCACAGACAGGCCCCCCCCACTCCACACAGCCACAGACAGGCACCCCCCTCCACACAGCCAGACAGCCCACCCCCCCACACAGCCACAGACAGGCCCCCCTCCACACAGCCACAGACAGGCCCCCACTCCACACAACGGCCAACACAGTCACTTGCCACTAGGTGCACCAATGAATGAATGTCACTAAATTCTTCACATGCAAACTTATGCTATTTCCCAAGATCCTAGTGAAGTAGTTCATGAACTGAGAACTTTTCTAGAAACACAGAGCATTAGCGCCCAGATAACGTCTGCATGTTTTCTTCACTGAAGTCCACGTGTGATGACAAGGGAGTGCGTGGCAGACACCGCCTGCGATGAATGAGGCTGGGGGGCGGGGGCGCCAGGAAACCTGGTCCTGGGGTAGGACCAGGGAATAAACCAGCAGCTGGCTTCCTCACAGGCAGCTCCCTCAGCTCTGGGTAATCTTTAATTCAGGGCCAACAGTCTCCTGCTTGGAGGATGTGCAGCAATGCAAAATGAAAAATTCTGGGGAGCACTGTGCAACCAGAGTGCAGAAAAACTCCGCCCGCTCAGAAAAACGGCATCAGGCAGAGCGAAGCCAGGCAGACTACCGTGGTGGAAGTGGCTTCCAAGTTCAACTTTTATTCTTCTTAGGGGAAGAGGCTCACTTACTTCTTTCTGCAGATTAGAAAGCTGGGATGAAAGGCTCTCGATTCTCATGCGACTTTCCATCAGCTCTTCCCTGGCACTGTTGACAGTGGAAGTGTTCATCTCTGACGACAGCCTGGCATTTTCGAGCTAGAAGAAGAGCAAACCGTAGTCAGTCCTATCTACTAAGAGAACAAACAGATGAGGAAGCACGATTCGTCGCCAGGCATTTCATTTCAAACCCAAGCCCTGCTGGTAACCGGCTGATGAAACAGGAAAGGCATCATGAAGTCGGCTGACACGGGAAAGATGACCCGAGTGTTTCAATGCCTGAGCTCTAACAGTGCTCGCACAGCTGGGTCTTCCCCAGAGCTGTTACTTCAGTATGTCCTCCACACACCTCTAGTGTCTCAGGTAATGCTGCTGATAAGGAGACTGGGCAGGAGCAATTGGACCATGGTGATGTCTGCAGGACAACAAACATCACATATTCCTAACCCACCAAATAATACAGAATATAAAGAAAATAGGCAGAAAGCACTAATTGAGAAAGTACTTGAAACTAGACAGAAACACTTCCTTTCTGAAGCTAAAACCTCAGGCAGAGTCACTATCCCAGGCCCCTTCAGGCCTGTTCACAGTCGCTCTGCATGTGCTCGGGCACACGTCTGGGACGCCGTCTCCCTGGCTCCCTTGGCGGCCAGTCTATGCGACCGACCCATCCTCCCCCCGGCCCCTCACTGCCGAGCACTGAGCAGGTGCTGGACAACCGAGTGTGGGGTGCAAATGACCTCTCCCTTCCACCAAACAATCACTGCTCCCTAAACCGGATTAAAAACATGAATAGTTTAAGGCCATGCAATAGACATTATTTTCAACACCTCTATGACCCTAATCTTCTAAATCTTCCACTAATAATTTTTTTCATCAAATCATGTGATATCTAACACATTGGGGTAAAATCATTTACTAGGAAAGCTTGTACTCGTTAGTGATTTTATGGATTTTTTGCACGGTCTGCTAATACGAGTAGGCAGTGTCCATATTTTTTAAGTGAATACCGGCAGAGGAAGAAATATCAGACTTCCCACTTGGCCTTGTTCCAAAAAGCCCCAAGTGCGGCGGTCACAGCCTATGGTCAACGATGACCTGAGGTCAGAACTAGGCGCAGCCCACATTGATCGACAAGTGCGCGGATGGGCAGGACGGCATGATCAGCTCTTGTTATCGGAAGAAAACCATTTCAGATGGCTTGGGTTGTACTGCTATGACATGACATGAATGAGCAACGGAACAAAAAGATAAACCCTCCTCTCAGATAAAACTAGGATAACCCTCCCTTCTTTGAGTAATTTCTAGTAACATTTACTTATAGACAACTGCTGTTATTTAAAAATCCGTTTTCTGTATTCATGGAGACCAGGGAAAGTCAGTTAAGAAAATGAGAACAGCCCTGGCCGGTTTGGCTCAGCAGTAGAGCGTCGGCCTGCGGTCCAGAGAGACCCGGGTTCGGTTCCCGCTAAGGCCATGTACCTCGGTTGCAGTTTGTCCCCGGCCCTGGTTGGGTCGTGCGGGTGGCAGCCACTCGATGTGTCCCTTTCATGTCGATGTTTCTCTCTCTCTCTCCCTCCCACTCTATCTATCTGAACAAAAACAAATGGAAAAATGTCCTCGGGTGAGGATTAAAAAAACAAGAAAGCGAGAACAAAGCGGACATCGGTCGGGGGTGCCCGTGAGGCCGCGGCTCCGGGGGCGCACCTTGGCGTGGTAGGTCTGCTCCAGCTCCTCCTTGTACAGCTTCACCTGGGCGTCGTGCTGCTCTCTCATCTCGTGAAGGGCCTGGGCCAGCTTGTACTCGTACTCGATCTGACGCCCAGAATCCACCTCCACCAAGCGCGTCTCATGCTTCCTTCTGGTCTCATTAATCTCCTGGGGGGGGGGGGGTACAAAACCAAGTTACTTGCCATGGCTGCACTCGTACAGTCTGAGACATCAGAGCCGACTGAAGTTTCACATACCAACCTCCTCACGCCCGTCCTGGAGGGGCAAGTGAATCTACTTTTTTGCCTTCGTTTTCAAATGAGAAGATTTTTGAGATGGAACTAATGACAGAAATGGTAGCATGTCAGGGCCTGGGAATTTTATGTGTCTTTTCAGCGGCACGGCTATTTATTTCTCTGAAGGCAATGAATGGCCTGGAGGACTTCCGGAAGTACCATGCAATCATGCACAATTACATACCCTGCCTAATAACTGCTTTCCTAAGCTGTCACACCGATGACCCTAAGGACGCCTCTGAAAAAAGTCCACATGAAAAGCTAAACTTGTCAGGACAACTTCAACTAGAAGATTTGTGTACAATAAAACTCTTTTCTTAGACATACTAAGATGCCACAGTAGGCAGAGCAAAGCTAATTTACATGACTTACCATACTGATACAGAATCTTACTAACAATTATTACTTCACTATCTTAAGTACATGACAATTTACTATTAAAAATAGAAATGTAGGTGTACTACTTTGCTCTGTTTTAAGGAACTATGCAATACTAGAATGGCTAGGAACACAAACCCAAAAATAAAACTTCATTCCAGCTTCCAGGTCTGAAAATATGTCATTAATGACAATAATTAAAGAGGCCACAAGAGGGGGATATAACCCACTGAAGTTCTTGTTTCTGTATCATCTTACTGCAAGTGTTTTTCTATACCTTTCCTCATCTTTCTTTTAACAGTTCTTTGCACCCTTGCAGAGGAAAATGCACTGGACAGAATCAGAAAACCAGGTTCAAATTCCAGTTCTGCTATTACCCTTCCAGGGCTCACATCTATTTAATGAAGTGAAACACATGCAAATGAAAGTTTTAGTTCAGCAAAGTTGAGCATATACAAATTTTACCCTTCGTCTACGTCCCTTCTTCTTCCTCCTGGTTTTCTCCTTCCTCTCTTGCCCCTTTAACTGTTCCTAATAAGGAACTTAGGTATATTTATTGAATAGAATCATATCTTCCATGTAAAAGAATTAAAGGAATATTTTAAGTTCATTCTCAAATAAGGCAAAAACTACAAAGATGCTACCCAACCGTGTAAAGATCCAGGAGTCCACACAGCATGAGTCCACACAGTGTTAAATCATAAACAATTTGAACAAAACAAAAATGTTGTCAACTTAATATAAAAATGTCTCCATTTATAAAGCAAAACTATAGTTAACAGTTATATAGTAGCATTCACTATAATTTAGAAGAAGCTTTCACACACAAAATTCCATTCTGACCCTCACCATTCCTTGAAGAAAAAAGAGCAGGCACTGGTATTTCATTTTTAAATAAAAAACCAACTCAGGAGTTGTCCAAAGTCTGACTGCTTGAGAATGCACTTTGCCTCAACAATACCTACTTTGTTTTAATACTATATCATCACAAAAATGGTCATATTTCTAATATTTTTCTCCAAATAAAAAAATTTAACTTATACAATAAATTCCTGTTTTCAAATCATTGTTAGTCATTGTTTGCAAAATTATATTACTTCTAAAAACATTTAAGTATATAACTGAATGTTCACCTGGGTTAATTCCAACCCTCTTCAATTTTGAAGAAATATACATTCCCCTTTCTCCAATTTTATCACTTCTTTTTTGGCAACACTTGCTGCCTTCAACCCCCACGTTCTGACCACACAGGATAAGCCCAGCTGGTGTGGCTCGGTGGTTGAGTATTGACCCATGCACCATACACCAGGAGGTTGCTGGTTCAATTCCTGGTCAAAACATATGCCCAGGTTGCGGGCTCCATCCCCAGTAGAGGGCGTGCAGGAGGCAGCTGATTGATGTTTCTCTCTCACACCAATGTTTCTACCTCTTTCTCCCTCTCCCTTCCTCTCTGAAAACCAATTAAAACATATTTTTCTAAAAGACACACATATAACTCTAAATGCTATGGGTAGCCAGCCTTCAAGAAGGCCCCAGTGGTTGCTGCCTCCTGGTCTTCACAGCCTTGTGTCATGGTCAGTGTGTGTGATGGAGAGGTGTATCACTTCTGGGATCAGCTTACAGAAGATAATGAGGCCTCCGTCTTGCTGTTACTCTCTCCCTCATCACCCACTCCTGGGAGAAGACAACCGTGAGCAGTGTTCTGGAGAAGGCCACGCTGAACTGAGCTCCTGCCAAGAGCCTGTGCACGAGCCTGGAAGCAGTTCCTCCAACCCAGGTGCAAAGCCTGACTGTGACCTCATGAGAGACCCTGAAACACAGCCATCCAGTTAAGCAGCTCTCGGAATCCTGTCCTTCAGAAACTGAGATGATAAAGGTCTGTGGCTTTAAGCTGCTAAGTTTTGGAGTAATTTGTTAGGCAGAAATGCGCAACTAATACAAATGCTTAAACAGGTCAACAGGAATTAACTGCTGTGACTAAGCCATTATAAATCAGATGAAGTAAAATCATACCTGAATTCTTATGTGCAGCCTTTAAGCAGCAGTACCTTGAAATTTTTAACTACAAAATTTCTCCCATGTTTTACACACACAGTTATAACAAAGCCTTTTGGGATCCCTCCATTCCTTGAAAAGGTACAAATATATATAGTTACCTCCTCGTACATGCTTTTACGAAACTCCAAGTCCTCAGTAAGGCTCTGACAGCGGTTCTCCAAATCCACTTTCAGTAAAGTTTCATCAGCTAACTGCTTTTTGGCAGCAGATAAGGAGGCTTCCAGCTAACACAAGGAAAGGGAATTGAGGCACATTACACAGCGATCATTTAGGGATGAATTTAACTGGTGCCTATGGACTGACCCCACTCAAGTACTGCAACTTCTATAACTTTACAAATGCGTGCGCGTCCCTCAGCACAGCCTTGGCCCCTACCCGTGCGTTCACGCTGGCCCCGCTCAGAGCGCCACCCACGCCAAAACACCTCTCAAATTTGCGACCTGGACACAGGAATCAACAGAGCCTCTGGCTTCCATCTCAACACTCAAGCCAAAGATTTTAGCTGCCTCTTTCGAGTTTTCCTGTGTGCAGAGCACTGTTATACCACCTCTTTTCCCACCTCACATTTTGTTATAAGAATGAAATGGGCTTTGAGAGCAAGAAATTAAATGAGCGTAAGCACAACAGAGGCAGAGAGCATAATCAAGACACAACAACTGAAGAGTAGGGGTGCTTTGCCGGGGAGCTACCTCGAGACTATCAGATAAACCATAAAAGAATCAAATTGATAAATGTGTTCAACTTCAAAACCAACCGGTTAAGACACAACTGCCCTGCCAACTGCGGCTCAGGAGCAGCGGTCAGCTCACCTGGGCAATCTGATCCCTCAGGTCCTCCAGTTCGCCCTCCAGGCTTTTCTTGTCGCCGAGCGCAGTGGCCAGAGCTGCGTCTTTAGAATTCAATGCTGCTTCGTACTCGCGAAGCTTGATCTGGGCTCCGTTAAGATCGGATTCTTTCTTAGCATAACTGCAAGACATTTGAAGAAGCACGAGACATCAAATTAGCCCGCCGACTCAGGGCCTTCGCCCTCCCTGCTCAGGGGAAAGGAAGAGACGGTCTATCTGAAAGCTGCCGGAACCACGAAAGCCAGAGGAGCAGCTCAGGAGCATTCTCTCTGGAGTTCAGGGTGGATGAGAGCGTTCTTCTCCTTCAGTGATTTCCCTTCCATGACTACCAAGGACTCCAGGTCATGGAAGTCCATGGGACCGGTGTACCAGAACCCTGGCTGTCTCTGAGTGAGAGCACATGTCCTCCATGTTCTATAAAGAGGAATTGCATGCTTCAGTCAGAAGACATTTTTTTACATATATTTCTTAATCTATTAGTCAAATCATAATTCAGTTCTTCTTGTATGAAGACACAGTGGGGAGGGTCAAAATAAAACAGAAGCAGCATTTCCTCCACCTTCCCATTGGCTACAGCACCCACCGTGTGTCACCACGTCAGACACTCAGCGGGCCCGCACGGGCTTGTTCAGAGCCGGCTCCCCGGGTCCAGGTGAAGTCCAGCAGGCTGGGTTCTACCCCTACAGTCTGACCACTAAGTTCCCCAACTGTCCCTTAGCAGCTTTTCATTGTTAAAATACTATGTGGGTTCTAGTTAATGATATGCTGGTAAGTATTTCCTAACCAACTCTCTGGGATACGGCGTGGACATGTATGAGACATATATGCAGGCACCCACGTTTATTACAATTGATTCTCAGACGTTTTTTAAGAAGAGTATTTATTATTTTTAATACAATGAATATTATAATCCAAGACGAACAAGAGACATAAATCAAAATATAAAATGAGAGTAAACAAATAAAAACAAAAAGTTTTAAGAAGCAATTTTGTAGCTTGATGATATCACATAGAAATTCCCTTAACAGACTTCCAGTCAAGATGGCGGCGTAGGTAAACGCGGTATCGCGTCCTCCCACAACCACATCAAAGTTACAACTAAACTACAGAACAACCATCATTCAAAACCGCCTGAAATTCCCTTAACATGAGAACTAACAGAACTGACCCCAAGCTTCCAGCACTTTCCATTCCTTACATACCAGGTGATTTTTAAGACTTCCATGAGTATAAAGTAAGGCCACTCTGATATTCTAAAGAAAAAGTAATTATTTCTACCCAAAAATGAGTTCCAAATTGACATTTATTTTTCTTTTAAATATCACTTTTTATTAACTGAAGTTCTAAAATTAAGGTTCCTTCGGATATATTTTGTCAAATAATTACATCTTAAAGAACAGTATTCTTTTTTCATCCAAGTAACTCTATTATCATTAATTAATGACACCAGAAAAGCCTTAATATCAAAACTCTCAATATCTGTTCTTAATTAAAACTGCAATTGTAGCCCTGGCCAGTTTGGCTCAGCGGTTAGAGCGTCGGCCTGCGGTCCGGAGAGACCCGGGTTCGGTTCCCGCTAAGGGCACGTACTTCGGTTGCAGTTTGTCCCCGGCCCTGGTTGGTCGTGCGGGTGGCAGCCACTCGATGTGTCCCTTCACGTCGATGTTTCTCTCTCTCCCTTCCTCTCTCTCCCTCCCACTCTATCTGTACAAAAAAAAAAAAATGGAAAAATACCCTCGGGTGAGGATTAAAAAAAAAACAAAAAAAACTGCAATTGTAGAAGAGTATTTCTACCACTGATGTTTGAGAGTGGGCTAAGAGAGAAAATGTTAATAGAAATTTTTAAAAATCTATAATAATAAAATAAAATGAATAAATCTGTTGAAAAAAATAAGCAAATATAACTTACAAAGATTTAATAGTATTTAGTTCTTACTCGTTTGGGTATCATCAAACAACTAGATACATAAAATCCCAGTAGTCATATCACATATTTCTTAAATCCTGTATTTTCAAAAACCACAAGATGGCAGCCTTTCACTGAAGACTTATTTCGAGGGGATGGAGAAAACAACTGTTTAGGGTACTGAATTACATACACACACACACACACACACACACACACAATCACACCAACTTCACAGGCTACTGTATGTTCTGCGTGTTTGATTTCATTGATATAATGGATATAATTTCAAAATGCTAAACAACAAGTAAAAGATACTGCACAACATCTTGTGGAGTACAGAAAATGCGAGAGCCAAACATTAAGGCAGGGCACATAAATGACTAGAATATGGTGATTTCTTCAACAGAAATAATGACCAGATAAGACAAGGACAGGTGGACAAAAGGGGATGAGTAGGCTATGCCATTAATTTGTGATGCATTGAGCCACCCAATGGTACCAGTTGAAATTTGATATCAAGTTCTTAGTTACTTATACTATCTATTGCTTTGTAAAAATATACATTGTTCCCTTACAAATTCTTTTGTGAAGCTGTAACTCTGATATTACTGAAAAAATTAGGAAGATACAAATCAGAATTAGAAATGTGCTTATATGCCCTGGCCAGTTTGGCTCAGCGGTTAGAGCGTCGGCCTGCGGTCAGGAGAGACCCAGGTTCGGTTCCCGCTAAGGGCACGTACTTCGGTTGCAGTTTGTCCCCGGCCCTGGTTGGTCGTGCGGGTGGCAGCTACTCGATGTGTCCCTTCACGTCGATGTTTCTCTCTCTCTCTCCTTCCTCTCTCTTCCTCCCACTCTATCTGTACAAAAAGTGGAAAAATATCCTCGGGTGAGGATAAAAAAAAAAAAAAAAAAGAAATGTGCTTTTAATTGCAAAGAAAGCCAATCTTACATGCTCTGGCGCAGGGGGACGAGGAGAAGAGTTGGACACTATGGCTGTATCTTGCATGTACTTATGCTACACTCACCGTACAAATCTGTACTTGAGAATGCAATCTGGGGGAGATATGTGTGCTTATGGAAAAAATCCACCCAAGATATAATTTTGATATAATACACTTAATTCTATAGCCTTTTTAAAAGCTTCACATTCAAAATAAACTAGATTTCACCATCAGACATAGCAGAAACCATTCTACATAAAATTATTTCTTATCATATTCACAAACAAGGATTTTTAAAAAATCGATTTTAGAAAGAGGAAAAGATGGGGCGAGAGAGAAACATCAATGGGACTGGTTGCCTTCCATATGCACCCTAACTGGGGATAGAACCTGCAACCTGGGTATGTGCCCTGACCAGAAATGGAAACCGCCACCTTTCATTGCAAGGGACAACGTCCCAACTGAGCCACATGGGCCAGGGTGCAAACAAGAATTTTTAAATCCCTCAAAGCAGACCACTCCACATGAAGAGCCAGGCCAATGAGGTCCAACCATTCTCATGCGCTCTGTGTTTTAATTTGCCTTAAGGTTCTTATGAACAGCTGTCTGATGGCAGCTGAACACCACTTAACACTGGTGCAGTTATTCAAGTGACTGTCAGATAACCAGCTTCTGAGGCTCTCTTCATACTCAATATGCCCTTTATCTAGCCATGGTTCAGACTTTTAGAGGGAAAATAAACTTTACCTGGAACTTTGTTTTTGAAACTTTATTAAGATAAAGGTCTAGCACTGGCCGGCTTTGCTCAGTGGTTAGAGCATCAGCCTGAGGACCAAAGAGTCACGGGTTTGATTTTGGCCAAGGGCACGTACCTCAGTTGCAGTTCATCCCCAGCCCTGGTCAGGGTCATGTGGGAGGTAACCAGTCGATGTGTTTCTTGTGATGATGTATCTCTCTCTGTATCTCTCTCTCTCTCTCTCTCTCTCTCTCTCTCTCCCCCCCCCTCCCTCCACTCTATCTAAAGATGAATGGAAAAAATATTCTCGGGTGAGGATTAAAAAAATAAAATAAAGGTTACTAATATGCCCAACAAATGCTTTCTGTCCTAAAATAATCTTTTTCATAGTAATAGACTCAAACTGCATATTAAATGTGTTCAGTCTAATATTCATTCACCAACTTCAATACTGTCCTCAAATTATCTTCCCTTCCAAAGGGAGAAGGAATGTAATCCACATACTTTTACTGAGGAAAATGAACTTCTTGGCAATTAAAATAATGCATTTTAATACACAAAATCTCCAGAAAGTCATTTTACCACAATTCTTGTTAAAAAATAAACAAACCCAGCCCTGGCCAGTTTTGCTCAGTGGTTAGAGCATCGGCCTGCAGACCAGGGAGGCCCGGGTTCGGTTCCCAATAAGGGCACGTGCCTCGATTTCAGTTTGTCCCTGCCCGGATGGGGCTGTGTGAGTGGCAGCCAGTTGATGTGTCTCTCTCACATCGATGTTACTCTCTTTCCCCCCACCCCCTCCCGCTCTATCTGAAGATAAATGCAAAAATGTCCTCCAGTGAGGCTTAAAAAAAAACAAAAAAACCCAAATTAAAAAAAAAAAAAAAAGTGTCTCTGGAGATTATTACAAGTGAAATATGCCAGTCAGAGAAAGACAAATATCACATGATCTCACTTATATGTGGAATCTAATGAACAAAATAATTGACCGCCCTGGCCAGTTTGGCTCAGCGGTAGAGCGTCAGCCTGCGGTCCAGAGAGACCCGGGTTCGGTTCCTGCTAAGGGCATGTACCTCGGTTGCAGTTTGTCCCCGGCCCTGGCTGGGTCATGCGGGTGGCAACCACTCGATGTGTCCCTTTCACATCGATGTTTCTCTCTCTCCTCTCTCTCTCTCTCTCTCTCTCTCTCTCTCCCCCTCCCCACTCTATCTGAAAAATATAATTTAAAAAAAAAAAAAAAAAATCAAAATAACTGACCAACAAAATAGGTTGGAGGCATGGAAAAGACTGACAAGTCTCAGAGGGGAGGCAGGGGAGGGGGGCTGGAAGGGAGCAACCAAAAAACATCCGTACTTATAATACATATTCCATTAACACAGACAATAGTGTTGTAAAGGGCTGGGGCAGGGTAGGGGCTGGGTTGAGGGGGGAAAGGGAGGGGAGGAAAGGGGGAACATCTGTAATAATGTCAACAATAAAATTATATATATTAAAAAAATAAAATTCTTCTACACATTCAATAAACTGAGCCTGATATACATTCAATAAACTGAGCCATCAGCAAAATAGCAGCAACACAATTAGAAATCAGCAAACCCTGATTAAAATTAGGAAAAATACTAAATAAGGCTAAAATAGGCCCTGACCAAAGTGGCTCAGTTGGCTGGAACATCATCCCATGCACTGAAGAGTCCCACATTCTGTTCCTGCTCAGGGCAAAAACTTGGGTTTTGGGTTTGATCCCCTATTGAGGCCATATTGGAAGTAACTGATCAATGCTCCCCCCACCCTGCCCTGCTCCCTCTGTCTTTGTCTCTCATCAATAAAACAATATCCTCTCAGGTGAGGATTTTTAAAAAAGACTGAGCCTGGCTCAGTGGATTGAGCATCGTCCCATGGACTGAGAGGTCCCAGTTCAATTTCCAGTCAGGGCACATGCCTGGGTTGCAGGCTCAACCCCAGTAGGGGGCTTGCAGGAGGCAGCCAATCGATGTAGGTCTCCCATGTCAATATTTCTATCTCTCTCTCCCTAAAAAAAAATCAATGAAAACATTTAAAAAAATAAAAAAGACCGAAACTGGACCACAGAAACATTTCTTTGACCAAAAAGATTCACTTATCCAAATTGGCACGTGAGTAGGAAATGAACAGCTTAAATCCTAATAAAAATGACTTCTTCTCTCCACCAAAAAGTTGTTAGAATAAATGAATTCAGTAAGGTCACAGGACACAAAATCAATACACAAAAATCTGTGGCACTTCTATACACTAATAATGAACTTTCAAAAATAAATTAATACAAAAATCCCATTTACAATTGTATCAAATAATAAAACACCTCTGAATAAATTTAACCAAGGAGGTAAAAGACCTGTGCACTGAAAACTGAGACACTGGTGAAAAAAAACTGAACACACAAAGAAATAAAGATATTCCATGCTCATAAGTTGAAAGAATATTATTAAAATGTCCATACTACCCAAAGAAATTTATAAATTCAGTCCAATCCTTATCAAAATTCCAATGGTGTATTTCACAGAACTAGAACAAATAATTCTGGAATGTGTATGAAACCAGAAAAAAAATTCCAAATACCCAAAGCAATCTTGAAAAAGAACAACAAAACTAGAGGTATCAGACTCTGATTTCAAACTATACTACAAAGCTATAGTAATCAGAACAGTATGGTATTTGAAAAAACATACACAAACCAATTAAACAGAATTGAGAGCCCAGAAATAACCCAAACAAATATGGATGCAAATTAGGTCTAACTAATGCATCTTTAAATATATCAAAGAAGAAAATATTTGGGGCTACCTTCTTCATCTTTGTGCAATTTTTAGATTTTCTGTCCTTATGTTTATTTCACACACATTACTCAATCAGGAATTGAGTCCTCCCTCCAATTTTGTTCTTTCTCAAGATTGTGTTGGCTATGCTGAGTATCAAGCATTTTTAAAAAAGCATTTCCATATGTATTTTAAATCAGCCCATCAATTTCTGCAGAACAAGGTAGATGTGATTTTGATCGAGATAACATTGAATCTGTAGGTCATTTGGGGAAAAATTACTGTCTTAATATTAAGTCTTTCGATCTATAAATATGGAATGTCTTTCCACTTACTTAGTTTTTGTTTTTTTTCATTTCTTCTAACAATGTTCTATAGTTTTCAGTGTACAGTCTTGCACTACCTCTGTTCAATTTATGTCTAATCATTTGGTTCTCCTTGAGTCTATTGAAAATGGAGTTTTCTTAATTTCATTTTTGGACTGTTCATTGCTAGTGTACAGAAATACAATTGAGTTTTGTACATTGCTCTTGTATCTTGTAACTTTGCTAAACTTGTTTATTAGCTCTCCAGATCTTTTTGTTTTTTAGGATTCTTTAAGATTTCCTATTTATAAGACTGTTATCTGCACAAAGAGATAGTTTTACTTCTTCCTTTCCAGTCCAAATGCCTTTTATTTATTTTTCATGCCTAAGTGCCCTGGCTCAAACCTCCAGTACAATGGTAAATAAAAGTGGTGAGCGGGCATTCTTGTCCCTTTATCAAGTTAAGCTCTCTTTTATTGATGGTTTGAGTGTTTTATTATGAAAGAGTGGCGTACTTTTTTCAAATGCTTTTTCTGCACCTATTGAGATGACTATAGGTTTTTTTATTTTTTATTTTTGGAGTGGCAAGAAATATTTATTTATTTATGTATTTATTTATTTTCTTTATTGATTTTAGAGAGAGAGAAAGGGCGAGAGAGAGAGAGAGACAGAAACACCGATGAAAGAGAACACCAACTGGCCGCCTCCCGCATGCCCACCGCTGGGGATCTGGCCCACACCTGGGCATGTGCCCTGACCAGGATTGAACCAGCAACCTCCTGGTGCGTGGGTCGATGCTCAGCCACTGAGCCACACCAGCTGGGCAAGGGAGTGGCCAGAAATATTTGAAGTGATGAAAAGCAAGGACCTACATATAGTTTTTTTTTAAACTTCATTCTATAAATATGGTGTATAACATCACTGACTTTCCTAGACTGAACCAATCTTGCATTCCCTGGACAAACCCCACTTGGCGATGACACTAATCCTTTTACACATTGGTGGGTTTGGTTTGCTAGCATTGTATTGGGAATTTTTGCACCTATATTCATAGGGGATATTGGTCTGTGAAGTTTTTCTGAAACAGTCCATTCTCCAGTTTGCAGGTGTCGTGAGACAGTTGTCCGTACAACAGCAGTGGCAGCTCTGGTCCTGGACTGCAGCTATGCAGTTTCCTCCAACTCAGTCCGGTTACGGCTCAGACACTGAAGCTTCCAAAGGAGGTCAGTTCTAGTGTTCTAGGCATTGTTCCTGCCCTTCCAGCTCTTCTCATAATCTTTTCCAATCACTTACATCCCATATTGTTTTCCTTTCTGCTTAAAGTATCTAGTGTTTTTATCTATTTCCCGCACTGACTGATACAATGACCTATCAAGTAGAAAAAGAAATTAACTTAGAGCAAACATAGACTATGATAAAAAATGAAGACTTCTGAAAAAATAAAAGAAACTACTGCATCTATAGAATGTAATCAAGATCTGAATTCTATAAAGAAACAGAAAGACAATAAAAGAAGCTATTACAAATTTAAATAAAATAGCAAAAATAGAAGGTATCTAGAAAAGATATCTAGGATATCTTTTGATGAGGATATCTAGAAAAGAAAAAAAAATGTTTTAATAAAAAAACAGAGGATCAAATTAAGAGAAGTCTCAGAATGTAATAAAAGAGGAGAAAATGTCAATAAAATAATTTAAGCAAGTTTCCAACAAAGGTAGGACATGAATTTCCAGACTGAAAAATTCCTATCAAATGATCAGCACAATAGAAGAGAGATTCTCACCAAGGAACATTCTTGTCATATTTCAGAAATGAATCAAAAAGGTCCTACAAGCTCTTTAATTTTTCACTCATGAGTACTTCTTAGCTAGAGAACTGGCGGGCATGCCTTCAACATCCTCAGTGTTATTTACAACTTTGAATTCTGTATCCAAATTGCCAATGCTTGTAACAGTGCAAATGGACTAGGGAGCACAGGGCTCTAATAAGATAAAACTGATAGAAAACCTCACAATTCTAAACAACTTGATGTTTTAACAATGCTATATAAAGACTTTCTACACAATTATACAAAATCGGGTAGGGACAAAATACTATTTTCACAATCAAAAAGTGGTATGCGGTTCTCCATCGCCACTTCGAGCTTCGACTTTCGTGATTTTTCTATACTATATTCAAAAAACGGCAGAGTGAAGCCACGAAAGTCACAGCACGATTGAATAAAGAATCCTACTTGGTGGAACTCATTTATCCCAGTAGAGTCTGGAACTGAGTAACCGCGATAAACGAGGGTCGCCTGTCATTTTGATTTCGTCACACCAGATGGCTACCGTTGTGTTGGCCGGTGTTATGTTCATTTGACAGTTTAAGGGAAAAGAGGTCAAACATTCCGGCAGCGCGCTGGTGAGAGCGGCTGCATTAGAGCATCAGGGCAAAGCCTCGGTGAAGTTTGATATGAATGTGATAACACACTGACCAAAATGTACACACATTTTATTGAAATGATCTCTAGGTCTTACAGTGACAAGGATCTTGGGTTTAGTATATTTACACTTAAGGAGAAAGGTAGCATCCATCAGACAGGAAAATCACGCTGCCCCAGGTCCCAGGATATACATGGACACAGTAATCAAGGGTTTACGGATGTGCTTAAGAAGGCCTCTCTATCAAGAAGTAGCAACTTCAAACTAACTTCCCTTTTGGAAACACATGCCCCAGGTCACTAACAGAACTGCTTTTCATGACAGCTCATTGTCTTTCATTGAAGACGCAGCGGCATGTGGCATTATGAGGGGTGGTTGTTTTGGGGCACGAGCCTGAAAATCTTCAATTCCAAGATCTCTCTCACACGATGATCCATCTAATGACGACATAGAGATGAGAATGACTTCTCAATTTTTCTTCTTCACTGATGAGTCTTCTTAATAGATATTTACCATAAAGTTCTATCTGGTTATTTTGTTTGTTTTGAAACTATTATCCTAAATGATTAAAAGTGTTCTAGGAAGAAAAATTCACTACAGTGCTCTCAGTATGTTGACAGACACTCATTTTAAAGAAAAAAATTCAAAAGAAAGAAATGCTACACGCACACCATGGTGCTGAGCGAAGGGGACAGGGCTGGGCTGCAACATAGCCTGAACCTGCTTCCAGTCAGCGCCCTGCACAGAGCCCAGGGGGCTCTTTCCTGATCCCCACAATGTCCCTAGATAGCTTAGTCTTGGCTCTGAACTGTCCTCAAACCTGTGTTCACACTGACTGCTTGTACTGCCGAGTGATCCACCGAAGGAAGCATTTCTTCTAATCACCCCAAGGACTGTCCTGCCCACCTCTCCAGGGCAGAGAGACTGAGCCGGACCACGAGTTCTAACTTTCTGCCCACTGGGGAGACACGGCCATTTTATACGCCCTCAAATTCCACTCCAGGAAGATGGGAAACTCGGGGTGTTTTCTCCACAGCTCTTTGCCTGAGAGCACCTCGCCTCTGTTAGATAACTTTCTGTCTTAGTTTTAGCTAAAGTCCCCAAAGGTCCAAAACAAAACAATATTTAGCAACTATGTCCACACTTCAGAACAGAATGTGCACTCCTTATTTCAGCTTCGTAGAAGTGAACAAACCCCCACTCTGGTAATGATATCCGGAGTGAACACATCCAAGACCTAAGTGTGAAGAAACTGACGACGTTTAGGCAGAGGTGCTACGGAATGTCCGCTCCCTGGCCCGGTCAGAAAGGGGAGCACACACTCCCCCGACCTCAGACCCAGTGGTAGCGGCTTCAGGGAGCCCCTTCAGAGAATAACCCTCTGAAACCTGAGGAGTGTGTGCATCTTTTCAGACTCTGACCTCATCTGTTGACCATCAGTTTGTTTTCTGTATCTGTGTGTTTGTTTCTGTCTTGTGTGTTCATTTATTTTGTTTTTCAGATTCCACACATACCTGAAATCATATGGTATTTGTCTTTCTTTGTCTGACTTATTTCACTTAGCATGATGCCCTCTAGGTCCATCTATGTTGTCACAAATGGCAAGATTTCGTATTTTTTATGGGTAATATTCCATTGTACATATGTACCACCTCTTCTTTATCCATTTGTCTATTGATGGACACTTGGGATGCTTCCATATTTGGATATTGTAAATAATGCTGCAATGAACACAGATAGGGGTGCATATATCTTTTCAAATCAGTGTTTTAGATTTCTTTGGATAAATACCCAGAGGTGGACTTGCTGGGTCTTAAAGGTAGTTCTATTTTTAGTTTTTTGAGGTAACTCCGTACTGTTTTCTGTAGTGGCTGCACCAATTTGCAATCCCACCAACAGTGCTCAAAGGTTCCTTTTCCTCCACGTCTTTGCCAGCCCTTGTTTGTTGATTTACTGACAGCCATTCTGGCAGGAGTGAGGTGACATCTCACTGCAGTTTTGATTTGCATTTCCCTGATGATGAGTGACCTTGCGCATCTTTTCATGTGTTTGTTGGCTATCTGTATGTCCTCTTTGGAGAAGTTTCTGTTTATGTCCTCTGCCCACATTTTAAGGGGCCAAGTTTGAACAAAGTTGAAGGAAGAGAGAGGAGTGATTAGTCCTACTTAAAGGAGTCTATGAAAACTGATAAGAAGAATGAAGATTTGGTGGGATGATACAAGGTGGATTGGAGTTATGCAGCGAATGAGAAACTCTGCACAGAAGCAATAGGTGTGCTGTTTCTGACGAAAGGGAGACCACAATGCTTTGGATAATAACAGGAGGTTGGATGCTGCTAAAGTGTGGGGAGTGTGATCACAGGGGGACTGAAGAAGCCGACGAGACAATTTGGTAGCTTCTTCAGTCATCCAAGTGTCCCAGAATATTCCCAACTGACTGTGTGAGAGGAGACTCTTCTCTGTATGATTTAAAGATGAAATGATCACTAAATCCGATGATGAGAATGTTTGACAGTTAATAGTAAAATGCACATCGTGGTTTAAACACTATGTGATTCTCACAACAAGCTCTTACACAAGTAAATGCAAAATCCACTCTGCACCTGATAACACACCTGAGAGAAACACTAAGGTCTGTTGTTTACTTTTTTGTTGCCACCATAAATTTCCACAGAAAGTACTACTGGGTCTCCTGCATGTATAGGCTTCAGTGATACCTTCTGTATTTTTACTCCAAGGTATTTTCACTGAATATCTTTGGGGAAATGTATTGGAAAAATAAAGGAATATATGATTTCTTGAGCTGATTGTCTTTATTAAAATGCTATGAAATGTCCTAGCCGGTTCGGCTCAGCGGTTACAGCATTCGCCTGTGGTCCAGAGAGATCCGGGTTTGGTTCCCGCTAAGGGCATGTACCTCGTGAGGGTGGCAGCCACTCGATGTGTCCCTTTCACGACGATGATTCTCTCTCTCTCTCTCTCTCTCTCTCTCTCTCTCTCTCTGTCCCAACTGCTCTATCTGAACAAAAAAAATGGGAAAATGTCCTCGGGTGAGGATAAATAAATAAATAAAAAATAATAATAAATGTCTCCAACTTCTATTAAGAAAAAATAAATAAATAAATAAATAAATAAATAAATAAATAAATAAATAAAATGCTATGAAATGTAGGGGTTTTTTCCTCCTGACAATTTAATTCACTACATGCTAGGTCACAGCTTTTATGTGTAAGATTCCTTTTTTAAAATTTATTTTTGTTACAGATGTTTCTCCCTTTCCTCCCATTGACACCCTCCTTCCAATATCCCCCCACCTACCCCGTCCCCAGGCTTTGTTGTCTATGTTCGTCAATTATGCGTACATGCATAAAACTTCTGTGGTTTATCCCTTTCCTTCCCCCCGCCCCCTCTTCTGATGACTGTCAGTCTGTACCCTACTTCTATGACTCTGGGTCTATTCCGTTCATCAGTTTGTTTAGTTCATTATATTCCAGAAATAAGTGAGATAATGTGATATTTGTCATTCTCTGCTTGGCTTGTTTTGCTTAGGATAATGGTATCCAGGTCCCTCCATGTTGTCTCAAAGGATAAGAGATCTTTCTTTCTTACAGCTGTGTAGTACTCCACTGTGTATATGTACCAGCGCTTTGTCATCCACTCGTCTACTGATGGACACTTGGGCTGTTTCCAGATCTTAGCTATTGTAAATAGAGCTGCTATGAACATAGGGGTACATATATTCTTTCTGATTGGTGTTTCAGACTTCTTGGGGTATATTCCTAGAAGTGGGATCACGGGTCAAATGGCAGGTCAATTTTTAATTTTTTGAGGTAACACCACAGTGATTCCCACAGTGGCTGCACCAGTCTGCATCCCCACCAGCGGTGTACCAGGGAGCCCAAAGTGAGTGTCTGCAGCTAATTCAGGGCTCTGTCCCAGTACTCTGTGCTGTGGAGCTGGCTTGGGATGTTAACCCTGAGGGAACTGCTCACAGCTAAAACAGCCCTTAGCTGCTGTCTGTGTGCTCCCAGCCTGCCTTCTCCCGCCTCCGCAGTTCCTACTGGGCTCGATTTTGTGTCCTCTTTCTGTCCCTGGTTATACGGGTCCTCTTCCGCTGCTTTTCTGTTGATTTTTCCCAAAGACTTATCTTTATTTTAGTTGTAATTACAGTTTGGTTCTGGGACATGGTCTGTGTAGCTTCCATTCACTCCGCCGCCATTTTTCGACCTCTTCAATTAAAATTTTTTATCTTGTTTTATCCTCAGTTACAAAAATAAGTAGGACCTTGGTGCTTAAGTGCTCTCCATTAGTGATAGACCACTGAGAAGGTGATTATGTATAAGAAGTAAGATTCACATGGCTAACCAAATATATGGATTCCCTATTGCATGCAATTCCCTGCAGAAGGCTTCTTAGGGGACTGCTCAATGACCCTTATGTTCTTGTTGAGGAAACAGCTCGTGACATAATCAAGTACAAAATGGGTATAAGCTAAATGTCTGGATCCTACATGAGCCTAGGACCCTACTATTTCTGAGGTCTTACTTTTATCCCTACCACCCCACCAGCACAGCAACATTCAACAAAGATATGAGCCATTCACTGTGCTAGACCCTGCAAAGCTCAGTTGTGAATAATGCATCCATCTTCCCTGGGCAGACTTCTCAGGGATATCAAATAGGTCATGACAATACAGGACACACTGTGGTTATAGAGTAGGAGGTACATTGAGATGTATGGTCACAGAGAGGTGCAACTAGCCCAGAAGTGAGCGTGGGAAGAGTGACTGGTAGAAGTGACATCAAGTTCTGAATGATAAACAGGAATTCAGTAAATCCTACGTGAGCTTGGCAAGGGCTGGAAGGGTACATAGAGAGTCTGTTCTAGGTTCTAGAAGAGAAAAGCCAAGTTGGAGTACAATAATGACAAATAGTTCAGTATGGCTGGAACAGAGGGGCAAATGGCATCTAAGCCTGTGGAGGTGGAAATCTGGCTGTTACCATGAAGGTAAAGGGTGCTACCAGGTGTTAAGGGGAGTTGTGAGCAGATGTGCATTTTAGAAAGCACAAGTCTGTGAGCAGTGTGGACTGTGACTGAAGGAGGGTGAGGGAGGCTCAGTGGATTGAGATTTGTCCTATGGACTGAGAGGACGGGGTTCAATTCCTGGTCAGGGCCTGTGCCTGAGTTGTGGGCTCAATCCCCAGCAGGGGGCATGCAGGAGGCAGCTGATTAATGGTTCTCACATGGATGTCTCCCTCTCTCTCCCCCTTCCTCTGTAAAAAAAATAATTTAAAAAACAAAGGAGAAAAATTTAACATTTCATTAATTATAAAGATGATGCTAAGAAAAGATTTTTCATGACTTTAAAAGTTGTTGGCTACTGCCCGGCCAGTGTGGCTCAGTGGTTGAGCATCGACCCATGCACCGAGAAGTCACCGGTTTGATTCCTGGTCAGGGCACATGCCCAGGTTGTGGGCCAAATCGTTTGAAGTGATAACCACCGAGGACGAACTGTATCTTGTCCAGGAGCATGTCAACGGAGGAGACTTATTTCATCACCTGAGGGACACAGGCCAGGTGACAAGGAGGATGCCCGACACCTTCCGGCAGGTAATCCCCGCACTCCAGGGCTGCCACCAGTGGGCATGGCACACAGGGACCTTAAGCCCGAAGACATACTGGTAGACAGGAGAACCACATACAAGTAGCAGGCTCTGGGTTTAGTGCCCAGAACACACGGCAGAGACCTTTACCGTGCAGCTTCAGCGGGACCTTTCCCGACATGGCTCCAGAGATCGCGCAGTGCGAACCCCGCGATGAGAAAGTCCACGTCTGGAGCCTGCGTACTTCTCTGCCGGATGTTCCCTAGAAAAATCCCATTTGAGGGCCGGAACCGTGACGAACGCAAGTACAATATATTGAGAGGATGGTTCCCTGTACCTGTCTTTATCCCTTGAATGTCAAGCACTTTTAAAAAAATTATTGACCCTTGACCCCAATGAGTGGCCAACCTTAGAAGATACCGTGAAGGACCGTGGGCTCAACATGGACCAGGCAGAGGAACTGAGCCAGTACTGTGAGCCTCCCTGGGGGGCCTGAACCCCCAGGTCATAGAAATAATGGGCAATATGGGATTTGAGGAGCACAAGATACAGAAATCTGTAACTGCAAAAAAATATAATATTATGGGAACCTATTTAATTTTAGCTACAACGCCACCCAAGATGAAGGGCTGCACCATTAGGGTTAGGTCCTGCCCCTTCGCTGAGCCCAACATCAACCTTTTGCCAACGCAAGGGGTTCAGGCACCAGGGCAGAATGACAGAGACTCAGCCATTTCCCGAGCTGGCCTGAGGCCAAGGGTGCCCCCTCCTTCACCCTACCAGCTTGTGAGGAAGAAGCATATCCCACCAGTCATCCAGGAAGCAAGTGTGAGCACTGCCTCATCCAGCCAAGAATCTGGGAATAAAACTACCCGACCCAGCCAGGAAGCAGAGACCACCACTCCCCCACCCAGCTGGGAAGCGGAGACCACTTCTCCCTACCCAGCCGGGAAGCCGAGACCACCACTCCCTACCCAGCCGGGAAGCAGAGACCACCTCTCCCTACCCAGCCCGGAAGCCGAGACCACCACTACCCTGGCCAGCTAGGAGGCAAGGATGACTACTCCCCAACCAGGGTGGAAGCAAGGACCACCACCTCAGTACTTGGCCCAAAGTCCTGGACCACCACCACCAGTCCAGCCCACCCTTGTGACCCTCGGGGTTCCCCCGCACCCACAGCACCAGCACCAGCAGGGTTGGGGAGCCCCTGAGGAACTACCAATGAAAAGTGCCTTCAAGCTGCTCATCCTGATGGTGGGTCCCGAGCCTCTTCCCGGGCCGACAGGGTGTGACTGGAAGGGTCGTCAGGACTGATGGGTTGTGTGCCAACCAGTCACAGGCCATGTCTCAAAAGAGCAAGAGTGACACTGATATAATTTTTAACAAGAATGGACGGCCGTGGTGGGGCCACAATTAAAGATGCGGGGAAGACAAAGCAGCACCTTCCGAGCTCCAGGGAGCCCCCTGTGGTGCGGGGCTGAGCCAGAGGCTGGGCACACACAGCAGGGGTGGGAGAGGTGCCGGGAATACAGGCCGAGCTCGGTGAGAGGACTTGGTGCGGGGACGACAGGGTGTGCACACTGCCGAGGCGTCCTCTGCACGGGGTGCACATCAGGGGGGCGCCCCGCGTCTCCATGGCCGCAGAAGCACCTCATTCAAAATACCTGCTGTGCTTGGAGAATGGCCTGGGGCCCGGGGGTCGGGAGGAGAGGCTGCCTGGCTGTGGGGACACCCTCGTCTGAAAGCTCAGAAACTGGGCTCTTTCCTGGACCCCTTCCTCCCCTGCTCTCCTTTGCTCCCATGTTTGTGGGTGATTTTTATTACAGCATTTGGTTCTCTCAAATTCGGTAATAAACTTGATGCTCCAGAAAGATGAGTTGGCTACTCCGGTTTTCGTCCTGCACAGAATTGGGGCTGTGCATCCTGTAGTTTGAGAGCGTATCGTGGGCAGTGTTGGGACCTGATGGCGGGGACTCCGACAGTAACAGGTGAGGTTCCGCAGGGCAAGGCCAGCGCCCGGCCCGGTGGCTGAGGCAGGCAGAGCTCATCCTCACGCAGCTGCAGGCCTGGGTGCTGTGACCTCGGCAGGGATCACCTCTCCTGACCCCTCGGCTTTGCTCCTGCCCTGGGTGCTGGTGTCCTCTCGGGGGGGCCCTCCCTCCACAGAGTCAGACTTTTGAAGCACTGGAGGGAGAGTGTCCAGCACAGGGGACAGCCAAGTTCAGCGAGGAGCCCGGGGGGATGGAACTTGGCATTTTCCAAGGCGGCCAAAGCGCAGTGAGCTGGAGTGAGACCAGCAGGAGGGCGGGGCAGACGGAGGGCGGGGCTGTGGGCCACCGGGAGGGTGTGGGTTCTACTCCGAGGACAGTGACCCCCCATGAAGGGTTGTAAGCAAGGAAGTGATGTAATTCAATTTATGTTTTAAAACTAGTAAACTGTGGAGAATATTCTTCCTCTGCAGACATTTTTATCTCTACCTATTACAAGATTCACCAGGCAGGGCAGGTTTTCTCATAACTACTGAAGAAGTAGACTCAGAAAGTGTACGCATTTTCCCCAAATTAATTTTTACCACACCAGTTCTCTGAACATGTAGAAACACAAATTAAAACGTTGTTTTAAAGGGGAAAAACCACCCTGCCTCTGTGGAGCTGATTGGTTGTTCTTGTTTTTATCCTCACCCGAGGACACTTTTTTTTTTCTTTTGCATTTATCTTTAGATATGGGGGTGGGGGGTAAGATCAATGTGAGAGAGACACATCGACTGGTTGCCACCCACACGACCCCAACTGGGGCCGGAGACAAACTGCAACCAGGGTAAGTGCCTTAGCAGGAACCGAACCCGGGTCTCTCAGGTCCGCAGGCCAATGCTCTAACCACTGACCAAGCCGGCCAGGGCTGATTGGTTGTTCTTACATCACTGATCAGCTGCTCTTCTTGCCCTTTTTCCCGAGAAAACTGGGGGGCACCTTTGATTCATCTGTCCTCCTTCCCAGTGATCCCAACAGCATAGGGCAGAGACCTCTGTGTGACCCTCATCACTTTGTATTGCCAGTGGTTCCCTCCCCCCTTGCCCTGACCTTCCATTCCTCAGTTCTTGGGGGCTGGGAACTAGCTCACTCCCCTTGTGTTTCCTTCATTCTCACAGAGCCAGGTCCAGAGCAGGTGCTCAGATAGTGACAGACAGGTGAGCGATCCACCTGCTGCCTGTGTAGCGGACTGTCCCAAATCAGGACACACTGGTGTGAAAGGGAACGTGATTGATATCTATGCGGGGACAACAGTGGAAAGTTGGACTTTACTGGGATGTATGGTCACCGCGGTAATCACTGCACAGAATTAGGAACAAAACTGTGAAGTCTGCGGTGGTGGAGTCTTTTAGAGGCTCTAGTACTCACTCCAGTGCCTGTGCTGGTTTAGAGCAGTAGCTCCCGAAGCTTGGGAGACATACATAGTAAAGAAAATCTAATAGCACACGATTGAATTCTGCTAGGGGTTTATGTTCACTGAGTATAAACATTTCTGCATAACACAATATATGTGTTCCTGAAAACTCTTGTCTTCTGTGCACAATAAAAGTAACAGAGCAGCCCTGGCCAGTTTGTCTCAGAGGTTAGAGCGGGAGTCCGAGGACCAAAGGGTCACAGGTTCGACTCCCGGTCAAGGGCACGTACATGGATTGTAGGTTCCATCCCCAGCCCTGGTCGGGGTTGTGAGGGAGGCTACCAATGGATGTGTGTCTCTCACATCAATGTTTCTCTCTCTCTCTCTCCCCACTCCCTCCCTTCCACTCTATCTAAGAATTAATGGAAAAATATCTTTGGGTAAGGATTAACAAACGGAAAGAAAAGTAACAGAGCACATGGAAAAAGTAAGGTTGAAACAAACCACTCAAACCTGTGCAGTTTTGTGACCAGAGCAGCAGCAGTAACAGAAATAACAGTCAATACTCAGGAAATGACTGGGACAACCCATGCAGTCAGTTTGGGGCGCTACAGCTGCCCCGGGAGATGCTTAGAAATGCCCCAAAGGCAGGCGTGCTGGCTGGTAGGCCTGAGACAGAAGGGACAGAAGTTGAGCTCTGAACACAAGTTGGGCTGTGAGACAAAGTGAGGGTACCCCTAGAGGGAGGACGCTCTGGGTGACAGCACTCACCTTTAATTTTCTTAAAACAGTTGAAAGCGAAGCTGAGAGCTTACTTTCCCTGAACACCCTATCTTGCTATTCCGGCTCGCCTTGACTTTTCACAGGTAAATCAATACAGCCTCCAGTTATAGTATCACTTCTGTATTTGCCAGTCACACATGAGCTGGTGTTATAGAAGCATTTGTAGCAGAACGAACCGAATTAATAAGTAGCAAAAACTGATCTAAACTACAATGTAATGTGTGACTGTTGGATAAGGGGAAGAAAAATGTGGTACAGAGAACAGAATGAAAGACTCAGTTCCTCATCTTCCACATCACAAAGTCAGTAACGTCCCGTGTCATTCAGACACCAACACCAAGGGTCAGCGCAAGCTTTGACGGGAGCCCTGTCCCTGAGAAGCCTTGGAGAGCGGAGTCCTTACACTGGGGACATACACACGTTGCTGAACAGTCACAGGTTGATTTCTCAAGGCTCATATTAGAAGAATCTGATAGTTGGGAAAACTTTTCTAAAACAATGAAGATCTGAGGGATGAGGAAGGAGCTAGCCCAACGATGAGAGGACAAAGGAAACTCCGGGTGCAAAGGCCCTATGCTGAGGCAGAGAGAGGGGTGGGTGGAGGTGGGAGAGCGTATAGAGGGATACATGGTGATAAAAACAAATAAAATATTTTTATTTTAATAAGGCCCCGTGTTACGAGGGAACACGGCAAACAGAAGGGAATAAGGACTTCATGGTTAGGGAGGAAAGAGCAAGACCAAGAGCGGTGTGAGGTGAAGCTGGAGTCGGCCAGAGCCCGCTCATGCCGGGAAGAGCTCGTCGGCACGTGACCATTACCTCCCCGTCTGCCCAGCACAATTCCCATTTATGCCAGTTGTTCCAGCATAATTAATAGCTCCCTCCTTTACACACAATAGTATCTCTGGATGCTAAATTACATGGTCATCCTAGTATTAAGTAATGCTGAGGATTTTAGTCTTTATCCTAGAAACTGCTATAGTGTTTTAAGCAAATATGATCATTTTCTTAAAACTATATTTTTAGAGATAGGAAGAGAGAGAGCAATAGAAACATCAATGTGAGAAACATCGATCAGCTGCCTCCTGCACACCCCCACTGGGGATGGAGCCTGAAACCTGGGCATGTGCCCTGACCGGGAATCGAACCGGGACCTCTCAGTCCATGGGACGACACCCAACTAACTGAGCCACACAAGCCTCGGAAAGAAATCAACTGAAATGGATGTTAAGAATGTCTTCCATGCCCTGGCAAAATGGCTCAGTTGGTTGGAGCCTCATCCCATACACCAAAATGTGGGTTCAATTCCCAGTCTGGTCACATACCAATGTTGTGGGTTCGATCCCTGGTTGGGGCGTGTACCGAAGGCAACTGAGCGATGCTTCACTCTCACATTAATGTTTCTCTCTCTCTACCTTCCTCCATCTCTCCTCTCTCTAAAAAAAATAAATAAACATAAAAAAGTCAATAAAAACATATCCTTGGCTGAGGATTACAAAAAAGAAATGTCTCCCCTCACAGCCAACATTCTTGTCAAGTGACCCAAGCTCACAATGTCTCCCCATTCCTTCCTCAGTCACGGCCAGTCTCTTCACTAGCATTAGGCCTCCTCACTGTCAGTGATAATCTCCAGGCGCCCAAGTCAACTGGATCCATCTTAGGCCTCATCAAACTAAAACCATACGAGCATTCCTTAGTAAATCCCCTTATTCCATGACTCGACTCTCTCCCCACCTCTCTGGCTGTTGCTCACCATCTCCACCATGGGCTTTCTTTCCTCTGCCTAATTTTCATCTGTCTCTGACTTTGCCCCTCTTCTCTTTTCTCTCTCTACTGCCCAGTATCGCCCATGCTTCTAGAAGTGTCTGTCGATCCAAGTCTCTTCAGGGCTCTAGAGAAGTACTCCACATTGCCGGCTGACATCTCCACCTGGAAGCCCAGTAAACACCACCAAGTCCCTAACACCACTGAGCCTGAGTAGGGTCTCCGAACCTATTCCTTCCCCACCAATCTCTGTTAAGAGCAACACTCTCTGCCCAGGCACCCAGGCGCGGAAACAGCCACCCTAGGCTCCATTCTCCCTAGTCTTCCAAGTCTGCCTGTCCTTTCCCACTGCCCACTTCAGTCACCGCATCACTCCCCAAGTGTCCTCGCTAGTGTTTTACCTCTGCTCCTTCTTCCCTCCACAGGATACCCAGACTCATGTCACTCTTATGTTTAAAATTCTTGAGGCTCCTCCTTACATAAAAGCCTACCCTCAGCTCAGATATCAGTATCTCCCCAATTTCCCTGGGTGTCTTTGAAACCTTTGCAAGGCTCCAAATCAGCCTTAGGTGGTAGTCTCTGTCTCCCATGTGGTTACTGCTAAGCACTTACTATGTTGTATTAGTGTATCACATTGAAAGTATCACAATACTGTAGCATTTGTTTTCTATCTTCTACACTGGACGGTAAGCAACTTGACAACAGGGACTGAGCGTCCCCTCTGTCTATCCCCAGCATCTGGTTCAAGGCCTGGCATGTAGTACCTGTTCCACAAATAGGTGTTTAATAAAAATGAAAATGAAAAATAAAAATGCTATCATTAAAGCATAAAGTGGGAAAGTAGCTTTCTAAGAAGGAAGGAGAAAAGAGATCTCTTTCATTAATTCATCTTCACCCTTTCCTAATTAGCAAAATCCTCAGTTAATATTTCAAACAGTGGCTTCATATACTACATTTTCCTGACATCCAAAATTACAACTTTAGGGACTATAAACTATCAACTGAAAAAAACACACATCTAGTGCCATTTCCAAAAGCAGCTCCCAAGTGGACCTGAAAACTAATTGTCCTATGTAACACAAATCCCAAGAACAGATGACAGTCCTCTGCAGGCCTGCTCCCTGACGGTTGATAATCTGAAATGATACCTGCAAAACAGCCTGATGTAAGGATTAAATAGGGCAATATATGTAAAAACCTTATCACAATGCTGGAAGACAGAGCTAGATAGAATCTATTCTTACTTCACCATTTACCTCTCTGCTTAGTCTTATACAAAAGACTTAACTCCGCTAAGCCTAAATTCCCTCACTCGTCAACAGGGTTATAATAAGGCTTAGAAGAGAATGTCTATAAAGCATCTTATCATTGTGCCTGTCGAGCACAATAAGCACAAAATAAATGTTGACTCTTGTCCTGCATCTTACATGAGTATTTTAATCTCTCTAGGTTTCAGTTTCTATATTTACAAAATGAATTGGTTAGATCAGATGATATAAGACCCTTTCTAGCAGTAAAAGTGATGTAATTCTATCCATGATCAATAAATCCAAATGCAATGAAGGCCCAAAATTAAATTTAAAAAGGCCCACATAAATACATTAGCTAAGGAAAACCTTAGTTATTACATAGGCCTACACCAAAAATATTGGCATAAATCTAAGATTATAACCTGAATTGTGATCTTTTTACTCCTTTATGCTAGCAACATGAGCATAATAAAAACGATCAAGAACCCAAAAGAACCTTCAGAAATTAAAATTAAATTCCTCCAAATAGGAAATAGATACTCATCTTCTACTGGTGGCATCAAATATTGGCAAAATTGTAATCACTTTATCCAGTGGTTAATATTTAACCAGTAAATTAGTTAACATTTAACCATTAAGTTAACCAGAGGAATAATCCTAGTACTATCAGCAAGAGAGAAGAGGATAATCATGGCTCTTTATGGCCTCTGAGAAATTGGGTATATACAGTTCCTGCAAAGCCTTGGTCACAACAAACTTAAGTGACCAATAAAGGTTATCAATTAAATCTTTAAAATGTGGTCAATAATGATACAGCACATGTACTGATATGTAAAATGTTCACAAAATAGTGTTGCATGAATACAGGTTACAAATCAACGCTTACCATCAACCCACTTTTTGTTAATATGGATATGGAGAGAACTTCTGAGCTTGTATTTCTGGGAGATAGAACTAAGGGTGATTTTTCTTCTTCTTTTTGTTTACCTGTGTTTTCTAGTTTTCCACAATGAACATATAATTTCTGTGCAATAAAAAAGTTAATTTTCACCCTGGCCTATGTGGCTCAGTGGTTAGAGCATCAGCCCACACACTGAAGAGTTGGGGTTCGATTCTGGTCAAGGGCAAGTACCTTGGTTGCAGGTTCAATCCCCAGTTCGGTCAGGATGTGTGGAGGAGGCGGCCAAAAGATGTATGTCTCTCTCACATAGACATTTCTCTCTCTCCCCTCCCTCCCTTCAACACTCTCAAAAAAAAAAAAAAAGTCAATGGGTAAGGATTAACAAAACAAAACAAACAAAAAAAGCTAATTTCCAAAATTTCCCCAAATGTAACAGCCAAAACCTAATCCCCTTATCACAGTTACTGTGGGGGAATTAAGGAATCAAAACTCTGATGAGCAAACTTGCTAACTCTGAACTGGGAACTTCAGCCAGACTGGATCCCAATAGACACCTAGTGCTCATTCTCACTATCTGTGCATGAGACAGCCCTATCCAAGTCTGAGGGTCTCCAAGACTTATCAGAGGTGATGTCATCTGGACACATGAAGAACAAACATAACAGACTGAGACTCAGCAGCATATGTTTATAGAGCTTTATCTTTCCCTCTCCATCTTTCCTTCCTGGAATCTGGGTACACCAAAAGATCATCCAGTCTAATCCCCAAGGTCAATGACTTTCAACTGGTGCGCTGCAAGAATTCTAAAACATGCAATACCTGACTATTTAGTCAGGGGCACTGACCTCTTTTCCCTTAGATTTTCAAATAAAAAAAAAAAGACCACAGCCAACACAATAGCCACCCAGTGTTAATGAATCAAAATTATACCTTTTTTTGGGTCAGATTGGCAAAAGATATATTTTTGGTATACCACAGAATTTTAGTAATTAGTTTATATGAGTAATGAGAGGAAAAAGGTTGAAAATTGCTGCCCTGGGTTAAATAAACTCCAAAAGATATCTTGCTCAACCAAACATCCTTTGAAAGCATGGGAAGGAAGTATCATGACCATTTAAGTACTTCGGACCTGCTTCCTAGACTTTAACACCAGGTCTAGGTGTTTCATCTTTCCAGTTCTTTCCTTGAAGATTGAAGTATATTTAACATGAAGTTTGATAGCTTTTAAATAAAGGCCAGGGTATCATTGTCACCTTGCTTCTACCACAGCAAAAATCAGGACATAAAAAAATGAAAGACCAAGTAATACAAGGGATAAAGTTGTGTTTTTCAATTAATCATCTTACGGGAAAAGAAAACTCCCTACAGCAGATTAATATTTATTATTTTATGTTTGAAAACTGAAAAATATGAATGTTAAAACAACCCTGCAGCCCTGGCCAGTGTGGCTGTTAGTTGGGTGTCAGCCTGTGCACCACAAGGTTGTCGGTTCAACTCCTTGTCAGGGCACATGCCCAGGTTTCCGGCTTGATCACCAGTGGGGGACATGCAGGAGGTAGCCAGTCAATGTTTGGCTCTCACGTAGATGCTTCTCTTCTCTCTCTCCCTCTCCATTCCCCTTGCTAAAGAGTCAACTTTTAAAAATACCCCATAAATGTTGTTCAGCTTACAGCTTTTCACAAATTTCATTCTATCAATGACCAAAATATATAGAAAGGCAACAGAATATATAGTATGTCCCAATTTATATCAAGTCCCAATATATAGTAAATCCCCACATGCTTCTCCACTGAGAAAGAAATAAAAATGAAAATTACTTTAGCCCTGAACGATTTGCTCAGTGGTTAGAGCATTAGCAAGAAGACCAGAGTTTTGGGTTCAATTACCAGTCAAGGGCATGTACCTCTCGATTGCAAATTAGATCCCGGCCCTGGTCAGTGTTATTTGGGAGGCAACCAATCCATTTGTCTCTCTCACAGAGATGTTTCTCTCTCCCTCACCCCCTTCCTCCCACTCTATCTAAAAATCAATGGAAAAATATCCTCAGATGAGGATTAAAAGAAAAAAGAAAATTAGTTTATCATAACTACATTTCAGTATGCTTCCTAATTTGTTCAAATTGCTAATTTAGAGAAAATTCATTCATTCTTATGAGGCAAGCAAGTGAATGGATAGAAAAGGGTGTAAGTTTTGTCATTCTCCTGAGATTCAGAAAGCTACTACAGATGAGGAAATGAAGGCTCAGAGTGAAGTGCCTCTCCCAATCACCAAAAATAGGACGTTGCAACTTCAGGTAATGTTTTTGCTTGATATTTCCCTGTCTCCAGCTATTTTAATGGATATTGCTCCAATCATATTTGCTAGTAGCAAGTCAGCATTTGTATGCATTTTATTTTATGAAAACACACAAATCCAAATTTCCCATTAGAAGCTTCCATACCAATGTATTAACAAAGTAAAATCAAAAGAATGCTGTTTCCCCCAAAGGAATACACTATGTACCTTTGATCCTTCAGTTTCAAACCCACCCTTCTCAAATCAATGATGCCTGTGGATGGAGGTAGAATTCTACGAATCTTCAAAGTCCACATGTACCATGAAAAACAACCTGCCAGGCCAGTGTGGCTCAGTGGATTGAGCATCATCCCATGGACTGAGAGGTGCTGGTTTGATTCCTGGTCAGGGCACATGCCGGGTTTCGGGCTCAATCCCCAGTAGGGGGCATGCGGGAGGCAGCCAATCAATGTTTCTCTCTCACACCAATGTTTCTCTCTCCCCCTCTCTCTTAAAAAATAAATAAAACACACACACAACCAACATTATACTTTATTCTATTTGAAGAACAAAAAAATTTTATTTTCATAAGATAAATTATATTTTAAAAACAATCAATTGTTCTTAGAAGTTATTATACTTTATTAACAAAATTTGTGTACAATATCCCAAAGATTGTTTTGAAAACACTGACTTTAAAGCCTAACACCTATAAGACATTAAACTGTATTTTGGGGGACAACTTTTTTTAACTTGTTTTTAAATGAAGGAACAGTAAGTTGCTCAGCATCTCAAATGATCCTACAGTATTCATTATATTAGATATACACCAGTGAGCCCCCATCACCATTTTCCTCATTCATTCACAATTTTCACAACTTATAGTCAATTTTGCAGCTTTTCAAGCTTTAACATAAAATAAAACTTCTGGAATCTGATGACTCAAGTGAATTTAATAAGAAGCAGTCAATCAAAAACACAAATTGAGGGGGAGGGGGAAAAACAACAAGAAAAGATGAGTAAACAAAGAAAAATAAAGCATAAATTGACAATCTCTTATATGCACTTTTAGAGTTCTAAAATTGAAAATTTTTCATTAATTCATTTGGTGACAAAACCAGACATAAATGGAAGTGAGTCTATTTTTAGATGGCTTTCTCCACTTACTATGGCTATTAATATCCTTCCCTGCTGAAATATCAGTTTCATGGTGACGTGCTACCCTAGACCCCACTGGGGCTGTCATATACAGTATGTGCATCACATTACCTTATTAAAATTGAAATCACTTTTACTTCAAAAACACTTCTATCAGTAAGGGTTTCACATAAAAGATTATGGACCCTTATCATTGAAGGGAAAAGAAATGTATGCATCCACAAAATTAGTTACTGAAAGACTGATCAATACAATTTTCTTGTATCTACTTTTCCTGTACATTTAGTTAATATTGAAATTATAACATTGAAATTTCAATAATATTGAAAATTTGAAATGTCAATCTTTCTTTACTTTTTTTTTTTTTTTTCCCCACCAGAGGATATTTTTCCATTGATCTTCAGATAGAGTGGGAGGGAAGAAGGGAGGAAGGTGGAGAGAGAGAGAGAAACATCGATGTGAGAGAGACACATCAACTGGTGGCCTCCTGCAGAACCCCAACCAAGAGATCGAACCACAACTGAGGTACATGCCCTTGACCAGAATCGAACCCTTGACTCATTGGTCCCAGGGCCCACGTTCCAACCACTGAGCCAAACTGGCCAGGGCTACTTTTTTGTGTCAAGTGTTGACTGATGGCATTCATCATCATTCTTGGAAACTGTTTCCCCAAAAAGCTTCCAATGAAAAAGCTTGAACTGAATTGGAGTAGCTGTATCTTAGATCAGAGATCTGTTTTTGTATGGATCTAAAGAGCACCTTCAGTGGAAGCTGTTGTCAAATTCTCTCCAGCAAGACCAAGTGTCTCCAAAAATTCTTCTGTCTTTGTGTACTGAGGAACCAAAAAGGGACTAAGTAATGTTGGAATCTATAATTCTCAAAACTTAAACTACATCTAAATTCACCTAAATGATAGACTACAAAACCTATCATTCCAAATAAAAAAACATTAAGTATAGAAAATTATTTTTAAGCAAATAAAAGACCTAAATGGACCCAAACAGAAATAAGACATTTCTTTTCATCATACAAATTATACTTCAATTGCTGCTCAAAATTAATTGATTTCCAAGATGATGTCTTACTGCAGGCTCTCCAACAAGTTGACCAACAACACATCCTATTCATGTATAGAGGTCCTAATTTGTTCTATTCAGAAAAAGCAGGAGTTACCTGAACAGTAACAGCAGTAATAGTCAACAATTACCTAGTGCTTCATTTGCAAATATAGGCAACCAAGAATCAAAATCAGTAGCAAGAAAAAAAAACATATAAAATAAAAATAAGTAACCAGGAAGGAAAAAGATAATCAATTTCACAGAAGAGAAATCTAAAATTCCAACTAGAGAGAACAAAGAAAATGGAGCACAGAAAAGGTATGGAATATAGTACATTTCTTAGAGCTAAATAAAAATCGCTCTTCAAACTGAAAGGACCCACTAGGATGCATGACAGAATAGCCATACCTAGACTTATCACCATGCAATTTCAGAAAACCAAGATAAAAGAGAATTCCAAAAGCTTCCAGAGAGGAAAAACAAAAGCAATTACGAAAAGAAAATAACTATGACTGGCATTAGACAGACAGTAACAATACTGGATGCTAAAAGAAAAGGGAACAATGTGATATTTTTCAAATTCTGAGGAAAAATTGTTAAACCTATATTCTCTATCTATCATCCAAGCATAAGACAAAGTTATTTTCAAACACATAAGAGTCACATAGTTTATCTCCTGTCATCTTTTCTGAATAAATTACTTAAAGATGTTCTCCCAAAAAATAAAGGAAGAAACCAAGGAAAGAAACTGTGACCTAAGAAGAAACTGTATCTACATCTGGTAAATTCCTAAGATGTTACCTTCATGTCTCAAGAGCAGAGTTTCAGGGAAGAAAAGTAGACCTATGCAATGGATATTATGACATATACTTTTAAAGGGTTTGAAGATACACTGAAGGCAAGTATTTCTTTAGTCAACAACAAAAAATAAAAGACTATTTATAGACAAAATTATACAAGGAAAGTCAAGAGTTAAAATAGAAAACAAAGTAAAATGGGTCATATTTTGAGTAATGATAGCATGTTAGGAAAAAAATAAAAGAATACAGTAGCCCAGCCTTATCCAGTTTCACTTTCTAAGTTACCCACAGTCAACTGTAGTACAAAAAAATTAAAAGAAAAATTCCAGAAATAAATCAGATTTTAAAATAATATATTTTTATTGATTTTTAGAGAGAGGGAAAGGAGAAAGAGAAACATCAGTGTGAGAGTGGAACATTGATTTGGCTGCCTCCTACATGCCCCCTACTGGGGATCAAGCCCAAAAACCCAAGGTTATACCCTGACCAGGAATCAAACTAACAACCATTTGGTGCAGAGGAGGAGGCCCAACCAACTGAGCCACACTGGTCAGGGCCAGAAATAAACACATTTTAAACTGCAAACCGTTCTGAGTAAATGTGATGAAATCTCATGCTGTCCTGCTCCATACTACCTGGGATATAAATCATCCCTTTGTCCAGGATATCCATGCTATATGCAGTACCTACCCATTAGTCACTTAGCTTCTCGGTTATCAGATCAACCGCAGTACATGTTTTCATGTAACCCTTATGTACGTAATAATGGTCCCAAAACTCAAGAGTAGTGATGCTGGCAATTCAATTTGGGTACCTCAAAGAGAAGCAATTTAGTACTTCCCCTACATGAAAGGTGAAAAGTTCTCAACTTAATAAAGAAAAAAAAATCTTATTTTGAGGTTGCTAACCTCTACAATAAGAACAAACCTTTCATCTGTGGAATTGCAAAGGAAAAAGAAACCTGTGCTGTTTTTGTTTTGTTTGGTTTTTTAATATATGTTTTTATGTTGTTTTTTTTTTAGAGAGAGGAAGGGAAAGAGACAGAAATATGGATGTGAGAGATACATGGACCAGCTGCCTCCTGCACACCCCCTACTGGGGATCGAGCCCCAGATCCTGGCATGTGCCCTGACCAGGAATCAAACAGGGACCCCTCAGTCCAAGAGATGGCACTCAATGCACTGAGCTACACTGGCTGGGCAACCTGTGCTAGTTTTGATATTGAACTTCAAACGGCAAAAGTTACAGCCACAGTGTGTAATAAATTAAGATGGAAAAGCATTAAAATGTATGTGTGGAACACAGAAACCATTCTGATTGATGGCAACATGTTGTACCAGAATGCACTGAGCCTATCTGAAGACTTCAGCAAGGAATCCCTTGAAAAGAGTGACCAAATTCACATAGCTTTTATTACATTATATTGTTAGAACTGTTCTAGTGTATTAGCTATTGTTGTTAATCTTTATTGTGCTTAATTTATTAAACTTTACCATAGGTATGTATTTATAGGAAAAAACTATTTTATATATATTCACATATATATAAATTAAGCACTATCCAGTTTCAGTCATCCACTGGGATGTATCCCCATTTTATAAGGGTGGATTACTGTACATCTAATCCTAACAACAGGAATATATGTAGATTTAAGAAAACTGCCGGGCTCGTGTGGCTCAGTGGTTGAGCACTAACCCATGCACAAGGAGGCAGCCAGTTCATTTCCCAGGCACAGCACATGCCAGGGTTGTGGGCTCAAGCGTGCGGGAGGCAGCACATCGATATTTCTCTCTCATCGACGTTTCTCCCCACCCCCACCACCTTCCTCTCTCCCTAAAAGTCAATAAAAACAGATTTTAAAAAAGAAAACTATAACCCCAGGACACTACTCAACATCTCATATTTTCAGTTGTCAACCCCTCAGACAGGCCTTTCTTAACCACACTATTACTTCATCACCCTGCTTTTTATTCTCCTAGCATCTGTTATTATCCAACATTAATCACAAACATTATTTCACTGATTCTAATATATACATTCTTCCCACTTTAATCCCACTGAAACCTGAATGCATGGCACAATCCATACACAGCATTTTACAAATAGTCAGCAAGGTGGCAATCTTGTTACTGGTTGAAACACCTTCTATGGATATCTTCTAGAAAGATTTTTAAAAGTACCAGCATCAAAATGCCAGATTAGCCTGGTAGGTGTGACTCAATTGGTTGAGTATCGCCCAGGCACCAAGAGGTCAAAGGTTCTTTCCATTCCCCATCAGGGCACATGCCGGGTGTTTCAGCTCTACCCCCAGTAGGGGGCGTACAGGAGGAAGCCGATCAACGTTTGATTAATGTTTCTCTTATCTGTATTTCTCTCTCTCTCCTCTCCCTTCCTGACTCTGAAATCAATAAAAACACTTTTTAAGCCCCATATTAAATGAAATGCAATATTTATTTGCTTGCTGGGTATCTTCTCCCCTACTGCACGCTCAGAAACATAAGGGTAGTAACTTTTTTTTTTGATAATCTGTATCCTCCACTAACTTTTTTTTAAATCTTTGTATCCTACACACTGAACAGTGTCTGGCATGTAGCAAATACTTAATCAGTGCTACATTTTAACATCTCTGAAACTAGAATGGTTCCTACATAATTGGCCCTGATATTTTTTTCTTCTTAGTAGTACACTTAACAGTGGTGAGTTATACAAACAATGGCATCTAAGATTTGAAGAAATTTAGTAACAAAAACGATGGGGAAGATAGAGTAGTTTGAGTGAATGGACTCACTTCAAAACATGACCACAAATGTTGGTAAATCCATGAAACAGAAATATTAGCTTATGATTTTTTAAAAAAGATTTTATTGATTTTTAGAGAAAGAGGAAGGGAGAGAGAGAGAGGAACACCGGTGTGAGTGAAGCATCTATGGGCTGCCTCCTGCACACCCCCTACTGGGGACCAAGTGGGAAACGTGGGCATGTGCCCTGATTGGGGAATGGAACCGGTAACCCCCTTCAGTGCAAGGAAGACGCCCAACCAACTGAGCCACACAGGCCAGGGTAGCTTACGATTATTTTTTGAGTTATGGAATTAAATACTTGAAGAAATAAAAACAAAAAGAGCTAAATGTGATTGCCTCCCAGAAAAGAGGCAAGAGACTATTTTAGTTTTTCACTATAAACCAGTCTATATTTTAAGATATACTTTATTTTTATCAAATGCACATACACTTTTATGAACCGTTTTTACAAGTATTTGATAACGGGAAGTACAGAGTCACACATACAAAATCAGAGACTGAGACAGGGTCATTCACACGGATAGAGATAGAAAGACATTCAGGAGCAGAGTCAAAGTTAAAATCGATTTTCAGTTGGCAAAAGGGATGAATAGTGAATTCTAGGCTAAAATTTAGTAAATCTCTAAAGTCTGACATCAACACTAAATTGCCTGATGGTGACAATTACGCCATTTTGCTCATCGGAAAGTCAAGGTAGGATCTGCAAAGACTTGTAAGTTTACCCTTGTGCACAGGAATGAAAGTCAGAGCCCTTCAGATGGAATAATAAGCTCTCCTCGCCACAACACTGCACATTTATACAACACCCTTTCACCTGCCCTGGCCTGTCAGCACAATAACAGACGCGGGGAATGAACATGGTCTTCCCATTACCAGAAAGACCGATCATTATTATGGGGGTACAAAAGCTGGGAAAGGGAATGAGATTCACAGATGAGAGAACGGTGGCCGCGACATGCAAAAACCCAGCTTGCGAGTCCCTTGTACCGAAGCACCCAAGGGCTCAGCTTGTCTACGCAGAAAGGACATCTTTCCCGAAATCTAACGAGCTTGAAAACCCAACTGGCACTGGGCCCGCAGTAGCGCGCAGTTCAGACCCCGCCCCTCCCTCCTCACTCGAGGCAGGCGCAGAAAGATCACAAAATGTCACACGGCCAAGACTAAGCGCGCCAAGGCGGGACCCACCCCCCGGGAGACCGGGACATTTAAGGCAGGTCCCTCCCCTTCCTCCCTCCGCCGGACGCAAAACTCATTCATTCTTGAGGCCGGCGGCAAGACCTCGTTGGCGGGCCATCTCCGCACCGTACCGCACACCCACTAGACGCTTTGTCTCGCGCCGGGCCGGAACCTGGGGCGCGCATTCGAGCGCGCGCCCGGGCGCCACCTCCCAGCACCTGGGGCCCACCGGGCCTCCGCGCCGGACAACCTTTCTCTATCCCGGGGTCCTGCAGCCCTAGGCAGGCACATCGCACGGCCCTGCTGGGTATCCAAGATCAGGATATGAGCACCCAGTCCCACCACCGCTACAACTCAAGCCCCCTCCGCAACCCGTGCGCCCGCTAAGAAATACTAGATTCTTTCTCCTTCCGAGAGACGGAGACCCTACCCCTTCCGAAGGGCGTGGGCACGCAGGCCCCAGCTCTCCCTCTCCCGGGTTCTCCAGGCCGCCACGGCTGCGCCCCCAGCCCCAGGCGCGCGATAACGCGGCGGCCAAGCAAGCACTCACTTGAGGAGCAGCTGGTCGTGCTCGGCCTTGAACTTGCCCAGCTCTATCTGCAGCTTGGCGCGCTCGCGGGCAGTGTCGTCCAGCGCGCGGCGCGCATCTGCCAGCTCGGTCTCGTAGAGCGCCTTCAGGCCGGTGAGCTCTCGGCCGCGCACCTCCTCGCGCTCCGTCACCTGCAGCTGCAGCGCGCTGTTCTCGGTTTCCAGGCTGCGCACCTTGTCGATGTACACCGCCAGCCGATCGTTGAGCTCGCGCAGCTCCTCCTTTTCCTGCAGCCGCGACAGCCGCGTGGGGCTCAGCGGCGTGGCGGGACCGCCAAGGCGGCTGCCGGTCCGCGGCGGCACGGGGGTCGCTGTCGCCATGGCGGGCGGCGGGGCGATCGGCGGGGAGAGTGGAGCGGGGAGGCCGCGGGCAGCACGGGGACGCGGAGCAGGCTGAAGGGAGCGAAGCCGGGACCGAAGGCACAAACCGGCAGTCCGCGACAGTGGGAGCGGGGTTGCAGCACAAAGGGCCAAGGGGGAGGACTACGAATCAATCAGTCGTAAAATGCCCTTTGTAAGAAAACACGCGCGCGCGCACGCACACACACATACACGCACTAAGGTAAGGAAGGTACGGGGCGAGGGTGATCGGGAGGGCCGAGCAGGGTCCGCGCGCCGCCGCCGCCGCCGAGTCTCCCGCCCGCAGCACTTTGTTTCCGTTCAGGCGGGGCGGAGGGGCGGGCAGGAGGCGGGGGGCGGAGGGGGCGGGGGGCGGAGGTGGCGCGGGCCCGAGCGCAGCAGTCCCCAACATGGCGGGCGCGCGCGGGACGCCCACGTGACCGTGGCCGGCCAATGGGAAGCCGGCGGGGCGCTCCTGCGGCTCTAGGGCCGGGCTTGTAAATTCAAAATCGGGCCCCCCGGCAACCGTTCGCTCGGCGCGCAGAGCTGGGCGTGGTGCAGGGAGGGCTGTGGGCGGCGGGGAGTGGCGCCTGGGACTGCGCGACGGCTGCCCGGGGCCCAGCGCCGGCGGGTTCCTCCCCACAGCCCCTGAGCACCCCTGGAGGGGCCGGGCCGGCGGGTGGCGGGAAGGAGCCGGCTGCCCGGAGGTTTCCGGGGCGGGCCGCGCCGCCGCCCACACCCAGCGGTTCAGGGAAATTCAAATGTAAACGTCCTCACCAGCTACACGCGAAACTCGGAGACGCCTGGGTCACGGCGGGCGTCGAAACCTCCTCCCCGCCCGGCGGAGGGGCTCGGAACCCGGCCAGAGGCCCGGCTGCTGCGGGGTCCCGGTGTGGGCGCGGTGTCCCAGACGCAGACCCGCTGCGAGCCGGTCCCCAGCGCAGGCTCGTCCCTGCTCCCGGGTGCAGACCGGCAGACCCCTTCCTGTCCCGCTGAGCTGCGCGGGTCTGGAAGCTGGCAGATAAACACGCACGAACCAGAAGCCCTTAGGTTAAATCGTTTGTTACCAGTGCCATTGGGCGGGCCCTGATCCGTTTATTCCTTAACAATTTAGGGGTTTATAAAATCAAAACCACCTCACAAATGATAGGAGTTACATGTGATTGGGTAATAGCACAAGCTGTTAATTGTCATGCTTCACTAAAATCCAACGTATCAAAATCTAAATATGTGAAAATTTAAGTAAAAATGACTTTGCTTTAAAAGGGGAATCCTCTAGAGAAAAGAGAAAAAAAATTTTAAGGAAAAAAGGGGGGATTCCCCTAAAATATAATTAACAACTCGTCCTAATAGAATGGTCATGAATCCCTTGGAAAAGTTTTCATCTTTATGGCTAAAGCTTATTGGAATTGACTGTGTGCTCTGTACTGGGTTTTTCATGGGTTATCCGTCCATGCAACTTTTCCGTGGTGTGGGAACTGGATTATTTCCATCTGAAAATTCATCCGTTTTTATTTATTTATTGGGGTGACATTGATTAATAAAATTATATAGGTTTCAAGAGCCCAATTCTGTAATACATTATCTGTATATTGTATTGTGTGGTCAACCACTCCAATTCATTTTCCCCCCCTTTACCCCTTCAACCAGCCCCCACCCCTCTTTCCCTCTGGCAATCACTATACTGTTGTCTGAGGTTTTTTTCCTCTTTTGTTTTGTTTTGCTTAATCCTGTCATTGTTTTCACCCAATCGCCCAACCCCCATCCCCTCTGACATCTGTCAGTCTGTTCCATGTATCCATGACTGTTTCTATTTTGTTTGTTACTTTATTTTGTTCCTTAGATTCCAGTGAAATTGTATGGTACTTGTCTTTCTCTGACTGGCTTATTTCACTTAACATACTGTTCTCCAGGTCCATCCACACTGTTGCAAAGGGTAAGATTTCCTTCCTTTTTACAGCTGAGTAATGTTCTGTTGTGTAAATGTACCACAGCTTTTTTATCGGCTCATCTACTGCTAGGCACTTGGGCTGTTTCCAAGCCTTCACTGTTGTAAATAATGCTGCAATGAACATAGGGGTGCATATATTCTTTCGAATTAGTGTGTTGGGTTTCTTCGGATAAATTCCCGGGGGGAGGAATCACTGGATCATAATACAGTTCCATTTTTAATTTTTTGAGTTAACTCCATACTGTTTTCTCCAGTTGGCTGCTCCAGTCTGTATTCCCACCAGCAGTGCACAAGGGTTCCCTTTTCTCCACATCTTCACCAGCACTTGTTGTCTGTTAATTTATTGATGATAGCCATTCTGGCAGGTGTAAGTTGATATCTCACTGTGGTTTTAATTCAAGGTTGAGCTTCTTTTCATATATCTATTGGCCATCTGTATGTCCTCTTCAGAGAAGTGTCTATTCAGATCCTTTGTCCATTTTTAATTGGATTGGTTTGTTGTTCTTTTTAGTGTTCAGTTTTATAAGTTCTTTATAAATCTTGGATGTTAACCCCTTATGAAAATTCATCCATTTTATCTGATCACTGGAGTATACACCTGAAACTAATATAATAATGTAGGTCAATTGTAATTGAAAAATAAAAAGTGATTTAATTTCCAAAAAGAAAAAAAGAAATTTTCACCCTTACAAAAAAGTCATCGATTTTATAGATGAATTTCCTTAAGGCGGCCCAGCAAGCGACAGGACTACATTTGAACCCAGGCAGTTTCAATTGGCTCCAGAGCCTCGCCCTTAACTATAACCTAGAAGGCCACTTCACAACCTATTAGGAATACATCTGTAGGGTAATTACAGGTTAGTTACTTTAATAATGGCAGAAATGAAGGCTGGGGTGTTCTTTAAATATTAATCAAGTCACAGACATAAGAATTATTGAAGGGCACCAGACTGCCTATCATCCTCCTTGAATTTCTGGGCACTGTATGAGTAAGGATGCTCTCCTTATTAATGGTTTTGTTTCCTGCCCTGTTATCTCAAATACAGTAGACCCTTGAATAACACAAGTTTGAACTGCCTGGGTTTATTTAAATGGTTTTTTGGGTTTGGTTTTTTTGTTTTTTGGTGTTTTTTTTTCAATCATATAATAAGCCCTCCTATTCCTGAGTTTCACATTTGCAGATTCAGCCAACTGCTGATAAAAACAGTATTTCCTTTTGGGAGTTGGGAATTGGCATTTGCAAAATTCGCAAATGTGGAGGTCAGATTTAAATAATACCCGGGTTTTCACTTCCTACTGAGTAGCGTGGACATTCCTAACCCTGGCATTGTTCTAGGGTCACCTGTACCTCCTTCCCTAACCTCTTTAGAGTTAGGAGTTGAAAAGCCTCTATTTTGAAGTTGGTGTTAGGAGTTGGTAAGTAAGGATTCAGATATTATTAATAACTTTAAAGGGTCTGGAAAATTCAAATTACTGAAGAAGAAGAAATGAGGCCTAATAAAGGGGAGTGCCGGGTCCAAGTGATGGAATCAGGATTGGAATGTAAATCCATGCTCACTGAGGCCCTGTCCGCTGCACTGGTTTGGTTTTCACGCCACACTTCCTACTACCTCAGACTTTAAACAAATATTTGGAATTTTTAAAATTATTTTGCTCATTTTTGAAGTTTTAAGACCGTATGTGAAGTGATTTCAAGCATAATCTCTACTGCTCTCAACTCTATGAAGCTTCTCTTGATAAAACTCCTCAATCTCAGATTCACAGGAGACTCAGATTGTATCCTATTATCTGAAACAACAAATACTGTGCACTGGAGTCAGACAACTGACAATTTGCTATTGACAGCTGTTTCCTCATAGGAAAATGGGGGGGGGGGGGATTCCTACCCTAAAAGGTTTTTTGTTTGTTTTTTACCCTCACCCGAGGACATTTTTCCTTTTTTTTTTTTTTTTTTTTGTTCGGATAGAGTGGGAGGGAGAGAGAGGAAGAGAGAGAGAGAGAAACATCTACATGAAAGGGACACACCAAGTGGCTGCCTCCTGCACGACCCCAACCAGGGCCAGGGACAAGTCACAACCGAGGTACGTGCCCTTGACCGGAATCGAACCCGTGACTCATTGGTCCATGGGCTGACACTCTAACCACTGAGCCAAACTGGCCAGGGCCTGAAGGGGGTTTTTAAAGATAAGATAAAATATATAATGTGTTAGAAATATAGTAATCCTGTGTCCTCAATCAAAAGCAGTGGAAAATCTCCTAACCTTAGAATTAGGAGATTGTGCAAACGATTAGTCAGATACTTTTCTCAGTGCACACTTCCCTTATTCTCTCAGCTGTTCCCATGCCTAACTCTGTGGCTGCAGTAAGGCCTCTTTCTTTCCTGTTCTTTCATACTCTGTCCAGCCCTCTTTGTTTAAATGATTCTTGAAATCCCATCACTACCACTGTTTTCCCCCAAAGAATTAGAAGAGAAGTAACAAATACCATATAAGTTTGCTTCTGTATTATAAGGGCAATTGTGATTTCAAATATTCTGCCTTGTTTTCCTATAAACCTTCACTTACTTGTTCAGGCACATGTTCTGATTATTGGTTAGGCCATATACACCCCCACCAAGCCTCGGCTTGCCATGTCATTATTTCCCTCTTCAGTACTCCTCCCACAACGCACAGCTACCTTACTATATAGAGAACTTATTTGACATTTGCCCTACTTTCTGTATATCATTTGGATCTGAGACAGAAAAATACAGGGTACCTATAAGATCTAGGCACAAAGGGGCCCAGACTAGGATGGGGTACAGATGCAGAGACAGGTGAAGGAAAGACGGAGAGCTAGCAGTAAGCACTTCTGTCCTACAGGGGAGTGACGGCTTGTAGATAGCTGAGTGTACAGTACCAACGGGGGAGCTAGGGCGGCCGTACAAAAGGCAGGGGAATGTTACAGGTGGTATCTCTTCAATATATATTTGCTGAGTAAATGAAGAAATAAATGAACACATGGTCTACTAGGCCAGATTTCTAATACACTTTGCAAAGGTAATGCTTTTTCTAGTTATCATAAAGGTGTAAAAATAAATCATGTTCCAGAAGTTTGAATAACTATCCAAAATCACTTCCTACTCTGATTTTTTTTAACTTTTATTTTATTTATTTATTTATTTTATTTTATTTTTTTAATCCTCACCCGAGGACATTTTTTCATTTCTTGTCCAGCTACAGTGGGAGGGAGAGAGAGAAGAGAGGGAGAGAGAGAGAGAGAGAACATCGATGTGAAAGGGACACATCAAGTGGCCGCCACCCGCACGACCCAACCAGGGCTGGGGACAAACTGCAACCAAGGTACGTGCCCTTAGCGGGAACCAAACCCGGGTCTCTCTGGACCTCAGGCCGACGCTCTAACCGCTGAGCCCAACCAGCCAGGGCTTTTTTAAAATTATTATTAATTTTATTTACTTATTATGGTGGTACTTGCCCCTAGCGGGAACTGAACCTGGGTCTCTCTGGTCCGCAGGCCGATGCTCAACCGCTGAGCCACACTGGCCAGAGCCTGACTCTGATTTTGATTTTTGTATTTTAAAAAGTGTTTTATACCCTGGCCAGTGTGGCTCAGTTGGTTGGAGTGTGGTCTCATACACCGAAAGGTTGCTGGTTCAGTTCCCCTGTCAGGGCACATGCCCAAGTTGTGGGTTTAATACCCTGTCAGAGCACATACAGGAGGCAACTGATATTTCTCTCTCTCTCCCTCTCCCTTTCTGTGTCTCTCAAATCAATAAAAGCACGTCTTCAGGTAAAAATTTAAAACAAAAAACTTTTTAAATAAAAAGTGCTTAAGAGTTTTAAAGTTGTATTTATCATCTTCGATAGGATTATTCTCTTAGCATGGCCTCGCTAAGTTTATATACTGTTCAGAATTGTTTTCCAGGTTGCTTGTTAAAGTCTGGATATTTGGCAATAGTATAATTGGTGAAGGGTTTTGTTTTGTTTTTGTTATCTTTTGTTGGTGTAGTTATTTTAATTCAGTAGTTCATCTTCTTGATAGCTTATGCTTTAGTCAAAAAGAGAAGCCAGCCCTGGCCAGTTTTGCTCAGTGGTTAGAGCATCAGCCCTCGAACCAGAGGGTCCTGGGTTCAGTTCCTGCTAAGAGCACGTACCTCAGTTGCAGTTTGTCCCCAGCCCTGTTTGGGGTCGTGTGGGTGGCAACCAGTCGATGTGTCTCTCTCACATCAATATTTCTCTCTCTCTCTCTCTCTCTCTTTCCCTTTCTCTCCCTCCCACTCTATCTAATGATAAGTACAAAAATATCCTTAGGTGAGGAATAAAAAAAAAAAGAGAGGAGAGAAAGAGAAGCCAATTTGCACTCTTGCATTTTAGTTTTGTTATGCCAAAATATGGTCATAACACTATACAACTTTTCTTTAAAAATCTTCAAACCATTGTTAAACTAGTATTTATGCATCCAGTTTATAACTTTTTTTTAACCTTACAAAGGTAGGCCCCTTTGCCCTATATTCTGCATCTTTGCCTTTAGAGTGGTAAAAGTAACAATTAAAAGCGGTGTCAAAGTATAAAATTTGCACATAATTCAGCAGTTTCTGCTCTGATTGGACCGGACCCGCTGAGAGAGTTCAGGCCTCTCCTTCCTGTGGCCAGGCTTTAGTCAGCCTCCTTACTTACCTTGGTGCACGGTTTATCCCTACCCAGTAACACCGTAATGTATTCATTTCATTCTTAGTCTACAGAGGTGAGACTGTAATTACCTAAAATATCTTCCCCATCAGCCTTCATCTCTCATTTTGCCTGAAATTTCTCCATAAGACTTAGTCTTTTAGGTCAATCTAGAAAAGTGGACACCATTTCCAGACCCCACAGCTGAGCTCGAGAAAGCAGAGGAAAAAGGAAAACACAATATCTGCATGGTTTTGCATAGTTGATATGGTAAAAAAGAAAGGCAGTCGGGTTGAATCTGTCTCAACCATCCCATCTTTCCATCTCTACCACCCAAGCCCCAATCAAACCTCCTGTCCGAAGGAAGAAGGAGGGTTTGGAGGCAGAAGCACCGTGGGTGTCACACTTCTTTGTCCGCTCCTGGGCTGAGTTGAGGGTAGGGGTTGAAGATCCAAGAGTAGATGGTTTGTGCCTCACAACAAAGTGCCCTGTTTTCTTCCAACTGGGTGCAGCAGAGCAGACAACTAAAGAAGCCTTCTCCAGAGCCCTGGTGGATAGCAGCCTCAAAAAAAAAAAAAAAAAATTGTGAGTAGCTGAGTGGAGACAGTTTAACCTGTGATAATTAGTTTTATGTGTCAATTTAGATGGGCCATAGTGCCCAGATAGATGCTTAAACTTTTTTTTCTTTATTGATTTTGAGAGAGAGAGAGGGAAAGGGAGAGGGAGAGAGAGATAGAAACATCGATGAGAGAGAACATCAGTTGGCTGCCTCCTGCATGCCCCCTGTTGGGGATTGGGCCCACAACCTGGCCGTGTGCCCTGACTGGGAATCGAACCAGGACCTCTTGGTGCATGGGTTGATGCTCAACTACTGAGCCACACTGGCCGGGCGTGCTCAAACTTTATCTGGATGTTTCTGTAAGAATGTTTTGGATGAGATTAATATTTCAATATGCGGACTTTGAATAAAGCACAGCAGACTCCATAATATAGGTGGGTCTTATTCAATCAATTGAAGATTTGAATAGAACAAAAGACTGACCTCCCCGTGAGTGAGATAAAATTCTAACAGGAGACAACGTTCAGGCTTGAACTGCAACATCAACTTCTCCTGGGTCTCCAGCCTACCAACCTACTCTGCAGATTTTGGACTTGCCAGCCTCTGTAATCATATGAGCCAATCTCTTAAAAAAAAAAAAAACTCTTTTTCTCTCTCAACATATGTACACAACCTATTGGATCTGTTTCTCCAGAGCACCCTGACTAATATACCTTCCTATGCCCACAAGAGGCATATGGAGGGCTAAGGAAAGCCAGCAGATTTAAATGAGTGAAAGAGAGAGGGAAGTTGTAGACTGACATGGACACTTGAGACTTGGTAGAACTGTAGAAACACAGCAGAAGCATTGAGAACAGACATGACTGAGGCCACTGGAGGGGGAAACCATAATAAGTCGTGTCTAGAGAAGGCTAGCACAGAATGGACATAGAGCAAAACCAAGAAGCAGATGGCTCTCCCTACAATGGACACGAAACTCCTTGGACTTAGAATCAACCTCAGGTAGAACAGGAAGGATGAAGAATCTGAGGGCTATTAAACTTGAACGTGATTGAAATATGAACTTAAACTGGTCCATGCCATTGGGAGATTTCAATCACCAGAATGTCCTCCATCTCTTCACACTGCTTTTCTCTTCCAGTAGGTTTTATTCCAATATAGGCTCTCTCTCTCTTTCCACCAGGTGGAAAAGCTGACTTCTCCTATCTTCCCATAATATAACCAATCTCAGGAAAATTTCTGGGTCACCTGCCCAGCCCTGAACCAGTTATTGTGTCCAGGTCTAGGATGTACTTTGATTGGCCAGGCCTAAGCCAAAACCAATCCTTTGATAGGCAAGGGTGAGGGAAGGTCAGAAGTTGTGACTGTCCTCACCAACCATGTGGGATGGGATTCCCTCAAGAATGAGAAGGAGCCCTGGCCGGTTTGGCTCAGCGGTTAGAGCGTCAGCCTGCGGTCCTGAGAGACCCGGATTCGGTTCCCGCTAGGGGCGCGTACCTCGGTTGCAGTTTGTCCCCGGCCCTGGTCGGTTGTGCGGGTGGCAGCCACTCAATGTGTTCCTTTCACATCGATGTTTCTCTCTCTCTCTCTGTTCCTCTCTCTCCCTCCCACTCTACCTGAACAAAAAATGGAAAAATGTCCTCGGGTGAAGATAAAAAAAAAAAAAAAAAAAAAAGAATGAGAAGGACTTCCAGTCAAGATAGCAGCATAGGTAAACGCAGTATCACATCGTCCCACAACCACATCAAAGTTACAACTAAATTACAGAACAACCATTATTCAAAACCACCTGAAATTGAGCTGAATGGAAGTCCTACAACTACGAAATTAAAGAAGCAGCCACTTCGAGACTGGTAGGAGGGATGCAGGTGGACAGGCTGGTCCCACACCCACGTGTGGTGGATAAAAATCAGGAGGACACCTCGGCTGGGAAGGTCCTCCCTGAGGACTGAGGGGTCCCCGTCCCACACAAGGTGCCCCGCTCAGGGTTCCAGTGCCAGGAAGAGAATCCCCATCACTTCTGGCTGGAAAAACCAGCAGGAACTGAGGCTCAGGGAGGCTGAGGCAGCTGGAGCCCCAGGCAGCTCCTCTTAAAGGGACCACGCACAGAGGAATAGGACTCGCTCCCTCTAAGCTTGGAGGGAAGGCAGGTCCAGGGGCACCAGAGCCATACAGGGAAGAACTGAGCTGTTTGGCATTGGAGCAAGGGCTGGAGAGGGGGCTTTCTCTGGGACAAATGTGCTGTCAGAGGCCTTTGTTCCTTTAGTGAGCCATTCCCTGGGGTGGCAGACAGACGGCATATCTGGGATCCTGCAGCTTGGCTCACACTGGTAGCCCCACCCTGGTGATTCCCTGAGGACCCGCCCACCCAACTTTCAGGCCCACCCAAGCTGTTGCCAGTTGCTTAACCATAGGATTGGCCTGTCTTGGATCCTGCTTCAGGTTTTCCTAAATTCTTTCAAACAAGCAGCATCTGGTCTCACATAGCCCCATACCTCTCGTTAAGTAATACACAGAAACAAACACAGAGGCAGCCAAAATGAGGAGACAAAGAAACAGGTCCCAAATGAAAGAACAGAACAAAACCCCAAGAAAAGAACTAAGCGAAATGCAGATAAGCAACCTAACAGATGCTGAGTTCAAAATACTGCTTATAAGGATGCTCAATGAACTTAGTGAGGGCATCAAGAGCATTAAGAAGGACCAGTCAGAAATGAAGGATGCACAGTCAGAAACGAAGGAGGTACTAACTGAAATAAAGAATAATTTACACAGATTCAGTAGTAGAGTAGGTAAAGCCAAGAAGCAAACCATCGATTTGGAATACAAGGAAGCAAAAAACACCCAATCAGAACAGCAAAAAAAAAAGAAGAAGCCAAAAAACTGAGGAAAGTGTAAGAAGCCTCTGACAACTTCAAGCATGCCAACATTCGCAACTTGGGGTGCCAGAAGGAGAAGAGAGAGAACAAGAAATCAAAAACCTATTTGAAACAATAATGGCAGAAAACTTACCTAACTTGGTGAAGGAAACAGACATACAAGTCCAGGAAGCACAGAGAGTCCCAAACAAGATGAACCCAAAGAGGCCCACACCATGACACATCATCATCAAAATGCAAACGGTTCAATACAAAGAGAGAATCTTAAAAGCAGCAAGAGAAAAGCAGTTAGTTACCTACAAGGGAGTTCCCATAAGACTGTCAGTTGATTTCTCAAAAGAAACTTTGCAGGCCAGAAAGGAGTGGCAAGAAATATTCAGAGTGATGAAAAGCAAGAACCTACAACCAAGATTACTCTATCCTGCAAAGCTGTCATTTAGAATCGATGGCCATATAAAGACTTTCCCAGACAAGAAAAAGTTAAAGGAGTTCATCACCACCAAACCGTTATTATATGAAATGATGAAGGGTCTTTTTGAAGAAAAAGATAAAATATATGAACAAACAAAATGACAGTGAATACATATCTATCGATAATGGAATCTACAAACAAAATGAACAGGCAGAACAGAAACATTCTCATAGATACAGAGAAGATTTTGTTGGTTGCCAGATGGGAGGGGGCTTGGGGGAATGGGTGAAAAAGGTGAAGGGATTAAGAACAAATTGGTTGCTAGACTGACAAACCTCAAAGAGAAGAGGGTTAGGTGGTGGGAAGAAATAAACCAAAGAACTTATATGCATAACCAATGGACACAGACAATAGTGTGGGAAAAGGCAGGAGAGTGGTGGGTGTAGGGAGGAGGGGGTCAATGGGGGAAAAATGAGGAACATCTATAATACATTCAACAATAAAGATTAAAAAAAAGAAAGGAAAAAAACAAACAAAAAGAATGAGGAATACATCCCAAAATGTGATGAAGGGATGCTTGACAAAAACATGTGTCTACCTCATGGAAGGAGAGTAAGAGAAATCAACCTAAATAGTGTTTTTCTGGCTTGAATTCTCCAGAGATATACTTTTTTTTTTTTTAATATTAAAATAGAAACTCTTAAGGATTTAGGATACCTAAAAGCCCTATTCATGTGCTCACTCATCAGTTCATGCATTTATTTATCAAACACTGGTGGGTGACTTAACTACATGCAGAGCAAGGATAATTGAAGTTTCACAATCCCTGCTTTGAGGGGTTCAACAGTTCAGCTGTAGACAAGCAAACATGCATCTAAATAAATGCTGCCTCGTCTGGCCCAGGTGGATCAGCAGTGGGGTGTCGACCCATGCACCAAGAGGTCACCAGTTCAATTCCTGGTCAGGACACCTGCCCAGGTTGTGGGCCTGAGCCCCAGTGCGGGACATGCAGGAGACGGCCAGTTGATGTTCTCTCTCATTGACGTTTCTGTCTCTCTCTCCCTCTCACTTCCTCTCTCTCTCTAAAATCAATAAAGGAAAAAAAAAAAATTAAGTAAATGCTGCCTCAGAGTGCCAGGTACTAAAAAGGAGGCATGAACAAAGCAGCGTACACCAAGGACCAGACAGGCTCCCCGTCAGCTGGGGAAACCACTTGCAGACAGATGATCTCTGAGCTGGGCTTCAAAGAATGTCAGCCTCCAGGAACGAGCAGATGGATCGGGTGCTTTAAGGAGACCTGTAAATGGCAATCTGGAGCCCCCAGGGAGAATTAGAGAGGAACCCCACATGGAATCCTTAATGTTCTTGTGGTGTGCTTTTCACCTCAGACCACGCTGTGTAGGGCGTGCCTTAAACTAGGAATTATTAAGGTCATAAGGGAAGCCAATCTTAACTTTAGGCCTGGCCTACATGATCAAGAAAAATGGAGAGTTGAGGAAATTATCATTGAAACAAGTAAATTACTTAAGTGGAGTCATAAAATAACAGTTATGCCTTGACTAAAGCAAAACAAAAATAGAAAACCCATGAAGCAGGAAATTTTTAGTAACTCCTGTGTGCAAGGCATTGTACTGTTTGCTGTGAAATAAAGTTGTTTTAAATATGAAAAGCGGTTTGTTCTTTTAATAAATATACATGTCCAAATGAAATGGAGATCTGAATAAGTAGGTTAAACAACCATGCCATGAATGACAGAGGCTCAAAGAGTGGCATGAGCCCTGGCCGGTTTGGCTCAGCGGTTAGAACGTCAGCCTGAGGTCCAGAGAGACCCGGGTTCGGTTCCCGCTAAGGGCATGTACTTCGGTTGCGGTTTGTCCCCGGCCCTGGTTGGGTCGTGTGGGTGGCGACCACTCGATGTGTCCCTTTCACGTCGATGTTTCTCTCTCTCTCGCTCCCTCCCACTCTATCTGAACAAAATATATATAAAAAAAAAATGTCCTTGGGTGAGGATAAAAAAAAAAAAGAGTGGCATGAATGAAAAGTGTCAAAATACTGGGGCTGCTAAGATTTCACGAGTGAAGAAATCCCTTCAGGCCAGGACAACGTAAGAGGATATCATGGAAAAAGAGGAGTTGGACTGGACATCGAAGAAGGGGAAGATTTATTTCAGTAAGTGATTTGGATTACAAAAAATCAGCTTTACACACAAGTTTTTCAGGAATAAAACTATTCCATAAAATAAGATGACTTTATATTTTATGTGAAATATTTGTATTTGTGTATGTTGACTGAATATCAGAAGCTGGGCAAGAATTTGGACACTGACATGCCTGGGATATAATGCTGACAAAAATATTCTGTTAAAGTCGCTGAAAAGAGATGACATTGCAAAGTAATTAGAGACCTCTCTGATTTGCATATATATTGAGTGAAGGAGCAACTGAAATTTTCATATATTGCTGGTAGAAGTATAAAATAGTACAAGCACTTCAGAAAATTGTTGACAGTTCTTTAAAAATGAACCTACCATGGGTTAAAAATCTACCCACCCTGTAGTCTAGCAATTCTCCCCCCAAGACAAAGGAACGTTAGTTTCTACTAAAAGACTGTACAAGAAGTTTAGAGTGGCTTTATTCATAACAGCCCAAATTGGAATAAGTCCAAATGTTCACCAACAGGAGAACTATTGATAAATACGTACTACTTATCAATTAAAAAGAGTGAGCCACAGATACATTCAGCAACATGGATGAATCTCTCAGATACTATGTTGAACAATAGAGTTCCTTTTATATGAATACATATTTGGGCACAGACTATTCCATTGATCAGATTCAATACTGATTTCTAGTAATCCAGGGACCTAAATTATTTTAATAATATAACTTTCTAGCCCGGCCTGTGTGGCTCAGTGAATTGAGCGTCCTCCTGTGGACTGAGAGGCCCTGGTTCGATTCCTGGTCAGGGCACATGCCTGTGTTGTAGGTCGGATCCCCCATAGCGGGTGTGCAGGATGCAGCCAATCAATGTTTCTCTCTCACATCAATGTTTCTATCCCAATGTTTTTTAACTTTCTAAGCAACTAAAGACAAAGCACTGATTTAAATCAACAGTACAGAAGTAATTTCCAAGGGGGATTGAGATGAGGAAGAAGGGAGGAAAAGGGAGTTATCAGAATCAGGAGTAGCAAAAAAAAAAAAAGTATTGTTTTTATAAAACTAAAAGTTTAACTAAATCTTCTCGGGTAGACAGGCTTTGTTTTTTTTAATCTTCACCCGAGGACATTTTTCCATTTTTTGTTCAGATAGAGTGGGAGGGAGAGAAAGGAAGAGAGAGAGAGAAGCATCTACAACCCAACCAGGGCCGGGGACAAACTGCAACAGAGGTACGTGCCCTTAGCAGGAACCGAACCCAGGTCTCTCTGGACCGCAGGCCTACGCTCTGACCGCTAAGCCAAACTGGCCAGGGCCAGACAGGCTTTGTAAAAGCTGTGATTCTCAACTGGGTGGTGGGGGCGAGAGGGGGCGGGGGGAGACAGAAAGCTCCCTGTTCCTAAGGGGCTTTCTCAGATTTGGGGGGCCAATGAGATTTTTATGTTTATCAAAAGATCAGGGGATGATAAAATTATGAGGCACTGCTGTGGAGAACATAGAGGACATAAAGCACAAAGCCCCTGTCCCTAGTTTCACCGGGGCTCTTGAGTTACATCCAGAACCATATAGGCCTGTATTCTGTTACATCCCAGAAGTAACTAGGTCAGACAACCCGCCGTGACTGCAATGACTGCAGAAAAATTCTGTCACTCACTGTGGCATTCACTTGGAAGAATCAACTTCAAGTCAATTCAAATTGAAGTAACTTGAATCAACTTCTGCACAAGGCCTTCAGAAACCTGTTTTCATTTAAACTAAATTGGTTTCATTTCTCTAATCTTAACTTCTCAGTTTTTTCATTTACTATACACTTCCTTCAAGGGATTGAAGTTGAGGTCATCTCAAAGTGAGGGATTGAGAAGCAAGGTCTCAATTGTCATAGAGAAAAGGGAAGTCACAGGGGTGAGTCCAGCATTTTTATTTTTTAAAGTAAAGCGAATCCTGAAATGTCTACTTCACCCCAAAATAATTAAGATGCCATTCCTCCTGTGAACCCTCATAGCATTATCATCTATAGCAGTTACTTGAAACCAAGCATATTGCTTTCTGGTCTAGCATTTCGACCAATTGATAAGCCTCGAAGAAAGCAGAATTCCCCTGGGGGATACTGCAGATCAGGAGGTCCTGTCACTCTTCTGTCCATGGCATCTGTGTGGGAGTGCAGCGATATATAACAATGGGTGAGCTAAGTCCCTGGGTTTTCACCTATCTCTCAATTCTCTTAATGTGTCTACTTTATCAAATAGATACTTCTGTATACTTCCTCTGAGCAAAGAACTTAAGACGATTATTTAAAAACTTTGTAAGAATTCCATTTGGAAACTTCTTATTTTCCATTACTCTTGTCTGAAAATAAGAGTCTGGTCTCATATTTATTGTAGTGACTATCTAACTACTGATAAAATAGTACCAAATAGCAACACAGAATGCAGGGCATTCTTCTTAAATACCAAGAGCCTACTTCAACTTTCGATTTACTGTCATCTCAAAGGCTTCCAGCAAACTTGGTCATGATTGTTAATGAAAAGATTGGAGAAAATCATTCACTTGATGAAAAATGTGTATGTAAAGAACTGAGTGTGGTTGCCCTGGCCAGTTTGTCTCAGTGGTTAGAGCGTGGGCCCACAGACTGAAGGGTCTCGGGTTTGATTCCTGGTCAGGGGCACATACCTGGGTTACAGGTTTGACCCCTGGCCCGGTTGGGGTCATGCAGGAGGCAACCAGTCAATGTGTCTCTCTCACATCGATCTTTCTCTCTTTCTCTCTCTCCCTTCCTCTCTCTCTAAAAAGCAATGGGAAAAGATCCTTGGATGAGGATTAACGAAAACAAACAAACAAACAAAAATTGAGTGTGGCATTTTAAGCAATGAGAAAGAGAACCACAGATGTTGCCCCTGCCCCAAATGGAATCTAGTTGACATTGTTAGATCTAAAAGGTGGTTCAGACAATAGAATAAATATCAAATATAAGATACATGTATTACATATTAGCAAGCACAAGGTGAATGGGAAGGTGGGAGATTCGGTAGAAGAGAATTACGGAATTGCACTTTAGGATCGGAATTAACACTCTGTTCTGTTCCTCCAGTGAAACACTATTTGATTTCCCATTTGTCTTTGAAAGCTCCAAAAATTATTTGAATGTAGGAGAGTGAAGCAGTTGAAGACTTGTCATTGAGGCTGGGGGCAAGAAAGGATGTAGAGCCCAGCAGGACTGGATAGTTCATGTATGTGAAGTGTATCTGGTACATCACGCTCAATAAATATTTCTTTCCTTTCTACAAAAATAGGTATTAGAATCTTTGCTTCCCAGTTTTGAAAGCTACTATTTAAATTAGCATATAAAGTATTATAGCAGTAAAACCAGGGCCTGTTGCAATACTGCATTTTCAAAATGTTAACTGTTTTACTTTGTCATGCTCACTAATGTTTATCTTGGCATAAAGTGAATAATAAGTATACAAATGTTGAGCAGTACATGTAGTGATTGACTTACTATACCTTGATTCCGTTTAACAGATTTTCAGTCAATGCCATTATAGCCAGCTCAAAAGAAATTATGAAATGATCAAGACACAGAAACTGAGATTGTGCAAGGAAAGGCCAATGTGAGTAGTTCTGACTTGGTCTGTTGAATCTTTTCACAATTACCTGTAAGCCAACCCCTCGCCACACACAGATGCTGCAGGTGTTGAGTTTAGACTTCATAACCAGTTTTATCATTTTCTCAATTATTTTTTAGATATCCAGACACAATTTGATTAGTTTGGATTGATTTTTGTAACAGAAAGAACAAATCACTTTCAGCTGACATTGTCAAAATATGAAAGGGCATCTAGTTTCTGCGAAAAATAGAAGGACCCTTGGCTTGTGTGGCTCAGTTGATGGGAGTGTCGTCCAGTGTACTGAAGGGTCGCAGGTTTGGTTCCCGGTCAGGGCACTTACCTAGGTTGTGAGTTCAGTCCCCAGTCAGGGTGCATACAGGAGGCAACAGATTGATAGTTCTCTCTGACATTGATGTTTCTCTCTCTCTCCCTCTCCCTTTCTCTCTCTCTAAAAAAAAAAAGAAGGAAATAAGATCTATTTTTCTTAGATACATACAATATTTAAATCTATTTTCCCTTTCTATGTCCTCTCACCACTTCCACATTTTGAAGAGAGAAAAAAAAGTCCATGCTTTCTGCATGACCACAAGATCAACCACTACTGCCTGCTGGACAGAAAGGGGGTGTTATTAAGGGTGCAGCCATCTGCTTGCCACTGGCTCTTGGTGAAACAAGAAAGCTAATTAGTGCCCCACCGTCCCCCTTTCCTCCCCCCTCCCCCTTCCCTTCCCCCTCCCCCTCACTCCCACACAGACTTCTTTCTGCACCCGCTGGCCTGGGGAGAGCAGAGATGCTCGCCTGTCCTAGGAAGAGACAAGAACAGACTTCAGCAGCAAGCACCCTGGGCCATGAATTTCTAAAATTTGAGAGGAAATTACGCAAATTACCTCCCCTTCCCACCACCAATGCTCTCTTTGACCGATGCCTGTTTTCTTACATAAAATACCTTTTCTTCCCCGCCCAGGAAAATCAGTAGGTCTGGAATCCAATCCCTTTTGTAATTGATAGTTGTCTAATGATAGGCAAGTACCTAATTCCTACACTGAGTCTCTCTTATCTATTTCATTAGGGTTGGGGGGCGGGCAGACACGAGATATCAAATCATTAAGTAAATATAACATATTTCACCATAACGCCACAGGAAATGCTGAGAGGGTACGTGCCACATGAAGTAGCAGTGACCGCACCAATGCCATTGCTCATTAGAAAGATGTCAGATGAGCCCTGGCCAGTTTGGCTCAGCGGTTAGAGCATTGGCCTGCGGTTCAGAGAGACCCGGGTTCGGTTCCCGCTAAGGGCATGTACCTCGGTTGCAGTTTGTCCCCGGCCCTGGTTGGGTTGTGCCGGTGGCAGCCACTCAATGTGTCCCTTTCACATCGATGTTTCTCTCTCTCTCTCCCTCCCACTCTCTGAACAAAAAATGGAAAAATGTCCTCAGGTGAGGGTAAAAAAAAAAAGAAAAAAAATAAAGATGTCAGATGAATAGGACGTCAATGAGGCAGACTAAGATTTTGTAACTTCACAGATTAAACACAGTAAACCGTCTAACTATTAAACAAATACCGACTAACTACTAACATACATAATTCTCCTATGTACCTGAGAAATAATACAATCTGAATAAACTGATGTTTCATGAACAAGAATCCTCATTAACCTTGGATTTGGTTACAAAAATAAGTATTTTCCCCCTGGACTTCATTTTTTTTTTTTTTTTTTTTTTTATCCTCACCCGAGGACATTTTTCCATTTTTTGCTCAGGTAGAGTGGGAGGGAGAGAGAGGAACAGAGAGAGAGAGAGAAACATCGATGTGAAAGGAACACATCGAGTGGCTGCCACCCGCACAACCAACCAGGGCCGGGGACAAACTGCAACCGAGGTACATGCCCTTAGCGGGAACCGAACCCGGGTCTCTCAGGACCGCAGGCCAACGCTCTAACCACTGAGCCAAACCGGCCAGGGCTGGACTTCATTTTTGTTCTGCCTTATTTTTTTCTCTTTTTCTGCCTTTCAATAATAAAAGCTACATACTTTTTTTTTTTATCCTCACCCGAGGACATTTTTTTGTTCAGATAGAGTGGGAAGGAGAAAGAGAGAGAGAGAGAAACATCGACATGAAAGGTACACATTGAGTGGCTGCCACCCGCACGACCCAATCAGGGCCGGGGACAAACTGCAACCGAGGTACATGCCCTTAGCAGGAACCGAACCTGGGTCTCTCGGGACCGCAGGCCAATGCTGAACCAAACCAGCCAAGGCCCTACATACTTTTTTTTAAAGAAAATTTAACGATACCAGTTTAAAGGAAGAAAGGCAAAGAAAAAACTTCACAAATTAAAAAACTGTAAATTGTCTCAGAATAAGAACCTGATTAGAACCTTAGAGATAAGCTATAGTTAAGCTTACTATGGAAAGACTTATTCCAAAATTATAATTTAAATATAACAATGTAAACTTGAAAAAGAAAAATGCTGAAAGGTTTTGATATCAGAATTTTTACCTCACTAAAAGAACTTGCTAGAAGTTGTCCAACTATATCTTTTAATTTTAATAACAGAAGTGAGGCCAACAAACCAGTTAGAGTAGTTTTCTAAGTTGGATAAAATTAAGCTGTGACTCAGATGTGTACAGAACACCACATGCTTCCTACCTATAGGGGGACATCTGTAACTTTTCTGGCCGCTCACCCTCTGAACTGTTTTCCTGTGTTTGGGGAATTCCTCACTATTTGAGTCTTAGCAAGAGATAGGGTCTGCCTACCACTCCAGATGCTAAAAAAAAAACAAAACCAAAAAAAAAACCCCCAGATATATATATATTTTTTATGCAGGCCTACATTTTGCCATTTGGATGCACCAGCCCCAGAATCTGACCCAAAGCTATTGGAGAGCAATAAATCCATTCTGGTTCCATATCCAATTTCCAAAGGCAATGGGGACAGGGCACATGCCTACATGCAGTATTGGGGGAGGGGCATCTACCGAGCCTGCTCCTCCTTAGCAGCAACAATGACCTTCCCAGACAAGTTCTGGGACCCCCAGTATGTAGCCTCCTTTCACCTGGGACTTCCAGCTTTCCCACGATTCTGTGAGCTGCCTAATATGTGTTCAGTGCATCCCTTCTACCTATAAGCCAGAATCAGCATCTGTTGCTTGCAGCCAAGAACCTTAAGGACACACAGCCTCTGGAATAGTGACTTAGAATTTTAAAAAGCGCAATCAGGTGGCCATTGTGGTTCAGTGGATTGAGTGTCATCCCATAGATCAAGAGGTCCCGGCTCACATCATACGGAGCAGAATTTTCACTGATACATCACCAAAGGCAACAGAAATAAAGGAGAATATGAACACATGGGACTACATTAAACTAAAAAGTTTCTGCACAGCAAAAGAAACAATCATCAAAATGGAAAGGCAACCCACTGTATGGGAGAACATCATTGCCAATGATGTATCAGATAAGAGGTTAATTTCCAATATATATAGAGTGCTCCTACAACTCAACAAAAGGAAGACAAAGAACCCAATTAAAAAATGGGCAGAGGAGCTGAATAGACACCTCTCCAAGCAGGACATACAAATGCCCAAGAGACATATGAAGAAATGCTCAACATCACTAATCATCAGAGAGATGCCAATTAAAACAACAATGAGGTATCACCTCACACCTGTCAGAATGGCCGCCATCAACAAATCATCAAACAACAAGTGTTGGCGAGGGTGTGGAGAAAAGGGGACTCTAGTACACTGCTGGTGGGAATGCAGACTGGTGCAGCCGCTATGGAAAACAATATGGTGCTACCTCAAAAAATTAAAAATTGAACTTCCATTTGACCCAGTGATCCCACTGCTGGGAATATACCCTAAGAAGCCTGAAACACCAATCAGAAAGAATATATGTACCCCCATGTTCATAGCAGCACTATTTACAATACCTAAGATCTGGAAACAGCCCAAGTGTCCACCAGTAGACGAATGGATAAAAAAGCAGTGGTACATATACACAATGGAGTACTATGCAGCGGTAAGAAAGAAAGATCTCTTATCCTTTGAGACGACATGGAGGGACCTGGAAAGTATTATCCTAAGTGAAAGAAGCCAAGCAGAAAAAGACAAATACCACATGATCTCACTTATATACGGAATATAATGAACATAACAGTCTGAGGAATACAGTAGACCCAGACACATGGAAGTAGGGCACAGACTGACATCCCTCAGAAGAGGCGGTGGGAGGGTGGGGCAGTGGGAAGAGATAAACCACAGAACTTATATGCATGTATGCATGACCAATGGACATGGACAACTAAGCCGGGAACGGGGCGGAGGTGGGGTGGGGTGGGGGGTGCCAATGGGTTAAAAAGGTAAAATATCTGTAACAAAAAAATAAATAAAAAATTCATAAAAAAAAAAAAAAAAAAAGAGGTCCCGGCTCAATTCCCAGTCAGGGCACATGCCCAGGTTTCAGGCTCAATCCCCAGTGGGGGCCATGCAGGAGGCAGCTGATCAATGTTTCTCTCTCACATCAATGTTTCTCTCTCTCTCTCTAAAAAAAGGCAATAGAAAAAGAAAAATCTATTTAAAAAAGAAAATATTTGCATTGCCTAGAATAGTTGAAAGTCACACATATAAACAACGCATGGGGGAATAAATAGTGATGGAAAAAATAAATAGTAAAAATCAAAGACATTGAAAATAATAATGTTTTTTATTTAGGAATATAAAAATAAAAGGCTGAGTCAATCATAGTCCCAATTCTTCTGCATAGGGCCCCATTGTATTTATTTATATATTCCCATTCATTCATTCATTCATTCATTCATCCATTCATCTATCATTCCCCTTTTTTCACTGTGGTAAAATTGGTATACAATAGTATACATTTTTCATGTGTGTGACACTATAATTTAGTATTTGTATACACTACATAGTGATCACCACTATACATCTAGTTACCATCCATCACCATACTATGATCCCCTTTACCCATTTAGCCCTTCTCCAACTAGTAGACACTAGTATCCATGAGTGTAAGATTTTGTTTTGGTTTTTATTTTTATTTATTTTTTAATTGCTTTTTTTTTTTAGAGAGAGAGAGAAATAAAAACATTGATGTGAGAGAGAAACATCAATTGGCTGCCTCCTGCACGCCCCATACTGGGGATTAAGCCTGCAACCCTGGCATGTGCCCCTGACTGGGAATTGAACCAGGACCTCTCAGTGCATGGAATGACACTCAATCCACTGAGCCACACCGCTGGGCTGCTTTAGTTTTTAGATTCCACATATAAGTCATATTATATGGTGTTTGTCTTTCTCTGACTTATTTCACTTAGCTTAATACTCTCAAGGTATATCTGTGTTGTTGCAAATGGGAAGATTTTCTTCTTTTTATGGTTGAATAGTATTCCATTATACACACACACACACACACACACACACACACACACCCATCTTCTTTATCCATTTATCCACCTATGAGCACTTAGGTTGTTTTCATATCTCAGCTACTGTGAATAATGCTGCAATGAATGAACATAGGGGAGCATATACCTTTTTGAGTTAGGGATTTTGTATCCTTTGATAAATACCCAGAAGTGGGATAGCTGAGTCATATGGTTGTTCTAGTCTTAATTTTTTGAGGAATCTCCATAATGTTTTCCAGTAAGCCCTCCTGGAGGAGATTGTAAGAACAAAGTGCAGAAGTAAGGCCTGCAGGAGAAATTACCTGCTCCTCGGGGAACCTGGGAGCATTAGGTGCGAGCTAAATGCCCCACGACTGGGCTCTCCCCTGACGCTGCAGGTCTGACCAGAGCACACGTCCCTTTCTTTTGTGTTCTTACCCCAGGTTGCTGGGATTTCAGTCTGGTAGTTGAGATGCAACTTGTAAATTTTATTTAGAAAAATCTGATGATCTAAGAATCATTTGCTTTGTTAGCATTTGTGTTTGATGTTTCCCCTCAGAGGTGTAAACTGAGGGTCTGATGTATTTTCACAGTCTGAGGGCTGAGGTTGACAGAGGGAGGAAAATAAGCACATTTTTCATTCTTAAATGATGGAAAGAAGGAAAATTGGCTCCAAGAATGTGTTTCTAAAAGAACTGTTTAAAAAATCCCAGCTGATGGGATGATAAGAAGATCAATAGTTCAAGAGATGACGTGTTCACTTATTTATATGAAATACAAGTGTTGCGATCTGAGGTAAGAATTTCCAGGATTCCTGTACATATCAAGTTCTGAACAAGGGAGAAACATTTGCTTATATGCTTTTCTAGAAATGAAGCTAGTTTATTTAGAGCGCAGGAAGCTGATCTGGGCCTGCTTGGCCTACATTTCATAGTTTCTGACAGTTCCAGAGACTGAGGGTGCAGAGGGGCAGACCTGACCCACTTCCCAGTATTGGAGTGTTGGAGTCGGAGAGACTGCAGCAAGCATGGGGGTCCTAGGAAAGCATTCCCAGTCTTCCCACCTCAGGACTTTCATTAGATGTATCAGGTCCAATATGTCAGATAGTGTGGGAAACAGATCTGGGATATTTGTGTGAGACAGAGAAGTGGAACTTCAAACAAGGACAGGCTTATCAAAATAGTGCCTCCCACAGCTGTATTTACATGTATGTAATGTAGACACCGTTAGTTATGGTGTTCCATTTATATATTTAGAAAGTCTGCAGATAGCCCTGGCCGGTTTGGCTCAGCAGTTAGAGCGTTGGCCTGGGGACCAGAGAGTCCCGGGTTCGATTCCCGCTAAAGGCACACACCTCGGTTGCAGTTTGTCCCTGGCCCCGGCTAAGGTCATGTGGGTGGCAACCACTTGATGTGTCTGTCTCACATTGATGTTTCTCTCTCTCTCTCTCTTCCTCCCTCTCTCCCTCACACTCTATCTGAAGATAAATGCAAAAATGGCCTCGGGTGAGGATGAAAAATAAAAAACAAGAAAGACTGCAGATAGCATACTTTCTGGATGCAAAGACAGTGATATGAAGATATATATATATATATATATATATATATATATATATATATATACACACACACACACACACATTTTTTGGACCTTTTATTTTTTTATTTTTTCCCCTTTATTGCTTTTACAGAGAGAGGAAGTGAGAAGGAAAGAGACACAGAAATATCGATGAGAAAGAACATCGATTGGCCGCCTCCTGCACGCCTCCCACTGGGGGAATCGGGCCACAACTGGGGCACGTGCACCGACCGGGAATCGAACTGCCAACCTCTTGGTGCAGGGGTCAACGCTCAACCACTGAGCCACACCAGCAGAACTTTTTTGGACCTTTTAAAAAATTTAATTCTACTTTAAAAACTAAATAAGAGATTTGTCCTTGATGATACATTCGTGGGAATTGCAGGCTGCTTGCCTCTCACGCTCGTCCCCTTGCACATCCAGCTGCCAGACCCATCCCGTGTTTTCCCTTCATCATACCTCTCGCTCCTGTCCCTGCACTAAGCTGGAATTAATTTTTTTAAAGTTTTGAAAATAGAATGTCAGGAAAGAACACATGATTTAATCTGAGTATCTCCCTACTATGAAAAATACACAAGCTTACCTTCCATTGCAACACGTGGCTCTAGAATTAAAGTAAACCTGTGGCGGCAGTGGACCGCCCCCTTCCCTCGGAGAACTTCCCACTCTGCCCAGCTGAGTGGATTGTTCCTGCTCTTGTTTGTGTCATGTGGCTCTACCCACTCATCTCGGCTGGCTGTCCAGAGCTGAGCCCCGAGTAAAGAGGGGACCATCATGTCCTCTTTCCTGGGAAGTGGTCATGTTGACAGAGGACTGTTTGAGGCGCCAAGCGCTCCAAGGAGATCGTCCCTGTGTCTGTGCTCACTGAGGCTCCAGAGATGCCCTGGTTCTGCCTCTCCGGGCCCCTCCCCTGCATTCTAGTAGATGTGCCAGTTTTCCCCCACACGTGCCTCCACCCCTTGGTTTTTTTGTTTTTGTTTTTTTTTGCTTAAGCTCTCATTGTTTTTAGTCACTTGTAACCAGAGAGGACTCAGTTTAACATAATACAACACACATGTTTAATGGGATCTTATTTCAGTGCTAACATGGGATTTCTAGTTTGGGGCAAAATGAAGGTCACATAGTGATCGCCCACCTGACGCTGCCCTTTCTGAAGAACCGCACACAGTCACGGCCGACGTGTTCAGAGTTATTTTGGGGTAAGTTAAAGCAGAGTGTTAGAAAATGATTCAGGGAATGGGTGGGGAAATGTGGGCTTGTTAACTTAAACACCAACTTTTTTTTTTTGGAAAAAAATGTTTGTTAGGCTTCCTTGCAGAATGCCAGCATCACACAGGAAACCATTTGTGAACTGTCACTAAAAGCCATTCAGTTCCTTATCACCAAACGAGAGTCTTCTTTTTCAGTCAGCATGAATGTTCTTGCTGACCTACTCAGGATGTAAAAGTCTCCAGTCACTCTATGACAGTGAGGTTTCAAAAAAATTTAAACAGCAGGAAATAGAGCAAAACTCTGACCAACAATGCAGACGATGGCAGCAGCCACAAAATACGTAGTATCCTGTCTGCCACATGCATTGGGTGGGATTCTATTGTCTCCGAGACCCAGTTAACTCTGGAAGAATTTAATAGGTACATGCTATGTACTGTGGGGGCAGGCAGCATAATTAGACCCATCATCTCTGAGTCTTCTCAAATTCAGATGAAAGCAACAATTTCGGTTTTGTCTAACATGCAGGGTGTGTTTCCAATTAAACTAAAATCATAGTGAGCACCTCTGGCTTCTCCTTTAAGATCTCTATCATGAAAACTAATTGTATGGTTGTGCCTCTCCTGCTCCCCGCCCCCTGTCTTCTGGAAGTGGTAATATCTTGCTCTACCTGAAAATCCCCATCCAGGGCACAGGTAGGCATCATAGAATTTGTCTGCTATCCTTCGTGCCCGAAAAGAAATGACCCCAAATTAGAGGCAGTGTTGGGTACAATTCCATGTGGTGACTTGGTTTAGAGTTTCAATCTGTCCCTAATTAGAACATCCTTTCATTGACTCCTACCCCCTCCCATCAAATAATTAAGGTTTTTTTTTTTATCAATCAAGTAATTGTTTGTAACAGAAAAGATTAAAAGAACTTTTTGTGAAGATGTCTCATAAGACTATACCTTCCCTGGTCTAAATGAGAATTTCAAACCTCTCCTAGGAGGCTCCTGGTTGGGTCAGTGAATGAGTCTTATTGTCAGCCCAAACTGACAACTGTCCCCACACTGTGGGACCTTGGGTGCCAGAACACTGTCCACTCTTTGCATTCCTAGCACCTACCATCATGCCTGCTATTAGGAGGTTTAATACCTTATTTGTCAAATAAGCATAACATGTATCTTTCCTACTAGAATTTACTTCTCAGAGGGAGTAAGAACCATGTGGACTTCCACGTAGGTCAGACAAATTTCATGCACAGGGAAAGAACTTAAGACATATTCGAATACATACTTATCAAATTAAAGAAAAAGTAGCAAGTTCGGCAAACACAAAGAGATTTCAAATGTAGTCTTCAAATAGTTGAGCCTGAACAAGGCATATAAAAAGACCACAAAAAACTCAGGGTTTTGTGCTTGGAAGGAGGTGAGCAGGCCCAACGCAAGCCCTAGCAGGGGAAACCGTGGTGGGTTGGGGATTTCCGGGGAAGGCCTGCAGAGAGAGGTGGAGCCCACTGGGACTGCGAAGGCAGAACCAAGGCAACCACTCTCAGGGGCTCCTAAATAGTCACCACCCTACTCTTCATTTGGGTCATGAGTCAAACCAAAACTGTCACCAAAGCTGCTAGGCTTTTCCCTCGTTCGTTTTGCACCTAAGGCATTACAGAAATAAAAAGCCAACAAAAACCTCTGCAATAAAATAGTGCACTTGAAGGAGTGACTTATTTATTGCTTTTGGCAAGTGTCCACCAAAGGGTTTTTGCTCTCTCCCCGGAGTCCGTGTGGGAGGAGCACCGACTTCAGTCCTTCACAAGGCTTCAACCATCCTGCCTCAGAAAATAATTCTTTATCTGGAGTTTAAGTGGGACCAGGTCTAATGGAATCTCAGGTGTGAATTTTACTTTTTTCCAAGAAGAAAACAAACAAAAATCCAGTACAGCAAATGCCACTGGATTGTACACTTCAAGATGGTTAACAGTTAAATTCATGTTACTTGAATTTTACCTCAATGAGTGGAGGAACCTTAATTTGCTAAAATCTTCCCGAGACCATGAAATGTGTCCATTCTGCTTCTTGTTTGTCAGGGGTGGGCCAGAGCAGAAGGAATGTAGGACCATGAGGAAGCCTTGGGATCTGATTTGCAGCCCCAGCTCTGTGTCAGCTTTAACCTTTCTACCCCTCCACTTCCTTATAAAATTCCAGGATTGGAAAATCTGGTCACCTAGGTCTCTCCCAGAAGTATCTTGATTTAAAGGCAAGAGGCATTCAAAGGAGCTTCTTTCACATCCCATTATCCGGCGGGACTAGCGCCCCAGTGCCGTGGCTAAGGCCCTGACACCCAAGCACATCACTTTCACTAGGTCTCCTTATGGAGGACTCAGTCACTGAAAGAGCAACAGTATAGCGTCCTGAGGCACAAAAATACATGGAACCCAATCCTGCCCCCAGGAAGGTGCTGTCTACTGCTGGTTAAGTAACCATCTGCCAAAGGACAAATCACAGCACAGCCAGGAAGTGTGGGAGCTGCGGTCTGGGCGGAGGAGCTGGGACAGGAGGTGAGGCCCCAGGCTGAGGGCTCGCGCAAAGGCCGGCCGGCAGATGTGAAGGTGGTCTGGAGTCAGGTGAGCAGCCCCGCAACTTTGTTCTTCTCACCTGGCGCACAAGGAACGAGGGCTTGGTAGTTGAGACGTGTAGCTCCCCACAATGTTCTTCCTAATCACAAAGACAGAACTAGTTCCCATTCGGTGGAGAAAGCTGGAAGCCACATTCTTATCCAGGAGTGAAAGTTAAAATCGGGAGATAGAGAGCAAATCGACATCACGTGCTTCCTGATACTGAGAATTCTGTGGAATCTCTTCCAGATGTACATAATCTGATTTGAATCATAAGGAAACAGCAGGCCAACCCAAACTGAAGGACATTCTCTAATATAAATAATTAGGATTCCTCAAAAATATTGTCATGAAAGACAAAAAAAAGAGGCTTCTTTCACTTAGCATAATGTTTTCAAGATTCATCCATGTTGTAATATCTATCACTACTCCATTCCTTTTAATTACTAAATGATAGTCTGTTGTATGGATATGTCATATTTTGTCTATTCGTCAGCTGATGGCCATTTGGGGTTTTATTTTGACTGTTACCAATAATGCTATTAAGAACATCCATGCACACATTTGTACGATCACATGTTTTCAGTTCTCTTAGCTATATTCAAAGGAGTGAAATTGCTGGGACACAGTGCATTCATCGGTTTGCTAGCGCTGCTGTAACAAAATACCCCAGACTGCAGAAATTAATTTCCTCACAGCCCTGGACGCTAGAAGTCCAAAATCAAGGTGCCAGCAGGTTTGGTTTCTTTTGCTCTTTCTTTCCAAATGCAACCACAAGCAATAAACTATCTTTTTCTTGCTAAAATTGTTTACTTTTATGACAACTTATAGAGATTTATGTTAAAAGAAATGGGTGAAAGGAAAATTGGGGTGTGCACACAGACACCTTTCTTCTACATTTGGTTAATAAATCTTGAAAACTTCTTTTCAGAATCTTTATGCCATTGGTGCTTTTTAAGAGCCTCGTGAATTTTTTTTTTTTTAATTAAAGAAATTCAGAGGTTGAGAGAATTTTAAGGTGGTTTTATCTACATATATGAAATGCCTTTTGGAATAGCTTTTAGCTCTTTTTGACACAATAGAAGGTATTATAAAGAAATTGATATTTAATTTGTTATTTTTGTGTTAAAGAGTGTGATTTTGGGGGCCTTATTTTTTAAAAGGTAAGGTCTCACAGAGAGCCTGAAGGAGTTCACTAGAAACTGCTAAGGGGAGAAGTAGACTATCCCAAAGGAGCTGGAAGGGCTGCTTGCCGACCATTAGTGAGTGGCTAGTCTCTGGTTCTGCTGGTCCTTAGGGTCAGGTTGGGAACTGGAGCACCATTCACCCCCAGCTACAGTGTATGGATTCAGTCTGTCCAAGAGATCACCAGCCAGCGAGGTATGTCAGCCAAGCAAGTGGCCCGAGCCAGGTGTAGGAAGACTGGGCCAAACTAAGAGAGTCAGATGCCCAGAAGTTAAGAATAAGGAAGTTTTCGTAGGGCTGAAGAACAGGAAGCTTCTGGAGCAATTTCGAACTTTAGTAGTTGCCTAAAGCTGAGCTGTACATTCTTCACGAGAATGTTGTTTGGTCAGGCCGGATGCTTTGGAATGTTTCAAAACAGAACACACAGGAGGAATAAGTTTAGAAGAGGATTGAAGTCAATGTCACAAAACACTGGATAGAACTAAACAGAGGCAGGTGGCTCTGACAAACCAAAACACAAGTTAGATTCTATTATTTGGGAGAACTGATTGAGTCAGTAACTTTAACACATTTTTAAATAGAGTTTATGTAAGTTTAAAACTCTTTATTTTTTATGTATTCATTTATTTGTTTGTTTGGTTTGGTTTGTTTTTTTCTTTCTATATTTCATCTTTATTGTTGAATGTATTACAGATGTCCCCCTTTTTTCCCCATTGACCCCCTGCCCCCCAATCCCACCCCACTCTTAACCTGTTGTCGGTGTCCATTGGTTATGCATATATGCATAGAAGTTCTTTGGTTTATTTCATCCACTCTCCCTCCCCCCTTCCCTTTCAGGTTCATCAGTCTGACAACCAATTTGTACTTCTTAATTCCTTCATCTTTTTCACCCAGCCCCCCAGCCCCACCCATCTGGCAAGCAACAAAAAGTTCTCTGTATCTATGAGTCTGTTTCTGTTCTGCTTGCTCATTTTGTTTGTAGATTCAACCATTGCTAGACATGTATTAATTGCCATTTTATTGTCCATATTTTTGTTCTTCTCCTTCAAGAAGACCCTTAAACATTTCATATAATAATGGTTTGGTGGTGATGAACTCCTTTAGCTTTTTCTTATCTGGGAAACTCTTGATGTGTCCATCAATTCTAAATGATAGCTTTGCGGGATAGAGTAATCTTGGTTGTAGGCCATTGCTTTTCATCACTTAGAATATCTCTTGCCACTCCTTCTGGCCTGCAAAGTTTCTTTTGAGAAATCAGCTGACAGTCTTATTGGAGCTCCTTTGTAAGTAATGAACTGCTTTTCTCTTGATGCTTCTAAGATTCTCTCTTTGTATTTAAACTTTGGCATTTTGATGATGATGTGTCTTAGTGTGGACCTCTTTGGGTTCATCCTTTTGGGGACTCTCTCTGCTTCCTGGACTTGTATGTCTGTTTCTTTCACCAAGTTAGGGAAGTTTTCTGTCATTATTGTTTCAAATAGGTTTTCAATTTCTTGTTCTCTCTCTTCTCCTTCTGGCACCCCTATGATGCGAATATTGGTACACTTGAAGTTGTCCCAGAGGCTCCTTATAGTATCCTCATTTTGGGGGGGGGGGGGATTCTTTTTTCTTTTTGCTGTTCTGATTGAGTGTTTTTTGCTTCCTTGTATTCCAAATCAATGGTTTTCTTACCTACTCTACTATTGATTCCCTGTAAATTATTCTTTATTTCAGTTAGTGCATCCTTCATTTCTGACTGGTTCTTTTTTATGTAGTTGATGCTCTCACCAAGTTCCTTGGAGGTCTCACTAAGTTCCCTGAAGGTTTCACTAAGTTCCTTGAATGTCTCACCAAGTTCCTTGAGCAACCTTATAACCTGATTTCTGAGCTCTGCATCTGACTGATTGATTATCTCCATTTTGTTTAGTTCTTTTCCTGGAGTTTTGTTCTTTTCTTTCATTTGGGACATATTTCTTTGTCTCCTCATTTTGGCTGCTTCCCTGTGTTTATTTCTATGTATTTGGTAGAGTTGCTATGTCTCCTAGGTTTCGTGGGGTTGCCTATTATTGTAGGTGTCCTGTAGGATCCAGTGGCACAGCCTCCCTGATCACCTCAGCTGGGCCCTCAAGGTACACCCCTAGTGTGGACTGTATACCCTTCTGTTGTAACTGAGTCTTGATTGCTGTTGGCACATCAATGGGAGGGGTTTACTCAGGTTGATCAGCTGCAAGGACTGGCTGTGCCCATTGACCACTGGCCTCTGACTGCCTTGGAGGATCAGCTGTGTAGGTGCCCACCACACAGAACAAGACTTACTTCATCAGGGTTCTGGTACCCACTGCGTCCGCTCATTGACTGTGTCACTTGTGGAGATGCTTGGGTGCTGGTGTTTCTATGTGATCTGAGACTGTCCACTGGGTGTGCTGGCTCTGGGGCCAGGTCAGCCACTGCCTGTGTTCTATCCGGGGCCACCAGCATAAGCTACAGAGTGATCTGCAGATGGCTGCTGCTTGTGCTGGCTTGGAGGTGCCCAGGAAAAGCCAAGTTGTGAACCAAGGCTGGCTGCTTCTAGTGCCAGGCCTAGGGCCACTTAAGAGAGGTATGGGGCTCACTGAGACCAGATGTTGCTTGTTCGAGAGATTTTAGGAAACTGAGAAGCAGGATCCAAGACAGGCCAATCCTATGGTAAGTCCTTTGGAAACAACTTGGGTGGGCCTGAAAGTTGGGTAGGGTGGGGCCAACAGTGTGAACTGGGTTGCTGGAGTCCCAGATATGCCGCCATCTACCACCCCAGGGAAGGGCTCACCAAAGGAACAATGGCCTCTGCTCGCACATCTGTCCAGAAGAAAGCTGCCTCTCCAGCCCTCATCCCAAAGCCAAACAGCTCAGTTTTTCCCTGTATGTCTCTGGTGCCCCTAAAGCTGCCTCCCCTCTGAGCTTAGAGGAAGCAAGTCTGAGTAAGTCCATGCGCGGGCCCTTTAAGAGGAGCTGCCTGGGGCTCCAGCCACCTCAGCCTCCCTCAGCCTCAGTTCCCACTGGTTTTTCCAGCCAGAAGTGATGGGGATTCTCTTCCTGGCACTGGAACCCTGAACTGGGCACCTGTTGTGGGACGGGGACCCCTCAGTCCTCAGGGAGGACCTTCCCAGCCAAGGTGTCCCTCCTGATTTTTATCCGCCACACGTGGGTGTGGGACCAGCCTGTCCCCGCCTTCACCCCTCCTACCAGTCTCTGTGTGGCTGCTGCTTTAATTCCATAGTTGTAGGACTTACATTCAGCTGATTTCAGGCGGTTCTGATGATGTTTGTGTTGAAGTTTAGTTGTAATTTTGTTGTGGTTGTGAGAGGACACGATACTGCATTTACCTATGCCGCCATCTTGACCGGAAGTCCTATTTGCTTTTCAATCCTCACGCGAAGACATTTTTCTTTTTATCTTAGATAGAACAGGAGGGAGGGAGGGAGAGAGAAACATCGATGTGAGAAAGACACATCAACAGGTTGCCTCCCGCACAACCCCAACCACAGCCAGGGAAAAACTGCAACAGAGGTTCATGCCCCTGACCAGAATCAAACCCAGGACTCTTTGGCCCGGGGCCGACACTCTAACCTCTTAGGCAAACTGGCCAGGGCTTAAAACTCTTTTTTTTTAAAATATGTTTTTATTTATTTTTTAGAAATAGAAGAAGGGAGAGAAACATTGATGTGAGAGAGAAACATGGATCGGCTGCCTCCTGCACGCCCCCTACTGGGGACCAAGCCGGCAATCCGGGCACGTGCCCTGACTGGGAATTGAACCAGGACCTCTCAGTCCATGGTATGATGCTCAACCCACTGAGCGACACCGGCTGGGCAGGTTTAAAAGTCTTGAACTCAGCTTGACAGCTGGTGTACAGGACCAAAGAAGTGAGGGGATTGAACTTTTGTATTTAAAGCATAGTTTTTGTTCTTAAAAATCTTTTAACTTTCCTTTGCCATCATCCTTGTCAACTTGATCAAGGTTTTAAAAAGGAATTGATTTCTGTTTTGTAACAGTACTTATCTATATAAGATACTCTGTGAGAAGAGGTGTTGTTTTGTTTTCTTAGTTTACATTCCCAGAGGTTTTATGGGAGTGTCTGCTACATTGTTCAAAAGGTAACCATGATCATTTGTATAACAAGAAAAGGCAAACAGCATTTTTGGGTATGCCAAAACCTCCCAGGTAGGTGGCAGACACTTTGTTTTAGCACACTGGAACTGTATATTTCCATAAGAGACAATGTGAATCTATGTATTTCTCAATCACTTAAGGTGAAATTGTCTCCTCCCAAAATCCAAGCAAAAATCTAGCCTGCAGAAACAGATCCATGGGATTACCTTTTGTTCTGAAACAAAAGACACATCATCAGAGAACTGCTGTGTATCAATTTGGTTGTGTCGATGTGGCACTTACAGAAAATCCCTCAAGCCCCTGTAGGTTCGCTCAGCGGATAGAGCCCATGGACTGAAGAATCAAGGGTCCAATCAAAGGCATGTACCTGGGTTGGAGGTTCCATGCGGGAGACAACCAATTGATGTGTCTCTCTCCCTCCCACCCTTCCCCTCTCTGAAAATTAATGGAAAAATATTCTTGGGTAAGGATAAACAACAACAAAAGTTTAAAAAAAAAATTTTTTTTTAAGTCCAGCCCTCGCCGGTTTGGCTCAGCGGTTAGAGAATTGGCCCACGGACCAGAGCGTCCTGGGTTCGGTTACTGCTAAGGGCAACCTTGGTTGCAGTTTGTCCCCAGCCCCAGTTGGGGTCATGTGGGTCAGTCGATGTGTCTCTCTCACATCTCTCTCTCTCTCTCTCTCTCTCTCTCTCTCCCTTCCACTCTATCTGAAGATAAATGCAAAAATATCCTCGAGTGAGGATTAAAAAAAAAAAGTCCTTCTTGTATATAGCCATTTGTATAATCTGCGTGAGTCAAGAAATAGGATCAACTCTGCAAATACTGAGGGTCTACTATATGGACCATTAAAATTATGATATTCAGTAAAAACCATTGAAGAATATTGGATAGATTTCATATTTCTAAGCATTTGGAATCCTTCTAGTTAATCAAATCCACTTAGCACCAAAACTTTGAGATATTTAATGGAATTGCCTAAAGAGAACAGAACAACAAAAGCAGATTATTTAAGGTATTAATTTAGTGACAGTATCAATCCATCAGAATTCTTCAAAAATTGATTCAAAACATGAGACATATTCTTTCCTGTCCCATGAATTTCCAGAATGCCCAGAAAGGATGAGCAAACAACAGCTGGAATGCACAAAAGTTGCACTTTTACGGATTTTTTTTCCAAAGGATCAATTCCCTAAAAAGTTTTTTTTAATTGATTTGAAAGAGAGAGAGAAACATCAGTTTTCTGTTCCACTCAGTTATGCATTCTTTGGTTGCTTCTAGTATGTGCCCTGACCAGGAATCTAACCCAAAATCTTGGCATATTCGGACAATACTCTAACTCAGATACCCAGCCAGGGCCTACGCACTTTTAGACCCAAATGCTGTAAGGATACTTACATTTAAATTTGTTTTTAGGGGGAAAAAAAAAAGAAAATAATTATTTTCTTCTTAATAAGGCCAATATTCCAAAATATAAGGAAAACAAATATCAGAAACACAGAAAAACCACAACTTGTGAAGGGAATTTTTCCGGTCCTGGCCTCCATCCAGAATGAATAGGTCTGTCTCTCTGAGCCAACTTTTCATTGGCATGTCTGTTCCCTTGGGGATGATATCTCAGCAGAGTCATGTGCTCAGCACCGTTGAATCTCATCGGCCTTAAACCTTTCAGAATTACACATCTAAGCCAGCCTTGGCTAGGAGCCAACTCAATACAGTAATCCACTGGGACAGCTGAGAGGGTAAAGTTGGGTCAGAGATAAGCAGTGCCATCCTGAATGCTCCTGGCACACCTACCGCCTGCCAAGGCCAGCACAGGGTTGCGTGGCACAGGTGTGTGGTTGTGCCTGCCTAAGGCTTGAAGATTCCACACTCCAACCCGGCACTGTTACTGCACCCGCCCCGATACGGAACATCTGCCAAGGTGAGTAAATGCGTGCAGGGGTTCTGGATTTAACTGCAGAAATAAAATCCTCGGTGTTTTTTAGAGTATAACTGCAAGTTTCTCCTGGGTTTGATTTTATTCATGCAATAAATATTTGTTGAGCACTTGCTGTGTGTTTTCCTTATGCTTGAGCCAAACAGGGGGCAGAGAGATGCCAAGGTCTGCCCCGTTCGGTTTCCGTCCAAGTGAGCAAACTCCCACAGGAGCCGGCGGTGTGGAACAGATGCTGTCTGCGGCAGCTGCCAGCTGTGGGGACACAAAAGTGTCATAGCTTATGGTGACAGATGGAAGCAATGGCTTGGGTTAAAAAAAAAAAGCTAGTTTATGGACCAACATAAAAAGCCAGATAACTTGAACTAGTTACATATGTTTATGGTATGAAGTGTAAAAGTGTAGTTTAGATAAGCCCTTTGGTGTTGCCAAAATACTAGCGGGTTTGGAAATTGCAAGATGGTGATGATGAAACAGTTTTAAAACCCTCTGTGTACTCCCTTCCTCCAGCGTCATAGCCAGCTTGCTTTTCTGTTTCAGGTGGAACCCCAATCCAGAACAGTCTGAGAGTTTACTGGCTTGTGTAACAGTCTGAGAGTTTACTGGCTTGTGTAACTGGTGAATTCAGGGTAGGGCTGGTTTCAGGATGACAGACCAGGGGCTCAGGTGTGCTGATTATCAGGTCTCTCTCTCAACATTTTTTTTTTAATTGATTTGAGAGAGAGAGAGAGAGAGAGAGAGAGAGAGAGAGAAGAAGAAGAAGAAGAAGAAGAAGAAGAAGAAGAAGAAGAAGAAGAAGAAGAAGAAGAAGAAGAAGGAGGAGGAGGAGGAGGAGGAGGGGAGGAGAGAGACAGAGAGGCACAGAGACATTGGTTTGTTGTTCTGCTTTTTTATGCATTCGTTTGTTGATTCCTGTGTGTGCCTTGACCAGGGATGGAACCCACAACCTTGGCATATCAGGACGATGCTCCAACCAACTGAGCTACCTGGCCAGAACCCTCAGCTTTTCTTTCTCACTGTCCTGGAACTGTTCTCTCCTGCGCAGGGGGGCTTTATCCACAGGGCAGGGAAATTGTCAGACAGCATCCCCCAGGTAACAGCTGCCCCCTCCTCCGCAATGCAGAAAGCAAAGCCCTTTCTCCTCCAACTCTAAATGTAAAGGCCCCGGGTTAAAACGTGGGTTGTGTGCCCTAGCCTACTAAAGCCAGTTAAACAGGATATGAGGAATGTCTGGAATGTTCTGTGCCCACTGTAGAGCAGGGTCATGGTCTAGCAGCCCCACCAAAATCACACAGTTGCATTGCTGTGGGAGAGAACTAATTCCCCAAAGGAAGAAGGGCTATGCAAACAAAGCCAGGAGACATTCCTGAAGACGTCCACCCTAAACTTTACATCTGCCTTTACCGCCTGGCCCGTGTGGCTCAGTGACTGAGCGCTGACCCAGGTCGCCAGTCTGATCCCGGTCAGGGCATATGTCCAGGTTGCAGGCTTGATCCCCAGTAGGGCGTGCAGGAGGCAGCCAATTGATGTTTCTCTCTCACATTGATGTTTCTATCATTCTCTCCCTTCCTCTCTCTCTAAAAAAAAAAAACAATGAAAACTTTTTAAAAAGAAAAAAACACTGATCAGCTGCGTCCTGCAAACCCTTCTGGGGATGAAGCCCGAGACCTGAGCATGTGCCCTGTCTGGGAATTAAACCAGTAACCTCTTGGTGCAAGGGTCAACACTCAGGCCACTGAGCCACACCTGCTGGGCTGAGGACCACACTTCAAGACCCACTATTCTAGGACTTTTTTGATTGATAAAGAGCTTCTTATCCAAATAAATAACATTCCTGGATATATTTCATAGATAAAATCTAATCTTCAAGAAATCTATCCTTTTGATGCTGATTAAACATTGTGGCCTTGGGCAAGTTACTTAACCACTTTGTCACTTTTTTCTTGTATAAAATGGAAATAATGGTACTTATTTCATATTGTTGTTACAGAAAATGAAGGATTTCATATATGTAACACACTTGTAAGTATGTTATGTAATATATAAGTGTGTACAAGTATTTAAATTTCTCCAGAGAATAGAGGGAAATTAATCACCCAAAGTATTCTTTTTTTTTTTAAATCCTCACCCGAGGATATTATTTTTTTACATTTATCTTCAGATAGAGTGGGGAAGAGAGAGAAAGAAACATCGGTGTGAGAGAGACACATCGATTGGTTGCCTCCCGCACGACCCAGACCAAAGCCAAGGACCAAACCGCAACCAAGGTACGTGCCCTTGACCGGAACTGAACCCGTGACTCTTTGGTCTATGGGCTGACGCTCTAACCACTGAGCAATTCTGGCCAGGGCACCCAAAGTATTCTTTAATGAAATAAAAATATCATTATCAAATCCTGAAAAGGATGATGCACACCCACCTTACCTATAAATTAACCATAAAAATCATAAATATTTAGCAAATAGAATACAGCTATATGGTAAAAGATATAATATCACAACCAAGTAGGTTTTATTCCCAAAATGGAAAGATGGTCCAACTAAACCTACAAATACAGTCACTATAGTAATACATCTGAAGCAAAAAAATCCTATGGTCATTTCAAATGCTGAAGTGGTCATCAATTTCACTCCTGGTGAAGTTTTTTAGTCAAGTCAGAGTGGATGGGTAGTGGACATTTGTCATTTCTATTTTGGGCCATCCAGCAGCAGCAGCCTATTCTGTGGTGTGGAGTTTGTGTGAATCTTGGTGGGACATGGGGGTCTCACAGTCAAAGCTAGGCCCTTGGAAGCCACACTGCATGCACCAGCACAAACCTGGTCAGCCAGAGACCCTGGTCTGGGACCCTGAGTCGGGGGCGGGGCATTCGAAGAAGCAGGGTGAATCAGGCCTCTGCCTTAAAATCTGCAGGGACATTGCAACACGATTCCCCTGGGGGCATCACTGTCCGGCTTCCCAGCCTTTTTTCTTTTCTTTTAGAAGAGGTAACATTTTAGAAGAGGTATACAAAGATCTGTATCATTGTATCTTATAAAGTTGGGGGGAAGCATCCTAGGCAGAGAGTTAGGGATAAAACTAGTAACAAGGGGTACATGCTACAGGAAGTCAAAGATGCCTGGCATTTAGACGAGACAAATGGGTCACTGCTCGGTAGGAGTATTGCACTGAAGATTCATATCACATGGGTACTGGGACCAGATGAACTCATATTTCAAACGTGAGATTTATTACTGGATGCTTCTCAGTCAAGGAACAAGCGAAACCTCAAACTCAAGGGAACCCCCCGTTTCATGATTCCCACTCTTTCTTGTTCTTACAGGCTGAGTTTGGAAGCCCAGAGATTCCATGAGCCATCAGCTAGCCTTCCAAAACTTTCTTCCCTTAAATTACCCAGATTCTGTTTGAGATGTTTGAAACCAAGAATTTTGACTACTGCAAAATGAATATCTTCTTGACCTGGTATTTAAAGTGGAGATCTCAGCCCTGGTCGGTTTGGCTCAGCGGTTGGAGTATCGGCCTGTGGACCAGAGAGTCCTGGGTTTAGTTCCCGCTAGGGGCACGTACCAAAAATAAATAAATAAATAAATAAATAAATAAATAAATAAATAAATAAATAAATAAAGTGGAGATCTCAGACCAAATGCTAACATTATATTTAATGGTGAAACACTAAAAACATTCCATTTTTCCCCCTAGTATTGATAGGTTTTATTGGTTTTATTATGTTTATTTTTCAATTACAGTTGACATTCAATACTATTTTATGTTCATTTCAGGTGTACAGTATAGTGGTCACATACTTATAATTTACAAAATGATCCCCTGATAATTCTAATATTCACTTGGCACCATACATAGTTATTATAATATCATTGACTATATTCCCTATGCTGAACTTTACATCCTCATCACTATTCTGTAACTACCAATTTGTACTTCTTAATCCCTTTACCTTTTAAAAAAAATATTTTCTCTTTATCGATTTGAGAGAGAGAGAAAGGGAGAGGGAGAGAGAACTAGAAACATCGATGAGAGAGGACACCCATTGGCTGCCCCCTGCATGCCCCCACTGGGGATTGGGCCCACAACCTGGGCATGTGTCCTGACCGGGAATCGAACCAGCAACCTCTTGGTGCATGAGTTGATGCTCAACCACTGAGCCACACTGGCTGGGCTTTTTTTTTTCTTTATTGATTTGAGAGAGAGAGAGAGGAGGAGAGAAGGAGAAATAGATAGAAACATCGATGAGAGAACATCGATTGGCCGCCTCCTGCATGCCCCTCACTGGGGATTTGTCCCATAACCTTGGCATGTGCCCTGACCGGGAATCAAACTGGCTACCTCATGGTGCATGGGTCAGTGCTCAACCACTGAGCCACACTGGCCAGGCTCTCTCTCACTTTATTATACCTTACTATGCCTTTTAGTCATAAGACACAAGGTCCTAGGCTAGTCTGAATGGGATAGGTTAAAAATAATAATAATAAACGTAAGGTAAGAGCTTCTGAATATAAAATAGAAATTCCTGCCCTGGCCCCAGTGTGGCTCAGTTGGTTGGAGCGTTGTCCCATACACTAAAAGGTTGCAGGTTTGATTCTCAGTCAGGGCACATACCCAGGTTGCGTGCAGTTTCGATCCCTGGTCAGGGTGCCTGTGGGAGGCAACTGATCAGTGTTCACCCTCACATTGCTGTTTCACTCCCTCTCTCTCCCTGTCCCTTCCTCTCTTTCTAACATCAATAAAAGCATGTCCTTGTGTAAAGGGTTTTAAAAATAATAATAATAATTAAAAACATAAATAAAATGGGAAATGTTAAGTTTGAAGTGCCAAGTAGTGGAAGCCCTTGAACCTGAGAATCAAGAGAAGATATGGGGAACTCTCAGGACAGGGAGGTGGGCCCCAGAATGCTGGAAGTGACTGGGAGCCCTTGGCAAGAGATGAAAAGAAATTTTCTGTAGCTGAGAATGGCTGCTGAACTGAAGGGCCAACGGTGTCTGATCTGCTCAAATTTGTTTCTTTGTCTGCAAGTAATTAAACTCTAGCTTCCCTAGAATTTCAGTTAAGATCTATAAAATCTAGACACCTAAAGATGGAGGTTTCTTGAGCGCGTGTTCATGGAGAGCAAATGGGAGCACAGAGGGACAGCGTGGAAATGACTGAGGACGCAGCAGAGAGGAGTGGGGACTGAGATGACAAGAAATCTGCAGAATGTAAACACCACCTTCCACCCCGGTGTTCTCACGGCTGCTAGGGGAAGCGGCGTGCAGGGCATCCTGTAGGCATTTTACGATGATAACAAGGCAGAGTTATTTTCTTTGTATAGTAAAGAAGAGGATACTCCAAAGGGAAGAGAATGTGGAGAGATTCTATTACATATGTGCAAGAGTATGTAGGGCAGCATTATTCAGACTCAGGTACCTCTACCTTCTGAACAACCTGGAACTCCATATATTAATTCAGAATTCTCTAATTTACAGTCTACCCCAGCCTGGGGAGGCAGGAAGAGCCAGTCCAGCCCCAGATCTGGGCTCCTCACAGCCCATCCACTTTCTCTTGCTGTTCCCAGTTCTATTCTGGCCACAAGGGAGCTTCTTGCCTCCATGGGAACATCTTGTCCTCATGCCCAGACTCCTTCCACATCTGGCCCACCCCTTGGTGCTAGGAGCAAGCACACCAGTCGTACAGCCCATTCTTGGGAGGATACACAGGGAAAGAGGTCCACCTAGGTCTTGAACATGAGCTCCTCAAGGCATTTTTTTTTCTTTATTGATTTTAGAAAGAGAGGGAGAGAGAGATAGAAACATCAATGAGAGAGAACATCAACTGGCCGCCTCCTGCATGCCCCCCCATTGAGGATTTGGCCCACAACCTGGTCATGTGCCCTGACTGGGAATCGAACTGGCAACCTCTTGGTGCATGCATCAACGCTCAATCAGTGAGCCACACCAGCCGGGCTCCTCAAGGCAATTTGGACAGAGAATTTCAGAGCACACTTGAAGGGAGAATTGGGACAGCGTGGGACCTGTCAGGGGAGAGCTGGTTCAAATAAATCTAAGAGTTTTTCAAAGATGATCTTAAGCTGTGTTTCCCTGTAATTTCAGCAGTCGTATGATGGGTACAAGGATATTTGAGGCAGGTATACTGAAGCTAAGCATGAAAAAATGCAAACCAAAAGATGTTCATAAAGAAAAGGGAGATATGTCCTGGCCGGTTTGGCTCAGCGTTTAGAGCGTCGGCCTGTGGACCAGAGAGTCCTGGGTTCGGTTCCTGCTAGGGTCACGTACCAAAAAAAAAAAAAAAGAAAGAAAAGGGAGATAATTAGGTAATGTAGAAGACTACTCCCTAAATTACTCACACAATGTTTTAGCATGAAGCCTTCTGTTAGGCATTCCCAGGTCGTGCTTGGGACTCAGGATCCCTAGCACCATGGACCTTTTCAAGAGGTGTCTGGTTTATAGCCAGAATTCACTGAATTCTATTTTCTAAACTTCATTTCTATATGGATCACTTCATTTAATTTTCACAAGTGCCCAATGCGGCAAATGCTATCATCTCTATACAAAGAGGAGGAAGCAGAGGCTCTGAGGAGCAATGTGACTGGGATGGGAACCCAGGCAGCCCAGCCCCAGAACCCCCTCTCCTACCCACTAAGGAGCAATTTCCCAGTTGGTTAGTAAATCCAGAATAAACTTAAAAACGAGTCCTTTGGGCCAAAGTGGCTCCCATTCTCCCATGTTGGTTTGGTAATGGGATATGGGAATCCTTGTCTTTTTTCCTGTAAAACCGTGGGGATGCATCAAGTCCTTCCTCATGTTCTGAGTATACCTCTCTCCTGGTGGCCAGGCATAGTGGAAAGAGAGTGAGCGCATGGACATTTAGACCAGATTCTAGCTGGTACCCTGGGACTGGCCGTGTGACGGAATCTACAAAGGCTGTCCGACTGGGAGCCCAGCCCTGTGCCTAACCAGAGTGGGTATCGTTTCTCCTTCTCTCTGAAACACCTTGCAGAACAGTGAGGAGGGTCTGTGTTAGTGAGACATAGTTTTAGCCACGTTGCTTTGGACACGATGCACAATGGCCTGTGATGGCAACACGTGAGTAGAACATCTCTGAGCATCCAGGTTTCAGCCTCGAGGTTTCTGCCCTGTCCCCCTGGCCACAGCCAGAGCAGCAAGCTCTCCTCCGCTAGAGCAACTCTCTTTAGGTGTGACCTTCCCCACTGCGCAAGTGAGGGGGTGGAGGGTAGGCATCCGAGTTTGGGCTCCAGCAGGGGGACGCTAGCAAGGAGACTGCCCCTTGGCAGATTGGGAGATTCCTAAACAGAACTGGGCAGAGGGGCAGGGGAGCGGGTGGGCAGGGGATCAAAACTGAGGCATTGCCTGCGCCTCACCCAAATATCATACGGGTACCTCAGCTACATGTTGAAGAGAGCAGAACAGTAATGCCACTGCTCTGAAGTCCTGGAATCTCCACTTTGGACGTTGGAGACGATTCAAAGATCATCTCATTAACCACACACCCAACTTTTACATCTCTTTGCCGAGAGTTGTCCACACTATTCCCACAGATCTCAGCAGGATCCACTCTTTTCCGAAGCACGTCATTCTACGTTTGGAAGCGTTAGTAAAACGGCCTTTCGAAAGTGAAGCCTCAGCCCTGGCCAGTTTGGCTCAGCGGTTAGAGCGTCGGCCTGCAGTTCATAGAGACCTGGGTTCGGTTCCCGCTAAGGGCACGTACCTCCATTGCAGTTTGTCCCCGGCCCTGGTTGGTCGTGCGGGTGGCAGCCACTCAATGTGTCCCTTTCATGTTGAAGTTTCTCTCTCTCTCTCTCTCCCCTCCTCCCTGCTCTATCTGAACAATAAATGGAAAAGTGTCCTTGGGTGAGGATGAAAATAAATAAGTAAATGCAAAGTGAAGCCTCAGTGTGCCCCGTGTACTGTTGACTTTTTGGTCTGGGCTCTATGCCCTGAGGCAACACGGGCTAAATCTAATGCACAAAAGACCCTTCAAAATGTCAAGGAAGGCAGCCAAACTGAGACGTGTTTTCAAAGCTGAGCAGCTCAGGTTAGCTTGTCCGGCTCCTCCCCATGTGACACGTCTCCAGGCCCTTCATGCTCCCACGTTCTCCCCAGGACTTCTTTGCAGTTGTCTCTTCTTTTTAAACATGACATCCAGAAGTGAATGCCATCCTTCCAGAGCAGAGAGAGAGGAATCGTCTTCGATGCTTTTCTATTAACGTAGACCAAGATCATAGCGGCCTTTTTGGTGGAAACCCCAAATGGGTGTATACTGATAGAACTCCTGGCTGTGTTCCCTACATCATTTTCACATGAGCTATCGCTACACCCTGCCTTTGCCAAAGGCAGTGCTGTGCTCTTGAGAGACTCGAATGCACACAGGAATGAGTTCTGGCAACAGAAGGAATGATCCGTCCAGCACGGTTAAATCTCTGTCTCCAGATTCGCGGCACTCTAATAGTTTCAGTCACAAGGTGTATGTTTTTGTAATAGAACAAGTATGATTCACTTTGTAGTCTTTAAGGGTTTGGAAAAAAAGATTAAAAATTGAAGTAAGCCCAGCCAGTGTGGCTCAGTGGTTGAGCATCGACCCACGCACCAAGAGGTGACCGGTTCGATTCCTGGTCAGGGCACATGCCCAGGTTGTGGGCCCGATCCCCAGTGGGGGGCATGCAGGAGGCGGCCAGTCGATGTTCTCTCTCATCAATATTTCTATCTCTCTGTCCCTCTCCCTTCCTCTCTCTCTAACATCAAATTTTTAACAATTTAATTAGGTGTTAGCAATGTTTAGGAAACCTTACAGGATTTTTCCAAGCGCCAAACAGTTGCCCTTGTGTATATGTGGAGCTTAGGAGAGTATTTCAAACCCCAGACTGAGCAGTGGTGCACAGCAGGGTCAGTGCTGAGGTCTCAGGGTTCAGAACTGAGGCGCTCACGTGTCTGTCTGGCACAGGAAGCGGAATGTGTCGAGTTCTTACAGCTTTGTGAGTTTCTAGGTTTTTAAAAAACCTATTTAGGCCACTTTAAAAAATCTTACAAATAATTCAGCTGACGCTAGTTTATTAGTTCAAAACAAATTACTTCATCCTTCATCATTCTTTGGACTCGTATGTATTTTAAATCTCATTTGGCCTTGAGCGGAGGGTAACCTTATCCAACAAGCAGTGCTTTAAAGGGAAGAGTACGGAATATTTTTGGCCAACTTTGGTGTTTATATACTTGAAATATTTCATTTATCTAAAAGTAAAAAAAAAAGGTAACAGGTTTCATTTGAAAACTCACTGAAAAAATACGGAGCAGAAAAAATACCCAAGCTGTTGCCATTAATGTAGTCACCCTGCAAAAAGCCAAATGTTTTACTCACCGGCGTGCAGATGGACAGGGTATAACCAGGACTGGCCCTTCCTCTCCACCTCCCCCCGAGTCCAGGGCTCCTGGGTGGAGCTTCTGAGGTGGAGATTACAGAGTTAGGTTATGTTCTCTGAAACGTGAGCCAGGAAGTAAATGGAGACCCCTCCATCCTTCCCTCTCCTTAAGTTCTGCCTCCTCCTGATGGCCCAGCCCCCGCTGTGACACAACAGACGCTGTGTTTCTCCTCCAGTCCCCTCAGTGGGGACGGCTCCTGCTTCAGGCTGGTCCAGCCTTGCTCAGATGAAAGCTACCAAAGCCACAGACATGCCAGCTGAGCACATAGAGCTGGTGTGTTGGGAGGTGGCAAAGCCTCTGCGGGGAAGAGGCTTGTCATTCCTGACGGACGGACAAGCAGTGTGTGGTGTGCTGACTGCTCTGGGTGTCACAGAGGGCAAGGAGAGGGACCAGCCAAGGATGAGTAATGCAGTAACACAGCAGAACAGAGAACCATCCTCACTTGCCTGGAGCCTGGATGGCCTCTGGGAGCTGACCTGCCGGTGACACTGGGCCTCCTTGTTCTAGCTGAACACTGACGCCTGTCTCCGCCCACTTCTTCCTGTGAGGTCTCTCCCCTCACTCCGTCCTTTCCTCCAGTGGGATCTTAATTTGGTCAGAAGGTCAGATGGGGTGGGTGGGAAGAGGGGGCCAGGAAACTGTAAACGTGTACCTGAATTTTTTAGTCTTCACCTAGACCAGTGGTTTTATAACTTCAACGTGCCAAAAATGGAACCCATCCCTGAAAGCAAAGCATGACTCATATCTAGCTCACTGGGAGAGGCCCTCAAGACACAAGTGAAGAATTGCAGTGAGTGCAGGGTGGGGGGAGGGATGGAGATTACACGTTATGCATCCTTTGGAGTTGGCTACAACCAAGTGACTTTAGAGAGAATGGCAATGGATAACCTGTAATTCATAAGAACTAAAAATATTTATATGGGTAGTTCCTCTAAATTCTATACATAAGGAATATGAGAGAACACCATAAAAATTAGGATTAACTCAGCCAGTGTGGCTCGGTGGTTGAGCATTGACCCATGAACTAAGAGGTCGTCGGTTCAATTCCCGGTCAGGGCACATGCCCAGGTTGTGGGCCCATCCCCAGTGGGGGGCATGCAGGAGGCAGCCGATCAATGTTCTCTCTTATTGATGTTTCTATCTCTCTCTTCCTCTCCTTTCCTCTCTCTCCAAAATCAATAAAGAAAAAAAAAGATAAAATATGTGCCAATTCTCAGGAAAATTAATGTTGGCTAAGGGTCATTAATGCTTATCACTATCTAATTGAAATTCCTATTAGTAGAATAAAACTGTTCTTCTCAAGGGTCATCAGTGGGCCTATGTTGCCAAATGTAACACTCACTTCTATCCTGTCTTTCTCGGTGACATTCAACACAGTTGACCATACATTCTTATTTTATTTTTACAAAAATTGTATGCACACAGTGTGAAGAGTCAAAGTATTCTACAAGGGTTATAACCCAGCTATTCCCCACCCCCAACCTATCACCCCTCCCATATCCCACTTCCACTTCCCACTTTCCAGAGCAATGCTTTTAACTAGTTTTGCTCGTTCTTTTGAGACATACCTCCATGTCTCTAAATAATATGCTTATAATATTACTTCTTGACTTTCTAACAGGCATTATGTATTGATTTCACACTATGGGAGAGGAGGAATTAACATGAGTTCTCTCTCTTTCACACGCACACACACGCACACACGCACACACACGCACACAGAGGCATATTTCTCATCTCTTGTCTCCAAATAGAGTTCCATTGTAAGAGTACTCCAGTGGATGTTCTTATTTCGTTACTGTGACTACGTAAAACCGTTCACTGCTGAGCCAGGTGCTCTACTATGAATGTGCTCCCTTCCCGAGTAGCATTTATCCCTGCCCTACCTCCACTTCCCTACCCTAGGTTTCATCATTTCCTTTCCCCCCATTTGCTTAATGTTCTCGAAATAATATTTCTTACTAGTTCAACCCTATCTTAGTCCATTTAGGTTACTATAACAAAATATTACAGACTGGGTAGCTTATAAACAACATAAACTTCTCACAGTTTGGAGGCTGGAAATCCGAGATGAGGGTGCCAGCATGGTTAGGTGAGGGCAGACTTCTCACTATGTCCTCACGTGATGGAAGGAACTGGAAAGCTCTGTGGAGTCTTGTTTTATTTTTAAAATATATTTTTATTGATTTGATAGAGAGGAAGGGAGAGAGAGAGAGATCAGTGTGAGAGAAACGTAACCACATTGATCAGTTGCTTTCTATACATACCCCAACCGGGGACCAAACCCGAAACCTGGGCATGTGCCCTGACCAGAAATCCAAATGGTGACCTGTTGGTGCACGAAATGACACTCAGCCAACTAAGCCACACTGGCAGGGCTATAGAATCTTTTTTTTTTTTTTTTTTTGAGGATAATGTTTTCTTTATGGATTTTTTAGAGAGAGAGGAAGGGAGAGGGAGATTGCAATAGAAACATCAATGAGAGAGAACATCGATTGGCTGCTTGCTGCATGCCCCCCACTGGGGATTTGGCCCATATCCTGGGCATGTGCCCTGACTAGGAATCGAACCAGCAACCTCTTGGTGCATGGGTCAATGCCAAACCACTGAGCCACACTGCCCAGGCCCAGAATCTTTTAATAATGGCATTAATCTCATTTATAAGGGCTGCACTTTCATAACCCAAGCACCTTCCAAAGGCCCTGCCTACTAATACCATCACCTGTTGGGGGTTAGGAATCAACACAGGCATTTTGGAAGGATACAAACATTCAGACCATAGCAAACCCTAAACTTTACCCCAGTTTTGAAATTTTCTTCTCAATAAAGTCCGATACTAAGTATTCAGAAGTCCATCCTAGAGCTGCCCACGGGCCCGTCAGGACAGGTGGTTCTCCGGGTGTGCTGAGTGGCTCTTGCTCTGGGATCTCCCTTCATCGTTTTTCTGGAGAATCCTTTTGTCTCTCTCTTTTTTTTTCTTCGTCTTCTTTTCTTTATTGATTTTAAAGAGAGAGAGAGAAACATCGATGAGAGAGAACATCGATTGGCTGCCTCCTGCATGTCCCCCACTGGGGATTTGGCCCACAGGCTGGGCATGTGCGCTGACCGGGAATAGAACTGATGACCTCTTGGTGCATGGGTCAGTGCTCAACCACCGAGCCACACCGGCTGGGCAGTCCTTTTGTCTCTCTATTGGGTTGGATCTTTGTTTTCTCAGGACCTATATCTTCCTTCCTCTTGGTTTAGTCCCTTCATTAAATCCACATCCTCTGATAGGCTCCTGAGAAAGGGTACGTGAGTAGTCCCTTTTTTTTTTTTAACTGCTGTCTGATAGTTCATTGTGTAGATAGATCACAGTTGTTTTTATCATTTTATTGTTGATAGGCTTTTGGATTCTTTCCAGTTTGGAACTATTACAGATAGTGCTGATGCTATGGAAATTCTAGTGCATGCCTTTTGGTAACTTATCTGAGAATGTTTGATGGGTATATACTTATGAGTGAAACTCCTAGTATAGGAGATGCATCTGTTCAGATTTAATAGGTATTGTGAAATAGTTTCCCAAAATTGTTGGGCTAAGTTACACTCCCACCAGGAATGTCTGTGAATCCCAGTCCCTCTATAGCTTTGCCAATCCTTGGTTTCCCGCCTTGTTAGTATTAGCCATTTCTGATATCTGACTCTGGCTTTCATCTGCACTTCCCTGACGACTAATAAAGTCACACATCTTTTCATAGCCTATCGGCTGTCTGGATAACCTTTTGTGGATCTGTTTAAATCATGTCCCTCCTTTTCTATGAGGATCGTCTGTCCTTTTCTTACTGATTTGTAAGAGTTATTACATATCTTAGATCAGGGATTTTCACCCTTGTTCATCTCATGGCACACATAAACTAATTACTAAAATTCTGCCAATCTGACCAAAAAATAGATATCATTTTGAGTCGTTAACACCAGACGGCTATTGTTGTGCTGTCCTTTTTTAATTTGACCATCAGGGAAGAGAGGTCAGAGCTCCTGACTCAATAGTCAGTATTGCAGGTTGAAAACTGCTGTTCTAGCTACAAGTTCGTTTATTTTATTTTTACCATTATTTTTTGAGAGCACACTTATTAAAGCTAGGAACAGTGAAACAAGGAAGGGCTTAGGATAGAAGCAGCAGCAGGAGAGAACCGAGGGTCTCTGGAAGTCGGGGTGGGGGGGCCTTGGAGACAGGTTCAGGCCTTAACCCAGGACCAGCTGCTGCCGCCCACTGCAGCTGTGGTTACAAGTCTCATGGGGTCCCTCAGGGTTTAGGGGATGTGTGCCCATGGGGGGAGGGGGAGAGGCAGGGAAAGACATGAGCCTGCTCCTGGGAGGGAGAACACAAGTGAGGCACCAGTTCCTTATAAGATGGGTGTACAATGAACATCTCCTCTCACTCTCTAAATTGCTTTCATCATCTTTTAATGATATCTTTCGATGAATAGACGTTTTAAATATTAATACAGTCCACTTTATAATTTTTATTGTATGGTTAGTGCCTTTTATGTCCCGTTGAAGCTATCTTTTCTTCTGCCAAGATTGAGACGATCTTGTCCCGCCTTTCTCTGCAAGTTTTATTATTTTACCTTTCATCTGGAATTGCATCTGGAAAACATTTTCTGCATCTATTGGAACGTTTCAATAAAGTGAAGTAATCCGATACATCGTCTCATGCTGGCTCAACCTTGCGGTTCGGAGTAAACTCAAACTGATTATGAGATATTATCTTATTCGTATATTACTAAATTCAATTTGTAAATAGTTTCCTTGGGATTTTTATTGTCTTATGTTAATGAGTGAGGTAAGTTATATCTTCTTATTCAGAAATGTATTATTTTTTTTTAAGTATGAAGTTATAACATATGTACTGCAGAGAGAGATTGTGCCCTTTTTTGAGACAGTTTTATGTTTTATTTTGTGGCCTAGCTCATATTTTAAATCCTGAAAATGTTTCACATGTGCTTGAGAAGAATGTGTCTGATTATATTCCCACTGGATTGCATTTATTAATAGTGTTGTTTAAATCTTTTATACCCCTGCTGATTTTCCTGCTTGAAGGGTCATTTACTGAGAGAGAGATATTAATCCTTCTTGGATAGTAGATTATCCTATTTCCCTTCATAGTGCTAATAAATTTTGCTTTACATATTTGGTTCAATGTTAATGAATGCATAAAAGTTTAGAATTTGTATATCTTATACCTGAATTGAGCCTTTAATTAATTTTAGTAATGATCTTTTCCTTATAGTCTATTCTATCTGATATTATTGTGGCCCCTTCAGTTTTATTTATTACTTGCATATATTTTTCCATGCTTGAAATGGATGGAAGTTTAAATTTTTTTTTTTTTTTTTTTGAGAGAGAGAGAGGAAGGGAACAAGAGAGAGAGAGAGAGAGAAACATTGATGAGCGAAAACATCGATTGGCCACCTCCTATATGCCCCCCACTGGGGATCAGGTCCACAGCCTGGGCATGTGTCCTGACCGGGAATCAAACCGGCGACTTCTTGGTGCATGGGTCGACACTCAACCACCAAGCCATACCGGCTGGACTCATGTACAAGTTTTGTGTGTACATACACTTTTCCCTTTCTTCTGAGCAGATACCTAGGATTGGAATTTCTGGGTCTTACAGGAAGTCAATGTTTAACATTTCAAGGAACTGACAAACTGTTTTATAAATAGTTTGCATTACTGTTCTGGCCCACCAGCAATATGTGAGGGTTTCAATTTTTCCAAATCTTCAATACCTTTTATAATGTGTATTTTTTATTACAGCTCTTCAAGGGTGTATTGGTTTGGGTTGCCACAACAAAATATCATATGGCTTAAGTAACAGAAGGATTTCTCATAGTTCTAGAGGCTAGAAGTCCAAGATCAAGGAGTCGGTCAATCTGGTCCCTGGTTTGTATGTGGGCACCATCTTGCCATGTGCTCACATGACCTCTGTGACCTCTGTGTGTGTGGAGAGAGAGCTCTGGTCTCTCTTCCTCTTCTTGTAAATACTGATCCTATCAAATTAGGGCCCTGCCCTTATGACCTCCTTTTTTTATATCCTCACTTGAGGACATTTTTTCCCAATTTTTCAGATAGAGTGAGAGGGATAGAGAGGAAGAAAGAGAGAGAGAAACATTGACATGAAAGGGACACATCAAGTGGCTGCCTCCCGCACGACCCAACCAGGGCCGGGGACAAATCGCAACCAAGGTACGTGCCTTTAGTGGGAACCGAACCCGGGTCTCTCTGGACCACAGGCCAACACTCTAACCGCTGAGCCAAACTGGCCAGGGCCCTATGACCTCCTTTAACCTCAGTTACTTCCATAATGTCTCAATCTGCAATGACAGTCATGTAAGGGTTTGGGGCTTCAGCATATAAATTAGCAAAGATACAAACATTCAGTATAGCATAGGGAACATAAAGTAGCATTTCATTGTGGACTTTATCTGCTTTTCCTTAATTCTGATGATGTTGAGCATCTTTTCATATGTTTATTAGCCATTCATGTATCTTCTTTGAGGAAATGTCTATTTAAATCCTTTGTCCATTTTAAAATTGAATTTTTGTCTCTTTTTTATTATTGGATTGTAATAGTCTTTTATATATTCTGGATACAATTTCTTTCTCAAATAGATGATTTGCAAAAGCATATCTTTTCTAAAGTAACCATTTTAAATTATGAAGGTCACAGCCCTGGATGGTTTGGCTCAGAAGTTAGCGCGCAGGCCTGCAGACTAAAAGGTTGCAGGTTGGATTCATGGTCAGGGGCACATATCTAGGTTGCAGGTTCGATCCCCAAGCCCCCACCCCACTGCCTCCCCCACTGCCCCTCCCCTGCTTGGGGTCTTGCCTAAGAGTGGCAACCAATTGATGTTCCTAACCCCCATCCTTCTCTCCCTCCCTTCCACTCTATCTAAAAAAACAGTGGAAAAATATCCTCAGGTGAGGATTAACAACAACAACAACAAAATTAAATTATAAAGGTCACAAAAAACACACAAACTTCTCCAAATATCAGAAATATATATATATATAATATATATTATACATATATATACATATATTATACACTTTACAATACATATATATACATATACATATATATTGATATTAAATGATACAATTTATAATGATGATATAACAGTTTTGTGTGTGTATATATATATATGTATATATATTCATCTAAAGTATGGTAGCAATATTCAAAGAGCAGAAGTTACAGGAGATACAACAGATAGTATATATATATATATATATACACATATATATATAGTAAAGTATATAATAAAAGAATTTTAAAAGTTATAAAAACAAAAATAAAAAAGAAAATGGCACAAAAAAAGGTAAAATATGCCTGTCTAATCAAAATGAAAATGTACTTACTTACCTTTTAGAAGTAAACAGATTTTCAGATTACATTACAAACAAAAACCCAAACTTTAGAGTATTTCAAAGAAACATACCTAGAACAAAGTGATTCACAAAGGTTGAAATAAAAGGGTGGGCAAAAAGTTAACTAGTCAGCCCTGGCCAGGTGGCTCAGTTGGTTGGAGCATTGTCCTGTGCACCAAAGCGTTTCAGGTTCGATTCTCAATCAGGGTACATACCTGGGTTGTGGGTTCATTACCCAGTTGGGGAGCATGCAGAGGGGTGGGGAGCAGCCAATCAGTGTTTCTTTCTCACATCGATATTTCTGTCTCTCTCTCTGTCTTCCTCTTTCTAAAAAAAAAAATCAATTTAAAAATTAATAAAATCAATAGAAACATATTCTTGAGTGAGGATAAAAGGTAAACTGCCCGACCAGTGTGACTCAGTAGTTGGGCGTCGACCCATGCACCGAGGTCGTCAGTTCAATTCTGGTCAGGGCACAGGCCCAGATTGTGAGCCCAATCCCCAGTGGGGGGCATGCAGGAGATGGCCAATCGATGTTCTCTCTCATTGACGTTTCTATCTCTCTCTCCCTATCCCTCCCTCTCTCTCTAAAATCAATTAAGAAAAAAGTAAACTAGGCAAATGCAAATAAAAGGAAAGCAGGAGTTGCCATCTTAATATCAGGCAATAGGAATTCATACAAAAAAACCAACAACAACATAAAATGAGACCATAGAGGGCTACTTATGATACTAAATGATACAATTTATAATGATGATATAACAGTTTTGTGTGTGTGTGTGTGTGTGTATATATATATTCATCTAAAGTATGGTAGCAATATTCAAAGAGCAGAAGTTACAGGAGTTACAAGAGATAGTAGATACACTTATATTAGGAGATTTTAATAAATCATCCAAAGACTATCTTTTCTCCATTTGTGTTTTCTACTCTCTACACCACCTTCTCCTAAATTACAAGGAGGGGTTGTAACTTCTTATAAAATCAGTAACAACCACAAAGGCTTCATAATTAAAATCTACCAAATTACCATTGATTTACATTTGGAGTGGGTTTATTCTGGTGAAACACTGGAAAGTCGTGCAAACCAAGGCTAATTCTTTGTTGTGTCAGAGATTTCTACACACTACAGGTGGTGCAGCATTCCTGGCCCCGGTTAGTAAATGCTAGTCACATCCTCCAATCATTGTGAGGGATAAAAAGATCCCCACAAACTTCCAAAACACACTTTAGCATGGGACTTTATCCCTGTTGACCATCACCGTATAGATCAACTAGATTACATTAAACTTTACCTCTTTAAGATTTAATGCAACTTCCAAATGTCTGCATTAAAACCAGGCATTCAATATACCAATAAATGCTTCACAGCTGTCTTATAATCCAAAAGTTTCATGCAGAAAGATCAGGCTCTAGAGAAATCACTTGGGATGTGGCACACACAAAGACTCAGGTAGCTGGATAGCCAGCGAGCTCGGAAAGTTCTTCCCTGACCAACTGGAAATACAGGAACAACAGCTTCTGTTTTTCTTGTAACCTCGTTTACTCAAGCATGGGCCTCTTTCATTCTCTGTTCCAAGCACAATATACCTGAGGACACTCTGTTTATATCCATCCTGTCTACAGGACTTTGTAGCATTTCCTGTGGAAGACAGGATCATGTTTCATATTATAATCTTCGTGCTTAATCACCCTGTCCTGAATGAGATAACTTCGGGGGCCCATCTGTTCAGAGAAGAGAAATATATGAAAAGGGTAGCTAATGTGGTAAGCTGAACAATGAGCTCTACAAGAACACATTTGTTTGATTTGGAAGGTATCATCAGACACTTCCACCACAGTATCTGTGTAAAATTATGTGATGTGTGTATCAGGCCCCCAAATTTGCCAAGCTATAGTCTTGTCCACAAATTGGTAAGCTTCTGTTTATTCATCCATGACAACAAATTTGACCTAGAGAGCAAATCTAGGTGGATTAGTAGCATCAATAAATGAACTCTTCATAACCTTAGTAAATTATGAAAAAAAATTTTGACAGTAAGTTCTTAGATTCGCAAGACGTTCTTTTTTATTTATTTAGGTTCATTATCACCCAAAGATATTTCCCACTGATTTCTTAGAGTGGAAGGGAGGGAGGAAGAGAGAGAGAGAGAGAAAAACATCGAAGTGAGAAAGACACATGGATTGGCTGCCTCCTGCACTACCCCGACTGGGGCCGGGGATCGAACCTACAACCCAGGCACATGCCCTTGACCGGAATCAAATCCGAGACCCTTCCATCTGAGAGCTGACGCTTTAACCGCTGAGCCAAACAGCCAGGGCACACGATCTTCTTTAATGTAAACTAAAGCCATATATTCCACATATTTTTGCACTGCCCCCATCATGCTTCACTTTACTCCAAACATTACAGCAAAAGGGTCACACTTTAATGGTTTGATACACCTGATTTAAGACTATTACATTTGCTCTCTGTAATGTGTGAGATAAAATCTGGAGGAATAGAAAACAACATATGACAGAGGTTGTCTCGGAAGCTGAGATTACATGTACTCTTGTGCTGGCGTGTTTATAACCCATAATTGATGATTGGTAAATTATTGTGCTGACTTGTTTATAACCCATAATTGATGATTGGTAATTATTGTGCTGACTTGTTTATAGCTCCATAATTGATGATTGGGAAAGTCAACTGCGTGCCCTCTAGCTGAACCTGTTTTGTAAAGACCCCTGAACCAAAAAATTGTTGGGAGCCGGTTACATGTCTGACAGAGTCCACGGAGCCTGGAGGTCTTGAGTGAGAGACTCGACCTCCCTCACAATCTCAAGGAATCAGGCTTGCATCGTGCTTGTGCAGCTCGGGGCTAAGTGTGACCCAGTGTACCTTGAAATACCTGGGTGTTCCTGGGTGTTCCTGAGTGTTTCTGGGTGTACCTGCATATTCCTGGGTGTTTCTGAGTGTTCCTGAGTGTTCCTGGGTGTTCCTGAGTGTTCCTGGGTGTTCCTGAGTGTACCTGCGTGTTCCTGGGTGTACCTGGGTGTGCCTGTTATCCGCAAGGCAAACTAATTCTATACAGCATTGCTGTGGCCCTGGGCATTATGTCAAGAAGACCCTATTTTCTATAAGGTATAAAAGGCGTGTAATAAAGCATATTGGGGCTGATTGCAAAGACTCTGTCACAGGGATGTTCAGAATCAGACGCCGGCCGGCTAATAAACGACTCTTATTTGGACTTCAATTCTCTAGTGGTCTTTCTGTGACTGTCGCGCCCCAACATTCGGAGGCCCCAGGGCTGGTCTCCGAGAACTCGAGATCAGTCGCCGGCCGGCTTTGCTCTTTTGGCTTTAATTTGGCTCTGGTGGCCTCTCGGGACTCTCACGCCACACACTCTTTATTTTGTTCTTTATATTTTTCTGGATGTTTTTCTGTTTTTTGTTGTTTTTATTCTAAAATTTTTTCCAATGTGTATGTTTTACTTTTATAATCAGAAATAAATAAAATTTATTTTTAAAAATACAATGTATATAATTACTAGCTTTGTTGATCAGACCTTGTTGTTTAAACGTGTCTCACCAAATGGAAATAAATGTCACTCCGTAACAAGAAGTGTGGAGAAAATGGGGTGGGGGGGGGGACGTTAAAACCACAAACATTACCTGGGAACATCACAGTTTTAGATGTTTGACAAATAAAATATTTGGCAATAAAAGTCATAATGAAGTCTAGCAGCAAAACTTGACAAGTTAAATTTAAAGCTAATTTCTTTTTCTTTCAAAAGACTTTGTGTCATGAAAGCACTTTATCTTGCTTCAAACGTTTTTAATCCTTACCTGAGGATATGTTTAGAGAGAGGAAGGGAGGGAGGGAGGGGGAGTAAGAGAGAAGAAAGAAAGAGGGAGAGAGAGAGATGTTGGTTGCCTCCTGTAACAGCCCTGGGCCAGGGATGGAATCTGCAACCTGTTGGTGGAGACAATGCTCCAATCAACTGAGCACCCAGCCAGGGCTTCGAAACCTCTTTTAATTCAGTTATAATTGTTTAGAGACGGTCTATAGACCCTTTCCTCAGTAGCCACACGTTCATCCCCTCACCTCTTTAAGTATTTTGCTCAAATGTGCCTTTCTCAGCGGGACCCATTTCTGTTCCACGGGGGCGAGGAGTTACTGCTCTTGTGTTCACTGGTGGGTCCCTCACCCCAGAACACTGCCTGTCATATAACTGTGTCGGGACGGGGCCTGGGTTACACCACAGGGGCTTCACTTTCTAATCCAGTTCCACAAAAGTGCACTGAAAACTAGCTGTGTGAATGGTTTTGCAGAGGAGCTCGTGAAGTAAAACAAAACCAGACCCGATTCCTAGTGAAAAAGTTTCCAAAGAGAATCAGGCATAGCATGGAAAAGGCACACATGTAAGACAGCTTAAGCTTTTCCAGGCAGTTCTATCGGAGCTGGATGAATAAAATCCACACTGGGAAATTAAGGCTGGAAGAATGCAGATCTGAGCGTGGTTTCCAGAGAGGCCAGAGTTAGGTTACACTTAATTGTATATGCAACAGGAAACCACTGAGAAGACTGAGCAGACATTAATATGATGGGAAAAGAGTCTTGAACGCTTGGTCCTCTAGCCTGTCTAAGGGGCACTGAGGCCGGAAAGGCGGGTTAGCGTGTAACGCTACAGTGTCAGCAAGAGGGCTAGGAAGTGACGGTGGCCTCGGGAAGGGATGGTATGAAAACCCCCGTGTACGATGAATAAACATAAATTTGCAAATGGTGGGCTACAGAAGGCAGGGGGCTGCAGGTAGTGCTGAGATTTTAACTCCAGGTGACCTTAGAGTATGTCCTAGCCGCCTGTGGGCCAGGCCCTGGACCCTTCCACGTGTCCTCTGGTGGTTTGATGTACTGCGTGGACGGACACTTGAGAGTGCTCCATAGATCCTCGGCAGAGAACGCCAGCCATTATAATATTGCTATGCCAACTATACTTTAATAATTACATAAATTTGCCCTGGCCAGTTTGGCTCAGCGGTTAGAGCGTTGGCCTGCAGTCCAGAGAGACCCGGGTTCGGTTCCCGCTAAGGGCATGTACCTTGGTTGCAGTTTGTCCCCGGCCCTGGTTGATCGTGCGGGTGGCAGCCACTCGATGTGTCCCTTCACGTCGATGTTTCTCTCTCTCTCTCTGTTGCTCTCTCTCCCTCCCACTCTATCTGAACAAAAAGTGGAAAAATGTCCTCGGGTGAGGATATAAAAAAAAAAAAAATTACATCAATTTTACATGTATAATAGTAATAGGAGTGCAAGGAATAAACAGCCCAACACCAGAGAGCCAAAAGCTTGGGAAAGAGGCTGAAGAGATCAGCTGCCCTCATTGTCCTCTGAAGGGCTTTGTAGCTGACTGACAGCGTTTGACCAAAACTTGCATGGCGGTTCAGGAAGGCACGCTCCAACAGCCGGGATTGCTGCAGCAGCCCCTCCAGCCGCTGGGGACCGCTCTTCATCCTCACTGAGGACACATCAGCCCAGTGAAAATGTGCATGTTCTACAATGGGTAAGACAAAGGCAGCCCAGCAGGTCAGAGAGAGCCCAGATACATTGCAAGACTTTCCTTATCTATACTCGGCCTGGGTTTCTTACACAAACACCAAGAGATTAGTTAAATGCTCTGCTCAGTACAAAAAAATAAAATCGATCCCAGCCGGTGTGGCTCAGTGGATTGAGCATCGTCCCATGGACTGGGAGGGCGCGGTTCAATTCCCAGTCAGGGCACGTGCCTGGGTTGTGGGCTTGTTCCCCAAAGGGGGCGTGCAGGAGGCAGCCGATTGATGTTTCTCTCTCACATCAATGTTTCTGTCTCTCTCTTCCTTCTCCTATTTCTAACAAATAAATAAAAACATAAAATAAAAAGATCAATGTGATTCAGACACAGAATGTCAGGACACTTTCTATTTACCTGAGAAATAGATTGATATGTAGTAGCTTGTGGCAATTTTTCTTTCATAATTTTGTGCCTTCTGGATGACGTTCTTTAGCTTTGTTAATTTTAAAAAATGATTACTGAAACCAATAAGCAGTATTTTAGAACATAACCATGCCTTTGTTTTTAAAGAAAACAAAACTGCCTGGCTGGTATGGCTCAGTGGTTGAGCATCACCCATGCACCAAGAGGTCGCCACTTTGATTCCTGGTCAGGGCACGTGTCTGGGTTGTGAGCTCGATCTCCAGTAGGGGGTGTGCAGGAGGCAGCCAATTGATGTTTCTTTATCACATGGATATTTCTATCTCTCTCTCCCATCCTCTCTAAAAAAAATCAATAAAGACTTCCGGTCAAGATGGCGGCGTAGGTAAACGCGGTATCATGTCCTCCCACAACCACATCAAAGTTACAACTAAACTACAGAACAACCATCATTCAAAACCGCCTGAACTCAAGCTGAATGGAAGTCCTACAACTACGGAATTAAAAAAGCAGCTACATCCAGAGTGGTAGGAGGCGGAGGCGGATGGGCTGGTCCCACACCCACGTGTGGCGGATAAAAATCAGGAGGACACCTCAGCTGGGAAGGTCCTTCCTGAGGACTGAGGGGTCCCCGTCCCACATCAGGTGCCCCGCTCAGGGTTCCAGTGCCAGGAAGAGAATCCCCATAACTTCTGGCTGGAAAAACCAGCAGAAACTGAGGCTTAGGGAAGCTGAAGCGGCTGGAGCCCCAGGCAGCTCCTTAAAGGGCCCGCGCACGGACTTATCGGACTCTCTCCCTCTATGCTTGGAGGGGAGGCAGCTCGAGGGGCGCCAGAGACATACAGGGAAGAACTGAGCTACTTGGCACTGGAGTGAGGGCTGGAGAGGGGGCTTTCTTTGGGACAAACGTGCTGTCAGAGGCCTTTGTTCCTTTGGTGAGCCCTTCCTGGGGGCGGCAGACAGAAGCCATATCTGGGACTCCAGCAACCTGGCTCACACTGGTGGCCCCGCCCTGGTGACTCCCTGAGGCCCCGCCCCACCCAACTTTCAGGCCCACTCAAGCTGTTGCCACTTGCTTAACCATAGGATTGGCCTGTCTTGGATCCTGTTTCAGGTTTTTCCTAAATTCTTTCAAACAAGCAGCATCTGGTCTCAGCTAGCCCCATACCTCTCATTAAGTAATACACTGAAACAAACAGAGAGAGGCAGCCAAAATGAGGAGACAAAGAAACAGGTCCCAAATGAAATAACAGAACAAAACCCCAAGAAAAGAACTAAGCGAAATGGAGATAAGCAACCTAACAGATGCCGAGTTCAAAATAATGCTTATAAGGATGCTCAATGAACTTAGTGAGGGCCTCAAGAGCATAAAAAAGGACCAGTCAGGAATGATAGATGCACAGTCAGAAATGAAAGAGGCTTTAACTGAAATAAAGAATAATTTACACAGATTCAATAGTAGAGTACGTCAATCCAAGAAGCAAACCATTGATTTGGAATATAAGGAAGCAAAAAGCACCCAATCAGAACAGCAAAAAGAAAAAAGAATCCAAAAAAATGAGGATAGTATAAGGAGCCTCTGGGACAACTTCAAGCATGCCAACATTCGCATCTTGGGGGTGCCAGAAGGAGAAGAGAGAGAACAAGAAACTGAAAAACTTTTGAAACAATAATGGCAGAAAACTTTCCTAACTTGGTGAAGGAAACAGACATACAAGTTCAGGAAGCACAGAGAGTCCCAAACAAGATAAACCCCAAGAGGCCCACACCAAGACACATCATCATCAAAATGCAAATGGTTCAAGACAAAGAGAGAATCTTAAAAGCAGCAAGAGAAAAGCAGTTAGTTACCTACAAGGGAGTTCCCATAAGGCTGTCAGCTGATTTCTCAAAAGAAACTTTGCAGGCCAGAAGGGAGTGGCAGGAAATATTCAGAGTGATGAAAAGCAAGAACCTACAACCAATATTACTCTATCCTGCAAAGCTGTCATTTAGAATTGATGGCCATATAAAGATTTTCTCAGACAAGAAAAAGTTAAAAGAGTTCATCACCACCAAACCGTTATTATATGAAATGATGAAGGGTCTTTTTGAAGAAAAAGATAAAATATATGAACAAACAAAATGGCAATAAATACATATCTATCGACAATGGAATCTACAAACAAAATGAACAGGTGGAACAGAAACATTCTCATAGATAAAGAGAACATTTTGTTGGTTGCTAGATGTGAGGGGGATTGGGGGAATGGGTGAAAAAAGTGAAGGGATTAAGAAGTACAAATTCGCCCTGGCCAGTTTGGCTCAGCGGTTGAGCGTCGGTCTGTGGACCAGAGAGTTCTGGGTTCGGTTTCCGCTAGGAGCACGTACCACAAAAAAAAAAAAAAAAAAAATGAAGTACAAATTCATTGCTAGACTGACAAACCTCAAAGGGAAAGGGGTTGGGGTGTGGGAAGAAATAAACCAAAGAACTTATATGCATAACCAATGGACAGAGACAACAGTGTGGGAAAAGGCGGGAGGGAGGCCGGAGGGAGGCGGGAGGGGGGGGAGAGTGGGGGGAGAGTGGGGAAGAGGGGGTCAATGGGAACACCTGTAATACATTCAACAATAAAGATTTAAAATAAAATAAAAAAATAAAATCAATAAAGCCCTGGCCAGTTTTGCTTAGTGGTTAGAGTGGTGGCCCGTGGACCAATGAGTTGTGGGTTTGATTCCGGTCAAGGCACGTACCTCGGTTTTAGTTTGTCCCCAGCCCTGATTGGGGTGGTGCCGAAAGCAACCAATCCATGTGTCTCTCTTTCTGTCCCCCCCCCCCACACACACTCTAACTGAAGATATTTTAAAATAAATAAATAAATAAAAAAAAATCCTCGGGTGAGGATTAAAAAAGAAAGAGTGGTGTTGGGGGTGTGGCAGGCTACTTTGAAAAAAAAAAATTCAATGAAAACATATTTTAAAAATATTTTTTAAAAAATAAACAAAACTTCCATCAGCCTGTAGCTAATGTTAGATTCGTTCTCCGCCTGGGCTGAGGATGGACTGACAGGGTCGTGGCCAGTCGCCCTGCAGTGTTTCTTGGCCTTGCCAACAGCCATTTCCCACTGGACGCACTTGGCCCCAGGTCCCGCTCCTCTGAAGCAAATCACCAGTCACTGCCTTGACTGAATGGGGTGTTTGAACTGTTTGACACAACTTCACTCTATTTAGAGCTGAAAGCAAAGAACCTAGTGTCTTTTATTACTGAGCTTCCAAATTTGAAGCTCAGTAATAAAAGACACTCTGTGATGAAAGGATTCATTACAGGTTAAGTTTAGTGCAACGTTTAAGGCACTGAAGTTCTGTGCTCCCGCTCCGCCCAGCCTATAGAGAGCTGTTGCTGTAAGAGATTTGATTTTAACATAATACAGAGAATCACTAAATACAAGAGCTAGAAAGCACCTTTCAGGGCATGTTGTCCTCTCTCACATTGCCTTTATTTGCATTTTACAGTTGGTGAGACTGAGGCTAAGAGAGGTAAAGTTATACTTGCCCATACTCTGTAACAGCTGGCTGAGGAGCCAGAACTAGAATCCAGTTCTCCCGGCCAGTGGATTTGAACTCTACCATGTTTACTATGGCATAAGTAAGTGATAGTATTTAACAATATAACATTTTGTGCAATGACTCATTAGCAATTCAAGCATTTGAACTGGAAACATACCAGAGAATCTGTATCCGAAGGACCCTTTGAAAGCATTCAGTTTGCTTTCCAGGAATCCCAGTAGAGTTCATAAGCAGAGAGTATATTTGAGTAATGCCAACTGCTGGAACAAAACAACTCCTCAACTTTTGTGACTAAACACAATCAAAGTTCATTTCTCACCTATTTAGCAATACAAGTGTCCCTGGTGGTGGCTGTCTTCCACAGGGTGACTCTGGAACCAGGCTCCTCTTAGCTGGTGGCCTCCCCTCCGAGGGCGTGCATGTCCTCTACAGGCAGGAGGAGGATGGGAAGAACAAGTAGAGAAGGCTTCTTCTTGTTTTTAATTTACATTTTCTTTTTCTTTCTTTCTTTTTTTAATCCTCACTTGAGGATATTTTTCTGTTTATCTTCAGAGTGGAAAGGAGAGAGAACAAGAAACATCAATGTGAGGGAGACACATCGACAGGTTGCCTCCTGCATAACCCTGACCAGGGCTGGGGATGAACCGCAACCCAGGTATGTGCCCTTGACTGGAGTTGAACCCGCGACAATTTCGTCCGCGGGCTGACGCTCTAACTGCTGAGCTGAACCAGCCAGGCCCACATTTTATTTTTCAGTTACAGTTGACATTCAACATTACTTTACATTAGTTTCAGGTGTACAGCATACTTTACAAAGTGTTTCCCCCAGAAGGCTTCTTAACCTTGGTCTTGGGAGGATACATTCCACTGGTGAAAACTGTTCACTTGGCCCCATCCAGCTGCAAGAGGAGCTGGGCAATGTAGTTGTGGCTAGATGGCTATCTCTGTATACTGAGGTGGGAGGAGTACCGGGGCTTAGTGACCCTCCCAGCAAGGGGCTGGGCCTATGCTCCTGTATAGTCAGCCACTGACCCCCGGCCATCCTTGGAGTGGCAGTGTGTTAGCCTCCTAGTCTCTGGCTTGGGCACATCCCTTGAGCCAAATGCATGCCTCTGGGGAAGAGCACAGGTGTGAGCCATTAGCAGCCTGGAAAGGGAATTTAGGAAGACACCAAAAGCATCTGCCACCGTCCACCCTTTGTACCACGAAGAGCCCATTGTTTCTCATGCTCATGTCACTCTGTCCGGTTGCAGGTCCTCCAGGATTCCAGCTGGTGAGATTTCTGGGTACTATAGACAGGAGGGCACAGAACAAATGACAGCCCTGTCTGCTGCAGGCGGTCTACGGTTATGATCAGTATAGTCATGCCCTGTGGAATGTTGCCCTTCGTAGCATGAACAGGGCTCTGATACGACCATTTTCCCACCAAGGAGCTGGCTGGTTCTCTGTGTTGCTCTTTGTTTCTGGTGGCTCATATGTGGCAGCAGCAATAGTAAGATCGGCCTGGAGGAGAGGGAACCCATGCTGCCCAACCCATGCGTCACTCCGTCGCTGCCGCCACAGCTACTCTGCCCACAAGTCGGTTGTACAAGGGCTGGCGTGGCTGAGGAGAGAAGCTAGCTGGCACCTGCTGGTGACTCTTCCTGTCCCGTGGTTTGTTGGTGCCTCCACTGCAGTAGATGCTCTCAGGCGGACATTACCGTGCTTCTTGCCCACTCCCATTGACCCACTACTCACATGTTACTGCTACAGACTCACTTCTTTATGATTTCCCAGTCTTGCTCTGTCCAGGCCACTGACTGCCCGTACACTCGTGTCTAGACTTTTGGGGGGCCATTTTCTCCTCACACAGAGTAGATAGCCAGGAGCACCCTCCGAAGCTCTACCCACATGGAGCATTTGCTTCCACCCAAGTGAGCTGCCTGATGGCTGCAGCCTACTCTCAGCCCATGGTAGCCTGCCCCCTCTGGCAGCTGGTCTCAGGGAGACTTCAGGGACCTGTGGACCTGAGCCAGAGGAGAAGCATATATGTAAGAGGAGTGAGAGAACCCTGGCAGGTTTGGCTAGTGGGTAGAGCGTCGGCCCACAGACCAGAGAGTTCCAGGTTCAGTTCCCACTAAGGGCACGTACCTTGGTTGCAGTTTGCCCCCAGCCCCGGTTGGGGTTGTGTGGGTGGCCACCACTCAATGTGTCTCTCTCACATCAATGTTTCTTTCTCTCTCTTCCCTCTCTCCCTCCCTGCTCTGTCTGAAGATAAATGCAAAAGTGTCAAGTGAGGATAAAAAAAAAAAGAGTAGTGAGAGATAGGTCATTCTGAATTACTTTCCTTCTACAGCTTACTTATGCGTGGGCACGTGCTGGGCCCAGTTTCAGAGGCACTGTTTCTATCTTATGATGGGACGCTGCTGGTGTACCCAGTTCTGTGACTTGCCAGGTCTGACCAAACCCTGGGCAGCTCTGGTTTGATAATCACTTGATGTCTCACAATTAGATCATCTCTTCCAGGTCACAGCAGCGTGTCAGAAGCTGGTTTTTGAGTGGTGTGTAGTTCTTTAATGCAGGTGGCATGGCCTTGCCCGAGAACCCCAGGAGTCTGCCCTGAAACCCTCATATTTGGGCTTCCCAAGCCTTTTTTTTTTTTTTTTTTTATCATCCTCACCCGAGGACATTTTTCCATTCTTTGTTCAGATAGAGTGGGAGGGAGAGAGAGGAACAGAGAGAGAGAAACATCGATGTGAAAGGGACACATCGAGTGGTCGCCACCCGCACAACCAACCAGGGCAGGGGACAAACTGCAACCGAGGTACGTGCCCTTAGCGGGAACCGAACCCGGGTCTTTCCGGACCGCAGGCCGATGCTCTAACCACTGAGCCAAACCGGCCAGGGCTTCCCAAGCCTTTTCACAGCATCTTCCTCGCCCCCCATTCTGGAATGTAAATCTTGTTTAACTTAAAGCAGAGTTGACATACAATATTATATAGCTTCAGGTGCACAACACAGTGATTTGACTCACACGGCATCTTTACCACAAATACGTCGAACACCCTAGAACCTTTTGGTCACATGGCCCCAGCGGTCCTGTGGACTGTTTCCCCACACACGCTAACTGTCAGAGCCACAGAACAGTGTGACGCAGTGTCTCCTGCCTGTGTTCTGCCCGGCTCACCACAGGTGGGAATCTTAGCAATGGTGCCTCTATGTAGGGCAAGTCAAGGACTAAACGGTCTACTCACCACCAACAGCAGGGTTCTCATTGCCATCTAGTGGACGAGCTACCCAGGGCCAAAATCCAGATCCAGTCGGCTTCCTAGGAAGGCTTTTGTCATCAGTTTTCTTAGATCATGCTCCCTAAGAGCGGAGTCTGAGGTGGAAAGAGCTGCTTGGGTGGTCTCAAGGAGAAACCTATTAGGGGTGAAAACCTAGGAAGCAGAGTCATCACTTTAGGAGAAGTCTAGTCTCCGCCTTACCCCGTGGGAAGCCCCAAATCCTGAATTGCACCTCAGAGGTTGTCCCACCCAGAGATGAAGAGACGCTGTGTGCCTTCGTCACTTAGTCTTTGCCTACCCCCCCGGGAGGACAGACTTCAGCCATATCGTCCCCAGGACCACCGCCAGGTGAGGGCTCCAGGCAGCCGAGGGCATTCCTCCATGAAAGAGCAAAGGCCTGGGCCACGGGCAGCCAACACCGACAGCATCTGAGAGATGAATTCACAGCCTGTTAAGGGGGCCATCCCTCCCTGAGACGATACGCAGTTTAAAAAACGGAATAATGGTTCCAAAATGGCGGCGGAGTGAACGGAGCTGCACAGACCGTCTCCCAGGACCAACCTGGAATTACAACTATAACACAGACAAATCGACGGGAAAAGCAACAGAAAAGCAGCTTAGAGGACCATACAACTAGGGACACTGACTCCATCCCGGTAGGCTTGCGAAGGCGCGAGACGGGGGCTGGGAGCCCACGGTCGGCAGCTCAGCAGCGGCCTTAGCTATAAGCGGCGCCCTCGGGTCACACTCCCAGGCGGCTCCACAGCGCAGCCGGGACAGAGGCTGAAACAGCCACAGCCACTCACCTTGGGCTCCGGCAGAGGGAGGGCGACTGGACTGGAACTGTGTGGGGACACTTGGGATTTGGAGGGCGCTCGGAGCTTTTGCTGAGTGGCAGCCACGAGGGATGGTGGCCACATTGCTCCTTCCCAGGGCTCTGAGGAGAGGCCGAGGACACACCCTCGGAGATTCAACCCCACCCTGTGGGCCATTGAAATGCAAATTGAGGCTCATTAACAACCAGCATCTGCCCCACCCTGGGGAAATCCCCTTACTCTGAACACCTGATGGAGTTTTTCATTCAACTGAGAACCCAAGGGTCTTCAAGTAATCGCTACTGATAGCCTCCAGGGAAAAAGCTGGAGGGTAACTGAACCATTCCTGGGCTAGCAACTCTAACCAGGAAAGTAAGACTTGACAGTGGTGTTTAATGTGGGTCCTCCCCAGCTCACCCAAACCCAGGAGAGGGAGCCACAAACAGCAGAACACCAACACCCATAGGGAAAATTTGGCAGGCTCCAAAGCCCACTGTGATAGCCAAAATGGTGAAAAAAAAAAAAAAAAAGTGCCAAATGAAAGAATAAGAGACCTCTACTGAAGAAGAGATAAATGAAGAGCAGTTAAGCAAGTTAACAGAGCTAGAGTTCAGAGCCATGATCTTGAGGAAGCTCAACAGCATGAGTAAGGACATCAACACCATGAGTAAAGTCATAGAAATGTTCAAAATCAACCAATTGGAAATTAAAAACCACCAAGAAGAAATAAAGAATGACATATCAGAAATAAAGAACACACTGGAAGATCTAAATAGCAGAGTAGAAGAAGCTGAGGACCGGATCAGTAAATTAAAAGACAGGGTAGAAAAAATCAACCAATCAGAAAACCAAAAGAAAAAACAATTAAAAAACAGGAAGACAGCTTAAGAGAACTGGGAGACAACTGGAAACGTAATAATATTCGCATCATAGGAGTCCCCGAAGAAGAAGAAAATGAGCAAGGGTTAGAGAATATATTTGAAGAAATAGTGACAGAAAACTTCCCTAATTTGGTGAAGGAAGAAGGCATTCAAGTTCAAGAAGCACAGAGAGCCCTGGCCGGTTTGGCTCAGCGGTTAGAGCATCCGCCTGCGGTCCCGAGAGACCCGGGTTCGGTTCCCGCTAAGGGCATGTACTTTGGTTGCAGTTTGTCCCCGGCCTTGGTTGGTCGTGCGGGTGGCAGCCACTCGATGTGTCCCTTCACTTCGATGTTTCTGTCTCTCTCTCCCTTCCTCTCTCTCCCTCCCACTCTATCTGTACAAAAAATGGAAAAATATCCTCGGGTGAGGATAAAAAAAAAAAAAAAGAAGCACAGAGAGTCCCAAGTAAGAAGAACCCAAACAGGCCCACACTGAGACACATAGTAATTAAAATACCAAAAATTAAAGATAAAGAGATAATCCCAAAAGTAGCAAGAGAGAAGCATCAGGTTATCTGCAAAGAAACCCACATAAAGCGCTCAGCTGACATCTCAACAGAAACACTAAAGGCCAGAAGGGAGTGGCATAAAGTAATCAAGGTCATGAAAAACAAGGATCTGAATCCAAGACTACTCTACCCAGCAAGGCTATCATTCAAAATAGAAGGTCAAATAAAAAGTTTTCCTCACACACACACAAAAAAGCTAAGGGAATATATTAGCACCAAACCAGCACTGCAAGAAATGTTAAAAGAACTACTGTAATTAGTAGAAGAAATAGGAAAAAAATATATAACCCCAGTAAACAAAAATGGCAATGAATAAGTACATATCAATAATCACCTTAAATGTGAATGGATTGAATGCTCACATAAAAAGACACAGAGTAGCTGATTGGATAAGAAAGCATGACTCATCTATATGTTGTTTACAAGAGACCCACCTCACAACAAAAGACTCACATAGGTTGAAAGTGAAGGGATGGAAAAAAAATCTTCCAAGCACACGAAAAGAAAAAAGAAGCTGGGGTAGCAATATTCATATCTGATAAAATAGATTTCAAAATGAGGGCCATAACTAGATACAGAGAAGGCCAGTACATAATATTGAAAGGATCTATCCAACAGGAAAATATAACCTTGATAAACATATATGCACCCAATATAGGAGCACCAAAATATATTTAAAATCTTCTGGAGGACTTCAAAGAAGAAATTGAAAGCAATACAGTCATAGCAGGGGACTTCAACACCCTGCTGACACCACTGGATAGATCCTCTAAACAAAAAATTAGCAAGGAAACAGAGACTCTAAATGAAGCACTAGACCAAATGGATTTAATAGATATCTACAGAGAATTACACCCTAAAACTACAGAATTCACATTCTTCTCAAGTGCACATGGGACATTCTCAAAGATAGATCACATGTTAGGACACAAACTAAATCTCTACAAGTTCAAGAAGATCGAAATCATATCAAGCATCTTCTCAGATCACAATGGCACAAAACTAGAAATCAATTGCATCAAGAACATGCAAAGATATTTGAACACATGGAGGCTAAATAGCATGTTATTAAACAATGAATAGGTTACCGAGAAGATCAAGGAAGAAATTTAAAACTTCCTGGAAACCAATGAAAATGAACACACACAACACAAAATCTATGGGATGCAGCAAAATCAGTTCTGAGAGGGAAGTTCCTAGCACTACAGGCCTACCTCAAGAAACAAGAAAAATTTCTAATACACTATCTAACCTCAGAACTTAAAGAACTAGAAAGCAAACAAAAAGAAAACCCCAGTGCAAGTAGAAGGAAGGAAATGGTAAAGATCAGAGCAGAAATAAATGACATAGAAACCAAAAAAAAAAAAAACAATTCAAAAGATCAATGAAACAAAGAGCTGGTTTTTTAAAAAAAGATAAACAAGGCCCTTAGCTAGACTCACCAAGAAACAGACAGAACCCAAATACACAAAATCAGAAATGAAAGAGCAGTAACAACTGACACCACAGAATTACAAAAGATTGTTAACAACTACTATGAACAATTATATGGCAACAATTTCGACAATTTAAGCAAAATGGACAGATTTCTAGAAACACATAGTCTCCCAAAACTGGGCAGGGAAGAGATAGAAAACTGGAACAGACCATTAAACACTAAGGAAATTGAAGAGGTAATCAAGATTCTCCCAGCAAACAAAAGCCCAGGCCCTGATGGCTTCATGGGAAAGTTTTACCGAACGTTCAAAAAAGAACTAACACCCATTCTCCTTAAACTATTTCAAAACTTCAAGAAGAAGGAAGACTTCCAAACTCGTTTTATGAGGCTAGCATAATTCTAATTCCAAAACCAGATAAAGACACTACAAAGAAAAAAAAACTACAAGCCAATATCCCTGATGAACATAGATGCCAAAATCCTGAACAAAATACTAGCAAATTGGATACAGCAATACATCAAAAAAATTATTCACCATGACTGAGTGGGATTCATCCCAGGGATGCAAGGCTGGTACAATATTTGCAAATCAATAAATGTGATACACCACATAAACAAAATAAAGAATAAAAACCACATGATCATATCAATAGATGCTGAAAAGGCATTTGACAAAATCCGGCATCCATTTCTGATAAAAACGCTCAGCAATCTGGGAATAGAGGGATCATATCTTGACATAATAAAGGCCATATATGAAAGACCTATAGCCAACATCATACTCAATGGGTAGAAACTAAAAGTATTTCCCTTGAGAAAGGGAACAAGACAGGGATGCCCACTTTCGCCACTCTTATTTAACATAGTACTGGAAGTCTTAGTCACAGCAATCAGACATGAAATAAAAATAAAAGGGATCCAAATTGGAAAGGAGGAAGTGAAACTGTCATTATTTGCAGATGACATGATATTATACATAGAAAACCCTAGAGAGTCCATCAAAAATCTACTAGACTTAATAAATGAATTTGGCAAAGTAGAAGGATACAAAATTAACGTCAAGAAATCGACGGTATTTTTATACACCAATGATGAACTCACAGAAAGAGAAACTGAAAAAATAATCTCATTTACCATCACGGCAAAAAAATTAAGATACATAGGAATACACTTAACCAAAGAAGTAAAGGACCTATTTGCAGAAAACTACAGGACTTTGAAAAAAGAAATAGAGGAAGATATAAAAAAGTGGACGCACATACCCTGTTCATGGATTGGAAGAATTAACATCATTAAAATGCCCATACTACCCAAAGCAATCTATAGATTCAATGCAATCCCCATCAAAATACCAATGACATATTTCACAGAACTAGAACAAATACTTCAAAAGTTCATATAGAACCAAAAAAGACCCCGAATACCCACAGCAATCTTGAAAAAAAAAGACAAAGTAGGTGGGATCATAATACCAGATATCAGGTTATACTACAAAGCGACTGTAATCAAAACAGCCTGGTACTGGCACAAGAACAGGCATATAGACCAGTGGAACAGAATAGAGAACCCAGAAATAGACCCAAGACATTATGCTCAATTAATATTTGACAAAGGAGGCAAGAGCATACAGTGGAGTAAAGACAGCCTCTTTAATAAATGGTGTTGGGAAAATTGGACAGCTACATGCAAAAAAAATGAAACTAGACCATCAACTTACACTATACACAAAAATAAACTCAAAATGGATGAAAGACTTAAATGTGACCCATGAATCCATAAAAATCCTAGAAGAAAATGTAGGCAACAAAATTTCGGACATCATGCACAGCAGAATTTTCACTGATACATCACCTAAGGCAACAGAATCAAAGGAAAAAATGAACACATGGGACTACATCAAACTCAAAAGCTTCTGCACAGCAAAAGATACAACCATCAAAATGGAAAGGCAACCACTGTATGGGAGAGCATCATTGCCAATGATACATCAGATAAGGAGTTAATTTCCAAAATATAGAGAGTACTCATACAACTCAACAAAAGGAAGACAAAGAACCCAATTAAAAAATGGGCAGAGGAGCTGAATAGACACCTCTCCAAACAGGACATACAAATGGCCAAGAGACATATGAAGAAATGCTCAGCATCACGAATCATCAGAGAGATGCAAATTAAAACAACAATGAGGTATCACCTCACACCTGTCAGAATGGCCGCCATCAACGAATCATCAAACAACAAGTGCTCATGAGGATGTGGAGAAAAGGGGACTCTCATACACTGCTGGTGGGAATGCAGACTGGTGCAGCCACTATGGAAAACAATATGGTGTTACCTCAAAAAATTAAAAATTGAACTGCCATTTGACTCAGTGATCCCACTTCTAAGAATATACCTTAGAATCCTGAAACACTCATCAGAAAGAATATATGTACCCCCATGTTCATAGCAGCACTATTTACAATAGCTAAGATCTGGAAATAACCCAAGTGTCCATCAGTAGACTAATGGATAATAAAGCAGTGGTACATATGCACAGTGGAATACTATGCTGCTATAAGAAAGGAAGGTCTCTTATCCTTGAGATGACATGGAGGGACCTGGAAAGTATTATCCTAAGCAAAACAAGCCAAGCAGAAAAAGACAAATACCACATGATCTTATTTATATGTGGAATATAATGAACATAACAGTCTGAGGAACAGGGTAGACCCAGAGATGTGGAAGTAGGTTACAGACTGACAACCCTCAGAAGGAGTGGTGGGGGGAGGGAAGAGATAAACCACAGAACTTACATGCATGAACGCATAACCAATGGACATGAACAACAAAGCCGGGGATGGGGTGGGAGGGATGGGGAGGAGGGTGTCAATGGGGTAAAAAAGGAGAAACATCTGTAACAAAAATAAAATTAATAAATAAAATGAAAACAAACAAAAAATTTTTAAAAAACGGAATAATGAGAATGTTGACGTAAGAACATCCAAACTGGTAAAGAATTTTTATAAAAATGTATTTGAGCCCAAGAGAGGATACACCTGAAAGTAAGATCTCAACAGACTGAGATAAATACTTCTGAGAACAACAGTTTGCAATTTATTTTATGCATTTGAGATGATTACATGGAGGTGTGAGAAAGCAATTCTGGGATTGGATTACAGGACAGGTAAACTCGAGGGTGGTCACAAGGGACTGGATTACAGGTGCTCTGCTCAGGATGGTATTAGAAGGAGGGGTCTGAAAGGGGGCATCTCAAAGGTGCGTTAACCTAGATGCACAGAGACAATGGACAGGGCTGGCTTAGGGCAAAGATTAGCCTCTAGATAAAGAAGGTGTATGCCTGGGGTGTGACTACCCACCATGACCTGCCCAGTTAGGATTTTAGGATCAGATCAAGCTGTGAGGTTACTTTCCCTAGAACACTTTTTTCATCTACAAGTGGAGGTGGCCATGTGACACTCTTGGGTAGAGCATTCCAGGCAGTTCTGAAAGGTGGACTACTTAGCATGTTGGAAGGACAGAAAAAAGGCCAGTGTGAGCGGGGCGACCAAGCAGCGTGACGTTGCGACTGCTGGCTTTCCTGGCTCTCACTTCCTCCCGGCACATTCTACCTGAAAGGTGGTAAGTTACTTGTGTTTAAATAAATAAATTGCTTCTTTTAATAACTACGGAAATGAGACTATAGTGTTCATTTGATTCGTACTGAGAAAAATCGACTTAGCGACACGATTAGAGATGTTATTCCTGCTTTCATTAAACATACACCACACCTCAGCTCATAGTTCCAAACGTATCTGATCTTAGATATAAATATACTGGATCTTAGATATCACTGCTTTCGTGAATTTTGCAAGGTAACTAAGCAGGTCCAAGTTTGACCTTGGGTGCCTTATCTAGGCCTTCTTAATTAGGCCATATTTTTTCCATTGATTTTTAAAGAGAGTAGAAGGGAGGGAGGGAGGGAGGGAAGAGGTGGGAAGGAGAGAGAGAGAGAGAGAGAAAGATCAGTGTGAGAGAGACACAGCAATTGGTTACCTCCCACAGATGCCTTGACCAGGGATGGGGATTGAACCTGCAATCCAGGCGCGTGCCCTTGACCAGGAATCGAACCTGAGACCCTTCAGTGCGTGGGCTGATGCTCTAACCACTGAGAACACCAGCCAGGACAATTAGGTAATACTTAATGAAGCATCTTGGAAAGCAAAAGCTGATTAGCTACACTAAATGGCTTTTTGAAAATACTTCATTACAAAAAAATAAACACTTCACCTCTTGCAACTTTCTACACTACACATTGTTTTTTTTTTCTCCCTTGTAGTATCATCTTTCTAGTAGAAAGTGTTATATAACTTCTCTTGGAGGTTAGAATGGCTTCCTCTAATGGTGCCTTACTGACCTCATTTATAAAAGTAACTACCAGCCTGGCCGGAGTGGCTCAGTGGTTGAGCGTGGACCCATGCACCAAGAGGTCGCCGGTTCAATTCCCGGTCAGGGCACATGCCCAGGTTGTGGGCCCAATCCCCAGTGGGGGGCGTGCAGGAGGCGGCCAATCGATGTTCTCTCTCATCGATGTTTCTATCTCTGTCTCTCTCTCTAAAAATCAATAAAGAAAATAAAATAAAAGTAACTACCAGGTGCAACTGAGCTCTCCCGTGTAGGTCGATCCCATCTCCATGTGTTCAATCCTGTCTTGTGTACCTCGTTCACACCAATATAAACCGTGGGGAGGGAGCCCCTGGTCTCCATTCACAGAGCTTGGATCCTAATCTGTGGCTTCTCACCTGGATTTAATTCCAAACAATTGTGTCTATCTCTTAAACGCTAACCCATCCTTTGAACTGTTACCAGATCAATTTTTCTCAAATTCTATTCTGATCATTAACATAACTCTCCATAGTAAAAATTTATTGCAAACTCTTGTTTGGGGATTTAAAGTTCTTTATAAACTGGGTCCCTTTTCTATTACCTTCTTCTATTCCCCAACAGAAAACTTCTGTTCTCCTCAGGAGAGTCACACCATCCTGTAGACTCAGCAGCCTAGTCCTTCCTCCGTGCCCCTCGTCATGCTTTCCTCTCCATTCTCATCTGCTCACACCGCCACCGTCCAGCCCGTCCTGGGATTCGCCCGGCTCCTTTGACCCTCTCAAGCGTGTGTCTCTTCTGAAAGGTAGCCTCAGTCATCACCTAGGATAATGTGCACGGCGATTGCTTGAGGAAACGGTAATGGAACCTGACCGTTGTCTTCCAACACCTGGTGGCCATGCACCTTGCTGCAGTTGCCAAGAATTCTCTTAACTGCTCAGAAAGACCAAAGCTTTGATCAAAGAACAAAGTTACTATCCAGGTTCAGTCCCCGGCCCGGTCAGGGTTGTGCGAGAGGCAGCCAGTCGATGTGTCTCTCTCACATAGATGTTTCTTTCTCTCTCTTTCTCTCCCTCCCTCCTTTTACCTCTATCAAAAAAATCAATGGGAAAACATCCTCAGGTTAGGATTAACCAAATAAATAAACAAATAAATAAATAAAAAATAAAGTATGATAATTGATTGGAATATTTTAAGGTCTTTGTGAGAAGACTGTTTCCTGAAATAAAGAATTTACATTTATATTAGACGAGGGCCCAGTCCTCCAGATGCAGTCAAAGCCCTCTGTGTGTGGGCGCGTGTGATTCTGTCTTCTCTTTGAAGGGTTACTTTCTCCAGAGTAAAATATGGCCTTCTTTTCCCCTCTGGCTAAGTCCACAGTTCACTGTTAATCCAGACAAATAATTTACAATGAAGTTACATCTTTATAATGAAAATGTTGATATAATATTAACTCTTGGCAATGCTAGAGGCAAAGTTATATCATGGGCAGCCACACATTCATTGAAGGTTACTCTCCTGGAAGGTGAAATATCGTTCAGCAGTAGTTCTTTCAGAAAATAATGGTGCATGATCATGGACAGATTTATCAAGATGAATTCATTCATTTCTAAATTATGTCCTTAGCCCTGGCCGGTTTGGCTCAGCGGTTAGAGTGTCGGCCTGCAGTCCTGAGAGACCCGGGTTTGGTTCCTGCTGAGGGCATGTACCTCGGTTGCAGTTTGTCCCCGGCCCTGGTCGGTCGTGCGGGTGGCAGCCACTCGATGTGTTCCTTTCACGTCGATGTTTCTCTCTCTCTCTCTGTTCCTCTCTCTCCCTCCCACTCTACCTGAACAAAAAATGGAAAAATGTCCTCGGGTGAGGATAAAAATAAATAAATTAATTAATTAAATAAATAAATAAATTATGTCCTTAGATCACTCAGTAGCAAAAAGCTGCCAGGACACCCAATACGTAAGTGGAATCAGAGATACAGAATATTCCTTTCCTGCAGGTTGTTATGGGAATCTAAGGGAACAGATTGACTGTGAATCCATTTCATTTAGGTCCCATAATTAACATAAAACTCCATAATTTGAAATGTAGTGGTAAAATGAAGAGAGCAGGAAAGCCAATATTTCTAAAACTCAGCAAAATAAAATGTGTTGCGCTCAAGCCCATGAAACCCTCCGAATACTCGTGTGGGCAGGTGGGGTGGAGGGTGGAGTCGGGGGTTGTCCAAGCTCTCCGAGGAGGCCAGTCACGCTTCCCATCTCCTCCATGTCCTGCGCTTCACCATCAGTGAACACTGACTGCAGGTCTGCTCTGCGCCCAGCACGGAGGCAGAATCTAGGGGAAACCGAGGAAGATGAGGGCACGGTCTGAGGCCCCAGGAGATCCGTTCAGGGACAACAGCCATAGAAAGTGCGGTCGAAGCCCAGAGAAAGCGTTGTTTCCAACGTGACAGATGTAAGAGTGAAGGCTTCACACACAACAGACAGTTGAGCTGGGCTTTGAAAGGCTGCGACAGCCTATGGCGATTTACACAGGTTGGGGCAGTGAAAGATAAATCCGGGACAAAACCCAAGGCCTGTGTCCAATAGCTTTGGAGGGAAGCAACCGCAGAAGGGTCGTGTGAGTGGTGTGTGGGATGGTGGCAGGCATGTCACGGGCAGTCAGACAGCCGTTTGTCCATCCTTTCACTGTCCAGTGTGCCAGACGCTGAACTGATGAAAACGGATTGGACTGGGTTGGCGGCTGTCCCTATGTAACCTTGTGCTCTGGGTGTTTGGATCATTAAAGAGGGGTGTGTTCGTGCGTGTGTGTGTGTGTGTGTGTGTGTTAAAATATACATAACAGCCCTGGCTGGTTTGGCTCAGCGGTTAGAGCGTCAGCCTGCTGACCAAAGAGTCCCGGGTTCAATTTGGGCCAAGGGCACGTACCTCGGTTGCGGTTTGTCCCCGGCCCCAGTTGGAGTCGTGCAGGAGGCAACCAATTGATATGTCCGTCTTACTGCGATGTTTCTCTCTCTCTTCCCCCCTCTCTCCCTCCTGCTCTATCTGAAGATAAACAGAAAAATATCCTTGGGTGAGGATTAAAAAAAAAACTTGCCCGGCCGGTGTGGCTCAGTGGTTGAACGTTGACCCATGCACCAAGAGGTCGCCCAATGGGGGGCATGCAGTAGGAGACCAATCAATGTTCTCTCTCATCGATATTTCTATCTTTCTTTTCCTCTCTCTATAAAAATCAATAAAAAAATTTTATAAAAAAATAATAAAATAAAATATACACAGCATAAAACTTACCATTTTAACCCCTTTTAAGTTCGGGGGCATTAAGCACATTGACACTGTTGCGAAGCCATCACCACCATCCATCTCCAGAACCTTGATGAATAATTTGTGAGCAGGAGGATGAAGGGCTCACAGGGGATTTAGCAGGATTCCTCTAGTACAGGGAGGCCGATTGAGCTGTGTCCACGTATCTCAGGGAAAGGTAAAAGAGGGGGCAGAGGACAGATTAGGAGGCTACTGCAAGAACTTTGGTGCAAGGAGAGTTGCTCTTGGTGTAGAATGAAAGAGAGGACAACTGTTAAAAGTACCACCGTCTACCTATGAGAAACAGAGGTGATCCGATGGCTCTGGGGGTGAGGGATGAACATGGAGGAAAGGGGTTTTTGAGACCCAGAGAACTGAGAACACAGGAACCTTATTAGTTGATGGTATTTATCAATATCAGATGAAGTTTAGGAATAGGTAAATCAGAAGAAAAGAGTTGATCTGAACAGAAGAAAAGGGTGGGGAAGCTGAGGGGATCATCTGATGAATTTGAGATTCTGGGTGGACAATTATTTGAAACATCTAAGCTTGGAGTAGAAATTCTAGCCTAGCCTATAAAAGAGATTAGAGATGGGAATTTTCAGTTTTCTCTTAGCAGTGATAATTGAAGCCAAAATGATGCGTGAAAAGGTTCCTCTTCCCATTTGGGGGGACTTCCTATTTCCCACATCCACTGTATTCTTCCTCTTGGAAAAAAGCTACTTTGTAACTAAGCCATGGCATCGCTAAAATTTAAATGGCAACCCAATCCATATGCCTATCCACAGGCCTACTAACATGTACATTGTATTTAGTGTCATGCTGAGCACTTTATACGTTATCTAACACAACTCTGCGGCACACCAGCAACGTGAATTTGCTATCAGTAGCCCCATTTTCCAGATGAGAAACTGAGGGAGAGGCATATGGTATGTGGAGCTCCTTGAAGCCACACACTAAGCAGTGGAGTCTGTGTGAACCTAGGTTTCTGCTCTCTGAAGCACTTCACTGATGGGTTTTAATTTGTCCCAAATGTGTTCCCCCTTGTTTTCACTTCCAAATGTTTACATCTCAGATAAGATTCCTCTGTGGCTCAGTAAAGTGCGAGGTACTAAGGAGGGTAGTCAAAAAGGGTTTAACTTCTCCTTCATTGATAAAATACCCTACTTGAAAATGTATTAGTTACAGAGGCACTGAAAAATGTTTACCTTTAACTTCTATACTTTCACAATATCTCTAACAGGTAAAGACAAAGTTTTCCCTTATTTAACAAAAAGGAGACAATGAAAACATTTTACTTTTTTTAAAAAAGCAAGCAAGCAAGCAAAAAAAGGCTGCCCTGGCGGGTGTGGCTCAGTGGTTGAGCATCGACCCATGCACCAAGAGGTCATCTGTTCGATTCCTAGTCCTGGCACGTGCCCAGGTTGTGAGCCAAATCCCCAGCGGGGGGCATGCAGGAGGCAGCCAATGATGTTCTCTCTCATTGATGTTTCTATCTCTCCCTCTTCTTTTCTCTCTCTCTAGCCTCAATAAAAAAAAAATTTTTTTTTAAGAAAGAAAAAAAAGCTTTTCTTTTCCTTGAGCGATGCAACAGAGCCCTCTTGTGGTCAAGAAGCAGAAGTCTTCGGCAGAGAACCCACTTGGAAAAGTGAGGGCGGAGGGAACTGGGGAAGCAGGAAAGAGAATGCGAAATCAGGTTCCAAGGGTGGCATTTGCGCTGGCTCTGGAACTCTGACCAGAGAACAGAGAGGAGTGAGGTTCACACGTGGGAGCAGCGTGTGCAAGAGCAAAAGCGTGCCTTCTTTTCTATTCATAAAATATGTAGATAATTTATAAAAGTACAAGGGTGCAAAGAGGAACTGTTCATATACATGCACTTTGTTTTGGGTTTTTTTTGTTTGTTTTGTTTTGTTTTAATCCTCACCCAAGGATATTTTTTCCTTTTATCTTCAGATAAAGTGGGAGGGTGAGAAACATCAACATGAGAGAGACACATGGGCTGGCTGCCTCCTGCACGACCCAACCAAGGCCAGGGACCGAACTACGATTGAATAGAATCTGCGACTCTTTGGTCCAAGGGCCGACGCTCTAACCACCGAAGCAAACCCGCCAGGGCTTAATGTATGCATTTTAATGAGCTGGCTTCTTAGCATTGTTTCCTGGTTGTATGCATTCTTTTTCTTTCATAAAACCAGGTAAATCCTGACCTTTTAATTTTAAAAGAACTAAAAGCTGTTTTCTGATAGTGGGCTTCTAAGGGTAAATCATTTACAAGCCAGAGAAATTTCAATGGATACCTTATACTGGCCCCCACATTGTAGGGCCCCTGATGCACTGAGACCCCAGCGGGGTGAGTGCCCTGCTCGCTGCACTCCAGCCGAGGCTTCGGTTCTCTGCCAGACTCCCGGCGTGGGGTCCACCCACGTGCCTGCTCTCACCGGCCCCTTCAGCCTGCTAGGAAGCTAATTAACAACAGTCAAACATGATCACCAACATTCTCTGTAAGAACGAAGCGGTGCAGGGTCTCCAGAAGAGCAGGTTTATTGGGAATCAGCCTGCCGGACTACCTCTAAGGAGAGAGTAGCAACCGGCTTGTACAGACTAGAGACTTTAAACCTCAGGGCTGGGGGGGGGGGGGGGGGGTGTCGTTCAGCCAAGGAGACGTGGTCGTTTTTGATTGGTCGGGGGCTTGGGGTCTCCTGAAACTTGCTTTTCTTGTCCAGTGACCGTTTGCTGTTTTGGGTGGGTTAGGGTGGTTCCATCATTCCTTCCGCCTGACTGGAGTGATGGGTTTTGGTTCCTTGGAATGAGAGGCTTAGGGAAAGGTTCAACGATAAGAGTGATGGGTTTTGGTTTTCCGGAATGAGAGGCTTAGGGCAGTAATATGGGAGTTAAGAGCCAACATTCTCCATAGGAAACTGGACAACAAATGGGTCCAGGCCACCTGCCACTACTTGAGCCAGTTAAGCATAGACCAGACTGAATCATATGTGAGCATTTATTCCAATATTGCCGGCAGTATAGGAGAGCAGCCAGGTCATCCGCAAAAACCGCTCTGCCCTCTCTCCATATCCGGTCACTTATACTGGGTATTGTTGCAGGGGGAGCAGGCAGAGGGGATGTCAATGGCTAAAATGGCTGGGGAGGTACTGGGAGCGGGAATGTGGGGCGTCTCCAGGGCACTGCCTCCAGGGCTCCAAGGCTGTATCTTTCCACAGTGGGGGAGGGGGCGGTAATTCTCAGGTAAGGAGAACGGACAGCATTCCAGGGGTAAACACCCAGGGCGTACAGCTCCCAGCCAGGTCAGAATGGACTTTCTTTTTTTCTTTTAACCCTCACTCGAGGATACTTTACCATTTTTGTTCAGATAGAGTGGGAGGGAGAGAGATGAAGAGAGAGAGAGAGAGAAACATCCAAGTGAGAGGGACATATGAAGTGGTTGCCTCCCGCAGGACCCCAATCAGGGCCTGAGACGAATTGCAACCAAGGTACGTGCCCTTGACCAGAATCGAACCCGCAACTCATTGGTCTGCAGGCCGACGCTCTAACCGCTGAGCCAAACCAGCCAGGGCCAGAATGGACTTTCTTTAATCAGAACAAAGTAGTCACGATTAACAGAGTAAGGGTGTGCGACATTTCTTATAACTATGGCTAGCACTGCATTACAATTAATTACCTAGTATTCTACTATTCTCTCCTGCCCCTTCCACAGGTATAAAAAATATATCCATTGACATTTTTGACCTTGGAAACCCCAAGATTTCACAATCACTGGGACTAATCCACCTGGGTTAGAATGCAGCACAATAGTCTACTCTTTGTGAGGAAATTTAGTCTCAAAATAACCCATGGTGAGCCCTGGCCAGTTTGGCTCAGCGGTTGAGCGTCGGCCTGTGGACCAGAGAGTCCCAGGTTCGGTTCCGGCTAGAGGCATGTACCCCGCCCCCAAAATAAATGAATAAATAAATAAATAACCCATGGTGGATGGAGGGGGTGGACTTTGAAAGGAAGAGGCCAAAAAGAGTTTACATTTAGGAGACTGAAACTAGACGAGGAACTATCTGAAAGAGGGTTACTTATTCGGAAGTCAGTTGAGGGTTACAGAAACTTAGGGAAAATTAAGTACATGTGTTATGGCAAGATGACAAGACCTCAGTTCTTGTATTCTCGAAGGAAAAAATTCACTCAAGAGACAAAGTGTAGAAAAGCGAGCGAGTATATATTGACTGCAGCCAAAACACACTTAGGACAGTGAAACGAGGAAGGGCCAGAAGGAGAGACAGGAGGAAAGGGGGCCTTGGAGACAGGTTCAGGGCTCGGACAGGCTGCCACTGCCCAGTGCTCCCCTGGTTGCAAGTTTCCTGTCCTGCAGTCCCTGGGAGTTTAGGAGATGCATGCCTGGGGGGAAGGAGAGAGGAGAGGGGGAAGGGAATGACCCCGGGGGTGCTCCCTGGAGGGAGAACACACTGGGACCTTCATTTTGAGGGGTTTTAAAGGCTAGGAGTTTAGGAGAGGTCTTAGGGGTGAATCAATAGAATATTCATCAGCTTCATGCTGATGCACCAAAATGAGATTCATGCTCTTTTTTTTTTTTATCCTCATGCAAGGACACTTTTGCATTTATCTTCAGATAGAGCGGGAAAGAGAGAGGGAGGAAGGAGAGAAAAACATCGATGTGAGAGAGACACATCGAGGGGTTGGAGACAAACCACAACCGAGGAACATGCCCTTAGCGGGAACTGAACCCAAGACTCCCTGATCCATGGGCGGACACTCTAACCGCTAAGCCAAACTGGCCAGGGAAAGATTCATGCTCTTAATCTGTCTCCCTGAGTAAGGTGACTTAACCTACTTACCCTCTGGTTGGGAAGGAGAAGTGCAAACCATTTACTCTAAAGCAGCGGTTCTCAACCTGTGGGTCGCGACCCCTTTGGGGTTCGAACAACCCTTTCACAGGGTCGCCTAAGACCATCAGAAAACACATATTTCTGATGGAGATTCATAACAGTAGCAAAATTACAGTTATGAAGTAGCAACAAAAATAATGTTATGGTTGGGGGTCACCACAACATGAGGAACTGTGTTAAAGGGTCATGGCATTAGGAAGGTTGAGAACCCCTGCTCTCTCCCACCTCCACCCACCCCTCTCCTGCCTCAACATAGGGCCTTTGCACCCGGAGTTTCCTTTGTCCTCTCATCGTTGGGCTAGCTCCTTCCTCATCCCTCAGATCTTCATTGTTTTAGAAAAGTTTCTCCAACTATCAGATTCTTCTAATATGAGCCTTGAGAAATCAACCTGTGAGTGTTCAGCAACGTGTGTATGTCCCCAGTGGAAGGACTCCGCTCTCCAAGGCTTCTCAGGGACAGAGCTCCCGTCAAAGCTGACCCTTGGTGTTGGTGTCTGAATGACATGGGACGTTACTGACTTTGTGATGTGGAAGATGAGGAACTGAGTCTTTCATTCTGTTCTCTGTACCACATTTTTCTTCCCCTTGTCCAACAGTCACACATTACATTGTAGGTTAGATCAGTTTTTGCTACTTATTAATTCGGTGCGTTCTGCTACAAATGCTTCTATAACACCAGCTCATGTGTGACTGGTAAATACAGAAGTGATACTATAATTGGAGGCTGTATTGATTTACCTGCGAAAAGTCAAGGCGAGCCGGAATAGCAAGATAGGGTGTTCAGGGAAAGTAAGCTCTCAGCTTCGCTTTCAACTGTTTTAAGAAAATTAAAAGTGAGTGCTGTCACCCAGAGCGTCCTCCCTCTCGGGGTACCCTCACTTTGTCTCACAACCCAACTTGTGTTCAGAGCTCAACTTCTTTTTTTTTCTTTTATTTTTTTTTAACCTCACCCGAGGACATTTTTCCACTTTTTGTTCAGGTAGAGTGGGAGGGAGAGAGAGGAACAGAGAGAGAGAGAGAGAGAGAGAAACATCGATGTGAAAGGAACACATCGAGTGGCTGCCACCCGCACAACCGACCAGGGCCGGGGACAAACTGCAACCGAGGTACGTGCCCTTAGCGGGAACCGAACCCGGGTCTCTCTGGACCGCAGGCCAACGCTCTAACCGCTGAGCCAAACCGGCCAGGGCCAGAGCTCAACTTCTGTCCCTTCTGTCTCAGGCCTACCAGCCAGCACGCCTGCCTTTGGGGCATTTCTAAGCATCTCCCGGGGCAGCTGTAGTGCCCCAAACTGACTGCATGGGTTGTCCCAGTCATTTCCTGAGTATTGACTGTTATTTCTGTTACTGCTGCTGCTCTGGTCACAAAACTGCACAGGTTTGAGTGGTTTGTTTCAACCTTACTTTTTCCATGTGCTCTGTTACTTTTCTTTTTGTAATGGATATTTTTCCATTAATTCTTTGATAGAATGGAAGGGAGGGAGTGGAGAGGGAGAGAGAGAGAAACATTGATGTGAGAGACACACATCCATTGGTTGCCTCCCTCACAACTCCGACCAGGGCTGGGGATGGAACCTACAATCCATGTATGTGCCTTTGACCGGGAGTCGAACCTGTGACCCTTTGGTCCTCAGACTGATGCTCTAACCACTGAGCCAAATTGGCCAGGGCTGTTCTGTTACTTTTATTGTGCACAGAAGACAAGAGTTTTTAGGAACACATATATTGTGTTATGCAGAAATGTTTATACTCAGTGAACATAAACCCCTAGCAGAATTCAATCGTGTGCTATTAGATTTTCTTCACTACGTATGTCTCCCAAGCTTCGGGAGCTACTGCTCTAAACCAGCGCAGGCACTGGAGTGAGTACTAGAGCCTCTAAAAGACTCCACCACCGCAGACCTCACAGTTTTGTTCCTAATCCTGTGCAGTGATTACCGCGGTGACCATACATCCCAGTAAAGTCCAACTTTCCACTGTTGTCCCCGCATAGACATCAATCACGTTCCCTTTCACCAGTGTGTCCTGATTTGGGACAGTCCGCTACACAGGCAACAGGTGGATCGCTCACCTGTCTGTCACTATCTGAGCACCTGCTCTGGACCTGGCTCTGTGAGAATGAAGGAAACACAAGGGGAGTGAGCTAGTTCCCAGCCCCCAAGAACTGAGGAATGGAAGGTCAGGGCAAGGGGGGAGGGAACCACTGGCAATACAAAGTGATGAGGGTCACACAGAGGCCTCTGCCCTATGCTGTTGGGATCCCTGGGAAGGAGGACAGATGAATCAAAGGAGCCCCCAGGTTTCTTGGGGAAAAGGGCAAGAAGTGCAGCTGATCAATGATGTAAGAAAAACCAATCAGCCCTGGCCGGCTTGGCTCAGTGGTTAGAGCATTGGCCTGCGGACCTGAGAGACCTGGGTTTGGTTCCCACTAAGGGCACATACCTTGGTTGCGGTTTGTCTCCAGCCCCAGCTGGGGTCGTGTGGGTGGCAACCAGTTGATGTGTCACACATCAATGTCATCCTCCCCCACACACACATATCTAAAGATAAATGCATAGAAAAAAATGTCCTCAGGTAAGCATAAAAACAAGATCAACCAATCAGCTCCACAGAGGCAGGGTGGTTTTTCCCCTTTAAAACAATGTTTTAATTTGTGTTTCTCCATGTTCAGGGAACTGGTGTGGTAAAAATTAATGTGGGGAAAATGCATATACTTTCTGGCTCTACTTCTTCAGTAGTTATGAGAAAACCTGCCCTGGTTGGTGAATCTTGTAATATGTAGAGATAAAAATGTCTGCAGAGGAAGAATATTCTCCACAGTTTACTAGTTTTAAAACATAGCCCTGGCCAGTGTGGCTCAGTGGTTAGAGCGTTGGCCTGCGGTCCGGAGAGACCCGGGTTCAGTTCCCACTAAGGGCATGTACCTCGGTTGCAGTTTGTCCCCGGCCCTGGTTGGGTTGTGCAGGTGGCAGCCACTCGATGTGTCCCTTTCACGAAGATGTTTCTCTCTCTCTCTCCATCCCACTCTATCTGAACAAAAAATGGAAAAACGTCCTCAGGTGAGGATAAAACAAACAAACAAAAACATAAATCGAGTTACAGTACTTCCTTGCTTACAACCCTTCATGGGGGATCACTGTCCTCGGAGTAGAACCCACACCCCTCCCCGTGGCCCACAGCCCCGCCCTCCGTCTGCCCCGCCCTCCTGCTGGTCTCACTCCAGCTCACTGCGCTTTGGCCGCCTTGGAAAATGCCAAGTTCCTCCCCCCGGGCTCCTCGCTGAGCTTGGCTGTCCCCTGTGCTGGACACTCTCCCTCCAGTGCTTCAAAAGTCTGACTCTGTGGAGGGAGGGCCCCCTGAGAGGACACCAGCACCCAGGGCAGGAGCAAAGCCGAGGGGTCAGGAGAGGTGATTCCTGCCGAGGTCACAGCACCCAGGCCTGCAGCTGCGTGAGGATGAGCTCTGCCTGCCTCAGCCACCAGGCCGGGCGCTGGCCTTGCCCTGCGGAACCTCACCTGTTACTGTCGGAGTCCCCGTCATCAGGTCCCAACACTGCCCACGACACGCTCTCAAACTACAGGATGCACAGCCCCAATTCTGTGCAGGATGAAAACCGGAGTAGCCAACTCATCTTTCTGGAGCATCAAGTTTATTACCGAATTTGAGAGAACCAAATGCTTTAATAAAAATCGCCCACAAACATGGGAGCAAAGGAGAGCAGGGGAGGAGGGGGTCCAGGAAAGACAGCCCAGTTTCTGAGTTTTCAGACGAGGGTGTCCCCACAGCCAGGCAGCCTCTCCTCCCGACCCCCGAGGCCCCAGGCCATTCTCCAAGCACAGCAGGTATTTTGAATGAGGTGCTTCTGCGGCCACGGAGATGCGGGGCGCCCCCCTGATGTGCACCCCGTGCAGAGGACGCCTCGGCAGTGTGCACACCCCGTCGTCCCCGCACCAAGTCCTCTCACCGAGCTCGGCCTGTATTTCCGGCACCTCTCTCACCCCCGCTGTGTGTGCCCAGCCTCTGGCTCAGCCCCGCACCACGGGGGGCTCCCTGGAGCTCTGAAGGTGCTGCTTCGTCTTCCCCGCATCTTTGACTGTGGCCCCACCACGGCCGTCCATTTGTTGTAGACCAACGAGACAGACCAGACTCAGACTCCGAACGGGGTCAAATTAAGAGAGCTTTACTAGCCGCGCGGCGACTGTCCCATCCTACGCAGAGGAGAGAGCAGCCCGAGCTCAGGGGGAGGGTTGCTTATATAGTTGTCTTAGCCCCTGTTAAGGAATTTGGGTTAAGGGTATGCGAGCAAGCAAGCACGTGCAGAAGCAGATATTTGCAGTTAGCTGTTATGCCTGAGGGAACAATCAGTTTCTGTGTACACAAAGCAATGGTTATCTATACAATGCAGTGGGTATCTATTTGCAGATAGTTCTTGCCATTCCCTTAAAATCCAGGGGGTAAGATCATGTGTTTGTCCTTTACATTCCCCACTGGTCCTAGGGTTAAATCAAATCTTTGATTCTAAAATGTCTTCAATTTTTTCCATTGTGGCTAGCCCCTGATAGGGAGTGCTAAGAACCATGAGCTTAACAGCCTGTACTTTTTCTCTAAAAAATTGCATTAAGCGATTAATTAGGATTGGGCCACAAGTTAATATTTATTTTTTTTTTTTTTTTTATCCTCACCCGAGGATATTTTTCCATTTTTTGTACAGATGGAGTGGAAGGGAGAGAGAGGAAGGGAGAGAGAGAGAGAAACATCGACGTGAAGGGACACATCGAGTGGCTGCCACCCACACGACCAACCAGGGCCGGGGACAAACTGCAACCGAAGTACATGCCCTTAGCGGGAACCGAACCCGGGTCTCTCCGGACCGCAGGCTGACCTCTAACCGCTGAGCCAAACTGGCCAGGGCGCCACAAGTTAATATTAATAGGAGGAGGAGTAAGGGGCTCGCAAGGTCAACAATAAGAGTAGTGAACCATGGGGACCAATTAAAGAGGTTCTCATACCAATTCTTAGACGTGGATAGAGCCTGTTCCCGTTCATCTAGTCACTATCTAACTAATTTTATGCTTTCTCTAATAATACCAGACTGGTTAGCATAAAAGCAACAGGTTTCTCCTAAGGCCAAACAGAGAAGAAATAAACCTGTGGAATAATGTTAGCAAGAACACATAAGTCTTCGGTTCCAAAGGGGAAAGATGCAGGGAGTCAGTCCTGAGGCGCAAGCAAACCAAGTCCCAGGGGGTGCAGTTGGGACCCAAGTCTCTTGTGATGAGGGGCTTAATGGGTTAGGGTGGTAGCGTCCCCGCATGAGTCCACATAAGGGGAAGAGCTTAGGTCGTAGTTGCCGATGATGAAGCGTATCCCCTGTCCTTGAAGGACTCCGAGGGTCAGGCGGGGGCCCGTACCTTCATAGCAGTGGCCGCCCTTGAGTGCGTCTATATTGGGTAGGTGCCTTACCAGCGATCAGAGTCAGGAAAGAGACTAGGAGGAAACACTGGAGAGCTTCATCTTCAGGGGATCCTCGGTCCGCTGTAAGGCCCATTGTTCAGGTATTTGCTCAGGGTGTGCTTTCTTTACCTGAGTGTGGTGAATCCAAAATTTCCATCCTGCTACCTTAAGGGCGGTGGGCGTAGTCAGGATAACAGGAGAAGGGCCAGTCCAGCGAGGCTCGAGGGAAGCAGGCTGATGTTTCTTGACCCAGACCCAGTCACCAGGGGCAAAGTATGCGGTGGTATCTGGGGTGTCCTCGTTTGGGGTCTGGTGTCCTTGATTGACTGTCGGGTCTGTTCTCTCAGCCTCTGGATTGCCTGCAAAGAGCTGAGGAGGTTATGGTACCCAGGTTGGCTAAGACCTCGTCCCCAATTTTGGGTAGAATACGGGGAGGTCGGCCAAACATGATTTCAAATGGGGTTAAACCCATAAGATAAGGGGTACAGCGCACACGAAGGGGGACAAAAGGAAGGAGCCTTACTCAGTTATTGCCCGTCTCAAGGTAGAGCTTAGTTAAAATTTACTTTAATGTCCTATTCATTCTCTCTACCTGTCCTGAACTCTGAGGCCTGTAGGCACAATGCAATTTCCAAGTAATCCCTAAAGCTTTAGCTAACAGTTTTGTGGTTTGAGCAATGAATGCAGGGCCATCGTTGGACTCCAGAGCTAGAGGGATGCCAAATCGGGGGACTATCTCAGAGAGTAGTAACCGGGCTACCGTGGTTGCAGTTTCGGTCTTGGTAGGAAAAGCCCCAGTCCAGCCGGAGCAGGTATCTACGAAAACAAGCAGATATTTAGAAGCCGTATTGGCCAGGGGTGACCTCAGTAAAGTCAATTTCCCAGTGGTCACCAGGAGCTGTGCCTCGTTCTCGGGTCCCGAGGTCTGTTGTTTCCCGAGGGTGAGAGTTGACTTGGGCACAGGCAGGGCATCTCCTTATTTCAGGTTCTACCCATCTGTTGAGGTTTGGGACATAAAAGTTTCGGGCTATGAGACTGGAGAGTTTAGTCTTGCCAAGGTGGGTGCCCTGATGCAGCTGAGAGATCAGCTCTCGGCCTAGGGCCGCAGGCAAGAGGATCCTCCCGTCGGGGAAGAAGCCTCCAGCTTCATGGCCCTTGGTTGTAGTTGAACCTCCATCCAAGTTCTTCCTCCTCTTGGGTACAGGAGGGCTCTTTGAGGAGACTTTCCCCTGGAAGGACAGGAAGGATCTCTAGTGGCCCCACTGGTCTTAGGGCAGCCTCCTTGGCTGTCTGATCGGCGAAGGCGTCCCCCTTAGCTTCAGGGGTGTTGGAGTTCTGGTGGCCCCGGCAGTGGATAATGGCCACTTTTGTTGGTAGCCAAATGGCCTCTAGGAGGGCAAGAATTTCTTCTTTATTTTTGATCTGTTTCCCTCCTGAGGTTAGGAGTCCCCTTTCTTGGTAGAGGGCCCCGTGGACATGGGCTGTGGCGAAGGCATAGCGGCTGTCAGTGTAGATGTTTACTGACTTGCCTTTCTCCCATCTTAAAGCCTGAGTGAGAGCAATTAGTTCAGCCCTCTGAGCTGAAGTCCCGTGCCCCAGTGCCTGGGCCCAGATGACCTTGTCTTGCGTGACTACCGCCGCTCCCGCATTAGGTCAGAGCTCAGGTTAGTTAGAGCCTCAAGAATGTCTGAGCAGTCATGAAGGGGAGCCTGAGGGTCATCGTCAGGCAGCAGGGTGGCTGGGTTGAGGACAGAGGTCTTCAGGAACTGGATTCAGGAGGAGTTTAAGATGAGTACCTGGTATTGGGTGATCCGGGCGTTAGACATCCACCAGTCCAGAGGGCTCCTGAGGAGAGCCTCAACAGAGTGTGCCCCAATAATCTGGAGGCCTTGCCCTAGGGTTAGCTTGGGTGCTTCTTTAACTAAAATAGCAGTATCTGCTATGGCTCAGAGGCAGCTGGGCCAGCCGGAGGCTACCGAGTCTAATCTCTTAGATAAGTAGGCAACTGGTCTCTTCCAGGGCCCTAATGACTGGGTTAGGACCCCTTTGGCAATGCCTTGAGTCTAACTGAAAGGGTTTAGTGATATCAGGCAGAGCTAGGGCCTGTGCAGACATTGAGGCCATTTTTAGTTTCTCAAAGACCTGTTGTTCTATCTCAGTCCAGATTAAGGCATTGTCCTTTCCCCCTGTGCTGGTATAGAGAGGCTTAGGGATCTCGGCAAAGCTAGGGATCCAGAGGCGGCAGTACCCTACAGCCCAAGAAATTCCTGAACCTGTCTCTTGGTCGTGGGGGTAGGGATTTTCATGACCGCCTCTATCCTGCTATTGGAGAGCGACCGTTTTCCTTCTTTGAGTTCATAACCTATGTAGGTCGCGGTGGTGGTACCATAATTGAGCTTTCTTGGCTGAGACCCGATGTCCTAAGTGTTCTAGCTCTAGTAGGAGTGCCTTCGAGGCCTCCTCACATTCAGGAAGAGAAGCGGCTGCTAGAAGCAAATCATCTACATACTGTAGCAGGGTGACATGTTGGTACCTTTCCCGGAACAGTTGGGAGGTCCTTGCTCAAGGCCTCATCGAAGATGGTGGGAGAGTTCTTGAATCCTTGAGGCAGTCGGGTCCAGGTCAGTTGTCCTGAGAGTCCCCCTTCCGGGTCAACCCATTCGAAGGCGAAGATGGGTTGGCTGAGAGGCAATAAAGGAATTGAAAAGTAGGTGTCCTTGAGGTTCAGGACAGTATAGTAAACACGGTTAGGAGGGATCAGGCTCAGAAGCATGTAAGGGTTTGGAACCCTGGGGTGGATGGTTTCCACCCGAGTGTTTACTTCCCTTAAATCTTGGACCGGCCTAAAATCCTCAGTCCCAGGCTTCTTAACTGGCAAGAGGGGAATGTTCCAGGTCGACTGGCAAAGCTTTAAAATGCCAACTTCTTGAGTCTATTAATATGCCTAGTTTGGCCTTTATGGAGATCGGGTATGGCGGATGAGGTCCTTAGGTTTCTGTGGGGCCCCCTCTTAGGGCAGTCCTTTTCCCAATGACCATATTCTTTGCAGTAGGCCCATTGGTTAGGGTCAGGAGGTGGCCGAGATCGTTGCCTGGGTCTCCGTGGGGTTGGCCCTATGTTTTTAGGCCTATTTCCCTGTTGCCCTTTTTGATTCTCTTGAAGAGCGGCTGTGATTACTCTTGTGACTTTTTTAGTACTGGCCGTTCCTGGGTCGTCGGTTGTTAAATACTCTCTGAACTATTTCAACTAACTCACTAAGATTCTTTAATTCAAAACCCTAATTTCTGGAGTCTCTTCCTAATGTCTGGGGCCGAGGGGGTGACAAAAGTGATATTAATTGCCCGTCTATTCTCAGGGGCCTCCGGGTCTATGGGAGTAAAGAGGCGATAAGCCTCCATGAGACGTTCAAGAAAGACCGCTGGGGAGTCCCCTGCAGTTTGAACAGTCTCGCTTACCTTAGACAGATGAGTTGGCTTTTTGGCAGCTCTGCGGAGGCCCTGGAGTAGAGATCGGCGATACTAGGTTAAAGCCTCCTTACCTTGACCAGTGTTTGGGTCCCAATTGGGTCAGGTAGTTGGGAGGTAGGCTCCTATTTGGGCCGGATCCATGAGGGGTTGGCCATCTGGCCTGAGGACGAATTTTGCTGCCTCTCTGTGGGTCCTTCCCTCTCCTCGGAGGTGAACAGGACCTGCAACAATTGCTGACAGTCATCCCAAGTGGGCTGATGGGTGTGGAAGACTGTCTCTAGGAGAGACATTAAACCCTGGGGTTTATCAGAGAAGAAAGGGTTCTGTTGTTTCCAATTATACAGATCGCTAGTGGAGAAGGGGACATAAACCATGAAGGGCCGAGTCTGGTCTCCACCCGGTGGTGGAGCAACCTGACGGAGGGGCAGGATGGCAGCCGAGGAGTCTGGCGCCTGTGGAGGGGGGTTATCAGGGGTGCCGCCACGTGTATGGGGAGGACTGAGCGGCTGAAGGGCTTCAGCCTCTCCGGCCACAGCAGCGGCAGGTGGCAGAGACCGATAAGGGGGTGGCCCCACAGGGTCATTGAGGGGGTCTTCTGGGGGACCTGAAAGAACAGGGCAAAGCCTTTGGGAGGGAGCAGGAGCCGAGGGCTTCTGAGGCTTCCGCGGAAGCTGGGTAATTAAAATCTTCTCCCTATTAGGGCGCAGACATTTCTTAATATGATTAGGCTTGTCAGTAGCTACGTCAATCCAAACATCGATGTAAGGAGTTTGGTCTGGGTGTCCGGGAGTCCCGTAGATGACGCCTTGAACTGCGAACAAAGAACTTAAGTCAAAAGTGCCCTGGGAGGGCCAATTGACCTGGAAAGTGGCCACTCCCATTCGCACAAAGTGCGCAAGAATCCAGGGTCTGCTGAGATGCTGTAACCTGAGGCGCGCTTGGAAAAGTCTGAGAAGTTATTAAGGAGACATTGAAGAGGGGTCCTAGGTCCTGAAGGTCCCTGACCCATTCTGAAGAATACAGGCTGGCACAGCACAGAAACATAAAACACAAAACACAAAAGGACAAACAAATAAGACAGACAAAAAAACGAGACAAACCAAACCGGGGCCAAAAGCAACGTCTCCCTATGGCCCTGGGGCAGGATCTCTGTGCTGCGTCCAGCAGATCCACTTCCCCTCACTCTGCAGAGTTTTCAGAATCAGACTTACCTGAGGGACGTCCCGTCTGCCAAACTGAACCTGGGCCCAGGGTTTCCAGATGCTCTCTAGATGGAATTTTGGAGTGGAGACAATTCCAGGGCAGAACGGCGTCTGGGGTGGAGGAACGTCTTCTCCGAGGCCTTCCCCTGGACCGCCCGTCCGCTCCTGGGATGGACCTGTCTCCCAGAGTCTGAGGAGCTCAACCCGCCGATGTGGGGGACCTTGTTTGTCTATCTCGCTGGGGCCTCCAAATGTGGTAGACCAACAAGACAGACCAGACTCAGACTCCGAACTGGGTTCAAATTAAGAGAGCTTTATTAGCCGCGCGGCGACTGTCCCATCCTACTCAGAGGAGAGAGCAGCCCGAGCTCAGGGGGAGGGTTGCTTATATAGTTGTCTGAGCCCCTGTTAAGGAATTTGGATTAAGGGTATGCGAGCAAGCAAGCACGTACAGAAGCAGATATTTGCAGTTAGCTGTTATGCCTGTGTACACAAAGCAATGGTTATCTATACAATGCAGTGGTTATCTATTAGTAGATAGTTCTTGCCATTCCCTTAAAATCCAGGGGGCAAGGTAATGTGTTTGTCCTTTACACTGGGACACTTGGATGACTGAAGAAGCTACCAAATTGTCTTGTCTGCTTCTTCAGTCCCCCTGTGATCACACTCCCCACACTTTAGCAGCATCCAACCTCCTGTTATCCAAAGCATGGTGGTCTCCCTTTCGTCAGAAACAGCACACCTATTGCTTCTGTGCAGAGTTTCTCATTCGCTGCATAACTCCGGTCCACCTTGTATCATCCCACCAAATCTTCATTCTTCTTATCAGTTTTCATAGACTCTTTTAAGTAGGACTAATCACTCCTCTTCCTTCGACTTGTTCAAACTTGGTCCCTTAAAATGTGGGCAGAGGACATAAACAGAAACTTCTCCAAAGAGGACATACAGATAGCCAACAAACACATGAAAAGATGCGCAAGGTCACTCATCACCAGGGAAATGCAAATCAAAACTGCAGTGAGATATCACCTCACTCCTGCCAGAATGGCTGTCAGTAAATCAACAAACAAGGGCTGGCAAAGACTTGGAGGAAAAGGAACCTTTGAGCACTGTTGGTGGGATTGCAAATTGGTGCAGCCACTACAGAAAACAGTACGGAGTTACCTCAAAAAAATAAAAATAGAACTACCTTTAAGACCCAGCAAGTCCACCTCTGAGTATTTATCCAAAGAAATCTAAAACAGCCCTGGCCGGTTTGGCTCAGCGGTTAGAGCGTCGGCCTGTGGTCCTGAGAGACCCAGGTTCGGTTCCCGCTAAGGGCATGTACCTCGGTTGCAGTTTGTCCCCGGCTCTGGTTGGTCGTGCGGGTGGCAGCCACTCGATGTGTCCCTTTCACGTCGATGTTTCTCTCTCTCTCTCTCTTCCTCTCTCTCCCTCCCACTCTATCTGTACCAAAAATGGAAAAATGTCCTCGGGTGAGGATAAAAAAAAAAAAGAAAAGAAATCTAAAACACTAATTTGAAAAGATATATGCACCCCTATCTGTGTTCATTGCAGCATTATTTACAATATCCAAATATGGAAGCATCCCAAGTGTCCATCAATAGCCAAATGGATAAAGAAGAGGTGGTACATATGTACAATGGACTATTACCCATAAAAAATATGAAATCTTCCATTTGTGACAACATAGATGGACCTAGAGGGCATCATGCTAAGTGAAATAAGTCAGACAAAGAAAGACAAATACCATATGATTTCAGTTATGTGTGGAATCTAAAAAACAAAATAAATGAACACACAAGACAGAAACAAACACACAGACACAGAAAACAAGCTGATGGTCACCAGATGAGGTCAGAGTCTGAAAAGATGCACACACTCCTCAGGTTTCAGAGGGTTATTCTCTGAAGGGGCTCCCTGAAGCCGCCACCACTGGGTCTGAGGTCGGGGGAGTGTGTGCTCCCCTTTCTGACGGGGCCAGGGAGCGGACATTCCGTAGCACCTCTGCCTAAACGTCGTCAGCTTCTTCACACTTAGGTCTTGGATGTGTTCACTCCGATATCATTACCAGAGTGGGGGTTTGTTCACTTCTACGAAGCTGAAATAAGGAGTGCACATTCTGTTCTGAAGTGTGGACATAGTTGCTAAATATTGTTTTGTTTTGGACCTTTGGGGGCTTTAGCTAAAACTAAGACAGAAAGTTATCTAACAGAGGCAAGGTACTCTCAGGCAAAGAACTGTGGAGAAAACACCCCGAGTTTCCCATCTTCCTGGAGTGGAATTTGAGGAGGGCGTATAAAATGGCCGTGTCTCCCCAGTGGGCAGAAAGTTAGAACTAGTGGTCCGGCTCAGTCTCTCTGCCCTGGAGGAGGTGGGCAGGACAGTCCTTGGGGTGATTAGAAGAAATGCTTCCTTTGGTGGATCACTCGGCAGTACAAGCAGTCAGTGTGAACTCAGGTTTGAGGACAGTTCAGAGCCAAGACTAAGCTATCTAGTGACATTGTGCGGATTAGAAAAGAGCCCCCTGGGCTCTGTGCAGGGCGCTGACTGGAAGCAGGTTCAGGCTATGTTGCAGCCCAGCCCTGTCCCCTTCGCTCAGCACCATGGTGTGCGTGTAGGATTTCTTTCTTTTGAATTTTTTTCTTTAAAATGAGTGTCTGTCAACATACTGAGAACACTGTAGTGAATTTTTCTTCCTAGAACACTTTTAATCATTTAGGATAATAGTTTCAAAACAAACAAAATAACCAGATAGAACTTCATGGTAAATATCTTTTTTTTTTTTTTTTAATCTTCACCCAAGGATATTTTTTCCCATTTTTTGTTCAGATAGAGAAGAGGAGAGAGAGAGGAAGAGAGAGAAACATTGACATGAAAGGGACACATTGAGTGGCTGCCACCCACACGACCAACCAGGGCCGGGGACAAACTGCAACCGACATACGTGCCTTAGCAGGAACCAAACCCGAGTCTCTCTGGACCGCAGGCCGACGCTCTAACCGCTGAGCCAAACCAGCCAGGGCTAGAAATGGTTTTTAAAAATGGAAATTCTGAAGTTGAAAAGTACAATAACAGATGAAAAATTCACTGAGAGGCTCAACAGTATATTTAAACTATCAGAAAAAAAGTGAATTTAAAGAAAAATCAGTAGGGATTATGGAAGACATAAATCCAACTATATCAACAATAACATTACACATAAATGCATTAAACAATCCAATTAAAAGGCAGAGATTATCAGGTGGGATATAAAACAAGGACCAGTGATATGCTTTCTAGAGAGATTCCAGGGCTTGATTCCCACTAGGGGCACATACAAAAGGAAGAAGGAAAGAAGGCCCTGTCCGGTTTTGCTCAGCGGTTAGAGCGTTGGCCTGCGGTCCTGAGAGACCTGGGTTCGGTTCCCGCTAAGGGCACATACCTCGGTTGCAGTTTGTCCCCGGCCATGGTCAGTCGTGTGGGTGGCAGCCACTCGATGTGTTCCTTTCACATCGATGTTTCTCTCTCTCTCTCTGTTCCTCTCTCTCCCTCCCACTCTACCTGAACAAAAAATGGGAAAATGTCCTCGGGTGAGGATAAAAAAAAAAAAGGAAAGAAAGAAAGAAAAGAAAAATACAAATAAATTGAAAGTAAAAAAATGGAAAAAGATATATTATGCAAGTGACAACCACAAGAAAGATGGAGTGGCTGTACTAATATCAGACGAAATACACTTTAAAACAAAACATGCCACTAGAGCCAAAGGGGGATATTTAAAAATACTAAAAGGATCAGTGCATTAGAAAGATATTATAGTTATGTATATGCGTCTAATACCAGAGCACCGAAATACATGAAACAAAACAGAAATAAAGAGAAATGGACAATTCAATAATAATAGTTGAGGCAGGTTAATAAGAAACTAGGGAGATACCTTGACAAGTGAAATGAGGGAAACTGAGACAAAATAACTAGACAAGGCCAAACAACTTGAGCAATTTATAGCTGTCTCATAAATCACAAGATTTTATGTTCCCTAACCAAGGACACTTAGGAGCAAATGGCTTACACATTCCAGACTGTCCTGGGCAGACCGGCCTTGGTCCCAGTCCCTCTTTAGTAATGTTCTTTAAAAATAAAACTAACCAGAAAATAACCCTGGCCCCTTTACACACACATTCTGATGAATCAACATATTGAAGGACACATCTGAAGGGCTAATGAATATGCTAAGACCCTCCCCTGAGACCTCCCCTAGGTGATAACAAAGCCTCAAGACAAAGGAGTCACAGTATGTGTGCTCTCGGAGAACATGCCCCCACCTTGTATCTTTGCTCTTTTTCTCCGAAGGGACCCCCATTAACCTGCAACCAGGGCAGTAAGGAGCAGCCGCAGCTCCACCTGGGCTGAACACCTGAGCCTGCCTCCAAGGCTCCTTTTTCTCTGACTGTTCCTCTGACTGTTGCTTCTTCAATCTTTTTTTTTTTTTAAGTTTTTTTTTTCTCTTTATTGATTTTTTAGGGAGAGAGAGAGAGAGAGAGAAACATCGATGAGAGAGAACATCGATTGGCTGCCTCCTGCATGCTCCCCACTGGGGATTTGGCCCACAACCTGGGCATGTGCCCTGACCGGGAATCGAACCCATGACCTCTTGGTACCTGGGTCGATGCCCAACCACTGAGCCACACTGGCCGGACTTGACTTATAGCCTTTAAACTGAACCTGTAGGTGAAGTATGAATGCACGATGGACTTAAACATTTACGAGAGAGAATGAAACACTTCATCACTTTATTCTTCTTTCATCACACCATCCGCCTCCTGAAGCCATGGGAAATCATCGTGCTTTGGAATCTAGACAGAGGTGAATGCAGGGGCATGTCTGCAACTTTTATTTCTGGTGCGCCTTTCTTCAAGACCACGTGACGGTCCTCCCCATGGCAAAGCCTTTCACTGTGATCCAAAAACAGAGAGTCTTCTAAAGGGCCAGCATAGATGCCACACATCTCTGCGTGCTAAGAGGGAAAAAAAGAAATCTCGCTGTATCCGACCCTGAACATCACTTTATTTGGTTAAGATGGAAGTTGCCCAATAGTTTTTCTAACTGTCCCTGTGGAGAAGGAAGGTCAGGTGGACAGAGAAGCATCCTTTTTCCAAAGGCAGCGCTCTCGCTGGTGTCTTCCCACCAGGAAGAGCAGTGCACACTGCAGACGGAAGAGAGACCTGGAGTCAGCTTGTGGAACTTGAGCTTCACTCCTTATGTGGCCTTGTATAAGTCACGGACCCCCATGAGACTCAGTTTTTTCAAATATAAAATAGAAACGATGAAAGGATTCTTTGCATTTTGAATAAAATATTACATGTAAGTGAAAAAACTTTAGCCCCAGCTGCTAAGTATATTAAACAGATGTGAAGCGTGTTGCTGCTGCATCACGTTCTTGTCTTAGGTACACGTCTAGTTCTCCGGACCGCAGGCCAACGCTCTAACCGCTGAGCCAGACCGGCCAGGGCCATGTCTAGTTCTGATTCTCCAGGACTGCTGAAATGCATTCCAGCCTGGTGATGGGACGCAGCCTGTCTCTGCTACGCTGGGTTTTCATTGTTATGTTGTTAAGTCGTTAAATCATCTCCCACAGGAAGAAGGGTGAAAGCAAATGGAAGGAAGGAAAGCACACCTAGCATTCACCCAGCGCACTTTCAATTCTCACTGGACTTTCACTTCTACTCTGTAAGGCAGAGTGTTCTGACACCAGTCACTAATTATATTTTTTAAATTGTTAGGAACATTGTCAACTAGCCCAGCCGGTGTGGCTCAGTGGTGGAGCTTTGACTCATGCACCTAGAGGTCACCAGTTCGATTCCTGGTCAGGGCACATGCGCAGGCTGTGGGCCCGATCCCGTTAGGGGCATGCAGGAGCCGGCCAATCGATGTTCTCTCATCGTTGTTTCTATCTCTCTCCTCTCCCTTTCTCTCTCTCTCAAAATCAATAAAGAAAAAAAAATTTTTTAAACATTGTCAACCAAATTTTAAAAGCTATAACCAAATAGCTATAAAAATTATGCTGAATTATAAAGAGTAAGTTCAAGAATAAAAAATGGTTGATGCATCTCTGGCCAGTGTGGCTTAGTTGGTTGAGCATCATCCCATACACTGAAAGATTGCAGGTTTGATTCCCGGTCAGGGCACAAGCCCAGGTTGCAGGCTTAATCCCCAGAAAGGGGGCATGCAGGAGGCAGCCCATTGATGTTACACTCTCACATGAATGTTTCCTTCTTCTCCCTTCCTCTCTCTCTCTCTTTTTTTTCTTTCTATTTTTTATATATGTTTTTTATTGATTTTTTAGAGAGAGAGGAAGGGAGAGGGAGATAGAAACATCAATGTGAGAGAGAGATATCGGTCTGCTGCCTCCTACATGCCCCTCACTGGGGATTATGCCTGAAACCTAGGCATGTGCCCTGACTGGGAATCCATCTGGGACCTGTTAGTCTATGGGACAATGCTCAATCCACTGAACCACACCAGCTGGGCTCTTATTTGATTTTTGATTTCTTACTTACCTTTGTTATGAAAATATCACATAAAATACATATAAAATAATCATCTCAGGGCAAAGGGTAGCTTTATTATTACATTGCATGTATGCATTTAAAAAGAAAATAATTGAGCCATATTTTTAGGATATATTTTTTATATCATATAATAGTCATTTTTTTTTTTTTTTTGTAATGCCATCTCTGTCTAGGCAAAGCATATTCTTCTTCAACATTAATTGCTTACCTATTAGAAATTTACAAATTAGTGATATACATTTCTTGCTAGGAATCCTAACTTGAAATCTCTTTTTGTAGTCTCGATTATTGCAATATATTCTATTAAAGAAACAACTTACCTTTGCACAACCTGAAAAATACATGCCCTGTACCGGAGTTTTAATTTTTTTTTCTTTTTTGATGTTAGAGAGAGAGGAAGGGAGAGGGAGAGAGACAGAAACGCTGATGAGAGAGAGCATCAATTGGCCACCTCCTGCATGCCCCCCACTGGGGATCAGGCCCGAAACCTGGGCATGTGCCCTGACTGGGAATCGAATAGGCAACCTCTCGGTGCAGGGTCGAAGCTCAACCACTGAGCCACACCAGACGAGCCATAGCTTTAATATTAATGGGCCCTACTTCTGATGAGCTTCTTTTGTTTGTTTGTTTTTATTCTCACTCGAGGACATTTTTCCATTTTTGATCAGCTAGAGTGGGAGGGAGAGAGAGGAAGAAAGAGAAAGAGAGAAACATCAACATGAATGGGACACATCGAGTGGCTGCCACCCGTACAACCCAACCAGGGCTGGGGACAAACTGCAACCGAGGTACATGCCCTTAGCAGGAACCGAACCTGGGTCTCTCTGGACCTCAGGTCGACACTCTAACCCCTGAGCCAAACCGGCCAGGGCTCTGATGGGCTTCTTAACAAACGTAAGTGGCATTGTATGGAGAAAAAGCTAGACACAGAGCTCTGAAATCTTTCAGTGTATCTACTTTTAGGATTGTAATTGGGTTATTTGACTAGATATAACTGTTGCTTGCAAGTTTATGTGTAAGTGCATACAATATTTTTGTCAGAGAATAGAATGGTATTTGCCAGGGCCTAGGAAAAACTTAGAAAAGAGGAGATCTAGGTAAAAGGGTACAGACTTTCAGTTGCAAGAAGAGTGCGTTCTGAGGATCCAGTGTTCAGCGTGGTGACTACGATGAGTGATATGGCCTTGTGTACTCCAAAGCTGCTGAGAGCAGACCTTCAGCTGTCACCGAAGAAAACAAAAGTTAACTACGTGAGGTGATGGATGTGTTAATTACATGATCTTGGCAATCATTCCACAATGTATATCAAGTGTTCCCATTGTACACCTTACATATATACAATTATATTTGCCCATTGTTCCTCAACAGAGGTGGAAAAATAAAAACTAAAATTTTAGGTAGCTTTTGTATAATTGTTATGTCTCTTCATTATATTAAATAGCAAAGCTTTTTAAAAAAATTATGAATAATTGTAGGAAAATACCTTCAGATTCACATTCCTGAATTCCATGCTTTCTTTCCAAGGCATAGTATACCGTCTGGGGATCATGCCTTGCTTCAAGGAAAACCGTGGCAGGTGAACCTCACTGCACCTGAAGGTTGGGAAGGCAAGGAGAGAAGAGGCCTCGTGAGTTAAATCGTCGTTTCAGCATCACTCGAGGGAATGGAGCAGCTGTGCCCTGTCCGTGCTGTTCGGACCCCAGCGGCTGCAGGACAGAGAGCTGTGCCATTGTTTGAGGCTCACCTGATGGAAAACGAACCCACGGAACCCCTAAGCATCACCAAGATCAAGAGCCAGGGCTGGATATCTGGACCTCCACCTGCCTGCTGTCCGTCACAACTTGCTCACCTTGTCCATTTTCACCCGATTTTCAGGGGGAACACAGAGCACCGTGATCTGCCTCAGGCCTACCATTGCCTGAAGGAATCTCTGGCCAATCACAAAAAAAAATAGTAACTAATTTAGCTTCTGAATGTAGTATGTGCTCGACCCTGTGAGACTTTCTTTCCCTGCACGCACTTGCTTCCCTCTGGAACATAAAACTTCCTATGTAGGTGCCAGAGGAAAGCACAGAATCATTGTCCTCATCTGATTGAAAACAAAACAAAAGCAAAACAAACCCACACCTCCAAACCCTGAAGTACTCACTTATTCACAGGCTTATATGAATCGTCATCAGAACAGCTGTCCAGTTTAGGTAAAATAGGAGAAGTGTCTTTTGCTGAAGCCATCCCTGCCAGTGGTGATGGGAATTTTCCTCTAGGACTTCACTAACCCATTAGTCTAATTGTGATAACATTGCCACCTCAGACGTAACAATGACGTTGTTCTGCTAACGTCATAGCAACCCATTAGCAGTTCATTAAAAGTGCAGATCTGAGAGCTATTTTCGTTTTTTTTTTTATTAAATACCCCTTTTTTTGTTTTCTTGGAGAACAAAATTTTATTCTAAAAATAGATCTCAGTAACAATGAAATGACAGAAACCAGTCATTACAATAAAAAGGAAAAAAGAGAAATTTGCTTTACAATTTTTTCCTGCAAAATACAATATTGTCACTGTACTATACTGCCAACTCTCATTTATCTATATTTGAATTATTCATTTTATGGATTATTCAAGAAAATTTTTAAATAATTGATTGGATTCTGCTGATTAATTTTTAAAATTTGATTTTAGAAAAAGAAGAAGGGAGAGGGAGAGACAGAGAGAGAGAGAGAAACATCAATGTGAGAGAAAAACATCAATTGGTTGCCTCCTGTAGGCTGCCCAAGTGGGACTTGAACCCATTACCCTTCAGTGACAAAGACAATGCTCCAACCAGCTGAGCCACACGGGCTAGGACTGCTTAATACTTAGATGTACATCTGGATTGCTTTTATCTCCAAGTAAATATATTCTCAAGAAATGCAAACAAAATTGAATATTTGCTTAAGTAAACATAATTAGGAAGATAAATTTATGCTTAGGAAATGCACTCCGAAGCAAAATTTTGGTTTGAATCACTGTTTCCCTCAATTTTTGCGCATAACCAAAAATGCCCCACTGCTTTGAAGTATAGTCAAAAAAGCTGGAAAGTAACAAATTATACAACTTATATAGAGAAAAGACAATAAAATTATTTTAAACCCAAAGCACAGGAAACATTAAAGGCATATAATGACATTTAATACTTAAAAAGTGGTTTTAACCCTGGCTGGTGTAGTTCAGCGGTTAGAGCATCGGCCCATGGACTAAAGGGTCTCAGCTTCAATTCCCAGTCAAGGGCACATACCTGGGTTGCAGGTTTGACCCAGAGCCCTGGGCAGGGTTGTGCAGGAGGTAATCAATCCATGTGTTGCTCTCACATTGATGTTTCTTTCTCTTCCTCCCTCCCTCCCTCCCTTCCACTCTATCTAAAAATCAATGAAAAAATATCCTCGGGTGAGGATTAACACAAAAACAAAAACAAAATCCCAAATCAACCCTTTTTACTTTGAGTGATCTTGATGAGTCTTTTATTATTATTATTATTATTATTATTATTATTTTATTTTTGTTACAGATGTTTCTCCTTTTCCCTCCAGTGACACTCGAGTCTTTACATACTTATATAATATATAGTACATTATATGCATGGTCTGTTTACACTATTTTCAAAAAGAGAATATTGTCTTAAACTAATAGCATTGCCTCAATATTTCTTTTTATTTCTTTTAAGAGAGAGAGAGCGAGCAATTTGCTCTTCACTCATTGGTTGACTCCTGCACATGCTGGGACCAGAGACCAAACCTGCCACCTTGGCGCACCAGGAGATGCTCCATCCAACTCAGCTGCCTGGCCAGGGCTCAGTATTTCTTCTTTCCACTAGTCCTTGAACTTCCTTAAATGATGGCATCATATTCACCAGTGGTTCTGTACCGATTGCCTCTTTTTGAATAATACATTTTACATCCAATGTAAAGACAGAAAAATTCCCAGTGTTAATGCATTACAACCCACAGAGCTGCCAATATAAAAATTTGATCCTTTATTTTCTTTAGAATTTAGAGTTGCTGTGATTGTTACTGATGAAGAAACACATCACTGAACTTCTGTGGTCCTCATGGATGTTGACATCTGGGGTATGTTTTGTCAAACACTTGTTATTTTGGGTGTGAGACCTGGTGTTGTCATTTTAAATGTTGCTATGGGTTTCAAGGTGGTGACTGTCACTGAGGAAGCTGGAGTTGTAGGTGGTTTCACAATGCTGTTGGAAGGGTCAGTTGTATGGCTGAAAGGCACATGTGGAGATTCCCTATTAGTTTAAAAGTGGGGTTTTCAGGAAGTGTAGAAGTCTTTCTGCTTGAAGATCCCACCGGCTTCCCTGTAGTGGACTGCCTAGCAACAGCAGCGCACCCCCAAGATGAACACAGCCCAGCCACCTGGCGCCAAGTCCCACTGCTCTGGGGGCAGGACCTGACAGCCTCGTGGGTCCCCAACTGAGGTGGCGGTGGCACTAGTGAGAGCTGCCCTTCTGCGCGTCCGTGTGGATCCACGTCTCCTGCATCCTGCCCCCCGATGACCGACAGAGCCCAGCCAGGGTGGCAGGCTTTTATACCCCTTCTAGAATAAAATATAATTCTTATCATGATTAAAAAATAAGGATGCTTGCAGACATACTAGAATGTATATTGGACTAGACAATTATGCACAATCACTTCATGTTAATATTCTGTGTCTTTAGCTGATTTTTCCCTTTATATATTGCACAGGGTTAATGTGTCCAATTTATGTTAAACCAACTATTAATTAGACATGTACTTTAAAAAAATTTTTTTTTCTTGATTTCAGAGAGAGGAAGGGAGAGAAAGAGATAGAAACATCGACGAGAGAGAACATCAATTGGCCGCCTCCTGCATGCTCCCCACTGGGGATTGGGCCCACAACCTGGACATGTGCCCTGACCAGGAATCAAACCAGTGACCTTTTGGTGCATGGGTCGACGCTCAACCACTGAGCCGCACCGGCAGGGCTAGACATATACTTTGAATGTAAATCAAATTTGTGTAAACCCAAACCAATTCAACCCATTTTACCCCCTAATATTTGTTATACTGTAGAGTGTTTTAAATATTTTTAAAATGTTTTTATAGATTTAGACAGAGAGGAAGGGGGAGAGTTAGAGATAGAAACGTGTGTAAGAGAGAAGCATCCATCTGCTGCCTCCTGCACACCCCCTACTGAAGACCGAACTCGTGTCCTGACCAGGAATCAAATCTTCGACCTCTTAGTGTTATGGGTCGAACTTGCCGGGCTGTGGAAGAGTATTTTAGATTATAGAAACTCATTTTAATAAAGGCAGGTTACAAGTGAGAATGAGCACCTGAATGACTAGGACAAGAGGTGGAGGGTTATTATTGTCAATCCTACTAGGGCAGCGAGTAGGAAAAATGTCAAGGCTGAGCAGAAATTACAGCAAAATATACTGACTGGTACACTGAGTGTTAACTGAATGCGTATCTGGCAAGTTTAGATACATATCCCTAGATCTGGATACACAGAGAGATTTAGAGAAGAGTAATTTTAATACACAAAACGTTAGGAATCTGAAAAATTGAAGTGTTGGTTTCTATATGTAACAGTAGGATGCAATAAAAGCCAGAAATCCGTGTGGATTCCAAGTATGAAGGAAACAACTGTTGAAAAAAATGAACCGGGAAGGTGGGGGGAGGAACAATCCATTTAATGAAGATAAAGTAGCCTATCAGGCCTTCATGCGCATCAAAAGCCTTAACTTTCACTGCAAATATCAGCTTTACATGAATATGTGGCATTTAGATTTCTGAATGTTATTTTTCCTAATATACTATACTTTTAAAATCACCTCTCAGAAATAATCGCAGGGCTAATATCCAATTACCTATTTAAAATACTTTTCTTTCACCCTGCTTGGTTTGGCTCAGCAGTTAGAGCATTAGCCCGCAGACCAGGGAGTCCCGGGTTCATTTCGGGCCAAGGGCATATACCTCAGTTGTGGTTCGTCCCAGGCACCAGTTGTGGTCTTGCTGGTGGCAACCAATAGATGTGTCCCTCTCACATCAATGTCTCTCTCTCTCCCCGCCCCCCCCTCCCCCCATTCCTCCCACTCTATCTGAAGATAAATGGAAAAAATCCTCTGGTGAGGATTAAAAAATAATAAAAAAATTAAATAAAATACTTTTCTGTCCTTGGTTATAATTTTATGAAAGGCTATTTGAGGTTAAACAAATAAAGTCACTTGAATCTCATTAAGCACTGCCAAAACTAATTTTATTTTTGCATTCTTTATGAATAAAAATCAACCAGTAACATTTTTCTCTTCCTTTCCCATTTAGCTTCTTAAATCCAACTTCAATGACCATGTATTTCAGTAACTACTGTGTTCAAGTACATTGCTGAAAAGAACAGTTCGAAATTCCTTCCTACATATTTTTTGCTTGATCTGTTTTGTAAACTATAGTCATGTCTTGGAACATCTTAAGTAACCTATATTTAGAAGGCTTATTCCTTCAATAAAAATGAATAATTTGAAAATCCATGCAGATGTGACATACTTAATACTTCCTTCACATAAGGTAAAGCAGTCTTAGGCAGGCCACCATTGAAACAGATTTGAAATGTCCATGGTAATTAATCACACAGGTATGGATCACATTCAGTATTTAGTGTATGACCAAGCTAATAAGTAAAAAACAAAGTTAAAAAGACAAACAAAACAAAGTTCAAGTTACAAATCAATACATTAAAAAGCTTCTGCTGTTTATTTACTTTTGGACAAATACTGGGAGCCATCAGTAGAAACCTATTTGAATTTTAATCACTATTCTTAAAATAGCCTAAGAATTCTTAGAACACAAACTAAATTTGGATGCATGTGTAATAAATAGTTTAACAATTTATGTGTCTCATTAGGATCTTTTATGGAATGTTTTGAAACCAGTCATAATTCACAGCAAAGATAAATAGGAAAAAACAAACAAACTCTTGAATGGCATGTTATAATGACCTGGACAAAATTGATTATCAACTAGTTATAATTAGCACATGGAACAGATTAAGAAATTAACTCCTCTGCTAGATACTTTTAAGTATTTTGTCAGATATGAGAAAATTCTAACCGTTTCTATCAATCGCATTCATTTCCCCATATTCAGTTTTATTTAAAACAAGAAAACAGGTCTTTCCAGATTTTCATGTTTATCAGTGCAAAGTAAAACAAAGCAATTCAGTAGAAATGGTTTATTACAATTATTTAGGAGTTCAGTCCTTCCTAAATGAACTAAAAAATGTCCAAATCATGAGAGTGGTCAACCTCGATGGCCTCCTCTGCATCCAGCTTGGTCTCTCCATGTCCCTCCTGTGATTCGTCGAGAGAGGCCAGGGCCTCATTTGTGTCACTTGCAAAAGTTTCTCGTGATGTATCATCATCTTCTTGAAAATTCAGACTTTTAATAGCTTGTTTCATCTTCTTCCCCAACAGTTGTGTTCTCCTCTTCCTAGCAGCTTTTTTATTTTCATATTCCTTTTGATTTTCAATGTAGAAAATGTCCTACAATCAAGAAACAATTTTAGTAAATAAGAACTACCATTTATTAAAAGGTTGTTATAAGACAAACCCTTTACATTATCTCCATTTCTCACAAAAAACAAACCATTATTATTAGACTCAGACACAGAGTGCAAGACAGTAAATAAGTCCCCACTGCAAAAGGGGATGAAGCCATGATGCAAACTCGACCTAGTGATAGGTCTAGGGCCCATGCGTATTATATTGTAACACATTATGTCTACAGGTAAAGTTTTCTAAATGGAAAGATACAGCAGGCAAACCATGTTGTTTCGATTTAAATGAAATACTGTATAATTACCAGAAGACTTTAGAATGAAGATTTACTTTGAAATACCATCATAACCATGTGCTGAAAAACAAAGTTATTCTTGAATTGTGCGATTAAGTATGATAATGTAATCTACACAATGCAAGAACAGTTCCATAACTTAAAAACATGACTGCAGCTCTGGCCGGTGTGGCTCAGCTGGTTAGAGTGTCATCCCGTGTACTGAAAGATTGTGGGTTCGATTCCTGGTCAGGGCACATACGGAAGGCAACCCATCAATGTTCTCTCTCACACTGATGTTTCTCTCTCTCCCTTCTCCTCGCTCTAAAAATCAACGCGCATATCCTCAGGTGAGGATTAAAATAAATAAATATACAAATACATAAAATAAATAAAATAAAAAACACTACTGTAATTCACATGAGACAATGTAAGTCTTTGTCAAAAACTTTTATCACAAGGCATAAAGATAACAGTCAGCCCTGGAATACATTCCAGGATGCCAGAAAAAGGATTTTATAGCATAAAAATATGAGATTCTTTTAGTATAGGGTTTCTCAACATTGGCACTACTGAAATTTTGAGCTGGATAATCCTTTGCTGTGGCAGTCTGCTGTGTGTATTATAGAATGTTTAGCAGCACACCCAACTTTGTATTTTCTTTCTTTCTTAAAGAATAGTTTATTGATTTTTTTTTTAGAGAGGATGGGAGAAGAGAAAAACATTGATGTGAGAACTAACTCCATGGGGGACTGAGCCCAAAATCCAGACATGTCCCCTGACCAGGATCAAACCAACAACCTTTCAGTGCATGGAAGATGCCGAACCAACTGGGCCACATTGGCCAGAGCTGACGTGTTTTCTAAAACAAACCCTTAAAGTACTAGGTCACATACAAAACAAAATCAAATGGAAGAAAGGAAACCAAGCCCACTCAGTTTAGTTCTGGCTCCCAAAGTTTGCAGACTGATTGTTAGCAACATACCGATTAAAAGAATAATTATTGTATCATCTTGATGGCATATGAAATTACCCACAGTAAAATTCTATTTGCCTTCAGGTTTTTCCCTCTAATAACAAAGATACTCAATCCATGAACATACAGAAAATATGGTAAAAAAAAACCACAACACAACACCAGAAAATCTTTTTTTTTTTTTTTTTTTTTATCCTCACCCGAGGATATTTTTCCATTTTTTGTACAGATAGAGTGGGAGGGAGAGAGAGGAAGGGAGAGACAGACAGAAACATCGACGTGAAGGGACACATCGAGTGGCTGCCACCCGCACGACCAACCAGGGCTGGGGTCAAACTGCAACCGAAGTACGTGCCCTTAGCGGGAACCGAACCCGGGTCTCTCCAGACCGCAGGCCGACGCTCTAACCGCTGAGCCAAACTGGCCAGGGCAACACCAGAAAATCTTAAAAGCCAAACATTTATAATCCCTCACAACAGACCAAATCATTGGTATCATTTTGATGTTTACATATCAATCTATTGTCCTATGCCTCTTTTTCTTTATAAATTTGTATTTTGCCTCTTACAAAAACTCAGTATTACTGTGCATTTTTTCATTTCCTTACAATTGCTTCACAAAAATAACAATGTCCCTATAAGTCAACATTCCACTATTAGATATTCCAAATATTTCTAGTGTTTGTTATTACAATGCATTGTTTCTGGTAGTTTAACATAAAAACCTAACATTAAAATCCCCTTCTTGCCCACCCAGTGTGGCTCAGTGGTTGAGCGTCGACCCATGCACCAAGAGGTCGCTGGTTTGATTCCGGTGAAGGCACATGCCGGGGTATTGGGCTTGATCCCCAGTACAGGGGCGTACAGGAGGCAGCTGACTGATGTTTCTCTCTCTTTCTCCTCCCTTCCCCCCCTCTCTAAAAATCAATAAAAAAATATTTTAAAAAAATATCCCCTTCTCCACAGTGAGTTAGAATTGAATTTCAAAGGCATATGAGTCAGTGAAAACAACACAGGTTTGAAACCAGTGTTCGGTGTGATCCCAGGCACATAATTTTTATTCCTCTTCATTTGCACAACAGGGTAACACCCACTTTGATTGCCTGTGGTAAAGATAAAGTTATATAAATATTTGGCCCAATGCCAGGTTAAGGGTCAATAAATGCTATTTTCTTCTCTTGCTTCTGGAAATTGTTTGCCCAAGGTTTAGTTACTTACAAAAAGCTTTTATAGCAGTTAAATAGGCAGAGCACATATTAAAGTTCCCACTTCATAGATGAGAAAACAGAGGCCAAGGGAGAGGAGGTGATCTTCTCATGGTCCATATAACCATAAATGGCAAATTTAAGATTAAAACACAGATTTTGAATCTTAAGAGAATTCTATTCATCACATCATGCTATTTCTCTAAATACACTAACATTTTGCTATCTAATGAAAGCCCAAAAATGTTCCTTCTAAGTACACACTATTTATCAGGGGCTATACTGGGAGAAGTGGGAGAACATTAAGGTATAAACTGTTCTACCACTCAACAGCTGTGCTCCTAAGAAAATTCACATTACAAATTTATGTTGTCAAAATAATTGTTCCAATAAGGCCAAAAAGCAGTTACTGAGTAGAGATTTCAAATGTGCAACAACAGTAACATTTCCTGTAGCAATTTCAATAACAGATCTTTATTTATTTATTTTTTTGTTCAGATAGAGTGGGAGGGGGGGAGAGAGAGAGAGAGAGAGAAACATCGACGTGAAAGGGACACATCAAGTGGCTGCCACCCACACAACCCAACCAGGGCCGGGGACAAAATGCAACAGAGATACGTGCCCTTAGCGGGAACCGAACCCGGGTCTCTCTGGACCACAGGCTGACGCTCCAACCGCTGAGCCAAACTGGCCAGGGCCAGTAACAGATCTTTAAAATGTGACTCTGAAGTGAACAGAAAACATAAGGAGAAAAACCATAACATGTAACAGATGCAAAATATGTCCGTTCACATCAGCTCAAGAAAAATGGCTTTTGTTACATCATTAGTATTATAATTAGTATGGTTAAAACATATTCCTATTACTTTTATCACCCACCGTAATAACAAAGAGAATACACTTCTTTTTTTTTGTATCCTCACCCGAGGACATTTTTGCATTTATCTTCAGATAAAGTGGGAGGGAGAGAGAGAGAGAGAAACGTCGACGTGAGAGAGACACATCGAGTGGTTACCACCCACACTACCCCAACCAGGGCTGCGGTCAAACTGCAACCGAGGTACGTGCTCTTAGTGGGAACCGAACCTGGGACTCTCTGATCTGTGGGCCAACACTCTAACCGCTGAGCCAAACCGGCCAGGGCGCAACACTTTTCAAATATAGCAGCTGTAAGAAGTTAGATTCTTGATTATATCTGCTAAATGAAAATCATGTTCCTTCATTAACAAATTAAAAGAGGTCAAATTCTGAGTGAGGAAACACCCACATTATAGAATTCTCATATAAGATATTCTAGTAACACAAAAATGATGAAGAATACTGAAGTGCTTAGCTTCTAGCTGATAAGAAATACTGGAGGTAGAGGGATGAACAAAAGAAACCCACGAAGAAACAATCACCAGAATGTAGTCCATTCTTTAAGACAATCACTTAGGACTCTTCAAAAGGTGTAAATCATGGAGGAAAATGTGGGACTAGTAAGATCAAAAGAGAGATAACAAATGGAACATGGAAATCTGGACAGGATCCTGTTTGAGAGGAGAAAAGGGTTGAAAATAGATTCTTGGGACAATTCAGGATCCTGGAGTAAAGTCTAGAAACTGGATGATTTTGTTTTTATTTCTCTTAGGTATGGCTATGTAGGGTATTGTCCTTATTACTCAGAGAGGTTTGTTGAAATAATTAGGGATGAGTGTCATGATGTTACTTATTTCCAAACGGTACCAAAAATAAAAATAAAAAAAGTACAGTCAAGTAAGAATGTTAAAGTATCAATAACCCCTGAATCTCGGTGCAGGATATATGGGTACTCATCCTATTCTTTCACTTATTCTGCATGTTTAAAGTTTTCAATAATAAAAGTTGCAGGAGGGTAGAGAAATAATTAGTGCTAAGAAACCAGGAAAAGCTGCCATGAGAGAAACCTCGCTGTGGCTCTGCAGGGAGGAAAAGGGGCAGAGCTCTACAGAGGACGGGTCTCACCTGCGATGAGACTCTGACAACACTGGCCAATTTAAGGCAGAGCAGGTGATAAAAATTAGTAGAAGATGAAGCTAGATGCTGAGTGGAAGTCAAATTAGTATTGATCTTAAAAATTAAGAACATTATCTGATTTACCTTAATTTGTTCCTCACTGATACTAGGAGTGTTTTTCAGGAGATTTAGAAAAACTCCACCTGGTGTTCTTCTTCGACTACCATTCTACAAAAAGAAACAGAAAAATTACACTGGACGATTCTTCCCACAAATGGCCAAAGTAGCTTTTATACAGAGATGTGCCTAAGGTAATAAGGTCTCCCCTGATCACTCCAGGTTAACGGCAATGCCCTCCTCTTCTATTTGACCTATTTCTTTTCCCATAGCACTTATCACTTTGAAGATATTCTACTGTTTCTTTACAGACTGTCTCCCTCCCACCCCCACTACAACATAATCTTCCTGTGTCTAAAACAGTGCCTGGCAAACAGGGATAAAAAGGAAAAAATGCATCAAAGAAAGTGAATTTGGACTTCCACCATACCAACATTCAGTACACTTGCATTAGCTCACTGGAATATAGTTTTATTACATTACTATAGAATTAAACATTGATGAACATATAACTTTGTGCTCAACTAACTGAAAATCAAAGTACTTTATTCAACTTTTTAAAAAAATATGTTTTTATTGCCAGGCCGGTGTGGCTCAGCGGTTGAGCGTTGACCAGTGCACCAAGAGGTCACTGGTTTGATTCCTGGTCAGGACACATGCCAGGTTTGGGCCTGATCCCCAGTAGGGGGCATGCAGGAGGCGGCCAATTGGTGTTCTCTCTCATCCATATTTCTGTCTCTCTCCCCATCTCCCTTCCTCTCTAAATCAATGAAGGAAAAAAAAAATTAAAAAAAAAAAAAAAAGGAAGCTATTCACATTTCATCCTCACCAGGAGATGAAAGCTGAATTAAATGAGATCTGCAGAATCATTCTATGGGATAAACTGCTGCTGTCTGGGATCTGGCCCCCACCACAGGCGAGCTCTTGCTGCCATTCTGAAAACGTTACATGTTTCTCAACCTAGTTTTCCATTGTTTCCCCCACCGCAGGAGCCTTTAGACATTTTTTTTCCTATTCACCCCCACCATCCATGAAATTTTAATACTTACAGATATACTATATATCTATTGTGCTTTTTACAGAAGAGTATTTTTCCCCAAGAACCAATTTTTTTCCCCCCAAGAACCAATTTTTAAGGATGAATGAGTTAAACGAAAAGTAACACTTCTGTTCACCACTGCTAACTAAGTACTGGGCATTATGATAAGCGCTTTCCATGCATCATCTCATCTAGTCCTCACAACACGAGATTAACTGCCATTTTACAGCTGAGGAGACCGAGGCTCTGAGAAATCAAATAATTTAGCTAAATCTCACACCTAATACGTTGCAGACCCAGAACTCAAAACAAGGATCCCCTAACTCCAAAACCCATATTCTTAAATCTGAGCTTCCAGGTGAGTGTGTGGTATGCACACTATCAGGCTACAATTTACATGTTTTTTTCTACACAAAGCATTAAAATAGACAATACTTACTTTTTCATTCAGTCTCCATTGTTAATAAAGATTTAAAAAATATCAAACTAATAATTTATGGCAAATTTATGATCCAACAATCAGAGACAAGTTTATTTTGTAAAAAAAAAAAAAAAAAAAAATCACATGAAGCACAATTTAAAAGGGAAACAATAGTCTTACCATTATAAAAAGGCCACCATTTTGTTCAACTTCAGCAGTTTCCATCAGAAGTTCAATTGCCTTTTTGTTCCCGATTATACTCACTATTCGGGCTATCAGATCTTTCTTTGGTTCCTGCAACCTGATAAGGATCAAAAAAAGTAATATTAACCTCTTTATTTGTTGTATAAAATTGAAGAAATCTTCCTTAGTCTCCAGTTTAGTCTTCAACCAGAATTAATTGCTTTTCCAATTCTTCAATATTTAACCTTAAATCAGTGACATGGAAACATTCCTATCTTGGGTCACCCAAGGAGTGGTAACCTCAAGGTTCCCGTTCAAGTCTCCATACTGGCCTCTTCACTTTGCTTTATTGGATTATGGCGGATTTCAAAGTAAATGTGCACATACACTGAGGGGAACGCAAGCCTAAAGCAAAAAACAGAACCAGTCCACTCCATCAAAACAAGTAACACGTACTGGCTTTCCATTATTAAGCCTGGAAGTTAGCTCCCTTAAGTAGGAGATATCTGGGAGCTTTAAAGTGGATAGGATTTTCCCTCAAAGGCTCCCCACTTCAGAACAAAGGATATAGCTAATATTCACTAATGGCTTATTATAGGATAAACACAATCCTAAGTACTTTATATGCTTTATCTCAGTTAATTCTCTTAACAACCTTATGAAATAGGCATTACTACTTTCACTGTCACCCAGAAGTAAAAACACCAGGAGCCTAAGGAACACTTGTAAGGAAAGAGCCCACACTCCAGAGTAGGAGGATTGATACTTACAGAAGTCTTACCAGTTCCCTAACTAGACCTGGCTTCTTTTGTTTCTTCTCAAAAGATGGCAGTGCAAAGAGCACTAGATTAGGCACAAAGGGACCAGAGTTTAATTCCAGGTCTGACACTTACAAAATTTGTGACTTTGGGCAAGCCACAAAACTACTGGGCCTCAGTTTCCATATTCTATAAAGTGAAGGCTTTGGTTTACACAATCTCAGCTTCTTTCCAGCACTGAACTTCCAAACTACCTCAGTAGTTTAAAAATCCAGTACTAGTGTTAACAGGCTTGCCTGGAAAGTAAATACTTGTGTTCCTACTAGCTATATTACTCTTGATCCATATTTGTTTTCAAATCTGTGACATTGTTCATTAGTGATTCAGAACTAATGAAATGTGGCCCAGCTGGTGTGGCTCAGTGGTTGAGTGTCCACCCATGCACCAAGAGGTCGCCAGTTTTATTCCCGGTCAGGACACATGCCCAGATTGTGGGCCAAATCCCCAGTGGGGGGTATGCAGGAGGCGGCCAATCAATGTTCTTTCTCATCAATGTTTCTCTCTCTCTCTTTCTCTGTAAAAATCAATGAAGAAAAAACATTATAAAATTAAAAATACATGAAATGTTAATTTACATCAAGCAATTCTACTCTGAGGTATTTGTAACTACAGAAAGTAGATTAGCAGTTATCTGGAGATGGGAACAGGAGTTACCTTAAAATGGGCATATCGGTACAAGGAATCTTATGGGGTAATAGAAACATTTTAAAACTGGTTTATGGGCCCTGGTCAGTTTGGCTCAGCGGTTAGAGTGTCGGCCTGCGGTCCAGAGGACCCGGGTTCGGTTCCCACTAAGGGTATGTACTTTGGTTGCAGTTCGTCCCCGGCCCTGGTTGAGTTGTGTGGGTAGCAGCCACTCGATGTGTCCATTTCACGTCGATGTTTCTCTCTCTCTCTCTCTCTCTTCCTCTCTCTCCCTCCCACTCTAACAAAAAATGGAAAAATGTCCTCAGGTGAGGATGAAAAAAAATAAATGGTTTATAGCCCAGCCGGTGTGGCTCAGTGGTTTGAGTGTTCTCCCATGGACTGTGAATCCCCATGCGATTCCCGGTCAGGGCATGCCCAGGTCATGGGCTCCATCCCTAGTAAGGGGTGTGCAGGAGGCAGCTGATCAATGTTTTTCTCTCACATCGATGGTTCTCTCTCTCTCTTCCTTCCTCTCTCTGTAAAAAATCAGTAAAAACATTTTTTTTTAAAAAAGTGGTTTATGGTGAGGGCTGTATAACTGATAAATTTATAGAAATATCAACATTTGAAATGGATAAATTTTACCATATGTATAATATGCCTCAATCAAGTAACAAAAAATCGTAAATGCTTGAAAACACTCAAAAACACCCCACATAATTTAAAAAGATATGTTTTTATCTAAAGAGCCGTAGAGCAGTAAATGGAAAGAGTTGCTTAAAAGTTCATAAATGTTGTCCAGCCAGTGTGGCTCAGTGGTTAAGCATCGACTCATGCACCAAGAGGTCATTGGTTCAATTCCTGGTCAGGGCACATGCCTAGGTTGTGGGCCAAATCCCCAGTGGGGGGCATGCAGGAGGTGGACAGTCTATGTTCTCTCTCATTGACGTTTCTATCTCTCTCTTCCTCTCCCTTCCTCTCTCTCAAAATTAATAAAGAAAAGTTCAGCCCTGGCCGGTTTGGCTCAGCGGTTAGAGCGTCGGCCTGCGGTCCTGAGAGACCCGGGTTTGGTTCCTGCTAAGGGCACGTACCTCGGTTGCAGTTTGTCCCCGGCCCTGGTTGGTTGTGCGGGTGGCAGCCGCTCGATGTGTTCCTTTCACATCGATGTTTCTCTCTCTCTGTTCTGCTCTCTCTCTCCCACTCTACCTGAACAAAAAATGGAAAAATGTCCTCGGGTGAGGATAAAAAAAAAAAAAAGTTCATAAATGTTTACAGAATTATTCTATTAACCTTTCCAAATTTAATAAAATCCAAATATAGTCATAGAATTCGTTCCTTAAATGTAAAAAAATAGTATAAAGGAACACTATCATTAATGTGTTTGGAATCTATTTTACTTCCTACAAATGGAAGATAATTGATAGTTGGTCAAGATCTCGTTTGTAGGAAAAATTTAAATGCTCACCTGAAAGTAATTTCATCAGCCACCTTCTCCTGAGAATCATCCTCTGTGATCTCATACCGGCCTTTATAGTTCATTTCTAGTCTGTCCCCTAGTCTGTCTTTGACAGGTCGTTTCCGTTTGAGATGACCTTGCCCGTTTTCCTCTTCTTTTGAGCCTATTTTCTTGCCACCTTGCATGTATTCATCTAACTCTTTGTCTAATTCTGCTGTCTGTTCTTGAGCCGCCTTCTTAAGTTTCTTTGCAAGCAAATAATTGTAGGCCTCGCATTGTCTGCTTTTGTCAATAGTGCCTTCCATTTCCAATATACCAAGATCATCAGCCACTGCATCTTGAGTCTGCTCCTGCAGCACAGCACCCCAGATGTTGTTAACCTTCTTCCCTCCAGCAAAAGGCAGTTTCTGGCTGCTCTGGCCAAACTGAAAAGGCTCTGGTTTGGGAGGGGGGTTGAAACATTTCTGTCGCTTGCGTTTCCAAAGAGAGCTATCATCATCTGAATCAGAAAAACTCTCTTCACTTGAGTCCACACCTTTAACAGTCCGATAATGTGACACTGGTGCACAGGCTGCTGCAGTGCCCTGGAAGGGCCTCACTGCACTGTCCCCTCCTAGTGCTTTCTGCAAGAGAAAGGAAATAAATCAATTCCACAAAACACATCAACTCCACCCACCATGTGCCAAGAAAAAAATTATTTAGGGACTCAGCTGTATCATTTTGAAGCAGAACTGATCTTCAAAAATATCTCTGAAACCAGTTCAGTCCCTACTTTTCTCAAGGTCCACATGGAATTTCCAATTTTAAAGGCACACATTTTCATTTCTAGAGCTAATGCAGAACTTAGTTTCAAGGCCTCCTTCTACAAAATTACAAGCCTTGCCCAGCCAGTGTGGCTCAGTGGTTGAGCATCGACCCATGCACCAAGGTTGCCAGTTCTATTCCAGGTCAGGGCACATGCCCAGGTTGTGGGCCAAATCCCCAGTGGGTGGCATGAATGGTCTCTCTTATCAATGTCTCTATCTCTCTCTCCTTCTCCTTTTCTCTCTCTCTGAAATCAATAAAGGGGAGGGGGGAGCGAGGTTTAATTACCAGCCTTTCATTCTCACCTTTAGAAGATTTTCAGTCTTTTCAGTTATTGTCAGAAGTTTAAAAATGACATACACACTAACCATTACTGATAGTTTAAACAGAATTTGTTTTCTTTCTTTACAAAAATGCCTTTCAGTCATTTAAACATATTAACTTCCTTTCCAGGGTTTTGTGCCTAGTCTGCTTTCAGATTACATAATAAACTATGGGTAGGAATCCCTGACACATTACTTTTAAAAATACAGAGCCCATGGCATAAAGTTTACCAAGTCAGGGGTCAATATATGTGAAACAACCAGAAAGAGACTGCGAAACAAAATAACTTGGTGTCATTTATATGCAAAAGAACCACCTTTGCTTTTTGTCCTGAAGAGTTATTTGTTGAGCTATTACGTGCTAAAAATGCGGGTGGGGGTGATTAAGTCAATTAGGTAGTCTTCCTATCCTTTCTACTGAATTTTTTAGAGACAGGAAGGGAGAGGGAGAAACAGCCATCAGCTGCCTACCGGGGATCAGCCCACAACCTGGGCATGTGCCGGCCGGAATCCAACCAGGGCCCTCGTGTGTGGGCGGAGGCTCAACCAACCGAGCCACGCCGGCCAGGGCAGTCTTATCTTCAAATAACGGCAGCGAACACTCCTCACGGCGTAGGCTCCGCCGAATCCTTACAACCGCGCCATCAGTGGCGTCCCACTACCATTATTAGTCCACAGAGCGGTGCGTTCGGCTCAACAACATGCCCCGGGCCACACCGTGATCGCACCAAGATCCCAAGCGGGCACCCAGGCTCTTTCCGAGGGCCTGCTCCTCCGGGTGAAGACAAACTCCCACTTAGAAACACTAACAAAAAGGAGCGCCACGCCAGGCCGGTGTGGGCCAGTGGCTGAGCGTGGACCCAGGCACCAAGAGGCTGCTGGTTCCATTCCGGGCCAGGGCACGTGCCCAGGTTGTGGGCCCGGTCCCCAGTCGGGGGCGTGCAGGAGGCGGCCCACCAATGATCTCGCTCACTGATGTTTCCATCTCTCTTCCCCTCTCTCTCTCTAAAAGAAAAAAAACTTAAAAATAAAATTTAAAAAAATCAATAAAGAAAAAAATTAAACGAAAAAAACAAAAAACAGCGCCACAAATCTGGGTCGGATGGGAACGTGTAAGACCAGCCAGGCCCCTGAGCAGGTGATGAACTTCAAGCCCAACCCTCAGTCTCAGGCAGCCGCGAACTCCAGACGCTCCTTCGGCCGGTGTCCCCTCCGGGACGTCCCCGCGGCGCCGCAGTGGGGAGCTCGGTATATTGACAAGGGAAGAACGGCGGGTATCAAACGGCCCCCGGGAGGCCGCTAGCCCCGCGGGCCCCCGCGCTGCGAGATGCCGGGTTAGGGAGCGCGGGGCCCGCACCCCGCCGCCCCGCCAGCGCCGCCCCGCAGCCCGGGCCCCGCACCAACCGTCAGCCCTCAACGCTCACCGGCACCTGCAGCGGCCTGTCGCTCGGTGCGACCACCATGTCGGAATCCGAGTCGGAAAGCTGTCCATCTTCCATGTCGCCGGCCTCCTGCGCCATGTTCCCGGGGCGCGGCGAGTCAGGAGAGCACTTCCGGCGCGGCGGCGGGAAAGTCCGGCGGCGGCAGCGTCTCGGGCGCCCCCGCGAGGGGCTGCTCGCGCCGGGCGGCGTGGGGGCGGGTCCTCCGCGACCGGTCGGCCCGCTGGCTGCGGACCGCTCCCGCGCACTGCGCCGGGAACGTGTGCCCGCTGCTCCCCCCCACCGTGGCGCTCTCCTCCCGACCGGGTGTTCGTGCAAACCTGTTTGTGCACGGACGGCGGCCATCGGGGATTCCTCCTTGGCCTCCCCTCACCTGGACGTCCCGGCCGGACGTCTGGCGTCCGTTCTTGCTCCTACGCGATCTTCGGGGAGCTTCCTGGGAAGCCATGCCGGGGTCCCTGCCCGGCGCAGACCGCCCGGGGGCCCGCCCACAGCAAGGCCCGCGCGCGCTGCACGCCGCCAGGGCCGCTGGCCCGCGCCGGTGCCCCTCCGGCGGTCCGCTGCGAGCCGCGGTGGGCTGCCGCGTTGTTCCTCCCGCACCCTTTGTTCTTGCAGGCTCAGGCCTTTGCAGTTGCGGTTCCCGCTGCCCGGCGGACTCCTCCAACACCCCCAACGCCCTGTTCTTTGCACAGGTTGTTCTCTGGCATGATGCAAGTCTCGGATCGAACTCAGTCTTCTCAGAATTAAGTCTTCGACCACCCCAAAATAGGAATCTCTAATGTCACTTTCAACCCTTTTTTGTCTTTTTCACGGCACAAAAACAATGTGTATTTGTTTTATTTTTTTTTGTTTGAATTTCTCACTAAAATTTCTTTTAAAAATATATTTTATTGATTTTTTTTAGAGAGAGAAAGAGGAGGGATAGAAACATCCATGCGACAGAGAAACACTGATAGGCTGCCCTCTGCACGCCCCCTACTGGGGGTCAAGCCCCAACCTGGGCATGTACCCTGATCAGAATCACCCGGACTTCTCAGTCCACCGGATGAAGCGCAATCACTGAGCCACACCAGCTGGGCTAAAATGTCTTATTTTCAGTGTTGTTTCCCCAGTGTCCCACCCAGTGACTTTTGTATATAATAGATGACCGAGAAATATATATTGAATAAGATTTTTAAAAAAAGAATAGGGTATTGATCCTAGAGAGAGGAAGGGAGGGAGAGAGAAACATTCATGTGAGAGCACAACTGTGAGCTGCCTCCTGCATGCCCCCTACCAGGGATCATCCTGCAGCCTCCTGGTGCACTGGACCACCACATGCCCAACCAATAAAGACCAGGGCTACATAAAGAGGATTAAAACTTTTTTTTTCCTTAATTGATTTTAGAGAGAGAGAGGAAGTGAGAAGGAGAGAGAGACAGAAACATTGATGAGAGAGAACATTGATTGGCCACCTCCTGCATGCCCCCCACTGGGGATTTGGCCCACAACCTGGGCATGTGTCCTGACTAGGAATAGAACTGAAGACCTCTCGTGCATGGGTCGATGCTAAACCATTCAGCCACACCAGCTGGACAAGAGGATTTTATGATTTGTACCTTTCACTATCGTGTAATCTGCTTTAAAGAAATACACTCAGGACCTGGCCGGTTTGGCTCAGCAGTTAGAGCATCAGCCTGCGGTCCAGAGAGACCCGGGTTCAGTTACCACTAAGGACGCGTACCTTAGTTGCAGTTTGTCCCCGGCCCTGGTTGGTCATTTGGGTGGCAGCCACTTGATGTGTCCCTTTCATGTCGATGTTTCTCTCTCTCTTCCTCCCACTCTATCTGAACAAAAACGGGAAAAATGTCCTCGGGTGAGGATAAAATAAATATATATATATCTATTTTTTTTAAATACACTCAGAAGAGGGGATGGTGAGGGAAGAGAAGAGATAAACCACAGAACTTATATGCATGTACCCGTAACCAATGGACATGGACAACAAAGCCGGGTATGGGGTGGGGGAGATGGGGAGGAGGGTGTCAATGGGAAAAAAAAAGAGAAACATCTGTAACAAAAATAATTAATAAAAAATTATAAAAAGAAATACACTGGCCAGTTTGACTCAGCAGTTAGAGTATGGGCCTGCAGACCAAAGGGTCTGAGGTTAGATTCCCAGCCAAGGGCATGTAGCTAGGTTGCAGGTTCAATTCCTGACCCAGATGGAGTCATGTGGGAGGCAACCAATTGATATTGTCTCTTTCACATCCATGTTTCTCTCGAGTGCACTTTCTCTTCCTTCCTCCCATTCACCCATCTCCCTATCCCCCAAATCCTCAGGTGAGGATTAACAAATCAAAACAAAAGACTCTTGCCCAGCCCTGGCCAGTTTGGCTCAGCAATTAGAGAGAGCATAGGCCTGGGGACCAATGAGTCATGAGTTCGATTACGGTTAAGGGCAAGTACCGGTTGTGATTGGTTCCTGGCCCTGGCTCTGATTGGGATCATGGAGGAGGCAGCCACGCAATGTGTCCCTCTCACGTTTATGTTTCTCTCTCCCTCCCACTCTGTCTGAACAAAAATGAAAAAATATCTTCAGGTGTGGCTCTGTGGATTGAGTCAGGTCCCAGTTGGATTCCTGGTCAGGGCACATGCCTGGTTTTCGGGCTTGATCCCCAATAGCAGCAGATTGATATTTCTCTCTCACATCAGTGTTTCTATCTCTCCCTCCCTCTGTCTCTAAAAAGTCAATAAAAATATATTTTAAAAAGAAATACACAATATAGCAATTTATTCTGTACCAAAATACAAAGATCTAACTCCTTTTGAATGATTCCTTAGTATTCCATTGCACATAGGTACCATTCTTTACTTAGTCTCCAATAGTGTATGTTTAGGCTGTAGCAAATTTTGCAGTTAATATGCATTTTTGCAAACTTCTTTTATTATTTCCTTAGGATATGTTTCTAGATTGTATGGAAAAGATGAATATAGATTTTTGAGATGTGAATTTAAGACATATAAAGGAAGTTTAGAAATCACTTAGTTTAATTCCTTATTTTGAGAAATGAAGTGAGATAACACAGCTATTGAAGAGCTGAATCTTGACTTCAGGTCTCCTAACTCCTAGACAAGTTTATTTATTTATTTTTGGTATGTGCCCCTAGCGGGAACCGAATCCAAGACTCTCTGGTCTGCAAACCAATGCTTCAACCGCTGAGCCAAACCAGCTAGGGCGACAATTTATTGTTTTACTTTTTCTACATACAATTGCAGTCACCCTGGAATTGATTTATGTGTAGTGTAAGGTAGGAGTCAAATTTCATGCTATAATTATTTTACTCTGTGGTATGGGATACAAGTAAATATCAAGTAATGCATGGGATAGCCCCCCACCCCCAACATGTCGCCCAATGTTTTCCTCTAGAAGTTTTAGAGTTTTAGTTCTTACCTTTAGGTCTGTGGTCCATTTGAGTTAATTGTATAGTGTGAAGTAAAAGTCAAGGCTCTTTCCCTGGCCGGTTTGACTCAGCAGTTGGAGCATCGACCTGCGGACCAGAGAGTCCCAGGTTCGGTTCCTGCTAGTGGTACATACGGGGTGGGGTGGGGGTGTGTGTGTCAAGGTCCTTTTTTCATGTGAATATCCAATTAATAGCACCATTTGTTGAAAAGACTCTCTTTTCCCCCAATAAATTTTCTTGATTCTGTACTTTCACTGAAAATTGACTAGATATACAAAGGTCTATATCAGGGTTCTCTATTCTGTTCCATTGATCGTTATGTCTATCTTGACACCAATGTGAAACCTTCTCAATTACTGTAGTTTTATAATAATTGTAAAATTGTTAAAATTAGGTAAATTTGTTTTTTTCCCCCCAAATTGTTGTGCTCTTCTAGATCCTTTGCATTTCCATTTAAATGTTATAATCTGTTTACCAATTCTGGTGTTTTGATTGCGATTTCTTTGAATATATAAATTAATTCACACATTAGAGAGCCTGTCTTAGCCTGACACCATTACCCTTGCTAGAATCATTTATTTTATTTTATTATTTATTTATTTCTTTTTCTTTATTGATTTTTAGAGAGAGAGGAAGGGAGAAGGAGAGAGAAATAGAAACATCGATGAGAGAGAACATTGATTGGCCGCCTCCTGCATGCCCCCCGCTGGGGATCGGGCCCACAACCTGGGCATGTGCTCTGACTGGGAATCAAACTGGAGACCTCTTGGTACATGGGTTGATGTTCGACCATTGAGCCACACTGGCCGGGCAGAATCATTTATTATTATTATTTATCCTCACCCAAGAACATTTTTCCATTTTTTGAGTGGGAGGGAAAGAGAGAGAAACATCGACATGAAAGGGACACATCGAGTGGTTGCCACCCGCTTGACCCAACCAGGGCCTGAGACAAACTGCAACCGAGGTACATGCCCTTAGTGGACACCGAACCCGGGTCTCTCTGGACTGCAGGCCAACACTCTAACCACTGAGCCAAACCAGCCAGGGCTGAATCATTTATTATTAATCAACAACTCTTCTGATTCTGGGCTCATTATACAACCAGAGAGGTAGTTTGTATCCTGGAAGAGAATGCATTGATCAGAAGATTGAGTGGTTGGTTTTCTGAAGATAAATTTTCCTATAAAATAATAAGCCAGAATTCTACTCATAGCATTATTTTTTGTTAACTGGATTAATATCAGTCTGCCTAGAACAATAGTGTTACTCACCCATGCTCTGATAAATCAGGGTCTCAGTTTGCAATCATGAAATTGCATCCTGAGTTGTGATGATTTCTCCAACTTTGCTGCCTTGGGGAAAGCACACATGTTCAGGTTACATCCCCCTGCCTCCTGGCCAGCTATCTTTGAGGAATGAAGACCGACTACATTCACTGACAATAGCCTAAGCACAGGTCATTTGTGCCTGTGCTGTAACTCCAGAATCCTTGCTTTAATCACCACCTATGATGCCTTTGATAAGTCAGTTGAAAATCAGAATTGGCCATTTGCAAACTCTGCCTCTTTTATTTTAATTTTTTGTTAATCTTCACTGAAGATATTTTTTCATTATAGGGAGTAGGAGGGAGGGAGGGAAGGAGGGAGGGAGGGAGGGGAGGAAGAGTGAGAGAGAGAAATATCGATGTGAGAGAGACACATCAATTGGTTGACTTCTGCACAACTTCGACAGGGGCCAGGGATCGAACCTGTAACCCAGCTATGTGCCCTTGATCACAATTGAACCTGAGACCCTTTGGTCAGCAGGCTGATGCTCTAACCACTGAGCAAAATCAGCCAGGGCAACTCTGCCTATTTTAATACAGAATTGGTTAAATTCAGAATTGGTGTCCTGAGGTCAGTCACTACATTTAAATTTCTATAGTGCTTTGGAGTTTTTATATATGCTTTTATATATGATTCATTTAATTCCCTTTCAGATATGAAATGTGCTTTTGTATGATTCATTTAATTTTATCTCTTTCTGCTCTGCCCCATCAAAATTCATATTTTCCTTACCTCCTGCTGGGCAGAACTAAGTGAGTTTTGAAAAAAGGAGGTGGAAGAGAGACGTGATCCTAATTTTCAATGATGGCATTTGCTGGTGTGTATCTTCCCAGATCTGGCTATCAGCCATGAACCTCTCTTCTTGACTTAGTAAAGAGAAGCTAACATTTTTTAAGGATGTTATGCATTGCTCCTAAAAGTTAGTACATTTGTAAATGTCTTTTCATTTTTTAATCAAATGAAGACAAGAGAAGGAAGGGTGTGGTGTTGAGGTACCTGTACAAAGAATCTTGCTGGCAGCCAGAAAGTGAGAATTAAATTCTCAGTTAAAATACCTTTGAAATTGGCCAATTTGGTTCAGCAGTTAGAGCATCGGCGGGAGAACCAAAGAGTCTCAGGTTTGATTTTGGTTAAGGGCATGTACCTCGGTTGCAGTTCATCTCCGGCCCTGGTTGGGGTCATGCAGGAGACAACCAGTCGATGTGTCTCTTTCACATCAATGTTTCTCTCCCTCCCACTCTATCTGAACACAAACAATGGAAAAATATCCTCGGGTGAGGATTAAAAAAAGAAAAGCAAAAAGAATGTCAGAGAAATAACCCTGACCGGTTTGGTTCAGCAGTTAGAGTGTCAACACACAGACCAAAGAGTCATAGGTTCAATCCCCAGTTAAGCGCACATAAGTTACTTTGGTTGTGGGTTCGATACCCAACCCTGTTGGGGTGGTGCAGGAGGCAACCAATCAATGTATTTTTCTCACATCGATGTTTCTCTCTACCTCCCTCCCTCCCTCCTACTCGACCTTAAAAAATAAAAATCAATGAAAAAAAAATTTTCAATCCTCCTCAGGTGAGGATTGAAAAAAAATTAATAAAATAAAATGTCTGAGAAATAAAATGAAGGAAATGAGTGCTTCAATCCTAGGGAAAGATGGAAGACAATAGGTGAGTTGTTGATAGAGAGAACCAATGCTGGACAGGGTATCCATAGTTATTACTCCTAAGGTGTATTCAAAGGTTCATTTGTTCATTCATTCATATAGGTAGACATTACCCTAATACAATGATGGGAATTGTGGAGCTGAGCAAAGATAAGTCAGAAGATGGTACTTGCCTTAATAGGGAAAAATGTAACATTTATAAATGGAAGTATCATTCAGTACTTACTACAGTTTCTTGGTGGGTGCTTGATACATACCAAATATTTGCTGATATTATTTGTGCCATAAGGGTGGAACAGATAAAGCTCAAGTTTGAATGGACGAAGGGTTTGACCAGTGGAGAGAACAGTAAGGGCAAAGACACTGTGGGAGGTCTACACAGGCTTTATATAGAAACATAAAATGATTTATTTCATCTGGCTGTAATGTGAAAGTCCACAGGCAAGTAGCAAGAGTAATACTTTGAAAAATAGGTTGGGACTCACTGAAACACTTATTAATTCAATTGATTTGAGAGTGTGTATATTAACTCATGTTCAGATCACCGTGACTGAGAAATTAGTATTTCCCTTATATAGGGTAGGCCCAGTTATTGTGGAATTAAATGGGAAATGGGATGGTAAGGAGGGAATGAATGGAAAGGATGATGCAAGAAGATAGAAGAAATTGAGAATGAAAGAAATTGATCAAAACTCTCTTTGTTCTTCAAAAGCAAGAATATTCTCAGGATATTTAGAAGGAAGTACCATAATTTAACATTTTTTTTTGTTAATTAGAAAACTCTAATTTGTAATATGACAAAGCAGTGAAAACAAACAACCCTCTACCTCCCTCCACCAAAACAAAACAAAACAAAACAACAACAACAACAACAACAAAAAAAAAACCCACAAAAAACAACTCCTCCTTTGGCTATTCCATGGAATAGCAGCAGCGCCATCACTTGGGACCTAGTTAGAAATGCCGATTCTCAGACCCCGAGCCAGAACCACAGATTCAGAATGTGCATTTAACATGATGCCCAGGTGACTACATACACATTACAGTCTGAGAAGCCTGCTCTAACCTACTGTACTTTATAGGGACAATATTTTGCTGGGAAGAATTTCTAGCTAGGGTGTCGCGATTCCGGAGGTCTTTCACTAGATGGCAATATCCTTTCGGCTTCCTCCAGCATCCTTTTGGGTTCCTCCTTGTGGCAACCCCTTTGTTCCAGCCCTAAATTAAGCTCAGGGTGAAGACCGGGGCCGGCCTTGAGGGGTGGGGGCGTGTCCCGGGGCGGGGCCGGGTCTGCCCAATGGGCTCTCCCGGGCGCGGGGCGGGGCTGTATTTCAGGCACTCCTCAGGCCGCAGGCGCGCTGCGCGCCCTGGGCTCAGTATGTGGCGAGTACCTTGCCACCTTTGTGTGCGCGCTGCAAGGGGGAGCAAGCTCTTAGGACCTTGGAACAGGCCTGCCGCCTTCATGTCCACTCTGCTCATCAATCAGCCCCAGTATGCTTGGCTGAAGGAGCTGGGGCTCCGTGAGGAAAACGAGGGCGTGTATAATGGAAGTTGGGGAGGCCGGGGAGAGGTATGCGGGCGTCCCGGGAAATCTCTGCGGCTTCAGTTCCCTCCGGCGGCCCGGCGGGCTCGGCTCCATCCGACTCCCCGCTGCTGCCGTAGGCGGTTTTACCGGGTGGGAAGTTTCGGCGCTCCGCAGTATAAGTTTTCTCGTGTAGGGTGCCTTAAAACATACCCCTAGATTTTAGGTCCTTGTGTGCTGTGGAGAGTCGGTTCGATGTCGTTTTGGAGCTGGCTGGAGTTAAACTTTTCATGCATACTTTAAACCTTAGGGCAGAGTTCTGCAGTCTGTAGTGAGAAATGCAACCCGCTTAACGGTGGAAATTACCTTAATTTTGTGCCTGACTGTGGTTCCTCAGATGTAACATGCGCCACAGGTAATGTTCTAGTGTATAGTTTTACTTTGTCTTCTTTTCCCATATCCTGTGGAATCTGCAAGCTCGGATTTCCTGAAATCCTGCCCTGTTTTCATTGGGCTCTGAGCTTCCTTGAGGACCCGCCTTTCCGCATTTCTTCGTTTCCAGAGCCTAACACCATGCCTGGCGCCCAGTTAGAGCTCAATAAAACGTTTTGGAAAGCTAAAGTAATTATCGCCTAGATTTTTTGAGAGTCGCATACAGGAGAAAGCTTTCGAAAGAAAATGTTACATAACATGCAACAAAACAGCATGTTGTACAGAGGAAACTCCTTTCTTTTGGTGACTGTAGGAGACGCAGGTGGTTTTAATACCCAAGGTCCCCCTTAATTGGTAATTTCCTGTTTTGTTTTGCTGTTTCCCCTCTGACATCTAATCATTAAGTTCTTGGATAAAATATTTTTTCCTGAAGACCCCCCCCCCCCTTTAAAATGGCAATGCCTTGATTTTTTTTCTTTCTAGTTGACCTTTTCAGTTTGTGTGGACACAGTTGTTTGTCCTTGGCAGTTTTATGACCAGAGGGTGGGCAGGGCAAGGATCGGTTGTTAATGGAAAAAGAGACAAAATGCCCAGTTACATTTAGACTTTTGTTAATGTACCTCATACTGTACTTAGATGACAAGGGTGGGTTTTGCAGAAAGGAGGTTCTGAATGTTTAGGTCAAAATGAAAAGCTCTGTAGAGTGGCTAATTTGTAACAGAAGTTAAGGTTCCGAGTTTGGATATTGTATCTTAGCCTTCCCCACCCTCCATCTCCAATTTGGTCTGTTCCCCCAGTTTGGATGGGATTACATTTTCTATATATGGTAGTCAGTGGTTATCTTTTTGTTTTTAGGTTATCACGACCTATTGTCCTGCTAACAATGAGCCAATAGCAAGAGTCCGACAGGTAAGTACTTTTTTTGTTTGTTTGTTTGTTTGTGGTACATGACTGGATCGGGAACCGAACCCGGGACTTTCTGGTCTGCAGGTTGACACTCAACTGCTGAGCCAAACTGTCCAGGGCGGTAAGTATTAAAAAAAAAAAAAAAAATCCTCACCCGAGGATATCTTTCCATTGATTTTTAGAGAGCGTGGAAGGCAGAGAGGGAGAAAGAGAGAGAGAAAAATCCACATGGGAGAGACACATTGATTTGTTGCCTCCTGCATGACCCTGACCAGGGTCAGGGATCAAACATGCAACCCAGGTGTGTGCCCTTGATTGGGACCCTTGGGTCCGAAGGCCTATGCTCTAAAGGTGGAGCCACACCTGCCAGGGCAGTACTTTTATTTTTTCATTCAAACAGCCTACAAAGAGTGGGCGTGATCAAGAGCAATACAAAATTACAAAGTCAAAGAACAATGTTTCTCTTTCATTGACATTTCAGGACTTCTGGGAGAGACTGTCCACTCTTTGAGTGGAAGTTTGTGTGCCCTAGAAAAGGTGAATTATAAAGAGAAGGGGGATCCCTTTAAGGCCTTACTTCTGAATCACCTGGGGACTTCTAAAATGAAGGTACTCACCTCTTAAGTTGGGGTTGGATCCCAAGGCTCTGATATTCTAATACACCTCAGGTGTTGTTTCCAGATGAGGCTAACGGACCTTGCTTTGAGAAGCAAGATTTTAAAAAGCACAGTTAGATTCTACCTGTCTTACTGGGCTGCAGTGAGTTCTTGGAAGCATGGACTTTGAAAAGCATTCCAAACCACCCATCTTAGGGTCACTCAGAGATTTCTAATTCTTTTCCAAAATAATCTGTGTGTTCTTAGGAGATCAGCATTTCCCTTTCCTTTCCCCTTTGTCTAACCCTAATTCTTTTTTTGTTATTTACACCCCCCTTAATTCTTAATTTAGGCTAGTGTGGCTGACTATGAAGAAACTGTAAAGAAAGCAAGAGAAGCATGGAGAATCTGGGCAGATGTAAGTATGGAGGCCATGGCTATTTACTGTAATTGCAATGAAAGAAGGAAACATTTGATGAGCAGGTCAGTGCCTTCTTGCTGAAACGGGAGCTCTTTGTGGGCTGTGATAATCTCTGCTATAGTTTTAGAATAATGCTTTTTACATATTAGGCTTTCAGTATTAATGGATAATTTAAAAAAATATTTGTATTGATTTTTAGAGGAAGGGAGAGAGAGACAAAGAGAGACAAAGAAAGAGAGAAAGAGAAACATCTATCGGTTACCTCCTGCACACACCCCACTGAGGATCGAACCCGAAACCTTCAGGGTATGTGCCCTGACCAGGAATCAAGGACCCGCCACCTTCTGGTGCATGGGATGATGCTCCAACCAACTGAGCCACACAGGCCAAGGCACCAATGGGTACTTTTAAATGGATTAAAACTCTTACCGATAGTCCTCCCTGGCTGGTGTGACTCAGTTGGGTGGGCCTGGTCCCATGCACTGAAAGGTTGCAGGTTTGATTTCCAGTGAGGGCACGTGCCCGGGTTGCGATCCCCAGTAGTGGGCATGCAGGAGGCAGCTGATCGATGTCTTGCTCTGACATCTATGTTTCTCTCTCTTCCTCTCCCTTCCTCTCTCTGTAAAAATCAATAAAAAAAATAGAACCCTTACTGATGTAGCATAAATTCACTGTATTGAAGGGCAAGGAATATCTATATTAAAAATACCCATTTGCTGCTTCTCCCTCCCCACCAGCTTTATGGGGGTGAGGGGGGGTATCTCAGAAATACGTCCACGGTTCTGGTTCACAGGGCAGTGCTGGCAGCTCTTTCAAAGGGCAGGGCTGGGCTCTTCAACCATCTCATCAGACTTCCAGGCGGGTTCTGCTTCCTCTGGCTCCGCCTCCATCGGGTCATGTGAGCAAGTGTAGGGATTGTGATTGGAGTTTGCCCCACTTAGCTGTCACTAGATGAGGGTCAGGCTCTGGAGGAGGGGAGAGTAAAGGGCAGGGTTAGCCTGGATTTCCCAATCCTCCCTCACCTCACCCTGAATATCCCTTTTGGTCTGCCACCAAAAATTCTAGGCCTGAGGCTGTAGGGCTCACCTGGGGTTAACCCAGCTCTACCCCTGGGGATATTACTTCACCTCAGTGTGTTTTGTCATGTTAAAAGGGGAGACTGTGTGTGCGCACTTCCTGGGTTATCACGAGGGTAAAATGAGTTAATCATGTAAAATGCTTACTGGAGAGCTTGGCACATGCAAATCTCAGTACCTGCCAGTGATAAAACCACGTGCCTCTAGTTTTGGGACTGCTGAGCCAAGCATTTTCGCTGAGCCAATGATTGCTAGGGGGTCTTGGGGAGGGGCAGACGCTCTGGGAGAGCCCTGGGTTGGATGCAGCATTGTTGTTTGCTAAGAGACTGTCTGTGCAAAACACAAGGAACATTTTTCCTCTACTTTAACTGTGGCCGTAAATTAGGCTGAGGGCGCCATTGTACACAATCAAGAATGTGCCTATGCAGGAAAACACCACTTCCAAAAGTGAGTAGTGCGCTAAGTAAAGTTCACCCCACCTGGGTGGAGAGTAGAGTCCAGAGCCCTGTCACTTACTGTAACGTTTTAAAAATAACTTACCATTTTTCTTTCTGGTCATAAAATTAATGCATATTCCCTACTTTAAAAAAAATTTGGGCCCTGGCCGGTTTGGCTCAGCGGTTAGAGCGTCGGCCTGCGGTCTGGAGAGACCCGGGTTCGGTTCCCGCTAAGGGCACGTACCTCAGTTGCAGTTTGTCCCCGGCCCTGGTTGGTCGTGCGGGTGGCAGCCACTCGATGTGTCCCTTCACATCGATGTTTCTCTCCTCTCTCTCTGTTCTTCTCTCTCCCTCCCACTCTACCTGAACAAAAAATGGAAAAATGTCCTCTGGTGAGGATAAAAAAAAAAAAAAAAAAAAATTTGGATGATGCAGTAAACAGGATAATCAAATTTAATCCCCTTCCTTTCTCAATATAGAATGCATATTGAGTTATGTTTTGGTGCATTTCCTTCCAGTCTTTTATGTGTTTGTTTCATAGTTGTGATTATTATACATACATGCATATATATATGGTGTTTAAAATTTTGTGGCCTGTGATTGCAGTGTATACCAGCCTAAAATCACTGCATAATTTTTTTTTTTTTTTTTTTGGTGATACATGCTCCTAGCAGGAACCGAACCCAGGACTCTCTGCTCTGCAGGCCAATGCTCAACCTCTGAGCCAAACTGGCCAGGGCTTTTTTTTTTTTAATTGCTGCATAATTTTTAAACATTATTATTTTCTTGTATGTATACTATATTTTTTGTTATTTTTCTTTTCTTTTTTTTTTCTTTTTCTCTTGATTAATTTTTGTTACAGATGTTTCTCCTTTTCCCCCCACTGATTCCCCCCTCCCCCTCCCTCCCCGCCCTGTCCCCAGCTTCGTTGTCCATGTCCACTGTTCATGCATACATGCATATAAGTTCTGTGGTTTATCTCTCCCCCACCACGCCCTCTTCTGGGGATTGTCAGTCTGTACCCCACTTCCACGTCTCTGGGAGTACCCCATTCCTCAAACTGTTATGTTCATTATATTCCACAAATAAGTGAGATCATATGATACTTGTCTTTCTCTGTTTGGCTTGTTTCACTTAGGATGATACTTTCCAGGTCCCTCCATGTGGTCTCAAAGGATAAGAGATCTTTCTTTCTTACAGCTGCGTAGTACTCCATTGTGTATATGTACCACTGCTTTTTTGTCCATTCGTCTACTGATGGACACTTGGACTGTTTCCAGATCTTAGCTATTGTAAATAGCACTGCTACAAACATGGGGGTACATATATTCTTTGTGATTGGTGTTTCAGGCTTCTTAGGGTATATTCCTAGAAGTGGGATCACTGGGTCAAATGAAAGTTCAATTTATAATTTTCTGAGGTGACACCATATTGTTTTCCATAGCGGCTGCACCAGTCTGCATTCCCACCAGCAGTGTATTAGAGTCCCCTTTTCTCCACACCCTCGCCAACACTTGTTTGATGATTTGTTGATGGCGGCCATTCTGACAGGTGTGAAGTGATACCTCATTGTTGTTTTAATTTGCATCTCTCTGATGATTAGTGATGATGAACATTTCTTCATATGTCTCTTGGCCATTTGTATGTCCTGTTTGGAGAGGTGTCTATTTAGTTCCTCTGCCCATTTTTTAATTGGGTTCTTTGTCTTCCTTTTGTGGAGTTGTATGAGCACTCTATATATATTGGAAATTAACCCCTTATCTGATATATCATTGGCAATTATGCTCTCCCATACAGTGGGTAACCTTTCTGTTTTGATGATTGTATCTTTCGCTATGCAGAAGCTTTTGAGTTTGATGTAGTCCCATGTGTTCATTTTTTCCTTTGTTTCTGTTGTCTTAGGTGATGTATCAGTAAACATTCTGCTGCGTATGATGTCTGAAATTTTGTTGCCTACATTTTCTTCTAGGATTTTTATGGATTCATGAGTCACATTTAAGTCTTTTATCCATTTTGAGTTTATTTTTGTGTATAGTGTAAGTTGATGGTCTAGTTTCATTTTTCTGCATGTAGCTGTCCAATTTTCCCAATACCATTTATTAAAGAGGCTGTCCTTACTCCACTGTATGCTCTTGCCACCTTTGTCAAATATTAATTGAGCATATTGTCTTGGATCCATTTCTGGGTTCTCTGTTCTGTTCCACTGGTTTATATGCCTGTTCTTGTGCCAGTACCAGGCTGTTTTGATTACAGTGGCTTTGTAGTATAACCTGAAATCTGGAAATTTGATCCCTTCAACTTTGTTCTTCTTTTTCAAGATTGCTGTGGCTTTTCGAGGTCTTTTTTGGTTCCGTATGAACTTTTGAAGTACTTGTTCTAATTCTGTGAAGTATGCCGTTGGTATTTTGATGGAGATTGCATTCAATCTATAGATTGCTTTGGGTAATATGGACATTTTAATGATGTTAATTCTTCCAATCCATGAACAGGGTATGTGCTTTCACTTTTTTATATCTTCCTTTGTCGAAGGCTTTTTTGGCATCTATTGATATGATCGTGTGTTTTTTATTCTTCATTTTATTTATGTGGTGTATCACGTTTATTGATTTGTGAATATTGTACCAGCCTTGCATTCCTGGGATGAATCCCACTTGGTCATGGTGGATCATTTTTTTTTTGGTGTATTGCTGGATCCGATTTGCTAGTATTTTGTTCAGGATTTTGGCATCTATGTTCATCAGGGATATTGGCCTGTAGTTTTCTTTCTTTGTAGTGTTTTTTTCTGGTTTTGGAATTAGAATTATACTGGCTTCATAAAACGAGTTTGGAAGTCTTCCTCCTTCTTGAATTTTTTGAAATAGTTTGAGGAGAATGGGTATTAGTTCTTCTTTGAATGTTCAGTAAAACTCCCCCTGAAGCCATCCGGGACTGGGCTTTTGTTTGCTGGGAGAGTCTTGATTGCATCTTCAATTTCTTCTGTTGTTATTGGTCTGTTCAAGGTTTCTATCTCTTCCTGGTCCAGTTTTGGGAGACTATGTGTTTCTAGAAATTTGTCCATTTCGCTTAGATTGTTGAATTTGTTGCCATATAATTGTTCATAGTAGTTGTTAACAATCTTTTGTATTTCTGTGGTGTCAGTTGTTACTTCTCCTCTTTCATTTCTGATTTTGTGTATTTGGGTTCTCTCTCTTTGTTTCTTGGTGAGTCTAGCTAAGGGTCCATCAATCTTGTTTATCTTTTAAAAAACCAGCTCTTTGTTTCATTGATCCTTGGAATTATTTTTTTGGACTCTATGTCGTTTATTTCTGCTCTGATCTTTACTATTTCCTTCCTTCTACTTGCTCTGGGGTTTTCTTTTTGTTTGCTCTGTAGTTCTTTATGTTGTGAGGTTAGATAGTCTATTAGAGATTTTTCTTGTTTTTTGAGGTAGGCCTGTAGTGCTATGAACTTCCCTCTCAGAACTGCTTTTGCTGCATCCCATAGATTTTGTATTGTTGTGTCTTCATTTTCATTGGTTTCCAGGAAGTTTTTGATTTCTTCCTTGATCTCCTTGGTGACCCATTCATTGTTTAATAACATGCTATTTAGCTTCCATGTGTTCAAATGTCTTTGTATGTTCTTCTTGCAATTGATTTCTAGTTTCATGCCATTGTGATCTGAGAAGATGCTTGATATGATTTCAGTCTTCTTGAACTTGTAGAGACTTAGTTTGTGCCCTAACTTGTGGTCTGTCTTTGAGAATGTCCCATGTGCACTTGAGAAGAATGTGAATTCTGTAGTTTTGGGGTGTAATTCTCTGTAAATATCTATTAAATCCATTTGGTCTAGAGCCTCTGTTTCCTTGCTAATTTTTTGTCTAGAGGATCTATCCAGTGATGTCAGCAGGGTGTTGAAGTCCCCTGCTATGATTGTATTACTATCGATTTCTCCTTGGAAGTCCTCCAGAAGATTTTTAATATATTTTGGTGCTCCTATATTGGGTGCACATATGTTTATCAAGGTTATATCTTCCTGTTGGATAGATCCTTTCAATATTATATAGTGGTCTTCTCTGTCTCTAGTCATGGCCCTCATTTTGAAATCTATTTTATCAGATATGAGTATTGCTACCCCAGCTTTTTTTCCCTTTCCGTTTGCTTGGAAGATTTTTTTTCATCCCTTCACTTTCAATCTATGTGAGTCTTTTGTTGTGAGGTGGGTTTCTGGTAAACAACATATAGATGAGTCATGCTTTCTTATCCAATCAGCTACTCTGTGTCTTTTTATGGGAGCATTCAATCCATTTACATTTAAGGTGATTATTGATATGTACTTATTTATTGCCATTTTTGTTTAGTGTGGTTCTATTTTTCTTACCATTTCTCCTGCTAATTACAGCAGTCCTTTTAACATTTCTTGCAGTGCTGGTTTGGTGCTAATGTATTCCCTTAGCCTTTTTTTGTCTGGGAAGCTCTTTATTTGACCTTCTATTTTGACTGATAGCCTTGCTGGGTAGAGTAGTCTTGGATTCAGATCCTTGTTTTTCATGACCTTGATTACTTCATGCCATTCCCTTCTGGCCTGTAGTGTTTATTGTGAGAAGTCAGCTGAGAGCCTTATGGGGTTTTCTTTGTAGGTAACTACTGCTTATCTTGCTGCTTTAAGATTCTTTGTCTTTAATTTTTGGCAGTTTGATTACTATGTGTCTTGGTGTGGGCCTGTTTGTGTTCTTCTTACTTGGGGCTCTCTGTGCTTCTTGAACTTGAATGCCTTCTTCCTTCACCAAATTAGGAAAGTTTTCTGTCACTATTTCTTTGAATATATTCTCTAACCCTTGCTCATTTTCTTCTTCGGGGACTCCTATGATGAGAATATTATTACGTTTCCAGTTGTCCCACAGTTCTCCTTAGCTGTCTTCCTGTTTTTTAATCGTTTTTTCCTTTTGGTTTTCTGATTGGTTGATTTTTTTTCTACCCTGTCTCCTGAAAATTCACTGATCCAGTCCTCAGCTTCCTCTACTCTGCTTTTTAGACCTTCCAATGTGTTTTTCATTTCTGATATGTCATTTTTTATCTCTTCTTGGTGGTTTTTAATTTCCAATTGGCTTGTTTTCAGCATCTCTATGTCCTTACACATGCTGTTGAGCTTCCTCAAGATCATGGCTCTGAGTTCTAGTTCTGTTAACTTGCTTAACTGCACCTCATTTATCTCATCTTTGGTTGAGGTCTCTTGTTCTTTCATTTGGCATTTGTTTCTGTTTTTCACCATTTTGGCTATCACAGTGGGCTTTGGAGTTTGCCAAATTTTCCCAATGGGTGTTGGTGTTCTGCTGTTTGTGGCTTCCTCTCCTGGGTTTGGATGAGGCAGGGAGGACCCACTTTAAACAGCACTGTCAAGTCTTAACTTTCCTGGTTAGAGTTGCTAGCCCAGGGAATGGTAGTTATCCTCTAGCTTTTTTGCCTGGAGGCTATTAGTCACCTGAAGAACCTTGGTTTCTGAGTTGACTGAAAAACTCCCTTAGGTGCTCAGTGTAAGAGGATTTCCCAAGGGTGGGGCAGATGCTGGTTGTTAATGGGCCTCAATTAGGATTTCAGTGGCCACCAGGTGGGGATGAATCTCCTAGGGAGGGGCCACCGCCTGTCCCCAGGGGAGCTGGGAAGGCATAAGATGAACACTGTCCTGAGTGGCTGCACTCAGCAAAAGGTCTGAGCGCCCTCCAAATCCCGAGTGTCCCCACACAGTTCCAGTCCAGTCTGTCCTCCCTCTGCTGGAGCCCAAAGTGAGTGGCTGCTGCCAATTTAGCCTCTGTCCGGACTCTGCGTCTTGGAGCCGCCTGGGACTTTTTTTTTTTTTTTTTATCCTCACCTGAGGACACTCTTCCATTTTTTATCCAGATAGAGTGGGAAGGAGAGAGAGGAAGAGAGAGAAACATCGATGTGAAAGGGACACATTGAGTGGCCGCCACCCACACGACCCAACCAAGACCAGGGACAAACTGCAGCCAAGGTACATGCCCTCAGCAGGAACCGAACCCGGTCTCTGTGGACCACAGGTTGATGCTCTACCGCTGAGCCAAACTGGCCAGGGCCCCCCTGGGACTTTTAACCCGAGGGCACTGCTCCCAGCCAAGCGGCACCAGCCGAGTGCGTAGCACCCAGCTGAGTTTGCAGGACTCAGCCGAGGGCGTAGCACCCAGCTGAGGGTGCAGCTTCCAGCCGAGTCTTCTGGTCCCAGCTGAGTCTGCTGGTCCCAGCCCAGGCCGCTGCGGACCGTGGGCTCCCGGCCCCCTCTCTCATCCTCGCAAGCCTACCAAGATTGAATCAGTGTCCCTGGTTATGTGGTTCTCCAGGCTGCCTTTCGGTTGCCCCTTCCTGATGATTTGTCTTTATTTTCGTTGTAATTCTAGTTTGGTCCTGGGAGATGGTCTGTGTAGCTCCATTCACTCCGCCGCCATTTTTTCCCCCTCTTTATGTTATTTTTTAAATACATGTTTTTATTGATTTCAGAGAATGGAAGGGAGAACCTGCACGCCCCCTGCTGGAGATCGAGCCCATAACCTTGGCATGTGCCCTGAATGGGAATCAAAGCAGTGACCTCCTGGTGTCTGGACTATGCTCAACCACTGAGTCTCACTGGCCAGGCCTTTTTGTTTTGTTTTGCTTTATTAATAGACTTAGCCCTCTTGGGTAGCTCAGTTGGTTAGAGCGTCGTCTGGACATGCCAAGGTTTCGTGTTCGATCTAGGGTCGGGGCACATAGAAGAAAAACAACCAATGAATGCATAAATAAGTAGAACGACACATTGACGTTTCTCTCTCCTTTCTCCTCTCTCTGAAATCAATAAATAAAAAAATTCAAAACAATCAATAGACTTATTTTTTAGAGCAGTTTTAGGTTTATAGTGTAGGGGAGGAAAAAAATTTCCCTTCTTCAATTCTAGGTACTGTGTCTGGTCTAATAATTAAATTGTCAAAAGACAGATTAACAGAATAACAGATTTTAGTTCTGTATATACAGGGCCCCTCGAAGATGTGAAACGTGGAGGCAGCCAGGTAACTTATAGCCTCCTGAGGGAAGGGAATGAATAGGGATCTGGGGCTTTAAACAAATGTTCGCCCTGCTATGAAGATAAATCTCTCACATACAGAAAGTTATATCTGGTAATGGCCCTCTTCCTGACACAGGCCCCCCTTTCTAAGTTCTTCTAGGAAGTTAAGGGGGAGGTGAGATGCTTTTCCAGAGTCTGCTGGGTCTTGAGTGCCTTCAGCACAAAGTAATCCACATGGCCTGGCCGGTGTGGCTCAGTGGTTGAGCGTCGACCCATGCATGCGTCAAGAGGTCACTGGTTCGATTCCTGGTCAGGGCACATGCCCAGGTTGGGTGTCCAATCCCCAGTGGGGAGCATATAGGAGAAGGCCGGTCGATGTTCTCTCTCATCAGTATTTCTCTCTCTCCCTTCCTTTCTCTCTAAAAATCAATAAAGAAAAAAAAAGAGTAATCCACATGTTAGTGTGGTCCATTCTGTTGACTTGTTCTGAGCCTTCTTAACAGAAAGATGAGCAGAAAGTACAGGGTTCTTTCTCTCCTTGTTCCCCCATCACTCTTAGGAAGTTTATTAACATGTTGCATTTATGTGGTACATTTCTTGAAATTAGTCAATCAATATTGATATGTTATCATTAAAAATACAAAGTCTGTCATTTATATTAGGATTTCACTTTTTGTATACACTGTGTTTTTTAAAAATCTTCACCCAAGGATATTTTTCCAGTGATCTTTAGATAGACTGGGAGGGAGGGAGAAAGAAAGAAACATTGACTGGTTGCCTCCCACACGACCCCAACCAGGGCCGGGGACAAACCGCAGCCAAGGTACATGCCCTTTGACCGGAATCAAACCCAAGACTCTTCGGTCTGCGGACCGAGACGCACTAAGTGCTGAGCCAAACCGACCAGGGCTGTATACACTGTTTTGAATGCTAGTGAAACATCTGACTAGAAACATCTATTGTGTGTGTGTATTTACCCAGGGTGACTATAGTCGTACATGAGAAGGGAGTCAGTGTGAATTCAGGGTCGTCTTCTGAACCTGTCTTTGCTCTAGGGGGTGACGGCTGACTTTGTGACTTCTATCTTTAATACTGGGCTGTACTGGTGGTGGTTTTTCTTTTTTTAGAGAGAAAGGAAGGGAGAGGGAGGGAGAGATAGAAGCATCGATGGGAGAGAACGTGGATTGGCCGCCTCCTGCACGCTCCCCCCTGGGGATTTGGCCCACAACCTAAGCATGTGCCCTGACCGGGAATCAAACCAGCAACCTCTTTATGCATGGATCGGTGCTCAACCACCAGGCCACACCAGCCGGGCTTGGTTGCTGTTTGCATTCAGGATCTCTTTGGCAGTCTGCTCTTGCTCGACAGTGCCGGACTCTGTGCCGTACATCCTTTCTCATACTCTCTAGACCTCCTGGTAGGGTGGGAGTGGGGGCTGCTAAGTGGGAACAGGTGCTTTTCTGGGTGGTGGGAGAGTCAGTTGGGGATCCACTTGTTAGAATTTGAGTGAAGCGATTGAGTTCAAAGTTTAAAGAAGAGACTTTCCTAAATGCCCCTGGGGCTTCTGCCAATGGGGGCGGTGACTTGGAGGATGGTGGGGTCTAAAGAGGAACAGACCAGAGCTCGGTTCCCTCCTGGTCTATGCCCCTTCCCTCTTGGTCCTCACTTGTGTGGAGCCCCTCGCCAACCACGATCCTTTTGGCTGGCCTCGCCTGTGCGAGGACAAAGCAGGGTTTCATTTAGTTCCTTTTAGTTGAGCCAGGACTTTTTCAAAGGGAGCATTTTTCTTGAAGGGAAAAGGAACAAAGTATAAAAATACAGAAGACTAGTTTATAAAAACTGATTTCTTCCTCTTAACTGGAAGGAACCACAGAGAACCTAGTTGGGAATACTGAGCGCTGCCTTCTTTCATGAAACAGTTCCAGCTCCGAAGGCCACCTCTCTGCCCTCCGCATCCTCATTCTTTTTCTCCATCTCTGGGCAGGAAGAGCCAGAGTCTCTTTCCTCCCTTGAGGATAGGAACTGTCCCTGGGCCATCTTTAACTGAATAAAGGAATACCAGATACCTGGTAGCTCTCTAACATGGGTGTCATTGTATTAATTCCCCAACGGCTCACAGTCCCCTCCACGTGGCCGTCGTTGATGCTAATTCTAAGTGTGACTTCATGAGTGAAGTGTGCAGGGACAAGGACCCTTGTTGGCCACCTCAGGAGGTTCTGAGATTATTGATGCCCTATTATGCGCAGACTGATCAAGCTCGCATGGAAGATGTGACTTTCTTCCTTGTTTCCTTCTCCCCCGGCGATTCCCTTTCCCCAAACCTAATCCTGTCGCTCTCTACTCTTGCCGTTCGTGCAGATCATCTGGAAATCGGGGTGGAAAAGGATGCAAGATTGAGCGGTCTAAACTGTAATCTAGTTCACAAGTTACGTGGGTGGGGTGTCATCCTGTGCACTGAAAAGTTGCCAGTTTGATTCCCAGTCAGGGCACGTGCCTGGGTTGCCAGCTGGCTCCCTGGCAGAGGGTGTGCAGGAGGCAGCCAATCTATGTTTTGCTCTCACATTGATGTTTCTCTCTCTTTCCCTCCTTTTCTCTCTAAAAAAATAAAAATAAAAAAAATTTAAAAATAAAAGTTACATCGCTAGTGATTCTAATGTATAGTCAGGCTTGAGAATCAATGACCAGTTTTCTTTTTTTTTTTAGTTAATCCTTACCTGAGGATATTTTTCTTTTGATTTTTTACCTAGAGTGGAAGGGAGGGAAAGAGAGAGAGAGAGAGAGAGAGAAAGAGAGAGAAATATAGATCAGCTCCCTCTTGCATGCCCCCTACCAGGGATCCAGCGGACAATCCGGCATGTGCCCTGACCAGGAGTCGAACCTGAGACCCCTCGGTTGGCAGGCCAGCGATCTAACCGTTGAGCCAAAGCAGCCAGGGCTGATGACCAGTTTTCAATGATCACGTCTTGAACATCTTAAATTATATTTCTCTCTGTTGCCATTTTTTAATAATGTTTTGCTTTTATTTATTTAAAAAATATTTTTTTTTCTTTATTGATTTTCGAGAGAGAGAGAGGAAGGGAAAGGGAGAGAGAGCTAGAAACATCAATGAGAGAGAACATCGATTGTCTGCCTCCTGCATGCCCCCCACTGAGAATGGAGGCTGAAACCCAGGCATGTGCCCTGACCAGACATTGAACTGGTAACCTCCTGGTCCATGGGATGACAGTCCACTGAGCCACGCTGGCGGGGCACTGTTGCCATTTTTGTAGTCCGTCTAGACAGCCACCATGTCTGGTTTGGCCTAATGGTCTCCTTGCCCAATTCTTATTTTCCTCTGGTTCATTTTCTTTCTTTTTTTTTTTTTTTATCCTCACCCGAGGACATTTTTCCATTTTTTGTTCAGGTAGAGTGGGAGGGAGAGAGAGGAACAGAGAGAGAGAGAGAGAAACATCGATGTGAAGGGACACATCGAGTGGCTGCCACCCGCACAACCGACCAGGGCCGGGGACAAACTGCAACCGAGGTACGCGCCCTTAGCGGGAACCGAACCCGGGTCTCTCAGGACCGCAGGCCGACACTCTAACCGCTGAGCCAAACCGGCCAGGGCTGGTTCATTTTCTATAGTACAACTAGAGTGATATTTTAAAATGCGCTGTGATCCACTCCCACCCCCCAACCTCCCCTTCACACACACACCATTTAAAACCCTCTGGTAATTGCCTCACTGTTTTTGGTCTTAAAATGGCCCTTTGCTGTGTGACCCCTGCAGTCCTCTCCTGCCTCTTTGAACTCCCTACACTTTCCCAAAACTACCACATTTTTTCTTGCCTTTTGGCCTTTCAAGTGCTCTATTCCGTCGCCCATAATTTTCTTCTACTTTCTTTTTTTTTAATTCATCCTCACCCGAGGACATTTTTGCATTTATCTTCAGATAGAGCAGGAGTGAGAGAGGGAGGAAGAAAGTGAGAGAAACATCGATGTGAGAGACACATTGACTGCTTGCCACCCACACGACCCCAACCGGGGCCGGGGAAAAGTGCAACTGATGCGCGTGCCCTTAGCAGGAACCGAACCCAGGACTCTGGTCTGCGGGCCGATGCTCTACCACTGAGCCAAACTGGCCAGGGCTACTTTCTTTTTTTAAAAATCTGTTTTCATTGATTTTACACAGAGAGAAACATCAGTGAAAGAAAAACATTGACTGGTTGCCTCCTGCATGCCCCCTACAGGGCATTGAGCTCAAAAACCAGGTACATGCCCTGACCTGGAACTGAACCGGTGACCTATCCATGCATGGCAAGACACTCAACTGAGCCCACCCGCCAAACCTTAGAATTTATACTTCGAATCAGACACTAAAATTCCATTCCTTCCTTAGGTTCCGGCTCCAAAGCGAGGAGAAGTTGTGAGACAAATTGGTGATGCCTTGCGGGAGAAGATTCAAGTATTAGGAAGCTTGGTAAAGTATTTATGTAATAAAAATATAATCCTTTAAAAAGGAGTAAGACCATCACACATTTCTGTATATAAGACTGTGATTTTTGTTTTTATTTTTTTATCCTTACCCAAGGATATGTTTGTATTGATTTTAGAGATAGAGAGAAAGAAACATCAATGTGAGAAACATTGGTTGCATCTTGTACATGCCTCAACTGGGGATCGAACCCACAATCTAGGTGTGTGCCCTGACTGGGATTTAAACCTGAAACCTTTTGGTGTATGGGGCGATGCTCCCACCAACTGAGCCACCCAGCCAGGCCAAGATTATGATTTTCTTTTAAATATTTTTTTTTCTTTTATTGCTATTTAGAGACAGAGGAAAGGGGAGGGGGAAAGAGAGAGAGAAACATCAGTGTGAGAGTAAGACATCGATTGGTTGTCTCCTGCATGCCTCCTACTGGGGACAGAGCCTGAAACCCAGGTATGTGTCCTGACTGGGAATTAAACTGGTAACCTTTCGGTGCATGGGACTACGCCCAACCAACTGAGCCACACTGGCCAGGCAAGACTGTGATTTTTAGGAAAAGCAATTTATACATTTCAAAAGTCTTTTCTCTAGAGGAAAGATGAACAAGATGGACAGGAGAAGGTGACGACTGTTACTGCATTTTAAAATTCTTCAGAAAAATAAGAACAGATTTTTCTGACGTTATTACCTTCACAAAAGAGACACAAACTATGTTTTGCGTCCCCCCCACCCTTTGTCATTTTAATGTGTAAAATATGAGTTCTGTTGGAGAAAATGTAGCTTGGCTTTTTGTATTTTTAGGTGTCTTTGGAGATGGGGAAAATCTTAGTAGAAGGTGTGGGAGAAGTTCAAGAATACGTGGATATTTGTGATTATGCTGTTGGCTTATCACGGATGATCGGGGGACCCATCCTGCCGTCTGAGAGTAAGCAACGAAGTCACCTAGGCTAAGAGTGCTGCACTCTGATACAGGGAGCTCTGAAAAATGCCGACTGCGAACAGTTTACAGACGAGGACTTGTGAGCTACATATAAAGGAATGAAAATATCTTTAATCTTTCTCCTCAGAAATGTCAATTGAAACTGATGAAAACATCAGATTAAGACATTTGAAAAATTTTTTTACTTTTATTTTTTATTTATTTTAATTTTTTTCTTTATTGATTTTAGAGAGAGAGGAAGGGAGAGAGAGATAGAAACATCGATGAGAGAGAACATCCATTGGTCGTCTCCTGCATGCCCCTCAATGGGGATCGGTCCCACAACCTGGGCATGTGTCCTGACTAAGAATCAAACAAGTGACCTCTTGGTGCATGGGTCAGTGCTCAAGCACTGAGCCACACCAGCCGGGCAAATATTTTTACTTTTAAAAATAAAACTCAGCCCTCGCTGATTTGGCTCAGCGGTTAGAGCGTCGGCCTGCGGTCCAGGGAGACCTGGGTTTGGTTCCCGCTAAGGGCACGTACCTTGGTTGCAGTTTGTCCCCGGCCCTGGTTGGTCGTGCGGGTGGCAGCCACTCGATGTGTACCTTTCATGTCGATGTTTCTCTCTCTCTCTTTTCCTCCCACTCTATCTGAGCAAAAAAATGGAAAAATGTCCTCGAATGAGGATAAAAAAAAAAAGATAAAACTCAGTGTTGGCAAGTTCGTGAGTGAAATAGACATTCTTTTATAGGGACTTGTGGTAACATGAATTGCCAATCCAACTGGACAACAATTTGGAAATAACCCAAAGAGGCTTACATTTAATATCAGTTTCAATAATCTAAGTAATAGTCTGAAATGTGACAAAAGTTTCTGTGCAAAAATGTTCATTGTGGTATCAATAGGAAACATTAAGAACGACCTAAATGTAATAAGGCCAAGGTTGAGCTAATTTTGGCAGTCTGTTATCAGGTAATAGAAAGCCCTGTTATGGATATTGCCTTCCTCCAACCTCACACTTTTATGGGAAGGTTGTATTTACTTACTTTTAATTATTTTAATGGTTTTTTTTAAAGAGATGATATACTCATATCACAAAATTAAAAAGGGATAAAAGAGTAATGGATGAAAAGTATTCCCATGGAAGTAGTCAATGTTTCTGGTTTCTTGTATATCTTTCTAGAGCTTTTGTTCACTTACAGGCAAATATGTGGCTTTTGGAAGCACAGACATTAGCAAACTATACATTCTGTTCTATACCTTTTCCTACTTAATGGGTCTTGGAAATTGTTTCATATTCTTTCATTAACGTGCTTCCTTCATCTTTTTTTATGGTTGTCTATTTGCTGTAAAGATACTATGCATGATTTATTTAACCAGCTCGCAAGCGATGGCTGTTTTCAGTCTCCTGCTGTTACACCATGCTGCGAGGACCAACCCTGTGCTCTGGGAGGTTTCAGTGATGACCACAAGGGCTTATTTGATTTGTAACGTTTGCAGTTTTTTTTTGTTTGTTTGTTTTCTTTTAATTTTTTTTTCTTTATAATTTTTAAGAGAGAGAGGAAGGGAGAGGGAGAGATAGATAGAGACATGGATGAGAGAGAACATCAATTGGCTGCCTCCTGCATGCCCCTCACTGGGGATCGGGCCCACAACTTGGGCATGTGCCCTGACTGGGAATTGAACCAGCGACCTCTTGGTACATGGGTCGACGCTCAACCACTGAGCCACACCGGCCAGGTGAAAAAAATATTGTTTAGAGTAGATTATTCATCTATGCAGAGGCTTTGGGGGTAACTTCAAGCTTATTAACATGATTAATGCTTATTGAGTGTTTCCCAGGTACTAGGTGATCTAATAGGTGATACTTGATCAATAAGGCAGAGTCCTTGTCCTCAAGGAATTTATAAGCCTATAGATTCCTTACATTTAAGAGTGAGAAGCAAGTGGGAGATAAGTAAGTGGATAATTATCACAGGACATGGTAAGTACTGTGTTGGGGTGGCAGGTAGGACAGTGAGCCCCTAAGCTAGGCTGGGAAGGGGATCCCAGTCCTCCCAGGGAAAGCAATTCAAGTTGAGGCCTCAAGGAAGAGAGGGGTGGAGTGCTGGGGCAGGCGGTGTCTTAAACAGGGAGGGAGAAAAGGGAAAGCTTAGGATGGGAGACTGTCTTGTTTGGGGAACTGTTGCTTTAGCACAGCTGAGGGCAAAGTATGAGGGGAGGGAAGGAAGTGGGAGAGACCTCCGGATAGGGAGTTTGGATTGTGCTGCAGGGCGGCAGCAGCAGTGATCCACACCCCCGAGGGTCTGAAACAAGGAAGTGATGTTAGCAGAGCTGCACTGGTCTCCTCGGGGAGGAGGAGGAGGGAGGAGGGAAGGGCAGCAGGAGCCCTGCCCGGAAGATGTGGTGGCAGCACGTCATCCGAAGGGGGCTCAGGATGCTTGGATTAAGGGGCATCTGGCAAAGGGGTGCAGCAACTGGAGACTCCCCTATTTCTAGCTGGCAGTGGGAGCGTGGCCAGGAAGAGGATGGCTGGGGAGCACCGACCACCTTGCCAGTTGGCCAGGTTTCACCAGGGTCTGTGAGCCGTCACGCCTAGCTTTGGTTATTCACGCCTAGCTTTGGTTATTCACGCCTAGCTTTGGTTATTCACGGCTCTCGTGGCCCTTGATGAAAACAATCAGTTCCCATGAGGGTCAGGCAGTGTCTCTCATTATGGTTATTAGGTTTTGTAGTATGCTGATTAATGTACCAATATCCCACGGCTATGTAAAGTGATCCACTAGGAGGCAGCCGGAATTGCCACTCGGTCCTGTGCACCTTGGTTCTGCAAATGAGAGGTTTTATTGTAGACTTTGCTCTTATTGACTAGACATGCATTAAACGAACATGCTTAGGCACGCTCCTCCCCTTCCCCTGTCCTCAGGACCTGGCCACGCGCTCGTTGAGCAGTGGAATCCGGTAGGCCTGGTTGGGATCATCACTGCGTTCAACTTCCCGGTGGCAGTGTACGGCTGGAACAACGCCATCGCCATGATCTGCGGGAACGTCTGCCTGTGGTGAGCCCCGCCCCCTTTCTTATCGTAGTCAGGAGGTGAAAGTGGTCATTGTTAGGGATACGAAAAGAATTTTAAATGCATCGAAATGTGTTTTACTACTTATTCTTTCTTTTCTTTTTTAAAAAAAGATTTTTAATTGATTTTTAGAGAGAGAGGGAAACGTCAGTCGGCTGCCTCCTGCACGCCCTCTACCAGGGATTGAGCCTGCAACCCAGGCTTGTGTCCTGACCTGGAATTGAACCGGCACCTTTTTTTTTTTTTTTTTTTTTTTATCCTCACCTGAGGACATTTTTCCATTTTTTGTTCAGGTAGAGTGGGAGGGAGGGAGAAGAACAGAGAGAGAGAGAAACATCGATGTGAAAGGGACACATCGAGTGGCTGCCACCCGCACGACCAACCAGGGCCGGGGACAAACTGCAACCGAGTACGTGCCCTTAGCGGGAACCGAACCCGGGTCTCTCTGGACTGCAGGCCGACGCTCTAACCGCTGAGCCAAACCGGCCAGGGCGAACCGGCACCTTTTGGTGCCTGGGATGACACCCAACCAATGGAGCCACACTGGCCAGGCCTCTACTCTTTCTATGAACATCTTAAGTTATATCTGCTAGTTGTGAAACTCCGTCTTTGAATTATTACATATTTTACCATGGGTAAAGTTTACTTTTTGACTTGGTTATTTTTTTGACACAGCCCTGTCCTTCCAGTTGTTCCACCCCAAGCGAGTGTACTGTACTCAAATTCTGACATGGACTTCCTCAATTCACTGTCAAGCTCCTCATGTTTTTTTTGGTGGTGGGGGGGGGAGGTAATCATCACCCGAGGATATTTTTCCTTTGCTTTTTTAGAAAGAGGGAGGGAGGGAAAAAGAGAGAAAGAAACATCGATGTGAGAGAGACACATTGATTGGTCGCCTTCTGCACGACCACAACTGGGCCAGGGATCAAACCTGCAACCCAGGTATGTGCCCTTGACCAGGAATCGAACCTGTGACCCTTTGGTGTGCAGGCTGATGCTCTAACCGCCGAGCCAAACCAGCCAGGGCAAGCTTCTCATGTTTTTTCTTTCTTTAATTTTTTTCTTCATTAATTTTTAGAGCGAGGAAGGGAGAGGGAGAGAGAGATAGAAACATCGATGAGAGAGAACATCGATTGGGCGCCTCCTGCATAACCCCCACTGGGGATTTGGCCCACAACCTGGGCATGTGCCCTGACTGGGAATTGAACTGGCGACCTCTTGGTGCATGGGTCAACGCAACCACTGAGCCACACCAGCCGGGCACCTGGCTCTACTTTAGATGTAAGCTGCAAGTATCCCCAGGTCCCCAGAACATCTGCAGTTCTGACCAGCCATCTACAAATATGACGTTCCCATGAACCCTTGGCTTCAATAATTCATTAGAATTAACCCACAGAGTTTTTATTGGGATCTTATTCCATAGACATTATTGATTAAATAATTGAACATGTGATTGAACTCAGTCTTGATTTCTCTTTTCTTCCTTGTGGTTTTGCATCTTTCCTCTAGTTGTATGCTGATCTGAATGTAGTCAGTCGAATGCACTCAAAGCCTGTCTACAAAAGCAAGGCAGAGTTGGGAGGATGAATGACTTGGCACCAGGTTGCTGAAGGGACCCATGCTTTCGTGCAGCTCTCTGAACCTTCCAACAAAAATCATGTTGATTTCCGTTTCACTCATTTGCCACGACTGGCAGAGATTAATGTAACAGTTCCTTTGATCAGTGCTGCAAGCAGATTTAAAATGGCTTTGTGCCGTTTTTATATTTATGAAAGTTTTGTAGTCTGCCGAGTCCCAGAGACTCCATGCTGAAGGACAGATTCCTATTTCAGTTACTGGGCTCTGTTGTCTAAGAGGACTTTTGCTTCTGCTTGATGATAAAGGTATTTATGATTTTCAAATTAACTTGTTTTTTTTTAACCCTCTCAAGGAAAGGAGCTCCGACGACTTCCCTCATTAGCGTCGCTGTCACAAAGTGAGTATGTATGGCATTTTTTCCTGGATACGGAATAATCTCAAAAGGGCGATTGATAGGCACTGAATTTCTTTTTTCTTTTAATAAATAGTGCCCTTTGGGGCTTGCTTCTATTTTCTTTTTAGATATGTTTTATTGGTTTCAGAGAGGAAGGGAGAGGGAGAGAGATAGAAACATTAATGAGAAAGACAGATTGGCTGCCTCCTGCACACCCCCTACTGGGGATCAAGCCCTCAACCTGGGCATGTGCCCTGACCAGGAATTGAACTGGTAACCTCCTGGTGCAGGGGATGATGCCCAACCAACTGAGCACACTGGCCGGCCATGGCACTGAATTTTTAATGCAATGTAAAAGTGTTATATTTAAGTGTGGGATTTGGATAACCTCTTTCTCTTTTGATTGTAGTAACGTTTTATATTGTTTTATAGTTTATAGAGCTCTTTCATAGCCACATCATTTAACTGTTTAGAAACACACCAGATATTGATTTAAGTGTTGAAAATTTAACTTTTTTTTTTTGGTATGTGCCCCTAGTGGGAACCAAACCCGGGACTCTCTGGTCCGCAGGCCAATGCTCCAACCGCTAAGCCAGACTGGCCAGGACAAAATTTATCCCTTATAAACATTATTGTCACTTGCAAAATAAAGGCAAATCCATTGGAGGGGCAACTTTTTTGCAATTTAGGGGCTATTTTTAAAAAATATGTTTTTATTGACTTTTAGAGAGAGAGAGATAGAAACATCGATGTGAGAGAGAAACATTGATTAGCTGCCTCCCGCCCACCCCCTACTGGGGATCAAGTCTGCAACCTGGGCATGTGCCCTGCCCGGGAACCTCAAGTCCATGGGATGACACTCAGTCCACTGAGCCACACCAGCTGGGCAAGGGGCTATATTTTTTTAACTATTCATCCTGTTAATGGTTTTGATTACTACCCAGCTAATTCTTTTATTGCTTTTGTTTAATAGACTGTTAGTAAAGCAGAAAGAAATGGTTACTCTCTTATTCCATGAATTCTTCTCACGCTATCTAAAATGTATTTTATCTTTTGATTAAAAAATTGTTTTATTTACTCATGTTTAAAAACTTTGACAACTCTGATTACATCATAAAATCAGTGTTACTAATTTATCATTCTGGAATTTAGAGATCGTATACAAGAGAGTGCCTTCCCATGTAGGGGGATGATGCATCTTTCATACTTGATTGATTTTGTTGTTGGGTAAATTGAAAAATTTGAAAAAAAATTTTGTTCTGAGATTCACATGGGAGGATGAGTGATTTTATTTGCATGGAATTATATCCCTGTGTTTCCCAAGTCCTGTTCCAGTCATAGGAGATGTGTTGCTGGGATTTCAGTAAAGCTAAAGCAAAGCCATGTCCAGAGTTTCGGTTCCATGTTGCAGCCAGGTCCAGTTCAGCGTCAGGCTAGTTACAGTCCATTAGTCCATTGGGTGTGGGGTCCACATGGCCGTGGGCCACACGGGAGAATGCCGGGAAGCAGGAGAGAGCTCCGCAAGCTGGAGTCAAACCAGAGCCAACTCCTTTGTTTAGACCCTTAGGGGATTAAATATCTCAAATCTTTGCTAACTTGCAGCGGCCACACCCATCCTGGCCAATTACCTGTTCCCAGGTGTGACTGACAGGCAAGTGTTCTCCCAGTAGATGTCACCCCAGTTTCTCACTGCAACTTTACTGGGCATGCGTCTGTTCCTCCCTGTCTAGCCTCTTGCCCCATGGATCTGTGGGAATGGACCACTGACTCCCTGGGCAGTGCAAAACTTTAGCTTCCTGGTGAATGACGTGCCTATTGGTCTTCCCATTGCTCCTTCTATGATTAATAACTAGGTTAATTATTACAATGGTATCATTTTCATGCTTTATATTCTCTAAAGAGTTGTAGAGTACTCATGGTGGAGTCCATATGTAAGAAGGTCCTTAATATTAGAAGATCATGTAGGAATACTGGCTTAGGAATTGAAAAGTGAGCTGAAAAAGAGAATAGTATTTATTGAACAGCAAGTGTGCTATTGAGGAAAATATAGCCTTCAAAGTAGGGGTGTTCAAATGAAATACTACATAGAACTCTGATATACTAAACACATGAAAATGATGAGATTCCTCAGGCAGTTTTTTTTAATTAAAAACTTAGAACTGGCTTGCCAATTTAACAACTGGTTTAAAATACTGTCAGTTTTTATATTAGCTTCAAATGTTCTAAGTTATTGTTGCTTTGAGCTGTTTTATATTTATTATTGGCTTTAAACATTTTGAAGGGTTTGAAATGTTCACATAGGAGCATGGCTGATATTTTAGGTAACTGAGAATATCTTATTTTTGTAATGGACGACAATGAGTAAAATGATGCTAAATTTTGCCATAATTAAGCAAGGGTGCTGTCATATCCAACAGGAGTTCAGGCTCCCCCGATGAACATAGGCCACATACCGTACCTCTCTGTTGAGAAGGAAATACTAGTTCGCCAATAGAATAGCATTAGGTTTTTCTTCAGTGGTGTCTTTGTAGCAGTTTCCACAGCGGTAAAGAGATGAGATCTACAGTGCACAGCAGTGGGGGTTGCCCTGACTTATTCCCAAGAGTCACTGCACGCAGGGAAGGTCAAAAAGTATGAGGTTCCGATTTATCGTTCTCAGGTAGTTCTTCTAGTACAGATGCAGTTGTCCAGTCGGGTCATTTTTACCATAAGCCATGTCTGTGTGGGTAGTGTTGTTGACATTTATCAGGTAACCTGGGAACAAAACTAAAGTTAACCTAAGATTAGATTCTCATTCATTAGGTTAAAGGATTTCGTTAACCTTTACCCATGGGCACAGAGCAAAATCCTTACCCTTCAAGGGCAACCAGTTTGCTGTGCAGACAGGATATACATACACCCTAAGACTCTGGAAAGAATTATACAACCAGACACCTGGTTTCAGACATGACAGTTGTAGTGTGTGATCCTTGGTTGGATGGAAAAAAGGAAATGATTGTAAAGGACATTTTAAGTTTATTGAGGTGACATTGGTTAATAATTATATAAGTTTCAAGTGTACAATTCTATAATATGTTATCTGTATATTGCATTGTGTGTTCACCACCTAAAGTCTAGCCTCCCTTACATTACTGTACATTTGACCCTCTTTACTGTCTTCATCCTCCCCATACCTCCTTCCCCTCTGGTACCCACCCTCTGTTGTCTGTGTCTGTAAGTTTGTTTTGTTGCTTTCTGTTTTATATCACCCATGTGAGTAAAATCATGGTTCTTGTCTATAAAGGACATTTGCACGGGGGGGGGGGGGGGCGCAATGGAGTATTTACTTACATTTGTATGTTTGTTATGGAAGTGGATTTAGGATTTGAATCTTGTATTAAATTTAAATTAAACCAATTAGAAAGTAGCCAGCAAGTTGGGATGATTGATGAGAAGAACTTTTGCTCTATCAAGGCCCATGCCCCTCAGGAAGCTCAAAATGAAGAACCCTGTTTCAGAGAAAAGAGAATCACTGGAGCCATTTTTATAACTCAAAATAAGGGTAAATCAACATCAACCTATACTTAGACCATTTTCGCTCTAACAGTGTTAAGTTGTGGGAGATGAATTAAGGAAAAGCCGCGCTTGCCCACAGTGCTCACCAGGAGGCGCTCGCACCTCCCGACCACGACAGGTGTGATGGGGAGCCCGGGGACGCGCAGCCTAAACGTTAGGGTTTTGCAGGCGGATCCAGCTCCCTATGCTGTATCTCCTCACCACCTGCTCTAAGTTTGGGGGACCCCTTTATCTTTTCATCCTGAATTACTTCTCTGGCTGGCTCCACTTTGCAGGGAGGTGTTGAAACCTCTCATTTACTGATGGGGATACCCTTTCATTTCTTCATCTTTCTAGGTTTTATTCCTTATTATTTCTTCTTAAAATTTCTTTACCATCATTTTAGTGCTAGGTAGTGAGAGACCAAAAATTTTAAAATGTCGTGTGATCAGTCAACCATCTTGAATCAGATATGTCCTCATAGTTTGGCAGAAAATACTTGAAAATAATGATCCCTGGAACTACCTGACCAATGCTTTATGTCTTTTATTTATTTTGCATGTTTTTTTAAAAAAAATCTTTTTAAGATTCTCTTAGGTGAAAAAGAGTTCTGCTTTTAAGTGTTTGAAAACCTCATTTCTGTTATGTGAAGAGAAATCCAGGCCTGGATGTTTGAGGGGAGGGAGAGAGTTAAAACAGGAAAGTTAGGTGGTTGGAATTTATTCCTAGTTTCTCAAAAACCCTAGGAAATTATATCGCTCCCTGAGTAGTAATTGTTTTTCCTTTCTAGGATAATCGCCAAGGTTCTGGAGGACAACAAGCTGCCTGGTGCAATTTGTTCCTTGACTTGTGGTGGAGCAGACATCGGGTAGGTCGATAGATGGAGAACATCTTTCTGTTGGAAGATCCCAGTTTGGTTGACTAGAATCATCTTTCCCAGAATAACTGAACCCAGTGCAGCTGAAGTGACAGTGGTGTTTTTGAATCATTATTATTATTAACCCCACTGGGCTCTGCCTCTGTTGGAGGATGAGTGAGAAACTGTCTTTTTATTATTATTATTTTGATCCTCACCCGAGGACGTTTTTCCATTTTTTGTTCAGATAGAGTGGGAGGGAGAGAGAGGAAGAGAGAGAGAGAAACATAGATGTGAAAGGGACACATCGAATGGCTGCCCCCTGCATGATCCAACCAGGGCCGGGGACAAACTGCAACCGAGGTATGCACCCTTAGCGGGAGCTGAACCCGGGTCTCTCTGGACCGCAGGCGGATGGATGCTCTAGCCGCTGAGCCAAACCAGCCAGGGCGAGAAACTGTCTTTTTAATTGCCCAGAGCTACTACTGAAAGATGTTTATAGTCTAAAATAACAAACTGCTGTCATGGTGGGCAGTCCATTACTTGTTGACACTTGATTTATAAAGGTGCTTACTTAAAATGCAGAGCTGTGGAATTGTAGTCTGGTGTCTCAACTCTCCTTGGCCCCGAGAACCTAGCCTGTTGTCTGGGTTCTTCAGCTGACCAAAACGGGGAACCCTGCAAGTACAGCTTCTTTATTTAAATGTATCGTTTGTTAAAAATTGCCATATAATTCACATATAATTCTTTCTGTAAAAATGTACAATTCAGTGGTTTTTAGAATATTTACAGTGTTGTACAACCATCACCATTATCTTATTCCAAAACATTTGGGGGGGAGGGTTTCAAAAGAAACTTTGTGACTATTAGCAGTCACTTTCCATTCCACCTTCCCCTAGCAATCACTAAACTACTTCTGTTTCCATGAATTTGTCTATTTGGGACATTTCATAAAATTGAATCATGCAGCATGTGGCCTTCATTTCTGGCTTCTTTCACTTAGTGTAATGTCACAGCCTCTTTAAGCTGGAAATGACTCTATAATTGCTCAGAACCGTGATGAAAGGTGTTATTATCAGCTTAGCCTTTGATTAGGAGAGGTTTCATAGGGGTCTTATAACCCTTACGGTGTGGTTAAAATGTTAGTCTCCCTCTATCACTTTTACCCTGCTATTCTACTTACTGGGCAATCTAAAAAATGAACAATAGGTTACTCCTTTTTTTTTTTTTTAGTAAGTGAAAAATATGCATAGTGTATTATCTAAATGTCATTTAAAACATGAGTATTCTATCCTCTGATCAACTCTGTTCTTGCCCTCTGGGCATCCATTCCTTGGCTTTGGCATTAGAGTAGCTGAAGATATTGCATTAGTGTGTAGGTCTGCATTACAGAACAGTGTCTTGGGTATCAGTGCTTGTGTTTGCTGGGCTGAACCTGGGGAGGCCTACATGGGTAAATTCACCAAGCTGTTCATGCTCTATATTAGACTGATGCTGTGGCTGCCTGCTTGGCTCACACTGAGCCCTTTGAAGCACCAAACTGAGCAGAAAGGTTCAAATCAATAGTGTCTGGTGTACATTGCTTAGAAGCAACTGGGAATTCTAGCAAAGCCTTTATAAATCATCTTCATGAGAGATACTTAGGACGTTTCCCTACAGTCTAGATTTTCAGTTCTTTTTTTTTTTTCTTTATTGACTTTTAGGGAGAGAGAGAGAGAAATATCAATGAAAGAGAACATCGATTGGCCATCTCTTGCATGTCCCCCACTGGGGATTTGGCCCATAACTTGGGCATGTGCCCTGACTGGGAATTGAACCGGCGACCTCTTGGTGCATAGGTCGATGCTCAACCAGCCGGGCCAGATTTTTAATTCTTAAAGGAATTAGTAGTTTAAGAGTCTGCAAAGTAAGTGGGATGCTCATCAAGGAGATGCTAAGGTCACATTGTCCAGTCACCTACTCAGTACAGGAAGGACTTTCTTCCTTAACAATGTCTTCAGGGTGATTTCTGTTTATAGAGAGCTCACAGAATAGGTTAGCCTATTTAGTTGTATGGTTCTACTTGTGAAAACCTAGTTCATTTTCATGAAGACCTTCCCTGGCTCTCTTGTACCTTTCCAAGAGCCCATGTCAGGATTTTCTGGCCAGTACCATTAGGTGGCGCCCTTGCTGGGTTTCTCTGAGTGACTTTTCTGTTCCCCTGCAGCACTGCAATGGCCAAAGATGAGCGAGTGAACCTGCTGTCCTTCACTGGGAGCACTCAGGTGGGGAAACAGGTGGCCCTTATGGTACAGGAGAGGTTTGGTAAGTACTGGCTTTCTAATGAGGATTTTAATTCCCTCAGAGGTACGGATGTGAAATCTAAAAGTTTTTTTTTATTCTTGGTCCTTTCCATAGAGAGACCAACCATGTTTATTTGAATGTCCAAGTAAAAGAAAAGGGTACAGACATTAATGGGTTAATATTAGGGCAGTCACAAATTTAAGTAGCATAATTTGGAAAAGGATGTCATTTTCTCTCTAAATGACTATAATAAAGTCATATTAAATATATTTATCAAATTCTGTCACATCTATTTGGCAAATTAAAAAAAGAAGACAATTTAAACAGGATCACTGAATACAGAACCGCAGCGAATGTGGACGAGGAGATTTAAATCTGTTCCTTCATTTACATAAACATAGCTTTGATTAAGGAGGTTTTTAAGGATAATATTGACTGTCATTTATGTTTATTGTGAATTTAGACTAGCAAGGTAAGGCTTGACTAGGTAATTTGCCAGCCCTTTTGCATTTTGGGCATTGCTTTTAAAAAGCAAGTTTATAAAAAACTATTAGAGCTAATAAACAAGGTCAGCAAGGATATAAGATCCATAAACAAAAATCAATTACATGTCTATACATTAACAATGAACAACCTAAAAATGAAACCCACAAAATAACTCCATTTAATAGTGTAGCATCAAAAAGAATAAAATACTTAGGAGTAAGTTCAACAAAAGATGTGTAAGTCTTTCACACAGAGTGCTATAAAGCATCGTTGAAAGAAATTAAAGACCTAAATAAAAGTAAAGTCATTCCATTTTCACTTTTTGGAAAACTTAATATTGTGACTGCCCAAGATCAATGCTACCCAAATGACCTTCAGGTAGAATGCAATCCCTTTCAGAATGTCAGCTGGCTTCCGTAGAAATTAACTTTCTAAAATCGTATGGAAATGCAAAGAACCCTGAATAGGGAAAGAAAACTGAAGTTGCAGGACTCGTACTTCCTGATTTCAAAACTTACTACAAAACTACAGTGATCAGGACTACGTGGTACTGCCATAAGGACACAGAAAGATCAGTGGGGTAGGATTGAGAGTTCAGAAATAAGCCCTTACCTTTATGGCCAGTTGATTTTGACAAGGGTGCCAAGATATTCCAATGGGAAAAGAATGGTCTTTTCAATTAATGGTGCTAGGACAACTAGACATCCACATAAATATGTGTGAAGTTGGACCCCTACCTCACCCAGTATGCAGAAACGAACTCAAAATGTATCAAAGACCTAAATGTAAAAGCTAGAACTATAAAACTCTTAGAAGAAAACATGGGAATACGTTTTTGTGACCTTGGACTAGGCGGTGGTTTCTTAGCTGTGACACCTAAAGCACAAGCAACAAAAGAAAAAAATGATAAGTTAGAGCTCATCAAAATGAAAACGTTTTTTGTTTCAAAGGACAACTATAGGATGGAAGAAAACATTTGCAAATCTTACGATAAGGGATTTATATGTAGAAATTATGAAGAACTCTTAGCAAGTCAACAATGTAAAAGACAACCCAATTAAAAATGGGCACAGGGGTTGAATAGATACTACTTCTAAGAAGATATGCAACTGGGCATCAAGCATGTGCAGAAGTGCTCAAGGTCATTAATTCCACTCTTCCCACTAGCAAACTTCCTATTCTTCTCCCGTCCCTTTTTATTCAAAGCAGTAGTTTGCTGTTCTCTCTTCAGTAGCACTATTAATAGGATTATAATAAATGTATCTGCCTGTCATCTTAAGTTACAGGTGCTTTTCTTGGAAGGGGTTGGCTCTAGCACTGTGGTTAGGGAGCAGATAGAGAACTGGAAGGATGTAGGCAGTGTAGGTCCCTTCTCTTCTCTGCACAGAACGTGAAGCCAGACAGGAGTTGCTGATGTGAGGTGTAGAATCTCCTGTTTCCTCCACCTTTCTTGCTATCTAGTGTAGTGCTCTGCTGTAGCCAGTAGAGAAAAAGAAATGTTCTAAATCAACTGCTGCAGCAGACACTAGAGCTGACGTAGTGCTCAGTGACTTGGCAGTAACAGCCCTCCCCCTTACGGTTGACATCCAATTGCTGCGTGTGTGACTGTTTCAGAGCATGGAAGGGAGAATCTCCTCTCCTGCTGTCACACATGCTTCCAATATCACAAATAAACGTGGTTTGCATAGAAGCTGATTTTACATGTATGGAAAAATAAACGTATGTTCAAAAGATGTGGTAAACACAGCTCTAAAATTGAAGCAAATACTTTTTAGATCTTTATGCTGGGGAGTGTAAGGTCAGAATGGCCTTCATACCCTGCTGTGTGATTACCTGGACTATAACTTGATACTATATATAGTTGCCCCTAACATTCATACCCTTGGCCCTGACCTCAGTAGACAAAATTTGGTACATTAGCATGATGGATAGTATGCAGTGATATATATACATGTGTGTATATATATATATATATATGTGTGTGTGTGTGTGTGTATTTTAACAGCTGCTAATAACTTCAGGAGAAGGTATAAGATTAATCAGAAAATAAAGCAAAGATAATTAGCTAGTATGATCTCAACTAAATATACATGCATAGGAAACACATTGGAAGGCATTATACCTAAGTATAAGGATAGAGTTCATGGTGACCTATGGGCCATAGCTTTTTGCTTGATACATTTTACTGTTTTTGAAAAATAATTTTCTATAACGAGCACATAACTTTAAAATGTTTTTTTATCATGATAAAATATATAAAAATTAACCATTTTAACCATTTTTAGATGTGCAGTTCTCTGGCATTAAGTACATCACACTGTTGTGCAACCATCACCACCATCCAACTCCAGAATTTTTTTTTGTCTTCCCAACTGAAACTCTGTCCCCATTAAAACTCTCCATTTCTGCCTTTTACTAGCCCCTTGGCGATTACTATTCTGCTTTCGGTCTCTATGGATTTGACTGTTCTAGGAAGCTCGTATGACTGGAATCACACAATATTTGTCCTTTTGTGACTGGTTCATGTTACTTAACATCATGTCTTCAAGGTTCATCCATGTTGTGGCATGTGTCAGAATTTCAATTCTTTTTAAGGTTAAATAGCATTTTATTTTTTAAAAATTTTAAGCATTTTTAATTGATTTTAGAGCGAGAGTAAGGGGGAGAGAGAGAAACACTGATGGGAGAGAGACATCAACATCAATCGCCGGCTCTTGTGTGCCCCCTGCTGGGAATCGAGACCACCGGGGCGTGTGCCCTGACTGGGAATTGAACTGGGATCCTTTTTGGTGCATGGGTTGATGCTCAACCACTGAGCCACTCTGGCCAGGCTATTTCATTTTATATATACATACTATGAAATACATTTTGATCCACACTTCAGTGGACACTTGGTTGCCTCTACCGTGTAGCTTCCGTGAAAATGCTGCCGTGAACATGGGTGCACAGACCTCTGTTCGAGTCCCTGCTTTCATTGCTTTGGCTGTGTACCCAGAAGCTGAATTGCTAGGTCAATCATATGGCAATTCTGTGTTTAATTTCTTGGGAAATTGCCCGATAGTTTTCCATAGTGGCTGTACCATTTACATAACTGGGAGTTTTTTTTTTGGACATAACGTCAGACTTAGAGAAAAAGTTATAAGAGACACAAGTAATTTCTGTGTACCCTTAACCAGATTCACCAATCGCTTACATTTTGCCCCATTTGCTTTATCATTTTCTCTCTCTCAGTCACACACACACACTCACGTATATTGTGGTTGCATGTTATTTTTGAACCACTTGCAGAAAGATGAAGACCTTGTGTTCCTTTACCATTAGATATTTCGGTGTACTGCCTAAGAGCAAGTACGTTCTGTCACAATCACAGTACAGTTATTAAAACCAGGAAATTTGACATTGATTCAATGCTCCTGCTCTGTTTCACATTAGAAAATAAATTAAAATCTAATTGGGATGAGTTATGATTCGAGGCCATCTGTGTTCATTAAATACTAAAATAGACATTAATGTGTGTTTATATGTTTTTAAAGGGAGAAGTTTGTTAGAACTTGGAGGAAATAATGCCATTATTGGTAAGAATGCCCTTTGTTTTTGTTTTGTTTTCCATTTAGAATATCTTCAGTAGCTGTCCTGAATATATAGAACTTGTGTAGGAACTTGTCTGTTCTGTGCCGGACGTGCCTAAGGCCTACTTCACATGTGTGTGGATTTTACTTATGAGACAGGACACAGTGGTCTGCAGGCAGAAATAACGAGGAATGGAGGGTGTTCATGTTTGGAAAATGTAACCTGGCCTTAGAACCTGTGTATGAGAGTTCCCAGTGCTACATTGTTTGTTCTTTTTCCTTCTCTTTTCTGAAAACTGGCCACGCATGTCTGCAGAAGAAGTAACTCTTAGGTGAATTGTTGATTACATTAGATTTTAAAAAGACCTAAGTTCGTCTTTTGTGGAATATTTAGTGCTTTTATAACTGAGAAGAAATGCTTCCTTAAAGCATTTTAATCACTGACCTCTAGACTTCGGCATCGCTTAATTCTGTTTCTCAGTTATTTGGCACAGAAGGAAATAGTCTACCAGTGTAACTGGATCATATAATGAATATCAATAGGTTAAGACAATAAGAGCATGGATTTTGTGATAAAAAGCAAAACTTGCTAATTTGTATTTTGCCATCATCATCATCATGTTTAAATGCCTGTATATTTGTGGTATACACCAGAAGTTTAAAAAGTCAATGGTGAAGGGTTTGTTCGAGATGAACTTCTAATGGAGTTAAAGACAGAGTTCATGTAAAATATAGTGAGCACTTAGTGAGCACTGGATATGTGCTGGGTACTCGGCTCAGCTGTTTCATTTAATCCCCACCGTAACCCCACAAGGCAGATACCCCCATCAAGCTCATCTGAAGGTTACACTCGGAGACTTCAAGTGATCATGTGCCATAGTGACAGGCCAGCAGGTGACAGAACCAGACCCCAGAGCAACGCTCTTTCCTTAACTCCTTCCTGTCACCCATTAGTACCTCAGACATTGTTATTCCATTTTGTGGATGAGGAAGTTGAGGCTTACAAAGGTAAAGTAACACAACTAAAAAGTGGTGGAAATGGACAGGAACCCTGGTCGGTTTGGCCGCACAAACCGCCCCCTCCACCATCAAGCTCGTCTGAGACAGGACACAGTGGTCTGTGGGTCTGGAAAGGGACAGCTGAGGGTGGAAGAGGGAGTCGTGTCTGTAAGTTTCTCTAAGGGATGAGAAGGAAGGAGTCACAAGTAATATACGTGGAAGGGCTAACTCTAAAGACTATGCTCGTCTTTCCTTCTGAGGGCGACAGAGGGGAAGGGACAGAAGTAGAGGAACGCGAATGACTTTGCATTGATCTCCAGAGCAGCCAGGGAAGCAGGAAAGGGCCTTCTGTGTGTGATCACTTTGAATTTTTTTTACTAAGTGGGGTAAGGTAATCTGGTGAAGGAGTCAAGGGCTTGAGAGGTTTCAGAGATTTGGAAATGCTTCCGTAGAGGAGCAAGAAGAGGTATTCGAGGGCGCGGACCGTGCAGGTGAGGGTGTAGACGTCACAGAGCCGTCGGGTGGCGGTGCTAACCAGGACCTTCCCGTCGCTCGCTCCGTGGGCCCAGGGGAGCTGGCCTCACAGTGGGCTGTGGGGTTGAGATTGGAGGCTAGTAAAGTGACAGAAAGGATGGTGGTCTCAGAGAAGAGACCACAGGGGCTACAGAGCAGGCTTAGTATCAGAAACTTGGAGAAATGAAAGATGAAGCGGTCAGAGGGTGAGAGCCTCCGTGCACATCTGTACTTGGTTGGTAAAGACCACAGGGCTCGAGAGGAAAAACATCTGTAACAAAAATAAATTTTCAAAACAGCAGAATAATAAATAAATAAATAAATAAATAAATAAAATATTTTAAAAAAGACCATAGGGCTCATCACACTATTCTCATATAATCTTCTCTGGAAGAAAAGTGGCCTCTGCCATGTGAACCCACTTATTTCCCGGGGATCGTTCTGATCTTTTAGTGCAAGTAATCAAGGATCACTTTATACCAGTTAGCAAGTACCTTGTCTGCCTGCTCACGACACTGACGCGTGTGTGTGCTTCTCTAAGCGTTTGAGGATGCGGACCTCAGCTTAGTCGTTCCATCAGCTCTCTTTGCCGCCGTGGGGACAGCCGGCCAGAGGTGTACCACTGCGAGGCGCCTGGTGAGTGTGTCTGTGTGGACACGGGAGTTTGTCCTGCTCTTCAAATACCACTTTTTAACGAATTGTGCTGTTAGGTGTAGAAGCACTGTTAGAAACATGTACTTCCTAGATGGGGTTAGCTAATACGTGGCCTTATTCTGTCTTCTCAGCTCATGGCAGATGTTGCCAGTCAGCCAAGGACTCTTACCCTCCACCCCAAGTTAACAGTGGCCTCACTCTAATTAGCTGGACGTGGACTGGGAGATGAGACTGTTTTCAGTCCCACGCCCAGAACAATATGGACAAAGTTCAGTGTCACTTAGAGACTTACAACAAAAAAGCTAAATATTTGAAAAATTCTAAAACTGTTAGCTGAGATATAGACAGCCTTGGCTCTTATTTATAAGAACATTAAAGATTTTAATTTTTGGCCTATGAATAAAGTCTCAGATTGGACTTGATGTGATGTGGTTTATTGAAAAGCAAATGACTCTGTTTTCTCTGTTTATAAATACATAAATAAGACATCAATATAGAGTGCATATAAGGAGATGTGGTCTAGCTTCAGCACGGATAGAGTTTGGGATGTTAATCTCTGTACTTAGATTTGGGCTGGTTTTCAGTTTTATGTCAGATACAATCTTGGTTTTCATGACTCTCATGGTCAAAACCTGTGTGTACTATGGCCAGACAAGTTTGCTTAGGCACAACATTTGGCTACATCTACCATTTTAATTTATTTCTTTATTCTTTTTTAATTTAAAAAAAAATTTTTTTTATTTACCTATTTAAACTAATCTTTTTACTATCTCTGGATCCTTTTTTTTAGAATGTTTTATTTATTTTTTTATTGATTTTAGAGAGAGAGGAAGGGAGAAGGAGAGAGAGAAATACTGATGAGAGAGAACATCAACCAGCCACCTCCTGCATGCTCCCCACTGGGGATCGGATCCACAATCTGGGCATGTGCCCTGACCAGGTCACGAACCGGTGACCTCTTGGTGCATGGGTCGATGCTCAACCACTGAGCCACACCGGCTGAACTACTATATCGACCATTTTTAAATGAATACTGTTGAGTCTCCTTCTGGAATAAAAACAACAAAACAGTTTATAGTTGAATTACAAAGGAATTGGCTTTGGGTTTTTACTTTCACCCACAGTGAGTATGAACAAATACTTCATGAGGTTGACAGTCTAAATGAATAAAAATATGAAAGATTTATGAAGATTAAGTCTTTACTTTCCCCATAACACTTTATATTTATTTTTTCCTGTATTTTACAACAAAAGAATATCTTTCCTTTGTTTTTACATTACTCAGTTGAAGTTCTCAAAAAACAAAAACAAAGCCAACATACAATATTCATAAAGTACTTATAATTTATTAAATTTATTCACCTTAAACATTTATTTCATGGATACCAGTAAGAAAATGGGTTCTTTAAAAAGATTATAATGTTAATTACATAGCAAAGTAGGAAATGACATTAAAGAAGATTTATCTATTCAGCCAATTTTTACTTTTTCTTTGTGTCTTAGAGCAAATATCCATATCCATGCTTTATGTTTAGTGTTAAAAATCAGAGGATATTATTAGTTATCGCCCAAATCGATTTGCATGGAAACAGTTAAGTGATATGTAGAAAAATCCATCGCAGTACTATAGACCTCTCCAAAACTAGTTCTCTAATGTCAGTGCATTTGCCACATGGAGACCACAGGGGATGGTGGCTTGACAAGTTCACCTGCACCGCTGGGATCATAGCATGGAGCTCACATCCTACCCAGAGTGAGTCCAGGGCATGTCCTCACCTGTGGGGCCTCCTTGGCGTTCTCGGCCTGAGCTTCAGAGCATGTGGCTACACGGCAGAGGTTGGCTGGCAGATGGCTGTGGTGTGTATTCACCGTGACTCACAGGCAGAGTGCAGGCAGGGCTACTGGAGGTTTTCTGCTTCTTAAGATGTCTGATGCTCTAGAACAGAAACAGGTCTAACTGATTTGTAAAGCTTCGTCAGATAGGTCCTTAGAGACTTGACAAAGATTTGTCTTATGATTTCATTCTAACAGCCACCTAGAGGAAATTAGTATCTTCATGTAGTTAACATTAAAATTAGAAATTATATAATTACAAAAATAAACATACTTCTATTTGCATATGCTTTTAGAGATCACAGATTTTCAAAATTTATTAGGAACTATAAATCAGCGATATTAAGAAAAGTTGTGCATTGTTAACAAATTTGTACAGTTATTTGACGATTCCCTTGCATATTTCTTTTATTACTTAGTTTTTGCATGAAAGCGTCCATGATGAAGTTGTAAATAGGCTTAAAAAGGCCTATGCACAGATCCGGGTCGGGAACCCATGGGACTGTGAGTATCTGGTTGGTTTCAGAGGTGTTCCTTTGGACAGCTAGTGTTACAAGTGTTACTGATGCCCCCCCCACCCCCGCCCCTTCCTGAGAGGACTAAGAGCATATACAGCAGGTTGTGGGGCATTTAGCCTGATGCGTCTGCTCCTACGTTAGGATTCTGAGTGTTTGATGTGGGGTGGGGTGGCCTGGGGGATGGTGTTCCAATGGGATGAGTTTGATGAACTTTTCTCTTCACTGCTACTACCCTCATCTAAGCCACCCCCTCTCTCATGGGAGGCGGCAAGAGTCACTAGACTTACTTTATTGCTTTTACTTCTGCCTTCACAGTGACCAGAGTGATTTTTTTAAATGTGATTAGATTAGATTAGATAATTCACTCTCCTACTTTAAATATTCCAGTAACTTTTCTTTGCTCTTTGACTAAAACCTAGATATTTTTTTCCTACTCCCTTTTTTTTTTTTAATATGTTTTTATTGATTTTTCAGAGAGAGGAAGGGAGAGAGAAGCATCAGTGTGAGAAGCATCAGTTGGCTGCCTCCTGCACGCCCTCTGCTGGGGATCAAACTCGCAACCCCGGCATGTGCCCCGACCGAGAATCGAACCAGGACTTCTCAGTCCATGGGATGGCACTCAGTCCACTGAGCTACACCGGCCGAGCCCTTCTCCCTCTTTAGCAGGCTCACAGTCTGTGTGATCTGACCTCTGCCACCTGCCCTCTGTACCCTGTGCCCCCAGAGCTCCGGCTTCTCCAACCTCCTTTCAGCGGCAGGGGTCCAGGCTCCATCCTGCTGCTCTCCCTGCAGGAAATGCTCTTCGCCCAGCTCTTCCCACAGCTGGCCTTCTGCTACCGGGCCCCCTCCTCCCTGAGGCCTGGCTAAGTCTTCTTCCTGCTGCCCAGGGCCACCTCTCGTGCTCCGCTCTCCCGCAGCCACACGTAGGGCGGCGTCAACCCCCCGGAGTTGCGTGTGAGCTCCTGAGCCCGTGAAGTTCTTGGAGAGCGGTCCCGCTGCAGTGAATAAACAGATGCTCTCTGATGAACTGATCTGAACCAGGGGTTGACAAACAGAGCTGGCCTGACACTTGTTTCTGTAAAGAAAGCTTCTCAGGGCACGGCCCCACCCACTCGCGTATGTGTCTTTTGTGGCTGCTTTCACACGTGGAGACTGCGGATGTCATGCAAAACATTAAATATTTCCTGTCTGGCCTTTACAGAGAAAGGTTGAAAACGCTGTTCTAAACTGAGAGGCTATACAAAGGGATTGGTCTGTTCCTTGGGAAAGCTGTTAAAATAATAAAACAATGCCATTTAGGGTAAACTGAAGAACATTTCTTTTTCTCGCCAGCTAATGTTCTGTACGGGCCACTGCACACCAAACAGGCAGTGAGCATGTTTCTCGGAGCGGTGGAGGCAGCGAAGAAAGAAGGAGGCACCGTGGTCTATGGCGGCAAGGTAAGGAGAGCCCGGAGCTCCGTGGTGACAGATTTCACTTCCTTTCCCCTGGGTAAGGCAAGGCTCTGGGCACGCTGGTGAAGGGTCCCCAACTGCTGTTTATCTTCTCCCTTTTGTAGGGGGCAGAGTAGGTGTTTTAAAGAACGACAACATAAACTGAATGGAACGTTTCTGGAAGGACACACAAGAATCTCAGAGCCATGGTTGCCTTTGAATTGAGTCTCTAGGCATTTGTACGGAGGGAGACTTTTTCAGAGTAATTAGAATTCGTATTTATTGACTATTTTATTACTTTTTGAAGAGGTTATCCTATTTTTAAAAAAATAATGTGTTTTTATTGATTTTTTAGAGAGAGAGGAAAGGAGAGGGAAAGAGAGAAACATCAACCTGCTGCATCCTGCACGCCCCCTACTGGGGATGGAGCCCACAACCCTGGCACGTGCCCTCACTGGTAATCAACTGGTGACCTCCCAGTGCATGGGACAGTGCTCAACCAGCTGAGCTGCACCAGCCAGGGCTTAATGGTGATTGTAAAAGGTCAAGTAAGACAGGGAATAAAAAAAAACACCACCAAAAACATTTCCTTTTTATTATTTGTTTAGTCCTCACTTGAGGATATTTTTCCATTGAATTTTTTTTTTTATCCTCACTTGAGGATATTTTTCCATTTTTTGTTCAGATAGAGTGGAAGGGAGAGAGAGAGAGAGAGAAACATCGATGTGAAAGGGACACATCAAGTGGTTGCCACCCGCACGACCCAACCAGGGCCGGGGACAAGCTGCAACTGAGGTACATACTCTTAGTGGGAACCGAACCCAGGTCTCTCTGGACCACAGACCAACACTCTAACCGCTGAGCCAAACCAGCGAGGGCGAATTTTTTTTTTTTTTTAAGATAGAGTTGAAGGGAGGCAGGGAGAGAGGAGAGAGAGAGAGAGAAAGAAACATTGATGTGAGAAAGACACATCAATTAGTCGCCTCCTGCACAGCCCCGACTAGGGTGGGGGATCGAATGTGCAACCCTTTGGTTCTCAGGCTGACCCTCTAACCACTGAGCCAAACCAGCCAGGGCTACACAACAAAAACATTTTGATTTAACACATATAACTATATTTGATTGAGTCTTTAGATACAGTCAAAGCATTTTCTTCATGTGTGAGAGGAATTTGTCTTCATCCTTGCATAAGCTATACCAATAATTTATTATCTACAATTTAGTTTCATTGTCTTTAAAATTCACTGAGAACTGAGTCTCTTGCAAAGCTGCCTGAGAGGAGGCTCCTCCCTAGTCATCTTACCCCTGACACACCCGTATCTCATCGGACAGCAGTGTATGAAATTATGTATTTTTTTGTTACTTTTGTTGAGTTTTTTTCCTGAAACATTCAAGTTAATTTTTATAGAAATAGCTGTTTTTCCCTTTGTGTAATATTTATTTAAGTTACGCAATATAGCACTAGAGGAACAGAGACAGCTGCCCTGCCCCGGGTTGGGAGCGAATCCAGTTGACTCTTAGTAAACAGGCAGCCCTGAGTCTGGGGGCGGATTTCACAGCCACCTGCCCGTTGCCACCCACACGACCCCAACCAGGGCTGGGGACAAACTGCAACCGAGGTACATGCCCTTAGCAGGAACTGAAGCCGGGTCTCTCTGATCCGCGGGCTGATGCTCCCAGTGATTCTCAGCCTTCCTAGTGCCACAACCCTTTAATATAGTTCCTCATGTTGTGATGACCCCCAACCATAAAGTTATTTTTGTTGCTACTTCATAACTGTAATTTTGCTATTGTTATGAATCAGCATCGGAAATATGTGTTTTCCGATGGTCTTAGGCAACCCCTGTGAAAGGGTTGTTCAACCCCCAAAGGGTCGCGACCCACAGGTTGAGAACTGCTGCAACTGCTGAGCCAAACTGGCCAGGGCTGGGGTTTTTTTGTTGTTGTTTTTTTTGTTTTTTAATACAACTTTGTGACATGACACAGCTCTCTATCCATGGTTCTTTTTTCCCTATTTTTCTCTGACCAAGTTAAAGCCAATAGGAGACGGAGAAAATTTTCATTCATGATGGGGAGTTGAAATAATTCATCTAAAATGGTGGGTTTTTTTCCCCCTCATAAGTATAAGCAAAGATCGTGTCCTCTGACCACCAGGACTAGAAAACAAAGTGCTTTCATTGTTTTCTTTCATTTCTCTGCTGAAGGTCATGGACCGCCCTGGGAATTACGTGGAACCAACGATTGTGACAGGTCTTGCCCACAACGCGTCCATTGCACACACAGAGACTTTTGCTCCGATTCTTTATGTCTTTAAATTCAAGGTAACAATGGGTTCTGTCCCTTTTCTCTCGTCTAATGTTGAAACAAACATCAGGAGAAGACTAGGAGAAAATGAAGACGTGCTAAATTTCATTTCATTTGCCTTTAGGGAGGTGTTAGAAAATCATTCTGATTGGTATAAATTTGACGATTATGGATAAAATATGATGGGATGAACACTTCAAGCTATAGAGCATGTCAGGCTGCCAGGGAAACCAATACCAGCAGAGAACCTAGCCTGCATTTTATGGAGACTGTGGCTCCCACTTCCTGTATCAACTGATTCTGAGCCACGTGGGCCAAACATTTGGCTTCTATGCAGAAGGACTAGATAGTTTGATAGTCTGAGAAATAAGTGTCAGCAGACAAAGTGAGAATATATAGGACAACCTAAAGATGTACAGTTACAATCTGTACCCGAGGATAGGCTGTAGAGGTTTTAACAGATAAAGAAAACTAGAAGTTCTCCTTCCCCAGCATGGGACAGGGCCTACCCATGCCAGCAAATACTTAGAGATTGAATCAAGGTTTGAATGTGCCATGATTAACAGTTGAAGAATAATGAGAATTGCACCTTGCTGCAATTACATGATTTTATTTAAAAAAATGTTTATATTGATTTTTTAGATAAAGAGGAAGGGAGAGAGAGATAGCAACATCTGTGGGAGAGAAAAACATTGATTGGCTGCCTCCTGCACACCCCCTACTGGGGATTGAGCCCAAAACCTGGGCATGTGCCCTGACCCGGGACCCCTCAGTCCATGGAATGATGCTCAATCCACTGAGCCACACCAGCAGGGCTACCTGATTGCATTCTTTAAAATCTTGCTTTAAATTGTCTATTATTGTCCCACCTGTGGTGACTAGAGGGTATAATTTCATGTTTTGTCGTGTGTGTATGTGTGTGACTGTGAGCTTTTGAGCAAATAACTTAGCCTCTCTGGGCCTTCTCCGCCTAATCTGTAAATTGGGTTAATAGAAAACCTATGTCATAGGGTGAGGATTGCCTAACTAAATATGTGCTAAGTGCTTAGGTCAGTATGTTGCACATAAAGAGCTCAATAAATATTAGCTATTATATGGAATAGCTTAAGTGGAAGAATGGTAGAAAGATCTTTGTTTCTTAAAGTAGTTCGGGAGAAAACCCCACAAAGGCTGTGCAAGAGAAACAGAATGAGTCTGATGTTGACTTGTTGTTTCCTTTTTTTGCACTAAAATTATTCTGGCATATCTCATGAAATGAGTTTAACATTAGTAACTTTGACCTGAATCCTGTATCATCTAACAGCTCACATCTATCCTTTTAGAATGAAGACGAAGTCTTTACGTGGAATAATGAAGTAAAACAGGGACTTTCAAGTAGCATCTTTACCAAGGATTTGGGCAGAATCTTCCGCTGGCTTGGGTATAACTTTGTTTATTTAAAAAACCTCTGTAACTCTGATTTGTGTGGTGATGGACTTTAAAAAAAGAAAACAAAACCATCATAGCTGAAAATCCACTTTTTGGCACTGGGGCTTAGAGTTTTGTTTGGACTTTTTGTTGGTTTGGTTTTGTACTTCCCTATACATTGCTCTCACCATGCCTCCCTTTTTGCACACAGACCAAAAGGATCAGACTGCGGCATTGTAAACGTCAATATTCCAACAAGCGGTGCTGAGATTGGAGGTGCCTTTGGTACGTAGAGGATTGTTTCTCCTCTCCCATGTTGGCCCAGTGTGTTAGTCTGCGGTCGTAACGGAATACCACAGATCGGGTGGCTTCAACAACAGACATCAATTTTCTCACAGTTCTGGAGGCTGGAGGTCTAAGATCAAGGTGTTGGCAGGTTGCATTTCTCCTGCGGCCTCTCTTCCTGGCTTGTGGTCAGCCACCTCTCTCCTGTGTCCTCAAGGGGCCTTTTATTCTGTATGCTCATCCCTGGCATCTCTTCCTTATAAAGTCACCAGTCCTCCTGGCTTAGGGCCCTAACTTTATGACTTCACTTAACCTTAATTACCTACTTAAGGACCCTATTGCCAAATACAGACACATTCAGAGTTATTGGAGGTTAGGGCTTCAACATATTCTTGGGGTGGGGGCGCCCGGAGGGGGAGACAATTCTGTTCATAACAGGCAGTAAAGGAAAAGCAATAGCAGCTTTTAGAAAAGTTTGACCAAGAAACGAAATACTAATCTCATGAGAAACACTAAGCAGCTGCCTTTGCCTGCTGGGGATCGAGACCATAACCCAGGCATGTGCCCCAACCGGGGCCAAGAACAAACTGCAACCCAGGTACATGCCCTTAGTAGGAACCGAGCTTGGGACTCTCTGGTCGGCAGCCGATGCTCTAACTGCTGAGCCAAACCGTCCAAGGCAGTCTTTTTGTTGTTTATATGGGAAATTTCCTTACGTTTTGCTTCTAATCCTTCTATTAAGTTTTTTCTTCTCTGCAAATATTAAAAGCAACACCAAGACATTTCTTGTGCTTTGATGGCACACTTTTAAATAGTATCCTTTTCTTGTTTCCATGGAATATTATCTCCTTATAACCTCTCTAAGGATGTTAATTTAACATTTAAAATGTTTTATTTTAAAAGCAGTTCGTGTGCATTATAGAAAATTACATACAGACAAGCATAAATGAGAAAATAAAAACATTTTCACTGTCCAGAAGTTCTATTCTTAACACCTTAGTCTAATTGTAAGGTTTTTTTTTAATTTTTTTTTTTTAAGGTTTTATTGGGCTGCCGGACACATTTTTGTTTCCTCTTAATTCCTTTTACTTTCCCTCTGATTTTCATGGTTATTTGGTCTCTCTTATTTAGTTGTGTGCGGAGGAAGCGGTGGGTAAGTGTACGGGACCGCTCAGGTGGCTCTGGTGTCCTTTCGGTCTCTTCCCTCGGTGATGCCGAGAGGCGCACACCGAGGGAGCAGCCCGGCCCCGACGGGTGAGCCGCCTGTGTTCTCTTCCAGGGGGAGAAAAGCACACTGGCGGCGGCCGGGAGTCCGGCAGCGATGCCTGGAAGCAGTACATGAGGAGGTCCACTTGGTGAGAAGGGCTTGGGGAGGCGGGCTCGGGCTGGACGCCGTGGCGGCGTGCTGGTACACCCTCCCGCTCTCTGCTCTGTCTTTATGCATTTCTCTTTCGTCTTGTTTTCCTGATGTTCCGAGCTCTCCGCTCCCAGAGCATCCACTTTGCACTATTGTTTTTCTACCCTTCTTGTCCAGCTTCAGCTAGTGCCCAGCACCCGACTGAAACCATCTCCGTGGTGGTTTCTGTCTGGAGACAGCGGCGGAACAGGACACCTGGGGGAGGTGTCTGCCACCAGGGGAAAGTGGAAGAAGCTGTCCTTTTCGGGTTTCCTCCTGGGGCGTAGTTACCGTCCTGGGGGACTGGAGAAGCAGAGGAGAGGAGGCGGGCAGGGGCCGGGGCCAGGCCAGCAAGCTGGGAGATCCCAGCTCTCAGAGTAGTGAGCGTGGCCCTTGAGAGTGGGATTCGTTCATTCACCCGGCGTCGGGAGCTGGCGAGGGCGCTGGCTTCTGGGAGATTTTGGCTAGTTTTTTCTTTTAAATGTATTCTGTTTTTCCTCCCTCTTGGGTAGAACTAGCTTTACCCAAGTGCCATACAAAGTATGTGGGGTCAGGCTCGTGTATTACATTGTAGAAAGAACCCAAGGTGAGGGAGGGACCCCGGACACCCATCCTCGTCCCATTCTGTGCTGCTCACTAGTTCTGCGACCTTAGCTGGGTTTCTCAGCCTCAGCTCTTTGCAGCCTTAGAGACTTACACCCGTCAGGGATTTCGGAGGTGTTTTTGGCTGTGGCTCGCTAAGTCTCAGACACACGCACTGTTCACCTGATTCCCGTTCTTTGAAGTCACTGTGTTCCTTTTACTTCCCTTGTGCACTGGAGACCTAGAGTGGAAAACATTTAGCTGTGGCCTTTTGGGACACTTTTAATATGGCCATTTCATGGGACACTTTTCCTCTCAGGAGAAATGAGATGATCACCACTGACTAACGGGGAAGCTTTTCTTTTCTCCAGTGTTATAGTTCTTATTTTTTAAAATCATAATGGGAATATCTGCTAATTCAGTACAAGTTATTAAGAGAGATGAAGAAGATTGTTACAGTCCCCATATTCCTGTGCCCTGAAAACTAGGAATAGCATGTATGTTGTGTGTCTTTCCAGACTTTTCTGTTTCTCCTTTTCTTTCTTTATGAAACTGGATCCGTGCCTAGTATTGTTTTGTATCCTGGTTTTTTTCTTCACCAACTTGTAACTTGGACATTTCACATTGTTAACATATACAGATCTGCTACATTTTTAAAGACAGAAATAGTCTATATTATGTATATACTATCTTTCATTTAATTGTGTTTGCTTTTTTTTCCTCCTTAGTACCATCAACTACAGTAAGGACCTTCCTCTGGCCCAAGGAATCAAGTTCCAGTAAAGGTGCTTTAGATCGACATTACTTCGTCATCTTGGTATTCTTGCAGCTCTTTCTTCTGAAGAAGACAAAGGAAATTAAGATTTGCCTTGAATAAATGCATCATTTTGAGTATGACAGTGGCTAATCCTTTATGCCCTTGAGGTCCTGACTAAATCAAGAGACTCATTTTTAAAAGAAAATGATTTATGAGAGAGGAAGGGTTGGGTGGGGGAAACATTGATGTGAGAGAGAAATATCGATCAGTTGCCTCCCATATGCATCCCAACCAAGGACCGAACCCACCTCCTGGACATGTGCCCTGAATGGGAATTGAACTGGTAACCTTTCGGTGCACGGGATGATGCTCAACCAACTGAGCCACACTGGCCAGGGCAAAAGACTCATTTAAAAAAAAAATTAAAATTGTCATGTCATAGCCATGTTAAATATAAGATAGAAAAATGGATTTTTATGTTACTAGTAGTTACTAGTTTTTTAAAAGTTTATGATTATAATTTAGAAACAATAGTAGTATTGCAATTTGGGGAATCGCAGACCGTAACAGAGAAGAAAACAGAAAGCTTCTCAGTAGAGGCAGGAACATCTGAGCAAGTAGAGAGCTCTATGGTGTCAACTCACATTACCCTTCCAGCCTGCACTGGGAAGGGGGTGCTGCAAAGGGAGCGTATCCCTTATGTACAGGGGAATGACTTGCTCTGTTAAAAATGACTAAGGTGTTCATCACCATTGTGACTGCTCTTGCTCACAGTCGCTTGTGTCAGCGCAGGGGACATTTGTGAGGAGGACGTGGACTCTGCCTGTGCAGAAACCTGTGGGAAGCTTGTCTGGGTTTCTCCTGCAGCTTTGGGCCGTCTTCTTTAGTTGTTAGACTTCTGCAGTTGCCCTTGGGCTTGTTTTCAGAGAACGACCTTGTGTGGCAGTGAGAGTAGCGTGAACCCAGCACAGTGCACTTGCTCTTTGTCTCGAGTGGGCTTCCTTTTCCGGAGAAGCTGCCCCGGAGCCCAGGGAGGGGTCAGCCCAGGGCCCCCGCGGAGTGCGAGCTGCGTTCTCTCCTGGTGGCTACACTCTCCTGGCTTCCTGCGGAGCCCAGACTGGCTGGGGCAGAAGCCTTTGACGATGACCTTTGTAGATCACCTGATGCATCAGGATGTATGGAGAGATTTTCACAGCTGGCAAAGAGTTTGAGGTGGTTGTGACAAAGAAGCAAGCAAATGGAAAAACAAAGCGATTTTAAATGTCCTTGGGAAGGAACGGTCTGTGACCAGTGTTCACGTAGGTAGGTTGTTGGCCTTGACTATATGATCAAGCCAAACATGGGTGATAGGCCTTTTGAGAACATGTTGGCAGGAAGAAGTTAGGGGTGAGAAGGTTAGAAAGGTGGACAGTTCTGTGCTCTGTAGTGGAAAATCAATCATGCCTAAAATTACAAAAGAAAGAAATGGCAACAAGGGCTTATAAAGATACAGAGGTGAATTCCGAAAGAGTCATTGCTGTGGGGAGGGCACCTGGGAAAATGGGGACAGGATGGATCGCTATTTTTCAAAACTAGTCTTGTAGAGCTACTTCACTGTTTTTTTTTTTGTTGTTGTTGTTTTTTTTCTCTGGTACGTGCCCCTGGCGGGAACTGAACCCGGGACTCTGGTCCATAGGCCGGCGCTCCAACCACTGAGCCAAACCAGCCAGGGCGCTACTTCACTCTTAAATCAAGACAGTGTATAGCTTTAAATAAAAATTAAAACCAGCAACAACAACAAAGCGATGTTGGAGAATCGGGTCGTTGGAATCCTGCATCTGCAGCCCCCCGCTCCCCACCCCGCTCCCCGGCACGCACACCTGCACCCTCGTCCGCTCCGGTACTGAACTGGGCGCTGTTTGAAATGTCTCATAAAATGATCCTACCAAAAGCCCAATTTTCTTCCATTTTTTAAAAAAGTTTAAAATAGACTAGATTATTCTGCATTGATACACATATATTTTTTAATATAAGTGGTTGCTTATGAAGATTATGCAATTTGGGCCTTAAATCTTGTACGGTTTTTCTTTGTGTCACAGTGTTAAGTAGTCTAGCTCTGTCTTATTTACTGACTATAATACTGTTTGAGAAAGTAAAGAACTGTTTAAAACATTTTTAGGAACCACATAATAATAGACCATTTTTGTTTTGTAAAAGTGAGAAATTATTTTGAATTAAAATACTTTTTATATTTTGTTTCCCCCCCAGCATATTATTTTTAAACAAGCATTCCAAACAACAAGCTGTTATCAGTGTTAGTTTTAATTAAAATTTATTACATTTATAATTTCTCTGCAATTAGGTATTTAGGGAGGCTCTCCTTCCTCCCGTGGCCATGGCACCGTGGCCATGGCACCGTGGCCAATGTGGGTGGGTTTCCAGGGCACTGGTTAGAGGGGTGACTGGCAGCTCTAATCTTGGGTGTGGAAGTTGAGTTAAACTGATTCTGGAAGCTTTCTTTGAACCTAATTCATAATTTTTCTACATATTTCTAGCAACAAGGACATTTCTTGTCATAATATTTATTAAAAATTTTTACTTCTAAATTGGTTCTCTTTGTTCTTTGACCTAACAAATGAAAGTTGTTCATTAGTATCTTCAACCACAAACGTCAAAATGTGCAGTCGGGTGTGTGATTCCCGGCCATGTGTTTTGAGGTGTGGAGTCCTGTGCTGGTTACTAGTTATAGGGAGCCCCTGCTGGCTGTGCTGCCCCGCCCCGCCCCGCCCGCATCGTGTCCCAGCCCTACTGCCAGTTCCCAGAGCACTGTACATGAGGACCTTGTAGTTAGCGTGCCAGCGTCTGTCACTGGTACAGCGCACTGTACATGAGGACCTTGTGGTTAGCATGCCAGCGTCTGTCACTGGTACAGCGCACTGTACATGAGGACCTTGTGGTTAGCATGCCAGCGTCTGTCACTGGTACAGCGCACTGTACATGAGGACCTGTGTTTCTTAGGATCTTGCTGTAGGGTTCCAGCCCCTGGAGAGAGCATCCAGTCAGCGGATCCTAGGATCCTGACTCGTGGTTCCACAGGAAGGGGCTGGAAGACTTGGTCATTTTGGCTTCGTTTTTGGGAGGAAGATACTCCTGATGAAGACGTCACACAGTGGGAATAAGGCAGTTTTCTGAAAGCAAACCGGGATGCTGTCACATCTTGTGTCTTTTTTTTATCCTCATCCAAGGATATTTTTCCATTTTTCTTCAGATAGAGTGGGAGGGAGAGAGAAAAACAGCGATGTGAGAGGGACACATCAAATGGCTGCCTCCCGCATGACCCAGACCAGAACCAAGAACAAACCGCAACCCAGGTACATGCCCTTGACCGGAATCGAACCTGTGACTCATTGATCCATGGGCTGACGCTCTAACCCTGAGCCAAACCGGCCAGGGTGGGATGCTGTGGCATCTTGCACTCCTGCAACCACAGAACATCCTCGGTGGCGTTCTCTGTCCCTGGGAACGCTGAAGGGACCCGAGGAGTCAGTGACCTTGCTCTTCTCTAACCCGGCCACTTTCAAACCTTTTTCTGTTGCCTTCACTCAAGGTTGCCAACGGGGAAGCTGGTTTGGAATGTTTTAAATTGTTTCCTATTTCAATATTGCCAGACAGGGACATGTACATCTCACTTCCTGTGGTCGCCAATACCCCATGGTCTTACACCTGGCGTGGTCACTTGTTTATCCTGTTTCCCTGATTTATTTGATCTCCCGATTGCTGTAGACACTTGCACCAGTAACCATTTCTGCAGTTTCTACCCTTTCATACCTAGCACCCTTTCCACATCCCCGTTTGTTGGTCTTAAAGTTTTTTAAGAGATGTGTGGACATTAGCAGGTGACAAGCCATTATTTTCAGTTCCAGAAACTGAAGATATATTTTGATGTACCCAGTTTTTGGACTTTTCATATAATGAAATCTATTGACCTTGGATTGTTTTTCCAATTTCAGTTAAAAGGCTAAGTTACAAACATTTCCCTCTGCTTCCATTTTTGTCTAAGTATATTTTTAGAGAAATACTTGTACATATGCAGTTAAAAATTCAAATGGGGCCGGAATGCGTTTAACAAACACTCGCAATTCCTGTTCCCCCCGTTCTGTCCCTCCCACAGTTCCCCTCACCAGAGAAACCATCCTGTTACTAATCTCCATATTTCTAAATAATAAGCTTATATTTCTATTTTTCTGTTTGTCAGTTTAGATATTGTCTGTTGGCTTGTGGTAGGTGAGGAAGAATGTTCTTATTACAACTCCCCAAAGAAACCTCTGTCCTCTACTCTCTTAATATCTCAGCTTTTGGTTAAATCTATACTAATTTAGTTTTTGTAAATATGCAAAAAGAACCATGCCTTGTCATGTCTTAAAATCACAGCTACTTTCGTGTCTAATCTTTTACTTTTCCCAAAATTAGTAATTGCCCTTATTGCTTCATTTGCTCTGTATCTTTTTTTTTTATCCTCACCCGAGAATATTTTTCCATTTTTTGTACAGATAGAGTGGGAGGGAGAGAGAGGAAGGGAGAGAGAGAGAGAAACATCGATGTGAAGGGACACATCGAGTGGCTGCCACCCGCACGACTGACCAGGGCTGGGGACAAACTGCAACCGAAGTACGTGCCCTTAGCGGGAACCGAACCCGGGTCTCTCCGGACCGCAGGCCAACGCTCTAACCGCTGAGCAAAACTGGCCAGGGCTGCTCTGTATCTTTTTATTGTAGTAAAATAGAACATAAAGTTTATCATTTTATTTTATTCTTTTTAACTTTTTAAAATATTTTTTTCTTTATTGGTTTTAGAGAGAGAGGGAGAGAAACATCAATGAGAGAACATTGATTGACCGCCTCCTGCAGGACTCCCACTGGGAACTGGACCCTCAACCTGGGCATGTGCCCTGACCAGGAATAAAACCAGAGACCTCTTGGTGCATGGGTCGATGCTCAACCACTGAGCCACATTGGCCAAGCAAGTTTTATCATTTTATTTATTTATTTATTTTTATCCTCACCCAAGGACATTTTTTGATATTTTGTTCAGATAGAGTTGGAGGGAGAGAGAGAGAGAGAGAAATATCCATGTCGATATGAAAGGGACACATCAAGTGGTTGCCACCCACATGACTCAACCAGGGCCAGGGACAAATTGCAACCTAGGTACATGCCCTTAGCGGGAACCGAACCCGGGTCTCTTCCAGACCACAGGCCAATGCTCCAACTGCTGAGTCAAACCGGCGAGGGCAAGGTTTATCATTTTAAAGTGTGAAGTTTAGCCTGGCTGGTATGACTCAGTGGACTGAACGTTAGTCTCATGGATTCAGAGGTCCTGGTTCGATTCCCGGTCAGGGCACAGTAAAGGTGAGTAATGTTTTAAAAGGTAAAGGTAGAAGTTTGCAAAAGGTGGAAACTGGAAATTGTGTTGCTTGCATGACCTTTGCTCAGCCTTTTGTTGAGTACGGATAAGGATTATCTGGATTGGCCACAAGGCAATGGATAACCCAGCAGATGCCCAAATAAAATACCAGACCGGTCCTAGTGTAAAATGGACATTGGGCCAGGCAGAGTACATCAGCAGGAACTGCCGGAAGCTGAAAGTGGAGTATATGACCTACACCCCAACAGTTTTTCAATGCTGAACGCATCTCGGCTCAGCCCGCCTGCACCCAGGTGCGTGCAATAAAGCCGTTTTGCTCTACATTGGCCTTGTGTTGTGGATGTGATCTCCCGCCGGCTCAGACCTTTTAGGCACATACCCAGGTTTCTGGCTCAATCCCCAGTGGTGGGTATGCAGGAGGGGCCGATCTCTCTAAAAAATTTAATAAAAACATATTTAAAAAATAAAGTGTGAAGTTTAGTGTCATTTAATACATTCACAAATTTTGCAACCATCACCACTATTTAGTTCTCGATTTTTATCATCTCAAAAGGAAACCGCATCCCCATTAAGCAGTCATTCCCCATTCTTCTTAACCCCTCTGTCCCTGGCAACCACCAGTCTGCTTTCTGTCACTATGGATTTACCTATTCTGGATATTTTATATAAATTGAATATTACTAATTTCCAAGTCCCTAAATCATCTCAGTAACATGCCTATTAATATTTTCCAATTACTTGTATCAGTTTTGGTTTTTATTTTCTTTTTCCTGGAATCAAGTGCCCTTTGTCTTATTTGCTTCAATTAGACTGACTGCTATCAAGGGCTATTGCACAAGTATCATCATAGACTTCTCTTTGCTGGCTTTCTGTGTTAGTCTCATGTTTCCTGGATCCTGTGCTTTCCTCTTTACTCCTTACACTCTTATTTGGTTGGAGCATATCCTACAGAAGCTTTCTGAGAATGGTTATTTTGTAGCTAATCTTTGAAAAGTCTTCTAAAGGAAAGTACTTTATCCCCACATTGACTGGAAGATTGGCTATAAGATCCGCATTTAAAATATATCATGTTTTGTTGTTTTATATGCATTGGAAGGGCCCATAAATGTTTTGTGGTAGGAACATTTGGTCTTTAATCCATTGGAATTTGGGCATATGTTATGATTTGATCTAAATTAATTTCCCCTTCAAATATTTAATAATTCTCCCCATTCCAAATTTGACAAGGGACTTTTCCTTTCCCTACTGATGCCTCTTACAACACACTGCATACTTAATGGATACCAGGATCTATTTGGGGGTTGTGTATTCTGTGTGTGTGTATGTATACATACAGACACATATTGGATTGATTCAATTCTTGTGGCCTATTTTTAAAATTATTTTTAAAAAATCTTTATTGTTGAAAGTTTTACAGATGTCCCTCCCTTCCCCCCCATTGGCCCCCCTCCTCCCTGCTCCCACTCTTGTTACCTTTTACATTTCCTTTATTAAAGTTGAGTTATTTTAGAGTACGACATATATTACCTATGTGACCTTCAGGAGGTAACCTAACTTCTTTGAACTTCATTTTCTCTCTGTAATGTGGGGGTAAGTCAGTTTGATGGCCTTGTTGTAAGCTGCCTTCAGCAAACATTGGAAAGCATGCTGGTCAGACTCATTTCTCACCTCCGCATCTGTTCTCTAACATGCTCCCTTGCTGTGTCCTTTGGGGCTGACCTCTATGGACCACTTCACCTGGGCTTTCTCCGGGTTCTGGCTTTCAATTGTTTGACCAGTGGTAGAAAATCAGAGTAGACAAAGGTCAGGATATTCATTTCCCCATCCCCTCCCTGCCAGCCCTACGTAGTTATTGTCAAAGGTTTTCTTTCTTTTCTACCATGACAGACCTTGCCAGGTGTCTCCTCTGCTGTGGCGACAGGATTCTGCCAACACCATTCCCTTTTCCTGTCCTTCAGCCAGCAGGTGCAAATGGCATTCTGTTGGTCCTCCTGGGTTCATCACCTTCCCGCCTGGATTCCGTACCTCCAGGAGTCTAACCAGATACGAGGTAGTTATCAACTACCTTGTCAGTAACCACTGATGGAATGAGTGAACTTCCACCATTTTTAGGCTTTTTGTTTCTTTACTCAAAAATACAATTTTGAAACAGCAGGCATTTGGCCTAGGATGGGTGGGTCATTTACTTGTGAGGTTATTTACCTGTCCCTTGGCTGGGGAGAGTAGGACAGCTGGATTAATAGTCCAGATGCTGAAATCAAGGGAGGAGAACTCCCCTGATTGGGAAATCCGAGAGACATAGGAAAGAAATATAGATGCTGGTCAGCTACAACCGTGCATGGCCACTCTATGGGATGGTAATAATATTTCTTCCACACAATTATAAAGATTACAGAAAAAAATTATTAAAGTAACAGAGCTTAGCACATGGTAAGGGCTCAGTTAGTACTGACTCATCATTTTAGGGTGTTTTTCATATTAAATGAAATTTAGAAGCATTTTTCAGGTTTTTGCAAAGGAAAATTCTTTGGACTTTTTATTGGAATCACCTTAAATTTATAAATAAGGAAGGAAAGAACTAATTTATAATACTAAGATTTTTTTTAATCTAGTTATATGGTATGTTTGTTCATTTGTTCACATATTTATAATTTCTTGCAAAATTCTGTAGTTTATTTCCTGTAGTGTCTTAACTTTCACGTTTATTTCTATGTATTTTATGATTTTTGGTAATGACATGGGATTTCCCTCTCTTTCTGTGTAAGAGGCCATTTACTTTCCCAAGGCATATTAGGTTTGAAAATAGAAACACGGATACTACACCTACCCAGCCATTTGCTGGCTGAATCTCTTCAGCCTGGTAATTCCCTAGTTCTAGAAATCTGGCCAGGAATCGGATATCATCAAGATGTCTTTACGGTGATGACCCATAGGTGGCACTGTTGGTAAGAGTATACGACTGCACTTGCAGGGAAGAGCCTGGTGTTGACTGGTATCCAGGAGGTCACTGGAAAAAGTCTGTTCAGTCACGTGCTAAACTCTGTCTGCACTTGTATGAGCTGCTTTACATCTCAGCACGCTGGTAACTCACATTCCCTCTCTCCCATGTGATAACTATGCAATCCACCTGACCTTCAGCTGATTACTCTTCTTGGGTAAAACATAAACCCCAAAATGTTAAAGAGAAAAAACAATGTTTGGCTGTAAGTGCAGATTAGTGTCCTTTCTTTTAAATTAAGAAACATAATTAAGTTTTATTTTCCATTTACTCCTCCAAGGGACATATTACTTGTTTTACTTATACTTATATGATACTATGTTCCAGGTATTTTTCAAAACCCTTAACAAATAACCCATTTAATACTTATAACAACTCTCCAAGGTAAGAAATATTATGATCCTCATTTTATTAGTGAGGAAACAGGAACAGAGAAGTTAAGTAACTTTCCCCAAGTCACACAGCTGATAAACAATGGGGCTGAAATCAGAACCCAAGCGATCTGGCTGCAGAGTTGGCACTCTGGTGGTATGAATTGCCTGCAATTGTGGGATTCTTATAATGAATGCCCTCCTTCTCTGTCTGCCTCTCTCGTAATTACTGACCCTTCATTTTTTTCTTTGGTAATGTTCTTTATTTTTCATTTTGACATAATCACAACCTTAAAGAAAAACTGCAAGTACAGTACAAAGAATTTTCCCTGTAACTACGTGAGACTATGTTGTTGACCTGATGTCCTATCACCCCAAATACGTGAGTGTATATTGCCCACAGACAAGAACATTTTCCTACATGACTATAATACAGCCATCAAAATTAGGAAATAATTGGTATGTTACTAACATATAATTCTCAGACCCCATTCAACTTTTGCCACTTGTCCGAGTAATGTCCTTTATAGCAAAAGGAGCTGTGTTGTCACGTCTCCTTAGTCTCCTTTAATCATCCTGACTTTCATGACTTAGACACTTTTTAAAAAATATGTTTTTATTGATTTTCTTTAGAGAGAGAGGACTGGAGAGGGAGATAGAAATATCAATGAGAGAGAAGCATCAGTCAGCTGCCTCCTGCATGCCCCTCACTGGGGATCGAGCGCACTACCCGGGCATATGCCCTGACCAGGAATCAAACTGGGACTTCTCAGTCCATGAGATGATGCTCAGTCCACTGAATCACACCATCTGGGCTTTTTCATTGATTTTTAGATAGAGTGGAAAGGAGGGAGGGAGGGAGAGAGGGAGAGAGAAACTAATGTGAGAGACACATCAATCAGCTGCCTCCTGCCTCACCCCCACTGGGGATCGAGCAAGTTCCCCTGACTGGGAATCAAACTCACGACGCCTTGGTCCACGGTCAACGCTCTAACCGCTGAGCTAAACTGGTCAGGGTGACCTTGATACTTTTGAAATTAAAGGCCACTCTTTGGTAGAATGCCCTCTAAATTGGTGTTTCCCTGTGATTAGATTCAGGCTGTGCGTCTTAAGCAGTACAGTCAGAAGTGATGCTGTGGGCCCCTCATTGCATCCTGTCAGGTGGTCCTTGATTGTGATTTGCCCATTACTGATGATGTTAACACTGACCTCGATTAGAGTCTGCCAGCTGTCAGATATTTTCCCCCTAGGAAGCCAATGTCTTTTGTGAGGAAGTACTTTAAAATCACCATGTCTTGTTCTCCAGCCTTTCCATTTATTCATCTATTTGTATGTTCTTACATTTCCCTCTTTTATCCAATAAGGTATAATTTATTTATTACCCTACTTATTTTGATGTGTAAAATACGTTTTGATGTCTTTGTTCTTTTGATGTGTCCCGTTCCTTGAGCACTTTCTTACTTTCTGGAACAAGATGTCCTAGCTGCTTCTTGGCCTTTCCCTGCCCCGGCCATGGAATCAGCCACTTCTCTAAGGAGAGCCGATTTCTGTCAGTGAAAAGTCATAAGCAGGAGCTCAGGTCTGGAGTAGACATGCCTGTCGACATGAGGAGGTCACTGCTCCCAGGTCCTTGCTGGGGACGGCGCTGGGAAATACATGTACACACAAGTACATCTATGTTTACCTGTAAGTCTGTCTGCTTATGTTGACCACAAGTTCACATGAAAACTTCCATGTTCAGTCCAACACCACAGTGTTCATTTTAGTTTCTTTTTTTCTTTTTTTTTTCATCCTCACCCGAAGACATTTCTGCATTTAACTTCAGATGGAGCAGGAGGGAGAGTGGGGGGAAGAGAGAGAGAGAGAAACATCGATGTGAGAGAGACACATCGAGTGGTCAGCACCCACACGACCCCAACTGGGTCCGGGGACAAAGTGCAACCGAGGTACGTGCCCCTATTGGGAACCGAACCAGGGACTCTCTGGTCCGCGGGCGGACGCTCTAACCACTGAGCCAAACCGGCCAGGGCCCTTCCAGTATTTTCAACTCTTGTTTCTCATTCCCCTGAATGCATTTTCTGGTTGGTGTAACCAATCTCCCATCCTTTGAAGGACGCCCTCCTCACGTCTGAGGGTGCTGGTCTAACCCCCCACATGGATGTCTTCCTGACTCAACTCAGGCCCTGATACCCACGCAGAGCTGCCCCTGTGTGAAACCTCTACTCGTCCAGCTAGTGGCTTTAGGACTGACCTGTCCAGGAAGAAAGGAGGCAGAGAAAGAGGACCTTTCCTTAAACGCAGAACTTTCCATCAGCAGCACAATGGCACCTGACAGCCCCCACCCTGCCTACCTGCAGAGGGAGCAGCGATGTCTGGATGGGGGTGGGGTGGGGTTCAGCTGGATGTACAGGGTGGCGTGGGTCTGAATCTCTCCGTTTTGGACCTGGTTTGAGCTGGCCAACTCAGGTTCAAATCGCTTGCCTTTCAGCTGTGAAAAATCCCTTTGGTGGGAGGAGGAGACGTTTCCCCTATGTAGTGTGTCCTTCGAGTGCGCTACTGATGTGAGGACCACGAGCCAGGAAGGGGGGCTTTGCTCCGTCTCAACAGTGCCCATGAGAGAGAAGCATTGCCTGTGTCCTCTGTTGGGGTCTAGATGATGCAGCACCTTATCTTTGCTGGGGGTAGTATGAGGGGACCGTGTTTCAGGGCCGCATCTTGCTCTATGTTACACGGCAGTTGAGAGAATCTGATGTTTTGGACCACCGCTCTCTGTATTAACAGCTTCCATTTTTGAAATATAGCAAACGGTTATGAGAACAATCAAGATGATTCACTGAAGATTTTTCTTACTTGCCATAGGTAATGATCTGTTCCAACCTAAATATGTGGGCATAACCTTGGCAATGCTTTTCTGGGGTTTCAAATCCGGATACCCGAAACAGTGATCCAGTGACTTTAAACCTCTTTAAAAGGGGTGGAAACCCTCTGCAGAAGAACTTTTCTACGGCCCTGCAGCGATGATTCAGGGACCTTTTTATTCTCATCAGAAAAAGATGTTTTCCCACCTCTGCCTCCTTCCGCCTCCACAGCCAAGTAAATGGCAAACCCTCCTCGCATTTCCTTCGAACAAAGGTGAGCCGAGGGCCTCGGGCCTCATTCCCCATTTGTATGTTTTGACCTCTACACATGTAACGTTGACTTTCTGGTGATCACACTGCCTCCTTCCCTCCTTGGGGGTTTGTTTTATTCTTGCTCTCAGACAGCACAGAGCCCGCGGGCTGCAGCCGGTTCGGCCTCCCAGGCCCCGATGGCAGCCCACCTGCTGGAGTCCCCATCCCCTCGGCCCATCCTGGGGGGGGGGGCACCACTCTCTCCCCCAACAGGATGCTTCTCTGTAAAAGGCTTTCTCTGAAGTCAGCGAAAGCGTAATTGTTCCCTCAGAGCTACCTAAACCACTTGAAGGGCTTGCATTTTTAGTAGCTTTCGGAAACAAAAGGGGCTTTTTAACTGGACAAACTATTGCCTCCAGCACAGTTCCTTTGGCTGACCTTTATCATTAAGCAGCACAGAGCGAGTGGCTGGTGGCTTCCAGTCAAATAATCACTACAGGAAATGCGCTTTGGGGCTATAATTGGATTTCCAAGGTCGAAGTCTGCTTTGTTATTTCTTTGTCTTGCTTGTCTCCCTTAAACAATAAGGAAGAGTCCAGAAGCTTTGCATGACCGTCCTCACCACAAAGTAAAGTAGACTCTTTCCTCTTTCTGTCCCCGACGGTTACAGTGCACCAAGTTTTTAAAGGTCCGTTTCTTAGATCTCTTATCCTTTGAGACGACATGGAGGGACCTGGAAAGTATTATCCTAAGTGAAAGAAGCCAAGCAGAAAAAGACAAATACCACATGATCTCACTTATATACGGAATATAATGAACATAACAGTCTGAGGAATACAGTAGACCCAGACACATGGAAGTAGGGCACAGACTGACATCCCTCAGAAGAGGGGGTGGGGGGTGGGGGGGTGGGAAGAGGTAAACCACAGAACTTATATGCATGTATGCATGACCAATGGACATGGACAACTAAGCCGGGGACAGGGTGGGGGTGGGGGGTGGGGGGGTGCCAATGGGGTAAAAGGTAAAATATCTGTAACAAAAAAATAAATAAAAATTCATTAAAAAAAAAATAATAAAGGTCCGTTTCTCTTCCTAACGAAGGCTCCGTGAGGTCGGGACCTTCTGCTTCTAGCAATGTGTCTGCACACTGTATGGGATCAGTGGGTGTTTGTTGAATAAGCACATAAATGGAGGCTTTGTGAAGGCTTCTGCTTCTTTTTGTATGCGTAGGGGAGCAAAAACATCTTCTCTGCCTTCTTAAATGCTTTGATTGGGACCTGCGGATTAAGCTGAAAAAAATAAAAAGAGAGAGAGACATTAATAGGAGAAAAGGAATACACATTTATTGGATGCTACTATTTTGTGTGCACATGGAGTCCTTCATCAACATGAAGATCGGGGCTTATGTACCATTTAAACAAAGGGTGACAAATTGTGGAGAAATTTTTTTGACAAGACAAAAAAAGGGGGGTTGGGCCTCCACGAGTGTTCAATTGTGGGAAGGTGACTCAGTGGGGGTAACTAATACAAGGTAAGTGTTGTCTACTAAGCGTTAGTTTATGGAGACTCATCTCAGCGTCCTCTCCATCTCTGGGGACAAAGAGGACCCACCTGCCCTGAACTACACCCCCAGGTTCTTCTAAGACAGAGAGATCGAAAGGATTAGTAATGTTTTAATAGGTAAAGGTAGAAGTTTGCAAAAGGCGGGAACTGCGGAAATTGTGTTGCTTGCATGACCTTTGCTCAGCCTTCTGCTGAGTACGAATAAGGATTATCTGGATTATTCGCAAGGCCATGGATAACCCAACAGATGCTGAGGAGATACCAGACCAGTCCTACTGCAAAGTGGACAATGGGCCAGACAAAGTACATCAGCAGGAACTGCCAGAAGCTAAAAGTAGAGTATATAACTGACATTCCAACCCAGATTCGAGGCTGAACCCTCTTCTGCTCAGCCCGCCTGCACCCAGGCACATGCAATAAAGCCATTTGGCTCTACATTGGCCTTGTGTTGTGGATGTGGTCTCCCGCCGGCTCAGACCTTTTAGAGATAACCTTCTATCTTGTTTATGCTGCTATAATTTTGGTGTTTTGTTTATTACTTGCAGGTATGTTAATTTAACATTTGCATATATAAGGACCAGGAAGAGATTGGGATTAAAAATCTAAATCTAGCCCTGGCCGGTTTGGCTCAGCGGTTAGAGCGTCGGCCTGCGGTCCTGAGAGACCCGGGTTCGGTTCCCGCTAAGGGCGCGTACCTCGGTTGCAGTTTGTCCCCGGCCCTGGTCGGTTGTGCGGGTGGCAGCCACTCGATGTGTCCCTTTCACATCGATGTTTCTCTCTCTCTCTCTGTTCCTCTCTCTCCCTCCCACTCTACCTGAACAAAAAAATGGAAAAATGTCCTCGGGTAAGGATTAAAAAAAAAAAATCTAAATCTAGCTAGGATGACCATTAGAAAACTGTCAGTAAGAGGTGTTCAGAATCTTATGAGGTTATTTTCTTTGTTAATTTATTTCATATTCATTTCACAAATGTGGACCACGTCCTCCCTTTCCACCTTACCCCTTGACTCTGAAATATTAATAACAAATTAGTACATTAAACTGTTGATATATTTCATGCATCCTGTGAAGCTGAAAATATCTGTGCACCTGAAACTGGCAACAATGCCGGGAATTTGGTGTATTTTTTTACCCTTAGTCACAAAAAAAGGCAACCAATTGCTTTTTTGGTGTCTTTTAAGATTTTCCCCTATTATTTTTATGTCACGAGAGCCCATTTCTTTTTCATGGCTTCCTTTAAAGGGTTTTAATTTATTGCCTAGTTCAACTTAGCTCATATGAGTAAGAATGTCCCTGACAATGAATGTTTATTTCTTAAACTAGTTGTTTCCTGAATACATTGGTTCTCTAAACTGTGTTTCACTTACCTTCGTCACCATAAAGGAGCAAGGAATGTCTGTCTGTCTGCATGGAGTGGAGGCTGTGGGCAAAGGCAGACAGTGGGAGGAGCGAGCTGTGAGTTACACCCGGGAGGAATGGGTTTGTGAGCTATGGCTTCACGAGAAAACTCCTTTCCTTCATTTTAAGTAAATAATACCTTTTCTTTTTCCCCTATAGGAATTCCTATTAAGCTCAGACAATCATAAACTTGGGAGCTGCATGAGTCTAATGGGAGCTATGGGACACATTAAAATAAGAACTTCTACCCCTGAATGTCCCTGGACCCTGAGCTAGGAGGGATCGAAGGGCCGAGGGTCCGGTCCAGTCGGGCCGTGCAGGAGTTCTACCGGTTCGGACAGGCCTCGCTGGGCTGCAGAATGCAGATCATTAGGCTCCCTGCTGGCCCCCAGGATGAAACACACCAATATGCTGAATTGTATCACATGGCCATTTTGTTTTAAGCTTAAAAAATCGTCAAATTGGCATTTGGTTTAACCTACAGAGGAGGTTTTAATTTTCATGTTTGTTATTTTTTCCCCAAGAAGAGTTAACGTCTTAAAATACAAGCATAAGTATTACCAGGAATAAAATATTGTCTATAAAACAATGGTGGAAAATGGATATTTTTAAAATGAGTAATTTGTAGACAAAGAAATTAAGGCTCAGAGAGTTGCGGTTATTGCCCATGTGCTCAGAGCTGGGAACCTGGGTCTGGGGGAACCTGAAACCCATGATCTTTCCATCCAGGCTCGCTGTCTCCTCCCTTGTCTTCAGTGTGGTAGCCTCCTCCTTGGTCAAGTTCAGGAGACAGTCTCACTGGGGACATGAACCTCCCTCGTTCCAGAGCTCCTGGAAAGCCTTGAGCCGTAGTGTGCGGCTCCTTGACGTTAAACCAGCACTTCAGTATGTTGTTAACATGAACATTCACCTTTTTTTTTAAAATTTTCACCCAAGGATATTTTTATATTTATTTTTATACAGAGTAGAAGGGAGAGAGAGAGGGAGAGAAACATCGATGTGAGATGCACCAAGAGGTCGCTGGTTCGATTCCCAGTCAGGGCACATGCTCAGGTTGTGGGCCCGATCCCCAGTGGGGGGCCTGCAGGAGGCGGCCAACCCGTGTTCTCTCTCCTCGATGTTACTCTCTCTCTCTCTTCCTCTCCTTTCCTCTCTCTCTAAAATCAATAAAGAAAAAATTTTTTTAAAAAACCCACCACCTACAGTCCTGCCAAACCAAACTGCTCAGGTGTAGGGGGAAAGAGCATTTTGAAAGACAATGCTGCAGCAATGACTCAGCATATCTTGGGTGGCACTTGATGACAGGCTTACCCAGGACAAAGCACACAGACGGCCAGGGGCCTTTCCCACGCGGTGAGTACCCTCCCAGGTTCACGCGGGTCTCAGGGAAGAGCAGTCCTTTCCAGCCTCGGGCACTGGGAAGTTTTGCTGGGTCGCCTCCTCATTCTTACTCACCCAGTTCGAGGGGAAAGCCACTCAGTCCGCACTCAGCCGGAATTCCCCGTGCGATTTACTCTTTGTAAAACCTCAGAGCTGAGGAGTGACGGCTGGCTCCACCCGTAGCCTTTTGAGTCCAGAACATTCCACCACTGGTGTGGATGGGTGGGCGGGGGTGGCCACAGACACTGCAAATTCAGACCGGTTTGAGATTTAGAACATTTGGGACCATCATCCTTGGCAGTTGTTTTCCTGAATTATGAGGAAAAAAAGAATCAAGTTAATACTATTTGGTGATTGCTTTTTATGAATTGTCTCCAAGTAAAACTTAAGTTTCCTGGTCACCTGCGGAGGGAGGAAGATGCATGAAATGCATTTTATTAAGCAAATCTTTAGCCCAGAAAGAGGCAAGAAAACTGCCACCTGTGGTCAGGGTTAGGGAAGCTATGAGGTTCCAAAAGGAGGGACCGGGCGCAGCATGGGCAAGGATGGGTGGAAGTCAGCGCGTGGGTTTTCTCCACTCAGTGCCTCCCAAAAGCCCGGACACTCTATTTAGTTGAAACTGGAAATAAACTTATGTCATTGAGACATGTTAAAAAAAGCCTCCTCCAGGGTTATAGGATTATTTACCTGGTTTCTCATTCAGAGTTCGGCCTCACCTGGGCCTAGAGAATAGGAACACGTTGCAGGTGTTCTAAGCTTTGAGGGACCTAATGAAATAGTAGAGTTTACTGAGGTGCTATTTAAAAGAAACAGTGATGATCTCAGTGATCCCACAGTAGGGGCCCAGGAGTCCCCATGGACATGGCATTGTCCCAGATTGCTCTGTACTTACCTAGGCTCTGGAATTCATCTCCTAATTTCGGTGGGTTGGAAGCACGTTACCTCTGCTTTGATGGACATCTATTTAAGGTATCAGTGGCTTCCTTTTCTTGAACACTCTGTACCAAGGGAAGCACACACAGCCGTTTGTCACAGACTCTGTGGTGAACTTCGGACAGTTCCTGCAGGTGCAGAAAGTGTGGGCGAGGCCAGGAGTCAGCCTGCAGCATGGCCACCAGCGAGGCCTCGGAACCAGGGCGTCAGGTCCTGGCTCCGCCGCTGACTGGCCCTGACTTTGGATAAGTTAACTTCTCTGTGACTCAGTTTCACTGCCGACAAAATGCCGTGGGGGGATGTGGCCAGTAGGATGTGCTTTGCAAACCTCCGACTGCAGGGAGCATAACCGACCAAGGGCCCCTGGCCACTGCTTGGACGTCTGTCACAGGCTCCATGGCAGCGCCTAGCCTGCTGAGTGTGGTGGGACGTTCAGGAAGACCCCACACAGCCAAGCCGACCTGCTTTGTTTGCCACTTTGCTTGAGGGTCCCTTGATGGCTTTGTCTAGCTGACCCTCTGTGATCACCTTCCCTCGGGCTCCCGGCTGGGCTCAGCCTTGCAGCACAGCCCGGGGTTCTCCCAGCCTCCTCCGGCTCCCACCCTCTTTCCCCTCGAGTAGGCGGTTCCCCTACCACAGGGTTGTCAGCTTAAGCAACAAATAACGAGGTGACCAGTTAAATTTGAATTTCAGAGCAATAATTTTCTATCATAAGCATATTTAGTTTTTTAAAAAATTATTTTTATTAATTTGTTTTTGTTACAGATGTTTCTTCTTTTTCCCCCATTGACACCCTGCTCCCCATCACCCCCCCGCCCTATCCCCAGCTTTGTTGTCTATGTCCATTGGAACATATTTAACTTTTAATAGACTCATTTTATCTGGCAAAAAATCTGGGCAACTTTATTTTATTTTATTTTTTTATCCTCACCCGAGGACATTTTTCCATTTTTTGTTCAGGTAGAGTGGGAGGGAGAGAGAGGAACAGAGAGTGAGAGAGAAACATCGATGTGAAAGGAACACATCGAGTGGCTGCCACCCGCACAACCGACCAGGGCCGGGGACAAACTGCAACCAAGGTACGCGCCCTTAGCGGGAACCGAACCCGGGTCTCTCAGGACCGCAGGCCGACGCTCTAACCGCTGAGCCAAACCGGCCAAGGCTGGGCAACTTTAATACTATCTTGGTACCTGATTCTTGGAGAATCTTCACTAACACATAATCTTCACTAACACGTAATCGTACCTACCTCATAGATAGAATTGAATGAGCAAAAGATGTCCTGAGGGCTGGACTTAAACTCAGTAAGTGCTCCATCAGTGGCAGTGACTGTCAAGTCCGAGTGTGTGCCAGTACTGAATGGGCTCCTTGGGTCTCCCAACCTTTCTCCCCAGGTGACGGGGGTAGGTTGGCATCCAGGCTGTGCACCAGGTGCAGGGCACCTCCCCACACACAGTGGTCTGGTGGGGGCACTAGCAGGGCTGGTAGAGGGTGAGTGACCCACTCCGAGAGGGGCTGCCTGGCTGTCACCATCCTCTCCATCAGCACCTGTGTGTCACCTCCCTGCTCTTTCTTGCTTAGCATCTTGTTTCCCCGGTGCTGCATGGCGTTCCTACAGAGAGCCGGGCCTGGGCACCCCAAAACTAGGGTGCTCTTTCTCTTCTGGAAAACCTCCAAAGTGTGGTTCTCATTCTTCTTCAGGCTGTTCTTCTTTCTTTTTAAATGTTTTTATTAATTTTTCAGACAGAGAGGAAGGGAGAGAGAGACAGTAACATCGGTGTGAGAGAGAAGCATCAATCAGCTGCCTCCTGTATGCCCCCCCGGGCATGTGCCCTGATGGGGAATCGAACCGGGACCTCTCAGTCCATGGGATGATGCTCAATCCACTGAGCCACATCAGCTGGGCTGTTTCTCTTTTTCATTGTTTGGTTTAGTTTGTTTTACCTTTCCTTTGAGCTCTCAGGATTTGAGGTAGTCTGGTTGCTTGTGAATTTGGGAGGCTTGAGATCTGGGTAGCTGAGGTGAAGTCAATGAACATGTCGGAGTAGACACTAAAGGCACAAATGAGGAATTTCATTGTTATCTGGGACAAGAAGAGAATGTTTAAGCTCAAAACAAAATGACTTGTATACTTGGAATAGAATTTGGATGTTTTAAATCTCATGTGTTAGGATCAGAGTCATAGGAGATATTCAATAGCAGTAGTACAAGAGTTGATTTACCTTTCCCTAAAATCCAGAAAACTGGAATTTCAAAATACTATGTGAACACACATGAATTCTTATTAAAGATAACTTTGTAATGAATTTGTTTCCCCCGTAATAGCAGCCTTTTATGTGCATTACAGTCCCTCAGACTGATGCAAATTACTGGGTGCAAAAATTTAATCACAAATACTGGTTTACAACTGAACTTAAACTTCAGGTCTCATTAAGGTCATAGGATCATAACACTAGGACTTTGAAAGGCAATGGAACCCAACATTTTGCCTTTAAGCAAAGGTGGGTTGTCCCAAAAGATTAGAGTCGAACTATTGCAAAGTTTCAGAGGAGAGTTTACACAATCTGAGGCAAACTGTAAATCCTTTTTTTTTTTTTTTTTTTTTTGTTTTTTAATCCTCACCCGAGGATATTTTTCCATTTTTTGTACAGATAGAGTGGGAGGGAGAGAGAGGAAGGGAGAGAGAGAGAGAGAAACATCGACGTGAAGGGACACATCGAGTGGCTGCCACCCGCACGACCAACCAGGGCCGGGGACAGACTGCAACCAAAGTACGTGCCCTTAGCGGGAACCGAACCCGGGTCTCTCCGGACCGCAGGCCGACGCTCTAACCGCTGAGCCAAACTGGCCAGGGCCAAACTGTAAATTCTTGAGCTGCTACTGTTATACTTAACAAAAACTGCAAATTGGGTTAGTTATTTCAAGAATGGTTGTGTTCATCTTATCCATGTAATAGCTCGTTTGTGATGCATTTACTGGTTTATGAGTCGTAATTTAACATGTAGTCTACAATAATCTTAATTTTGGGAGTCCTTTGGAATGATTTTTCCCCCTTAGTAGTTAAGAGGTTTTTCAAGACATGATACTCTGCATTTAGGACAAAATCATGAGACATACAGTGTGATGGGAAGAGGATGGGATTTGGAATCAGGATACCTGGGTTCAAGTGCTTTTTCCTGCAATTTAGTCCCTTCAGTGCTACTGAGCTTCCGCGTGCAGCTTCCTCATCTGTAAAATGCTCATGCTGACAGGTGCCTGGTTTTTAAAAAGTTTTTATCCTCAACTGAGGACATTTTTGCATTTATCTTCCGATAGAGTGGGACGGAGAGAGGGTGAAAGAGAGAGAGAGAAACATTGATGTGAGAGACACACATTGACTGGTTGCCACCCACACAACCCCAGCCAGGGCCGGGGATGAACTGCAACCGAGGTACGTGCCCTTAGTGGGAACCGGACCCGGGACTCTCTGGTCCATGGGAAAACGCTCTAACCACTGAGCCAAACTGGCCAGGGCTGCTTTTTTTTACCAGATTGTTTTACGGCTTGAAGGCAGATTGTATAAAAAAGGGCTTTGTGAGGGAGGGGCCGCCACCTCTCCCCAGAGCCCTGGGAAGGAGTAAGATGACCACTGTCTTGCGTGGCTGCAACTCAGCAGAAGCTCTGAGCGCCCTCCAAATCCCGAGTGTCCCCACACAGTTCCCGTCCAGTCTGCCCTCCTCTGCTGGAGCCCAAGGGATCAAACCTGCAACCTTGGCGTATGAGGACGACACTCCACTCGACTGAGCTACCCAGCCAGAACTGGCCTGATTCCCCATTTAATTAAAATTGCTCCTGCTTGTGCCATTATGATCAGTACATACAAATTTGGAGAGGATTTTTTTCAGAAACAGGGCACTTGAAGACAGCAATACTAGTGATGCTGTTTCAACTTGAAATAACCATGGCTAAGTAATAAGATGGAGACTCTTAGGCAAGAACCTTTATTTTATTGTACAATGACTTGTATCTTTCTTGCTGATAATTTAAATGAATAGAAATTTCTACCTTGACTCTAAATAATGACTTATTTTAAAATAAATTGTGTTAAAGGTGAAAGATTTATATGATCTGAAGAGAAACTGCAAAAGACATTTCAGAAATCACAACCATGGAGCGTTTTTACAAAGAAAAATGATTCCTTTGCACTGGAAGCAATAATGTCTTGAGAGTTTGCTATTAAAGAACTAGTATTATAGACTGTTTTTGCAAGAGGGGGGTTTACTGATTGTATTAAATGATCACTAAGGTCAAACTTGGGTGTACAGTGGAAATCAACATTGTATTAGACTAGTAAAGATAATGTTTAGCACCAGAAGATCCTCTGGTTTCAGCCATGTATTTCATGTGTGACTGGAGTTTTCTAGGTCATTCTATTGGCTTGATATTATTAATACAACATCAGTTACAAAATTTCCCTCGGTGATATGTATCTCACGTTAGTATGCTAGGACAAGAGACTAAACAGGCAGATTTCTTGAAGAAAGAGCTTTTGTCACTGTGGGCCAATTTCTAAGTAATTTAGCTTATGACTATAGGAATGAATAAAAAGACTGTGGCAATAAAAAAATTTTTTTTTTAAAAAGGGCTTTGTAACAAGTCAAATTTCTGTTATTATCTGTACGAGGAAGACACTGTTTCTATCATTTGTCACTCCTACAAAAAGAGCACGGTGAGTTCATTCCAATGGATTTGTTAATTTCATTCAGTTATGAGGGGCTCATCTTCAGCACAGGTGATCTTTAACCAAGTTTTAAAAAACAACAACAACAAAACAAACAAAGGGGAAGTATGCATGCACCGTTCCCGGGAGGTGAGGCCCAGGCTCCCTGCCCACGCAGCTGTCAACAGTGTCAGCACCGAGCGCTGGGTCGCTGCTCCTGCGTCTGCGGAATGGTAGGCCTGAGCCCCATCACACGTCATGGGACCGATGCTCTCAAAGACAGGGAGCTTTGCCACACCTCGCCATTAGTAAGCCCCAGAAAAAAATATGAATCTAGAGATTGGGGTTCCAGAATCCAGGCTCCCAACACTTGATACCATTGCCTCTGAGCTCACAAAGTTACCGTCTTCAACAGAGCATCTCCTCTCTCAGGACTCCCGAGAATACCAGTGTCTTTTGCCTGGCCTGAGTCTGATCTAAAAATGCAAAATTCTTCCTGTTGTTCCAATGGATCAATGGCACAAACTTCCATGGACTCTACTTGCTATTATAGGGGTGGAGACACTTTTCCTCTACCTTCTCAGGCTCAGTAACTGGGGGTGGTGAAGCAAATTGACAAAAGGCAGATTAACGGGAGAAAAGGTATACAGATTATGTTGATGTTAATAATGTAACATATATGAGGGACTTCACAGAAAAGAGGTGAAAATCCCAAAGAAGCAGTTATATTTGGAGGACTATATACCTAACTTTATGGGAGAAAACACTTCTAGGAAAACAAATGACCTGTAGGAAAGATAAATGGCCCCTTGGGGACAGAGGGAGATACACCAGTCTTGTGATAAGGTCTGTTTGGGAATAATTAGATCAAAGTCTCAGGGAGAAGATTTGTGACAATTGAGCTTTTTGGGGAGGCTCTGCTTCTAGGTAGATAAGAAATTTCAGGGACTCAAATGCCTTCAACTCAAAATAATTCTTATAAAACAACTATGAGGTATCAGCTCACACCTGTCAGAATGACCGTCATCAACAAATCATCAAACAAGTGTTGGCGAGGGTGTGGAGAAAAGGGGACTCTCGTACACTGCTGGTGGGAATGCAGACTGGTGCAGCCAATATGGAAAACACTATGGTGTTACCTCAAAAAGTTAAAAATTGAACTGCCATTTGACCCAGTGATCCCACTTCTAGGAATATACCCTAAGAAACCTGAAACACCAATCAGAAAGAATATATGTACCCCTATGTTCATAGCAGCACTATTTACAATAGCTAAGATCTGGAAACGACCCAAGTGTCCATCAGTAGATTAAAAAGCTGTGGTACATATACACAGTGGAATACTATACAGCTGTAAGAAAGAAAGATCTCTTATTCTTTGAGATGGCATGGAAGGACCTAGAGAGTATTATGCTAAGCAAAACAAGCCAAGCAGAGAAAGACAAATATCACATGATCTCACTTATTTGTGGAATATAATGAACTAAACAAACTGATAAACAAAATTAACCCAGAGACATAGAGGTGGGGTACAGACTGACAAACCTCAGAGGAGGGGAGTTGGGGGGGAGAGATAAACCACAGAACTTACATGCATGTATGCATGACCAATGAACATAGACAACAAAGCTGGGAATGGGGTGGGGGGAAGGGGAGGAGGGTGTCAATGGGGGAAAAATGAGAAACATCTGTAGCAAAAACAGATTAATAAAAAAATTTAAAAAAAAAAATTCTTGTGCCCAAATGTCATATTTTGGGATGTCCTGTTGTGATCCTTTTAGTATGTTGGACTGAATACTAAGTTCTCAAGGCACCTAATAAATGTGACATTTACAGTTACCACTATCTGGTATATCTATAAAGACAATCTTATTCCCGTTGAAGCTGGTAAGCAAACCCGTTGTAGGGGGGGTTTCATCTTTGTGGAGGCAAAGCATGGAGAAGTTCCCTTGGGGACAGAAAGTAGGTTCCCAGTCTGGTGAGGCTGGCTGCCCAGGGCAGCTGCTGCCGGTGGTGCAAGCTCAGGGGAGGCCATGGTGTGCGGTGACCTTAGCAAAGGGCAGGCTCGGGTCAGGGTGAGAGGACTGCAGTGCGCAGCACAAGGCTGGTGAGCGCCTGGTGAGTGCTCTTCTCGGGGCACCTCCACCTGCCAGTAGGTTGGCACATTCACAGACTTGCACCAGGTCTTTGGAAGAAACCGATGGAGACAGTGGTGCCCGGGAACCAGCACCCACAGGCACAGAAGGGGCAACACAGGCACCACGAGGAAGAAAAAATGGGGGCAGTAAACCTGTCAAACAGAAGAATACATTCTTTTTGAGCAAAAAGTAAATATTGAAAACCACGTATGTGATGGTGAATTTCGTGTCAGCTTGAGTAGGCTCAGGGGTGCCAAGGTACCTGGTAAACACTTGGGGGTGTGTCTCTGAGGGTGCCTTGGGAAGAAATTAGCTTTTGAATCAATGGACTGAATAAAGATCGCCCTCCCCGGTGTGGCTGTGGGTGAGCATCCAATCTGTTGGGGCCAAACAGAATAAAAAGGGCAGGGGAAGGGTGCGTTTGCTCTTTCTGAGCTGTGACATCCATCTTCTGCCCTTGGATGTCAGAGCTTCTGGTCTCAGGGCTTTGGACTCAACTATATCACACCACTGGCTTTCTGGTCCTCCAGCTTTGTAGACGGCATGTTACAGGATTTAACCTCCATAACGTGTTAAGCCAATTCCCATAATAAATCGCCTCTTCTATATCTATATATCCTATTGGTTCCGTTTCTCTGGAAAACTCCAACACAATGCTCTAGGCCACAGAGGATGTCTTAATAAATCCTCAAAGGAACACTATCATCCAGATTATGTTATCTGATCACAACTGTCAATAACATTAGAAATCAGTAACAGAAAAAAAGTTTAAACAGCTCATATGTTGGAAACCAAATAACATTACTAAAGAAACCTTAGATTTAGAAAGAGCTCATCAATTTAAAAAGAACCCCAAATTAAGAGGTATTTGGAACTGAATGACAGAAGAGGTGAGGCACTGCAGATACGGACCCTCATGGACTGAGGTTAGGTCCACCTGCATCTCCGAGGAGCAAGAAGGCCAGAACTGTCATGAGCGTCCGGACACCAGAATCAGCCTGTTGCTAGAGGATTCTGAGGCTTTGCTTTCAGTATCTGACCACCAATAATGTTGCAAAGTCTTTCACGAGCATGTGCACATCTAGATGGCTGGCATGCCTACACTGTTCTTGAAGGACACGTTATGAATTATCACTTGGGTGGCCGCAGGCTCAGCTCTCCGGGATAGCTCTGGTGTATGCCTGCAGCCCCGGTGGAATTATTGATGGCGCCACCTTTCACTCTGAGAAGTGCAGATGATTAATTATGTCATTACCCTAATGGTCAGTCGCCACTTAAGCTGGCCATGACCTGGAGGTGTTGATATTTTTGTATTAAATAACACATTTGTGAAATTATTATTATGGTTTTGCTTTGGTCATTGTTTTGTTCTTGTGTAATTGCTCCATTATTACCATTTTGATTGATTTGTTACTCTCCTTTAATTCTGTGTTGTGCATCTCCCCCCACCCCAGGGGGAAGGTGGAATGTGGGCAAGCTGTGGGGACTCTGTTCCCTCAAGTGGAGGAAGTTCAAAAGCAGTTGGAGCCGTACTTCCGAGGACCCTGCCGCCGAGGCCGACTCCCGCTGCAGTGCTCATTTCCGAGCCCGAGACAGCACATCTGAGAGTCTTTTTAATGGTTTTTCTTGATCATGTGGTTTTTATCCTTCATTCTGTTTATGTGGTGCATCACATTTATTGATTTGCGAATATTGTACCAGCCTTGCATCCCTGGGCTGAATCCCACTTGGTCATGGTCATTTTTTTTGATGTATTGCTGGATCCGATTTGCTAGTATTTTGTTCAGGATTTTGGCGTCTATGTTCATCAGGGATTTTGGTCCGTAGTTTTCTTTCTTTGTAGTGTCTTTTTCTGCTTTTGGAATTAGAATTATGCTGGCCTCATAAAACGAGTTTGGAAGTCTTCCTTCTTGTTGAATTTTTTGAAATAGGTTGAGGAGAATGGATGTTAGTTCTTTGAATGTTCGGTAAAACTCCCCCATGAAGCCGTCTGGGCCTGGGCTTTTGTTTGCTGGGAGAGTCTTCATTACCTCTTCAATTTCCTTAGTTGTTATTTAATTTTTTTTATTAATTCATTTTTGTTACAGATGTTTCTCCTTTTTTACCCCCCGAAGACACCCTCCTCCCTATCCCGCTCCCCTCTCCACGCATTGTTGTCTATGTCCATTGGTTATGCATACGTGCATATAAATTCTTTGGTTTATCTTATCCCTCTTCCCCCCCCTACCACTCACCTCTCTCCTCTGAGGTCTTTCAGTCTGAACTGTACTCCTTTCTGTGCCTCTGGGTCTCTTTTGTTTATCAGCTTTTTCTGCTCATTATATTCCACAAATAAGTGATAGCATGTGGTACTTGTCTTTCTCTGACTGGCTTATTTCACTTAGCATAATACTCTCCAGGTCCCTCCACATCTTAAGATTCTCAACACTGACGCTCCACCAAGAAACTCACTTTCTTTGATGGGGATGCAGTCTATTTAAATTTCACCCAGGCAGGAGAACAGCCAGGAATACAAAGTAGAACAAATTGACCTGATTCATCATCTAGGCACGAGAGCCTCCCTGTCCTAGCAGCCCACAACGGGGTGATTTCAAGGACCTCTGGCTCTGGTTTGGGACCACAAACATTGCCTTGTCTCTGGAGATGCTCTCAGATCTAGACAGGCACTACTGAGTTTGCAGCAATAGACATGTCTGTGTGAAAAGTGCTCTGGCATCCCTTGAAGAACATTGTCATTCACGCTCTGTACTAATGACGGTGCAGACCTCCTCTTGCCATTAATCCACCTGGAACAGGCATAACCAGTGTGCTGTACAAACCAGGAGGACCACGCCTAGTCATGTCCTCAGGGCTGAGAAGGAATCTGGGCCGGCCTGAAGGATGCGGGGCCTGACCTGAGCAGAACGCAACGTTGGCTTCATCTTCCCGCTTCTCATGACACGTGGCCTCGGATTTTGCTTCATTTCTAAAGGATCTCATGATTGTCAGCCAGGGCCACTTTAAATTTAACCATTTCACTCTGCTGTAAGTGAGTGACGCTAGGTTCCCAAACCCACTACCAGAAATGGTGATTCAGGATATCTGACGGTGGGTTCAGAACCTGTTTTGACAATCGTCTACCTTCAGGTGACTTAGTGGTAGGCATTCCTTGGACCACACTGTTTTGTGGAAGGGCCAATGGCTTTAATTCCATGGCAAGTTAACCCCGGAGGAAGCTGGGGCTGCTGGCTGGAAGGGCCCAGTCGGGGAATTCCTGCTCAGGGTGGCCATGGTCCCTCAACCGTCAAGCTCGGGTGGAGGGGCAGATGGGCGGTGTGTCTGCGGCAGGCCCACTTTTCTGCTGGGCCACCAAGAGGAGAGCCTGTGACATCTCAGAAGGCAGGTGGCACTTAAATACCTGGGAAAAGAGCAGCTAATGCTTCACGTGTTCCAGCCCCGAGCAGGGTTCCTGCCCCAGCGGGTTTGTTAGGGTCTCATCCAGGAAATCTGGGGTCTGGTTATGTTGCTGGGTACTGTATTCATTATTGGTGCCAAGTACCAAAACATAAAGAAATAATATTATGAAATGTAAAATGAAAGTGTCTATGGATCCTAAACCCTTCACGGAAACCAAATTCCTGGGAGGAAAAACTAAGCTGCATGCTCCCTCGTTCCCTCTCCCCTGGGTCAGGGCGGTCGAGCTGCGGATGAATACAAACAGCCCTGTGGTGAGCGCCTACGTTTGCAAGGAAGCGGAATTGTCTACAGCAAGGCCCCTTTGGTCCGTCCTGCCTGGCCTCCAGAAAATGACTTCACCTCGCTGTCTCAGGCACCGTCTGCGAAGTTGGAAGCCAAGGAGGGGGGTGACATATTTTGTCACTTATAGACGTCATGGGTTGATTTGTTAATATTTACCTAGATGTCAGGAAGTCATTCTATGGAAAAAGTCTGCTTGTACCCAAACAAAAACTGTAAAAATATTGATTTAGAAATAGATGCACCTCCTGCTTTTCCAGGAAGATCACGGTCCTGGTTCTGTGCACCCACCTCAGCGGCAGGCGTGGCCCAGAGGGAATATTTACTTGGCCGCCTTTCACACAACCCTATTCAAGCCATCAGGCGTAGTCATTTCAGAGAAAATGCAGCTCTTGGTGCTGGGATCCTCTTATAGTTTTATGTCATTTTATAGCTTCACGGGTTTTAGGGTGTCCTCATTCCACATTCATTACCACTCTCCAGATAACATTTAGCAAACTTTTTTTTTTTTTTTATCCTCACCTGAGGACATTTTTTGATATTTTGTTCAGATAGAGTGGGAGGGAGAGAGAGAGAGAGAGAAACATCGACGTGAAAGGGACACAGTGAGTGGCTGCCACCCGCACAACCCAACCAGGGCCGGGGACAAACTGCAACCGAGATACGTGCCCTTAGCGGGAACCGAACCTGGGTCTCTCCAGACCGCAGGCCGATGCTCTAACCGCTGAGCCAGACCGGCCAGGGCAACATTTAGCAAATTTTTAACCTTCATTTAGGCACCCTGTAAAAACAGAAGAATCTAGTTCTGATTGGACTCTGTCATGTTCTTTTCTTCCTGGATAAATCAGGGGAGGGTGCATTTCCAGATCCTTCTTCTGGAGACTATAACTTGATGTCAAGTGTGGACTCTCACCCAATTTAATACTCTGCCCCTCTGAAGGGGAAATGAATCAGTTGCTCAGGAAGGTTTATAGTTGCTCCAAAAGACCACCAAATTCATCCTACCTTCGGAGACTTCTTTTTGTATCATTTAGTCTTTGAAATGAATCATTATTCCTGACATTGAAAGTACAAGAAAAAAGATCAGGAGGCTTGGGTGGGCTCAAGTCCCCCCCCCCCCCCCCCCAGAGAGTCCATTTATAGTGTTATTTTCTTATAAAACTTCATTCAAAAACCCATTTGGGCAGTAGGATCAATACCATCATGAGCCTGAAAGATAGGCCTGCCTTAAGCTGAATTTCATGTTGCAGCGTTAGAGAAATGAGTGTTCGAGGAGACCATCAATATCATCCACGACTCACTGATCATTCAGAAGGATGTAAAATACAATGGAAAATCTCCCTTAAGGTTCCCAAGAGTTAAAAAGCAATGACTGACAGCTAAAGGATGTGTGTGCTGCCCCAAAGTGTATTTACTTCCTTACCAGGCTGCCAGCAGGATTCTGCTCAGGGGGAGGCATTGGAGCCCGGATGGAGACTTATTTACCCGGCTTTAGCCCACTAGGTGACTGCGGATGGGGAGATGCAGGTAGCAGTCACCTTGTGTTTTATTGCAAGTGAATCCCTCTTTCTTCTTGTTATTTAATTTTCTTTGCTGGGGGTGGGGGAGACTTGAGGATTTACGTAGCATTTTATTCAGTTCAGCAGCCACTTGGCTTGGATTGTGCCATCAGTACTGCGCCTTCAATTTTCTCCTGTCAGTAAACTGCCTTCTGGAACAACTGCCTGGCAAACGAATTGAGTCACAAGGTGCTCGTCGGTAAGCCGACAGCACGGCACATCCTCCACGCCACGTTACACAGATCAGCCGTGTCCGGCCCCGCGTCATCATGCGGCGGTTGTTCTTCTTTCTGAGTTTAGCAAGAAATGGCTTCATTTTCCATGGGTGACTTTACCTCTTGAATGGAAATTTGCCACAGCCTTAAAAAAAAACAAGGGAAAGGGCAGTGGAGGAAATGCAGATTGCACACGTACCACTGTTCTCTCCTGAAATAGTCAGCAGAACGACTTAATGCCGAGCAACCTGGACAGTATTTTCACACCCCCTGATAGCTGTCTGGCTCTGACTGATTCCTCACTGAGCAGTCATTAAATAAGTGACATTTTAACAAGTCCATGCTGATGGCAAGGGAGACTGGAACTTGTGAATAGCCCCCCTCCCCCCTTTTGGAAATACAGCTGTAAGGGCTCTGCATTCAATCTAAAACAACCCTTTGAAATTTAATCTTTAAACAGAGAATGAAAGTTGATTATCATGATGTCTTATTCTGGGTTCATCTGCACAGACTTTCCCTCACCAAGGCTGACCTGGTTGAGTGCCTAACCTGGAACAGCAGAGGTAGTCACTCAGCCTTCGCTAGAGTATCATTCTCCTGCGGACTTCTTCCGGGGTGGAGGGGAAAGAGATGTGTTTTCTTTGGGATAGATATGTGTTCTTGATATTGATCTTCCCTCCTTGTTCATAATGTTTCTGCCTTATTTACCACCATGGTGACTTCACGCTGCACAACATATTGCTTCTGATCACAGCAAAGAAATTTCAGCGGAGGGCTAGTGCTCATGGAATTCATTGGTTTCTATCACATATTTCATCATTCAGGAGCTGCTGGCTTAATAGGACAGTGGCATGGATTATTGAGGACATCGTAAGTCTGCTTATTAAGAGAGATCCTCTGAAAGTATGGGGTTCTACCTTACATGCTACAGTAGATGCAATGAAGGAGAAGCCAGCACATGTGTGCCCTGCCCACAGCCATGGGTCCAAGAGTCAAGGTTGGAGGTAGGAGTAGCTCCTTTCATTATTACAACTAATAACCCACTTGTACAATTGTTGCTTCCCATCCCTGCAGTTTTGAGCTCTGCTGGGTTGGAGATTTTGCTTCCTAACAAGACATGTTTCCATTGAATTGGAAGCTAAGACCTTCAAATATCCATTTTGGTCTACTAATGCCATTGAACCAAAACTCCAGCAGCAGCAATCAGAACAAGAAAGAAAAGAAAACAAAAGCAAAGGAAAGGAAAGAAAGAGCAAGAAAGAAAGAACAAGAGAGCTCTGGCTGGTTTGGCTCAGCGATTAGGGCACCGGCCCTGGGACCAGAGCCCTGGGTTGGATTCCAGTCCAAGGGCACGTACCTCAGTTCTGGTTGGTTCCCCGGCCCTGGTCAGGGTCGTGTGGAAGGCAACCAGCTGATGTCTCTCTCACATCAATTTCTCTCTCTCACTCTCTCTCTCCCTCTTCCTCCCCCCACCCACTCTGTCTGAGGATAAATGAAAAAATATCCTCTGGTGAGGATTTTTTTTTTTTTTTTAAAGAAAGACAGAACGAGAGAGAGAAAAAGAAAAGGCCTGAGAATTCAGACCCTCTAAGGGATAGAAATTTGGGTCATCTCACCTCAGAATCGTGGCCAGCTGGATTTTTTTTTTTTTTTTTTGAGGGCAAAGAAAAGATAAAATGGGCAGTGGAGAAGGTTATAAACGTATCTTTGTGATTAGTTACAGAAATGAAGACTAGGGCAGCTATCCATATTTCCTTCTCGCTTCGCATGTGTTCACACATAGTATGGTATGTATATTATAAATGTTTGTCAGCAATAATTTTCTTTTCTCCCTTCTTTCCCTTTAATATTTTATACAAGTTTTGTTGGAGGCTAACTTTACAATTTAGTTATTAGGGAAAAGAATGGTTTAGATGGTACTGTGACCAAATTTTATTTTTTATTAATTAATAATAATTATTTTTTATTATTTATTTTTGCCCCTAGCGGGAATCGAACCCGGGACTCTCTGGTCCGCAGGCCGACACTCCAACCGCTGAGCCAAACCAGCCAGGGCGATTAATTTTTTAAAAGGGGGTTTTGAATTCATTATTTTCCCCATTCTTGGTCCAGTTACATCCAGAAATGGTCCCTGGATTACAAGACCAAGCGATAAGGCCAGGTACCGGGAGAGCAGAAGTGGGTGCCTGGCAGGTCTGGAGGCAGGGTCCTGGGGCAGGGTCCCCTCCTTCTCAGGGTAGGAGTTTGGACCCGGGCAGGTGCAGGATTTCGCCTGCCCCTTCACGTACTCTGCTGCCTTCTTCACACCGTGCCCGCAGGCAGGAGCTAGGTCACTGGGAACGTCCCGAAGCAGCTGCGCATGCGTCTGGGTAGCCCTGCAGAGTCCAGGGTGGTGCCTGCCTTCTCCCGCAGGGCCCGGCGATGAGCTCTGTGGCTTGGCTTAGACAGGCAGGGGCAGGTCCTCCTTCCTCTTGTCCTCCTCTTCCTCCTCTGTCCCTCTGGTTCCAAGGTTCCCGGTCCAGCCTTTTGGACTCTGCCTGTATCGCTGCCAGCTCGCCTGCGTTGGTGAGACCCGGGCCAGCACCTTCTTCCTTGGAGAAGGGGTTACGAGGGCGAGCTGGGCCTCGGAGCGGGGAGGGGTCTCCAGCAGGGAAACTGGACGCCTCCCTGGTGCTCCCACATTTGCAGAGGAGATCCAGGGCCTCCTGGGCAGGGCTGGGCCGTGGGGCCTCCTCCTGCTCCTCCAGCTCCTCCAGGCCTCCTCTCTCCGTGGGGAGAGGCTGGGCAACCAGACCTCGCTGGGCAGTGTGGGGATCCGAGGGGGTGGCAGGATGTGCAAGTCCCTAGACCCCTCGGGGACCCTGTCACCTCCCTGTCCTGAACGAGCTCCTTGAGTTGGGGGCTGCTGTTGAGCGCCAGGACGCGCACAGGGAAGAAAAGCAAGGCCTCAGCCCCCTGGCGGGCTCCTTGATCACCGAGGCCAGACACCTGGCAAACACCTGCGCGCGCGGGGAATGCTGGGAACTCCGGAGGAGGCGGGAGAGGTTGCGGCGAGTGCCGGCCGGGTCTCCAGCCGCGCGCAGAGGTCGCTGTGGCAGAGATGGACGTGGTGACTGTCGGGACTTGGCAGCTCATCACTTTCAGGTAAGGATGAGGACGTCTTCCTTTGTACGAAGTGTAGTTGCGTCTCGTTAGACGGAAACAGTTGTGCTTCTTGTCTGAGAGTTCAAATATGTATAGAGAGGTGTGTATGGCTGCTGAGTGGACAGTGAGTGGATACTAGCCACTTACTAAGCTATTACGTCTTAGTCCAAGCCCTCCCTTCTGGACCCCGCTTTGTGATGCTGATGTTGAGATTCTCCTAGCCATATTTCTGTTGCCAGCGTCTCCCGTTGGATTCTGCTAACACAGGGTACCAGCGAGAGCCCGTGAGGCTGGAAAGGAGGAAGGGATTGCTCCTTCCTGCTTGCTCTGGAGAACTGGAAATTCTCCTGTTCCAGTGTCACCTTATTCTCGCCTCTTCTTCACCTTGGGAATGGCCGTTTATTCCTTAGCAGCAGCTGAACACCAAGTGCAGCTTTCCCATGTACAGACCCAGCCTGGTCATGCCCCCTTCCTCAGAGCTGTTTCAGCTCCATGGAGCCTCTCCTGGGCTTCCAGCCTTCATAGTTTCAACCACGTCTCTCGTGTCCCCAAACCTGGCTTTGCTACGTCCACACTGCCTTGGTGCTATTTCCCTCTCCGGTCACCAAGTTAATTTTTCTGTTGGTTCACCATTCTTGATGTCAAATGTTCTCTGGTGTGGGACTTCCATTTTCACCCAAGATGGACAAACAGGGACTAGATTTGATTTGACCTGTGTCAAAAGTTCAGCCATAGCTGAAGAAAACAAAAACAAAAACAAAAACAAAAAAAATGAATCACTAAAGTAATGATTAGTTTATCATGTGCACACCAAAAAGTTCCCAAACTAGGAGCACAGAAATCAAACTTGGAATGAACCCCGGGGCTTATTGTTGTCCAGCAGGGAGAAGGCTGTGACTATTTACTCTTCACTGTGATTGGCTATAATATTAGAGGTTTTTTTTTTTAATGATGGGGAATTGGTCAGTGGTTACCTCGTATCAACCTTGGAAGCAGTTCAGGTTTTGCTTATAATTTCCAGAGGCATAAACAAGAAATGACCCAGGTCAAATTCGTCTTGCAAAATAAGCTCAATTAAGCTTTGCTTGTATGACTAAACAGGTTTTTGTCTGCTCAGGGAACGTTCGTGGCTGGTCTCCAGTTGCTTTTTTTTTGGTACGTACCCCTAGTGGGAACCGAACCTGGGACTCTCTGGCCCACAGGCCAATGCTCCAACCGCTGAGCCAAACCGGCCAGGGCATCCAGTTGCTTTTTATTTTTATTTTTTAAACACCTGAAACAATGAAAAAAATCCAGACAAAATATATATAAACAATGGTTTTCTTTGGTTTTTTTTTTTAATCCTCACCCGAGGACATTTTTCAATTTTTTTTTTTTTTTGTTCAGATAGAGTGGGAGAGAGAGAGAGAGAGAGACATTGATGTGCAAGGGACACATCGAGTGGCTGCCACCCACAACCCAACCAGAGCCGGGGACAAACTGCAACCAAGGTACATGCCCTTAGTGGGAACCGAACCCGGGTCTCTCTGGACCGCAGTCTAACGCTCTAACTGCTGAGCCAAACTGGCCAGGGCTGAATGATGGTTTTCAAGGCATTGGAAATCAGGTAATGAAAAACAGGTCACACCTGCGAGAAGGGAAACAATGGGGGTGAGCCCTATGATTGCCCCCATCCTCCATGCCTGCCTGGAGTGTTCAGGTTGTGGTGCAAGGAAGGGACCTAGACAGACATGAGCTACAGAAGTGGAGTTGGGAGTGAGCCTAGGTAGCTAAAGTTTGCAGAGCAGAGCACCAGAGAGGAGAGAACTTCTCTTTGAAAGACATAAAGAGAATGAAAAGCCAAGCCACAGTCTGGGAGAAAATATTTACACATTACATACCTGATAAAAGACTTTTATGCATAATATATAATGAACTCTAAAGCTCAATAATAAAAATAGTCCAATAAAAATGGGCAAAAGCTTTGAACAGACCCTTCACCAAAGAAGATATACAGATAATGTCAAATAGCGTATGAAAATATGGTCAACATTAACAGTCATTAGAGAAAGGCACATCAGAGCTACAGTTAGATACCAAAACACAGCTGCTTTAGAAACTCTCTGGAAAATTTCAAAGAGATCATATCAAGGGTTGGTGAGGATGTAGAGGAACTGGTATTCTCATACACCATTGGTGGGAATGTTAAATAGTACATTTTGGAAAAACAGTTTGGCAGTTTCTTAACATGTGTACCTTCCATAAGACAGCCATTCCATTCTGAGGTGTTTACCCAAGAGAAATGACAGTGTATGTCCATATAGAGGTTTATACAGGAATGTTTATGGCAGCTTTATTTATAATAAATAAAAACTAGAAACACCCCAAATGTCTGTTTACAGGCTGAGGAATAAACAATTTGTGATACACACACACACACACACACACACACACACTGGAATACTATTTGGCAATAAAAAGGAATGGAATATTGAAACATGCAAAAAGTAGATAAATATTAAAATAATTGTTCTTAATGAGAGAATCTAGACCCAAAAAAGAGAGAGCAGGAGAGAGAAAGTATATGTTGTATGGTTCCATTTATATAAAATTCTAGAAAATTAAAACCAACAGAGAGAGACAGAAAGCAGATCTGTGATTGGTTGGGGCTGGGGGTGATGCAGTGAGAGGCACAAGAGAGGAATTGCAAAGAGATTACTTTTGGGAGTGATGGATATTTTATTATCTTGATTGTGATGTTTTTCACAAGTATATACTTATGTACACTTTAAATTGTACACTTTAAACGTGTAGTTTACTGTATATAAATTATACATCAATAAAGGTGTTAAACGTTAGAAATAAAACAAATTGGAATGATGTTAGGATGATGCTGGTTAGACAAAACTACACAAACTTTCCTTTTGACAGCTAATAAACCCATTTCTCTCCTATCCTACTGTCTTGGACTGGACTCTCACTAGAGTAGTGTTTACCCTGGGGCAGCAATCCCCAGTTTAGTACTGGGGAAGGTTTTTGTTACTTCCTACTGTGGCCCATATGTGTGCAGAGAAGAAGGAATAGTTTACAGTCATAATCTTTAAATAGGGAAAGAATAAAGGGGAGATGGGATCACTTCCTGGCTAGCGCCCAAGAATGAGGGTGAGAGCCTGCGCTGCTTGGGTCCAGAGATTATTGCCTGTTCTGTCACCCTGTTCTCAGATGGGGAGAAAAGAATGAATATACAGCTGAAATTATTCATGCACATATAGCTTAGGGACAATCAGAAACAGAACAGGCAGCATTGTGAAAATACACAATTGTGGCTGTTTAGAGACAGAAGGAGGCATGCTAACATGCCCCCAATTGGTGCAATGGTGGCAAGACAGAGGGAGGCATGCTGCCCTGGGTGGCTCCCTCACAGTGTGCATCAGAAGGCTTTTTAGAATCAAGGTCTATTTCAGAAACAACAGTGAAAGTAAGACTTTCTGGCAGAAATTTTAAAGACTTAAGGAAAATGGGCTACATTGTTTTCACCAAGACCTATTGAGATAGTAGTCTATGGGAAGCAAGGGCTGTCTTCCCTTCCCACTTTTTATGCCACTACTGGGATCATTGTTATGGTGGATGGTGTGTGTGTGTGTGTGTGTGTGTGTGTGTGTGTGTGTGTGTGAGAGAGAGAGAGAGAGAGAGAGAGAGAGAGAGAGAGAAGAGCGAAGAGAAGAGAAGAGCGGAAAAGAGAAGAGAAGAGAAAGACCATATAAAGTGGTTAGAAACATAAAAAGAAGAGAAACTATAAGAAGTAAAGTGACAACAGTCAGGTCCCTGGGTTTGTTTTTTTCAAATTAAAAAAAGGCTTACATTAAAAAAAGTATCTTCATTTGTCAAATAATAGCAATATTAAAAGAAAACCATCCTGTGGTTCACAATTTCATCACTTTAACACAACAAGTATTTTCATTACTTTGTATTCCCTTCCAGGGATTTGTCCATGTGGGTGAATATTTTTACCTAGAAGTTGTCAGATAATTTTGCAGTCATATTTTTTTTCCACTGGTCATCATGCCATTGAACATATCTCTTTGCTGCTTTTTAAAATATTCTTTGAGGAAATACCCATCCCTAGAAGACAGAATTAAGCCTATAACAGCCACTCATGAGATGAAAAGCAGACACAAAAGAATTTCACTTAGCAAGTTTAGCTGAAAATAATTTTTTTCTTTTTAAAATTGAGGTATAATTGACATATAATATTATATATATAGTTTCAGGGGTACAGCATAATGATTCAACATTTGTATAAATTGCAGAATGATCATCACAATAAGTTTGGTTAACACTGGTCATCACACATAGTTAAAACTTTTTTTTTTCCCTTTCCTTTCATTTCTTTCTGAAACAAGGAGAGATACAAATAGAAGTAATGTAGGGGGTGTGCAGGAGGAAGCCAGTCCATGTTACACTCTTTTTTTTTTTAAACTTTATTGTTGAATGTATTACAGACGTTCTTATTTTTCCCCCTCCTCCCCACTCCCGTCTCCCCTCCCACCTTTCCCACACTATTGTCTGTGTCCATTGGTTATGCACATAAGTTCTTTGGTTTATTTCTTCCCACCCCCCAACCCCTTTCCCTTTGAGGTTTGTCAGTCTAGCAAGGAATTTGTACTTCTTAATCCCTTCACCTTTTTCACCCATTCCCCCAACCCCCTCCCATCTGGCAACCAACAAAATGTTCTCTGAAACTATGAGAATGTTTCTGTTCTACCTGTTCATTTTGTTTGTAGATTCCATTGTCGATAGATATGTATTCATTGCCATTTTGTTTGTTCATACATTTTATCTTTTTCTTCAAAAAGACCCTTCATCATTTCATATAATAACAGTTGGGTGGTGATGAACTCCTTTAACTTTTTCTTGTCTGAGAAACTCTTTATATGGCTATCGATTCTAAATGACAGCTTTGCAGGATAGAATAATCTTGGTTGTAGGTTCTTGCTTTTCATCACTCTGAATATTTCTTGCCACTCCCTTCTGGCCTGCAAAGTTTCCTTTGAGAAAGCAGATGACAGCCTTATGGGAACTTTCTTGTAGGTAACTAACTGCTTTTCTCTTGCTGCTGTTAAGATTCTCTCTTTGTCTTGAACTTTTTGCATTTTGATGATGATGTGTCTTGGTGTGAGCCTCTTGGGGTTCATCTTGTTTGGGACTCTCTGTGCTTCCTGGACTTGTATGTCTGTTTCCTTCACCAAGTTAGGAAAGTTTTCTGCCATTATTGTTTCAAAAGGTTTTCAGTTTCTTGTTCTTTCTCTTCTCCTTCTGGCACCCCAAGATGTGAATGTTGGCATGCTTGAAGTTGTCCCAGAGGCTCCTTACACTATCCTCATTTTTTTGGATTCTTTTTTCTTTTTGCTGTTCTGGTTGGGCGTTTTTTGCTTTCTTATATTCCAAATCAATGGCTTGCTTCTTGGATTTACATACTCTACTATTGAATCTGTGTAAATTATTCTTTATTTCAGTTAATGCCTCCTTCGTTTCTGACTGTGCATCTATCATTTCTGACTGGTCCTTTTTTATGCTCTTGAGGCCCTCACTAGGTTCATTGAGCATCCTTATAAGCAGTATTTTGAACTCAGCGTCTGTTAGGTTGCTTATCTCCATCTCGCTTAGTTCTTTTCTTGGGGTTTTGTTTTGTTCTTTCATTTGGGACCTGTTTCGTTGTCTTCTCATTTTGGCTGCCTCTGTGGGTTTTTTTGTGTATTACTTAACGAGAGGTATGGGGCTATCTGAGACCAGATGCTGCTTGTTTGAAAGGATTTAGGAAAACCTGAAGCAGGATCCAAGACAGGCCAATCCTATGGTTAAGCAACTGGCAACAGCTTGGGTGGGCCTGAAAGTTGGGTGGGGCGGGGCCTCAGGGAGTCACCAGGGCAGGGCTACCAGTGTGAGCCAGGTTGCTGGAGTCCCAGATATGGCAGCTGTCTGCCGCCCCAGGGAAGGGCTCACCAAAGGAACAAAGGCCTTTGACAGCACATTTGTCACGGAGAAGGCCCCCTTTCCAGCCCTCACTCCAGTGCTAAACAGCTCAGTTCTTCCCTGGATGTCTCTGGTGCCCCTGGAGCTGCCTCCCCTCCAAGCTTAGAGGGAGAGAGTCTGGTAAGTTCGCGCGGGCCCTTTAAGGAGCTGCCTGGGGCTCCAGCCGCTTCAGCTTCCCTGAGCCTCAGTTCCGGCTGGTTTTTCCAGCCAGAAGTTATGGGGATTCTCTTCCTAGCACTGGAACCCTGAGCGGGGTGTCTGATGTGGGATGGGGACCGCTCAGTCCTCAGGAAGGACCTTCCCAGCCGAGGTGTCCTCCTGATTTTTATCTGCCACACGTGGGTGTGGGACCAGCCCATCCCCCCTTCCCCCTCCTACCAGTCTGGATGTGGCTGCTGCTTTAATTCCGTAGTTGTAGGACTTCCATTCAGCTTGATTTCAGATGGTTTTGAATGATGGTTGTTCTGTAGTTTAGTTGTAACTTTGATATGGTTGTGGGAGGACGTGATACCGCATTTACCTACGCCGCCATCTTGACTGGATGTCTGTTTTTTTTTCTTAAAATTGGTACTTTTAAGATCTATTCTCTTAGCAACTTTCAAATATGCAATACAGTATTATTAACTATAGTCACCATGCTGTATATTACATTCTCATGATATTTATTTTACCCATTCCCCTACCCCTTGCCTATGACAATCACCAGTATGTTCTCTGCATCCATGAGTTTTTTTTTTTTTTTTATGAAGCTGCATATAAGTGAGATCATATGGCATTTGGCTTTCTCTGGCTGACTTATTTCACTTAGCATAATGCCCTCAAGGTCTATCCTTGTTGTTGCAAATGGCAAGACTTCATTTCTTTTTATGGCTGAATAATATTCACTTGTGTGTCAATCCAGTCATCTGCTGACAGCCACTCAAGTTTGTTCCATCTCTTGGCTGTTATAAATCATGCTGCAATGCCCCATTTACACGGGGTCCTTATATCTTTTCAAGTTAGTGTTTTCATTTTCTTCAGATACATTCTCAGAAGTGGAATTTGAGGAACCTCCAAACTGTTTTCCATAGTGACTGCACCAACTTACTTTCACACCAACAGTGCACAGAGGTTTTCTGTTCTCCACGTCCTCGCCAAGACTCCTTACATCTCTTCTTTTCGATAATAGCCATTCGAACAGAGGTGAAGTTATAGCTCAGGTGGTTTTGATTTGCATTTCCCTGATTATTAGTGACGCTGAGCATCTTTTATTTTTTTATTTTATGAATTTTTATTTATTTTTTTGTTACAGATATTTTACCTTTTTAACCCATTGGCACCCCCCACCCCACCCCCCCCTCCACCTGTCCCCGGCTTAGTTGTCCATGTCTATTGGTCATGCATACATGCATATAAGTTCTGTGGTTTATCTCTTCCCACCCCTCCACCCCCCATCCCCTCTTCTGAGGGATGTCAGTCTGTGCCCTACTTCCATGTGTCTGGGTCTACTGTATTCCTCAGACTGTTATGTTCATTATATTCCGTATATAAGTGAGATCATGTGGTATTTGTCTTTTTCTGCTTGGCTTCTTTCACTTAGGATAATACTTTCCAGGTCCCTCCATGTCGTCTCAAAGGATAAGAGATCTTTCTTTCTTACCGCTGCATAGTACTCCATTGTGTATATGTACCACAGCTTTTTTATCCATTCGTCTACTGGTGGACACTTGGGCTGTTTCCAGATCTTAGCTATTGTAAATAGTGCTGCTATGAACATGGGGGTACATATATTCTTCCTGATTGGTGTTTCAGGCTTCTTAGGGTATATTCCCAGCAGTGGGATCACTGGGTCAAATGGAAGTTCAATTTTTAATTTTTTGAGGTAGCACCATATTGTTTTCCATATTGGCTGCACCAGTCTGCATTCCCACCAGCAGTGTATTAGAGTCCCCTTTTCTCCACACCCTCGCCAACACTTGTTGTTTGATGATTTGTTGATGGCGGCCATTCTGACAGGTGTGAGGTGATACCTCATTGTTGTTTTAATTTGCATCTCTCTGATGATTAGTGATGTTGAGCATTTCTTCATATGTCTTTTGGCCATTTGTATGTCCTGTTTGGAGAGGTGTCTATTCAGCTCCTCTGCCCATTTTTTAATTGGGTTCTTTGTCTTCCTTTTGTGGAGTTGTATGAGCACTCTATATATATTGGAGATTAACCCCTTATCTGATACATCATTGGCAATGATGTTCTCCCATACAGTGGGTTGCCTTTCCATTTTGATGATTGTTTCTTTTGCTGTGCAGAAGCTTTTTAGTTTGATGTAGTCCCATGTGTTCATTTTCTCCTTTATTTCTGTTGCCTTAGGTGATGTATCAGTGAAAATTCTGCTCCGTATGATGTCTGAAATTTTGTTGCCTACATTTTCTTCTAGAATTTTTATGGATTCACGGGTCACATTTAAGTCTTTTATCCATTTTGAGTTTATTTTTGTGTATGGTGTAAGTTGATGGTCTAGTTTCATTTTTTTGCATGTAGCTGACCAATTTTTCCAACACCATTTATTAAAGAGGCTGTCTTTACTCCACTGTATGCTCTTGCCACCTTTGTCAAATATTAATTGAGCGTATTGAGCATCTTTTTATTACCTGTTGGCCATCATATGTTTTCTTTAGAAAAAAATGTCTATTCAGATCTTCTGCCCATTTTAAAAATCAGGTTGTTTATTTTTTGTATTGAGTTGTATGAGTTCTTTATATATCTTGGATATTAACTGCTTATCAGATATATTATTATTATTATTAAATATGCTTTTATTATTGATTTTAGAGAGAGAGGAAAGGAGTGGGGAGAGAGAAACATCATGTGAGAGGGTAACATTCATAGGCCGCCTCCTGCAACCTACTGGGGATCAAGCCTGCAACCCGGGCATGTGCCCTGACCAGGAATCGAACCAGTGACCTCTCAGTGCATGGGACAATGCTCAACCAACTGAGCCACACTGGCCAGGGCAGATATATTATTTATAAATATTTTCTTCTTTTCTCCCACTTAGTAGATTGCCTTTTCATTTCGTTGATAATTTCCTTTGCTGTGCAGAAACTTTTTAGTTTGATGTAGTCCCACTTGTTTATTTTTGCTTGATTGCCTTTGCTTTTGGTATCAGATCCTAAAAATCTGCAAGACTGATGTCAAGGAGCTTTCCACCCATGTATTATTTTTTAGGAGTTTAATGGTTTCAGGTCTTACATACAAGTCTTTAACCCATTTTTGAGTTGGTTTTTGTGTATGGTGTAAGATGGTGGTGTACACTTTCATTCTATTGCATGTGGCTGTTAATTTTCCCAGCACCATTCATTGAAGAGACTGTCCTTTCTTTTTTTTATCCTCACCCAAGGACATTTTTTCCATTTTTTGTTCAGACAGAGCGGGAGGGAGAGAGAGGAAGAGAGAGAGAGAGACATCGACATGAAGGGACACATCGAGTGGCTGCCACCCGCACGACCAACCAGGGCCGGGGACAAACTGCAACCGAGGCACGCGCCCTTAGCGGGAACCGAACCTGGGTCTCTCAGGACCGCAGGCCGATGCTCTAACCGCTGAGCCAAACCGGCCAGGGCGAGACTGTCCTTTCTTTATTGTATATTCATGGCTCCTTTGTCATAAATTAATTTACCATGTATACAGTAGTCTATTTCTTGGCTTTTTCTTCCCATGAGCTATGTGTTTGTTTTTATGCCATTACCATACTGTTTGGATTACTATAGCTTTCTAATATAGTTTAAATCAGGGAGATGGTGCCTCCATCTTTGTCCTGCCTCAAGGTTGATTTGTTTGGCTATTTGGGGTCTTTTGTTTTTCCAATGAAATTTTAGGATTGTTCTCTATTTCTGTGAAAAATGGCATTGAAATTTTGATTGTGGTTTTATTGAATCTATAAATTGCTTTGGGTAAGGCTTCACATTAGGAAAAAACACCTAAGTGCTGGTAATTTAATGATCAAAGATGCTTTATTTAATGTTGGATTTTTTATTATAGTCAAGAACTGGTAATATAATCATTAGCAGCAGGGATAGGCTTAAAAGAAGCACATAAAAAGAATATTATATTCCTGAGCAGATCAGGTTATGGATCCCAAGTGACAGCATAACTATTACTGATGTATAGAATTTTGACTTTTCAAAAAATGTTTGAGCAAAATCACCTGGGCTATTTGCAATATGACATTTTGATCACCAGACACAAACAGATAAACAAGGAAAGCATCTCCTGAATTTCACTATTAGGATACATAAATCAAAACAGCATATGAGACAATTCATATTTAAGCTGGAAGTTTTTTGGTCTGACTTCATGAATTTATGAATTAGAATGAGTTGTGGAAGGCAAGGAAATGCATCTTTAAAAGTGTCTGGAGCCCTGGCCGGTTTTGCTCAGTGGTTAGAGCATCAGCCCGCGGACCAGAGTTCTGGGTTCGGTTGCTGCTAAGGGCACGTACCTTGGTTGCAGTTTGTCCCGGGCCCTGGTTGGGGTTGTGTGGTTGGCAACCAGCCGATGTGTTTCTCTCACATCGATGTCTCTTTCTCTCTCTTCCCCCCTCTCTCCAAAGATAAATGCAAAAAATGTCCTTGGGTGAGGATAAAAAAAAAAAAAAAGTGTCTGGAATGGTTTCAAAGAATTGCATAAATGCATACCTGGGAAATTCCTTGGAGTGTTGTGAAGTATATGTAGGAAGGTACCTTAAATGTTGGCATAGCTTGAGAAGTCAATAATAATAGCTTTTCCCATTTATGTGAGGCTAATAATTTCTATTCACCAAAGTAGTATGTAGTCATAGATTAAAATATCAGAATGTACTGGAATAGCATTATGACCAATAACCTCTTTTTAAGGTTTATTCTTTTCTGATTTTATAAAGGTAATACTCAAGTTTTAAAGGGAAAGGTATGTGGTGGACATTTGCTATTATTTTGGCCGCTCGGCATCTGAAACCCCTTCCTATGTTAGAATTCCCTACTTTGATAGCTAGGTGGTAAAGGCTTGCTTCCCCATGCTTCTTTGTAGTTAATATGCAGACACATATGACCTGGGTGTCACCCTCTTCAGGGGTGGGGAACATCTAGCCTGCGGGCTGTACAAGGCCTGCAAAGTCAATATCAGCTAACACCACACGCCTCACCAAATTAGCCTGACCAAATATAGCAGGCTAATTTTTAAACTGATAATTTTGTATGGCCTGTGAATAATGTTATAAATATCCAAATGGCCCTTGGCAGAAAAAAGGTGCCCCGTCCCTGAACTTGCACCAGATTTTTTTTTTTTTTTTTTAATCCTCACTGGAGGATATGTTTTTATTTATTTTTAGAGAGAGAGACATCAGTGTGAGAGAGAAACATCGATTGGTTGCCTCCTGTGTACAACCCAACCGGGGATTTAACCTGAAACCTAAGTATATGCCCTGACTAGGAATTGAATCCAAAACCTTTTGGTGTATGGGACGACACTCAACTGAGCCACCCGGCCAGGGCCTCTTGTGCCAGATTTTGACTCAGGAGCTAGTTATAAAAAATAAAACAAGCAGTAAACACACAATACAATATATAGATGATGTATTGTAGAACTGTCTACATGAAGCCTATATAATCTTATTAACCAATGTTACCCAAATAAATTCAATACAAAAATAAGGTAAAATAAGACAAGCAGCAACATCCCCAAAGAAAATAAATAAATAAATAAAACAAAATCTAGAAATGATGAGGCACTTTTTTTCTCTTTGCAAGAGTCAACCATAGTGATTGTGGGAAAAAAACACTGTACACATGGCTGCCGGTGCAGAACTAGCCAGTGTTGGGAGGGGGAGGTGCACAGCTGTAGACGCTGATTCCCTGAGAACCACTTACTATTTTAAATCAACCTATCTGATTAAGAAAAAAGTAGTAACTATTCATTATGTAAAATTTAGAGAATATAGAAAAGGTCAATGTGTGTGCTTCCATATATATATATATATATGTATATTTATATATACACACACACACGTATGGGTACACAAACACATGTAGCAGTTTTTTATACAATTAGGATCAAACCATGTAGTTTTGTGCCTAATTTAATGTAGTTTTGTGCCTAATTTAATGCTGTTTTCCATGCCATTCTTTGACAGTACTTTTCTAAATAACTACCACATCATTTAACTGTTCTGCTGTTGAATATTTATAGTCTCTAATATTTTGCTGTCAAAAAGTTTCAAATAATTTTCTTGTGTACAAATCTTTGACTAGATCTCTGCTTCTTGCTTTAGGATAAATTACTACATAGCAGATTTACTAAAATTTGAACCTTTTAATGGCTCTTCATACAGTTATAAAATTCCTCTCCTGAAGTGGCTGACCCACTTTTAAATCTCTAACGGGTTCTGACTATAAATCGTTGACATAAAACTTTTCTAAAACTGGACTGCCAGACATGAAAACATTTTAAAAAATAATGAATATGGTACCTGTAATGAGAGTACACTATGTGCCTGACACAGCAATATACTTTAGAGACATTATCACGTTTACTCCTCAGTGACACTTTTCCTCGGTCCTTCCAGCCTAATCAATAAAATGGGGGAACTGGCCAAATATCTTGCTTCAGGTCACACAACTCAAAATGTAAACCCAGGAATCAAGCGTTGGTTTTCTGACTTCAAAGTTCATTTTCTTTTCCTCACATTATTGTAACCCAAGAATTTATTTTTTTGAGTTCTGAAATGAATCCTCAGGAGTAAAGAAGTATGAGTGAGTTGGAAGTAGCAGAGGAAGTAGGAAGCAGTTAAAAAGCATACTATCTTAGTTAAAAGAATTTAGAAATTGATAATGCACAGTGTTAGCAAGGTGTTTTAACCAATGAGTATTTATTAAAAGCCAGGGTGCACCAGGCACAATTCTTGTCCAGTAGGCTAACAGAAACAAATGATGTAACCAATTCACTTATTAGCTTACCTGATTAAATAAAATACATTTCATAGAAATGATTATAATATGCATTACAGACAGAAACAGAGTATCCTTTATATTACAGATCTTTCGGTACCTAAATAATTATTAAAACCAGGTAACCATATGGTAAAAGGAAGTTAGCAAACCACCAGTTATTTCTTTATTTTAGTCAGCAAAAGGAAAAAAGCATGCTATCGTCATGCGGAAATGGGTTTCAACAGTCAATATGATGTCCTTTTTCAAAAGTAACATAGTCCACCTAGAATCTTAAAAATTTGGTGCTTTTTATCCTGTATCAAATCACATTACCCTTTTTGGTGTAAAGATTAGTTTTGGTTTCAGAGTAAGCTTATTTAGTACTTCAGTCCCATGCCTCACGGATTCTTGACTTGGGGTGGGTGAGAATCAGTCCAATTAAGTATTAGTTAGAGGAACAAAACATAAATGGTTTATCTGCCTTGCTCAATATTCTTGCCAATATTCAGTCGGGAAGTTAAGATGCACAGATGATTTAAACCAGAATGTAACAGGAGAAGGAAGAAACAAAAAGGACACAATGCTGGTGTTATTTCTTTGAAGCAAGTCTGTCCGTTAGAGCTCTTTATTGCCTTTTGGAGAGTTACGGCTAATTCTTTAAAGGACCACGTCAGGTTGTTGGCACATGATATATCCCTTGGTGTGAAGGCGGGGTGTAAAGGAGGGCGGGAAGGGCTGAAAAGGCGCGTTGTGGAGTGTGTTTGCTGACACAATCATGGTGGCCACTGGACCACAGTCATTTCAAAGTGCCCACCAGGTCCTTCCAAGACCTCCCAAGACGGGTCTGTTTCCTTCAGGCAGCAGCACTGAAAACTTCCTCAGAGAGTCAAGGTCAACTTGTATTGCACAGGAACCAAAATTATTCCCCCTCCCCCTTGTCCTGAGCCGGAGACCTCCAAGTGCAAACAGGGCTGGGTGCCTCTCTGCTCGCTCCTCTGGCCAGCAGGGAGCGCTCCACGGGGCGCCTCCAGGAGCACCTTCTTCAAAGGGAAGCACGAGGTATCATGTTGGCCCGAGCGATCCGGTTGGTCAGTCACCATTCTCAAGCAACTTTTGTAAGTTGTTCTGTATCTTGAAATAATAACAGAGGAGCTCCTGTTATTACATAGAATGTAGTACATTAAGGGCATATTTGCAATGGCCTATACTACACATGGTTTACATTTGGGATGGACTAGAACTCAGTTTGACCATCCACTTTAAAAGGAAAGAAGAGAGGGCTGGGAAAGAAAGTGTCACAAAGATGGAAATGTCACAGAGACCAAGAGAGATCAGATGGAAGAAAAAGAACAGCAGCCCTGGTGATACGAGGTGTGACCCACAGTGTTCGGACACAATGGGGAGCTGGTGTTTACAAAGCCCACTGGACAAGTCTGAATCAGACAAACACTACTTGACAATGTTTAACACTCCTATTAGATATCACACAACATTTCCCAGAAGACTGAATTTCACAGGGACGGGGACCATGCCACAGCACTGGATCTCAAGACTACAGTACAGTGCTGGGCATTAAAAATGATCTTAGTAAGCCCTGGCCAGTTTGGCTCAGTGGTTAGAGTGTCGGCTCAGCAGACTAAAGAGTCACTGGTTCAATTGCAGTCAAGGGCACATTCCTTGGTTGCAGTTTGGTCCCTGGCCCTGGTTGGGGTCGTGTGGGAGATGACCAGCCAATGTGTCTCTCTCACATCAATGTCTCTCTCTCTCTCCCTGCTCCCCAACTCTATCTGAAGATAAGTGGAAAAATATCCTCAGGTGAGGATAAAAAAAAAAAAAGACCTTAATAAATGTTTGTTGAGTAAATGAGCTTTAAGGAATTCAGAGCAAGGAATTTTCAACAACCAGTATTCTGATGGGAGTAAGGAACCCTGAGGAACAGAAGCGAATATTCTTTTGGAAGAAGAACCTGTGATGTCCTACAGGCACACACAGGGCAAGTGAAGAGGGAGAATCGAACACGTCTGTGCCAGGCACTCCACGCATGCTCAACTTAACCACACACCACCACTACCACACAGAGGCAGGCCTTCCCCGTGAACTAAGGGCCTGAGAGGCTCTGGAACAAAACCACTCACACAGACAGTAAATGGCAGAGTAGGACTAAGAACAGAGGTCTGACTCCAAAATTGATGTGCTCTCTTCTGTACAGCTCCACCATAAATGCCAGTACTAAGAAAATAAGTCCTCACTTCCTTACCCATAAAAGGCACTGCCTTCATCCTCCACACTCCTACTTCCTGTCTTCCCTACCTCTCCACAGGAACAGAGGTAAAAGCAGGAGTGGGAAGACAGAAAAAGAAATGAAACCAAGGACTGATGTCCGAAATAGATAAACATACCTACAAAGTGAAAAAAATAACAAAAGCAAAACAGAGGAGATAAAAGGGAATTTATAGAAGAAAATGCAAATGGCCAATAAATATATAAAAAGATGTTCAGTCCGGCTGGTGTGGCTCAGTGGTTGAGCGTCGACCCATGCACCAAGAGGTCGCTGGTTTGATTCCCGGTCAGGGCACATGCCCAGGTTGTGGGCCCAATCCCCAGTGGGGGGCATGCAGGAGGTGGTCATTCGATGTTCTCTCTCATTGATGTTTCTATCTCTCTCTTCCTCTCCCTTATTCTCTCTCTAAAAATTAATAAAAGAAAAATATTAAAAAAAGATGTTCAACTGTGATAGTCATCAGGAAAATGCAAATAAAAGCCATAAAGAGGTCTGGACACCCACTGCTAGACTGGTAGCAGGGACCAGAATGGACAAAGACGGTGGCCCCGGGAAGAGACTCTGAGGAGACACTGGCAGACAGACTGCATAGGACTTCTCAACTAACTAGTCAACTAGTGGCAAGTGAAAGAGAGGAGGGGGAGTCAAAAGTTATTCTTAGATTTCCAATGAGAATGACTGAAGGGGACAGGCTGCCATGAACAGAAATCAGGAAGTGGCCAGCAGGGCAGACCAGGAGGGTGGGCACGAGCAGCCCCTGGAGGACAGGAGAAAGGGTTGGCTGCTGCGGAGTGAGATGAGGGACACATGGCTCCTGTGTCTCCACCTGCTGCACACTTAGCTGCAGGTTCCCGCCGGGCTGCGCTGCACTAGGCAGACCGATAGAAAGAACGGGGGGGTGTGCCCAGCCGGTGTGGCTCAGTGGTTGAGCATCGACCCATGCACCAAGAGGTTGCCATTTCGATTCCCAGTCAGGGCACGTGCCCAGGTTGTGGGCTAAATCCCAAACTGAGGGACATGCAGGAGGCGGCCAGTTGATGTTCTCTCTCATCGATGTTTCTCTCTCTCCCCTCCCTTCCTCTCTCTCGAAAATCAATAAGGAAAAAAAATTTAAAAAAAAAAAAAAAGAATGTGGGTGTGGCCTGGTAACTTCTGCTTCAATTCCTTTGAGCCTGGTGTGCAATTTAGAACTTTTTGGAACGTCAACCTATGCATTCTGACTCTATACCCAATTTGACTGCTTCTGCTTTGGGACAAAGGTTTCTGTTGGTACCACAGGCCTCTTAGCTGAGTAGCTGGGCTCTATCTGAGCTCTTGTTTCTCTGTCCCTCAATGTGGGGCCCCAGCCAGACCTGGCAGGAAAATGGGAAGAAATGTAGGAGAGGGCACCAGGATTCTGTGTGCTTCTGGTCCAAAGAATACTGGTGTATGCCAGAGTGAGCAAAATAGAAAATTAAAATTAGCCCATTCACTTGGTCAGCCTGGAAGCCAAACATTGGTAAACATTTCATTATGAAAAAAATTATCTTTACTTCTCAGCAACTATGCTCTAGAAAGGCAAACAATTCTGGTTGCTACCCTATACCTTCTCTAGGTTGATGTTGATTTAAAAGAGAAAAAAGTTTCAAGTCCGCCCATAGATGAAATGATTCGACAGGAATTATCTGGCATGCCTTGGTTTAAGAACAGAAGTTTGAAAACACGTTTGCTCTCAATCCTTCAGAGGTGAAATACTAGATAGCAGTTAGTACAGCAATACAAACAGGGTATGACTCATTTGTATTTCATGTTTCTTCCCCACTAAGCGTAACTGCGTGATTATGGAAAGCTACTGGGCACTTGTGGGTTTGAACTGGACACTTAACTCTAACCCTCTCCTTAAGGACTAGAGTAAACACAAAGTTTTAGATGGGAAGGGATAAACATGTTGAAAGGAGTAAGTAATGTTAATTAGGTTTCACTTTGGGGTATTTCTGGGGTGCCTACCTTTTTCTCCTGTTCACTCTCCTACTGAGTTCTAAGAATGCCACAAGCGCTGAGGACAGGTCTGCCCTAAAGTTGCCTTATAAGGAGATACCTGTAGAAGTACAGGTACATCAGTGGCCTTATCAGCAAAGACAAAGGTTGGATTCTGGGGGGCATCCAAGCACAACTTTGAAGTCACACAGACCTGCTTCAAATTCTAGGTCTGTCAACTTTCTAGATGTGTCTCCTTGACAAGTTTATAGAAGCTCAGATTCTTCCTCTGTCAGATAAGAACGATATCCGCCCCCCAGGGTTACAAGCGGGGATGAATGCATTATTTTGTGGATAGCGACAATCGGCTTGGGTGGAGGTGGGGCTGCACTCCCAGGTTGGGACACGCCTTAATGTGTCCCTCCCCTGAGCCCGGTGTCACAGGTCTCTTGCCACTGGGCTCAGTGACACAGGAAATATTTCTAACCAAGGAGGAAAACCAGAAGACAGACCAACAAGCAAAATGAGATCGAAACTTATTTCTTGGTGGAAATAAAAAATAAGTCTTTCACCTTTACCTTGGAACCCCTTGGCTGGGTTTGGTCATTTAGGCTGCCTGCTGCACCCTGTAAGTGTTTTAATGTGTAACCACTGATCTGTGGCAATCGACAGGCACTACCACGACTGCCCCCGACACAGGAAAATTGGTCACCTTTTCTAGTTTCATTATGTTAGCTGTAAGCTCCCGGCAGAGGACCTCCACGTTTAATTGTACTTGTGACCCTAGGCCGGGTGGCGCTGCTTGCCTGCAAGAACAAAGAGAAGAATTACTGTGGGCAGGAATGGCAAAGAAAGAAGCCGAATAAACACATCTGAAATGTATCTGTACAGAACACTAGGTTGTAATAAAAGAGAGGGAGCATTTAACTTGTTAACCTCAGAAAGGCCCGGCAGTAATCCAGGACTCCAGACTCGATGTTTGGGGACTAATTCTTAATAGCTCAGCTGGAAATCTCTTCAGCTATTTTTGTTTAAGTGGCTGTGTTGTGTGTGCCTTGGCTCCCAAACAATCAGACAATTGCTCTCAAGCACGTGGTTTCTTAAACCCCTTTTATTAGCCTCCAATATCCTCTCCCCCCCACAACAGCATACATTTGCAAGAACGATTGCTGTTCTCAGTCACAGATGGATTCTTTGTGGGAGCAGGAACTTTTTACCCAGAACTTGCAGAATGTTCAGGACTGCCTTTCATTACTTTCTGTTGAAGTGTGAGACTTCTGTAGTTCTTTGAGACTTGCCATACAAATGTAATTTGTCCTTGTCTTATAATCTATCAAATGTATTCATTATTTACCATGAGACTATGTCTGGCATGAGCTTGTTTTTACTGTGGGACCCACCGGGGTCCTATACCAGCTAAAACTGTAGGACTTTAGAGATGAATGTACAATTTTCCTGGAGAGATGGTCTAAAGCTCTTCATCAGATCTTTATGTTAATGTGAAGAACCACTATCTGTATGTTCTCTGCAATTCTTCTTGTAATTTATTTGCAGCCATTAAGTTTTCTGGGGGTAATGACTGCTCTAATTTATTTTACGTGTGATCTGTTTTTGAGATATAGGCACTTGGTAAATTATTGATGGTTATCTAAATGTTAAGAAAGCAATCAGATGTTTTTCATTTACTAGTACTGAAACAGTTTTTTTTATCATTGACCCATACTATGAAAATCTTGGACCACACCCCCCCCCCCCCCCAAGGAAACTGAATCTAAATCTTTCAGTTTCTAGATGGGGGATCTGAGACCCACAGTGCAGATTTATCAACATGAAATTCTGACAGTCCCGAGGCTGTCAGTGTAGTAACAAAGCTGGTACAAAGTACGGATTTAAAAGGATGGCTCTGTAGCAACTAAACAATCCATGAGGCGGGTGGACATAGCGACCTGGGCAGGGTGGCTGGATTAATTACCCTGGAGGTAGGAAGGTACTGGGGAAGCTCAGGTCCTGTATAAGTACTTTAGTCACAGTCCTTTCCATCATGAGTGTATCCTTGATCTCATGTCATATATGCTCTTTGTGAATTTTTCCTTTGAATGATTATTTTTCAGATGGTACTTCCTGAGTTGATTATTTAAATAGTAGAAGAAATTTCATTTGCCTTTGTTGGTGGAATTTCCCTCTCATCACCACCAAGTTAACTGAATGCTAACAGGCCTTGGTGTACATTTTCTTAGAATAATCAAACCCTTATGTGACAGTGAACAGAACAGTCTGCCGTAATCTAGAGTCACCTCCTAATTCTAAGTGTAAAACCTTTTGAACAAGAGGGGAGAGAGTATGGGCAGGGAATGAATTTATTCCAAACCACCCTTTAGACTTCTGTGTTCCTGGTTCAAACATATATTTATAGTTCAAAAATAACCTCTATGCCAGCATTCTAGTAAGCCACAGAGTAAGACTTTTAGTTAACTGTTAGAGCATAAAGAAAGGCCCTCACAGGATATAGCATAATAGTTCTCAAAGTGTAGACCACATCAACGTTACCTGGGAACTCGAGAGAAACAAATTCTCAGGCCGGATCTCAGATGCATGTATCAGAACCTTTGGGGACAGGCCCTGTAAGCTGTTCTAACAAGCCCTCTAGAAGATGCTGAAGCACACTGAAAATAGCCTAACCCAGTTCTAGGCTGTTTCTCACAACCAAGGAACCCCTGGTGGACTGGGCAGCCTATGATCTTTGTAGTCACACAGACCCACATTTGAACCCCGATTCCATTTCAAACTGTAAGACATGAAGCTAATTATTCCTCTGAGTCTCAGTTACCTCATCTGCAAGATGGGAGGAATGGTTACCTTATGAGGTATAGTGAGAGAAAATTGTATTTGTTTACGTGTCCATTAAAATAGAATCAATAGCACATTGTATGTACTCTGGAAACTTGACACTTAGAAAACTTGTGCTGAAAGTTATGTTTTCTAACATGGAATAACTTTTTATTTTACTTTTTAGGCAGTATGTCAAAATCCTTATGGAAATGGGTTTAAAGCAAAGGGCTCTATGTCTGAATAGGCTTCATTAGGTCAGGCCTGTCAAAATGACTGTGATGGAAACATTTTACAGACACAGTTGACCCATTACTAGTGTAACTTAACAGCGACCAAAAGTTCTGTAAATAAATGGGCCAATAAAGAGTTACAGGTGATAAAATGTGCCAAATCTTGAATTGCCTTTCTCCTATGAATGTCTTGACTCCCTGCCATTTTACTAAGATAAACTTCTATATTTCAATAAATGGGCCAAGGTCACATAACTGAGTCTTAGGATAACAAGATAATGTAAAATTAGACTTGTTTCTTGCCTCATCACTGGCAACATTATAGCAACTCAAGAACATGCACAATCAGGTCATTCATTTCTAGGACCTTCCCACCTCTTCCCATATGTACACTTTAAATGTCACATACAAAATGTATCCTTAATTAATATTTGCTAGGAAGGTTGCTAAGCTCAGGGCAAACATTATATTAATCTGAATAGCAAGCAGATGATAGCACAGGAGGGAAATGTCTTACTCAGTATGAAGGGTATCCATAACGGAGGTCAGTAACCCCAGCTGCTCCTCCAGAGTATTAATTCTATATCTCATGTAGAAGGTCGAGATGATTAATGCGCAGACACTAGAAAGGGATAGAAGAGAAATCTCAGTGGTCAATGGCCAGGCCCTGACGTTCGTAAAATAACAAACTCAGAGCCAATGTGCATTCGAGGTGAGGTATTTTCTAAAACGACTTGGACAAAGAGATTTTTTAAAAAGATCTTTATTCAACAGGCTGATGCTTGTCACAAAACTCTAGAGCTAACAGGGGATTTAAAATTTGTTAGCCCAAGTTCCTCAATTTACAAGATATTCTAGTAGGGTGTCCTGGGGCCATACACATGGCACTGTCTCCCTCACTAGAAGGGCCCAGCCTCATTCTCTGGTGACTCACAAATTCCCTAATTTATCTGGAAACTAAACTGGGCACATCCTTCTTGGTCTTGAGAAACAGCCTAGAACTGGGTCAGGCTATTTTCAGAAGAACAACTGATTAAAGACTGGAAGTGAGGGGAAGTTAAAAAAAATCCACGCCTAAGTTTTCAATAAAGGGGATGACATTTAAAGTAGGTTTGGCCTCTATCCAGAGAATAGGGATTGAGTGGGAAATAAATAATAAGGACAAAGATGCTCCATTGTAATTTCCCAACTAATGGTATCCACTCAGAACTTAGTCCTCGCATGGATTCGGCATGATCATTTTGCTTTTCCTTCCTCCTTTCTCATTATTTAAATGAGAAGGGGATGAACAGGAAAATGTGACCAAAAGCCTAAGGAACAAAACAGCAATGTTGAAGTAGGAGACAAAAATTGTTGAAGAAAACATTTGGGTCACATTAGCCACAAATGAGATTTATAATGGCTCTTGGCAACATAAAAAGGTTATTCCTTTAAACAACTGAATCATTTTCTTTTTTTTTTTTTTTTTTTAATCCTCACCTGAGGATATTTTTCCATTTTTTGTACAGATAGAGTGGGAGGGAGAGAGAGGAAGGGAGAGACAGACAGAAACATCGACGTGAAGGGACACATCGAGTGGCTGCCACCCGCACGACCAACCAGGGCCGGGGACAAACTGCAACCGAAGTACGTGCCCTTAGCGGGAACCGAACCCGGGTCTCTCCAGACCGCAGGCCGATGCTCTAACCGCTGAGCCAAACTGGCCAGGGCCTGAATCATTTTCTTATGTCACTTTTTGTAAGTTCATTTACTTACACAATTGCGTAGAAGATAAGAATATGGCGAAGAGTTGGACATTTCTGGGACTTGACTTTGTGTAAGATTCCAGTGGATTCTGATTGACCAACGGCTGGGTGGAAAACCAAGAGGGACAGTTTTAAAAGACGTCATCCAGCAATATTACTAAGGAGAGAGGTACTTGGAAGAGATAACTATTCCCAACTAAGAGAAATCACAGAAATACTAAGTGAAGCCTTCCAGGTGTCATTTTAAGCAGTAGTTACAATTCCTCCCACACGTTTTATCAGTCCATGTTTCCTGAGAGCCTTCTCTGTGTCAAGCATTGTGTTGGAGTGAACGGTGAACCTGACAGATATCATCCTCGTTCTCATACCAGTACAACTGGTAACCAGTTATTAGAGTAATCAGTAAATAAGTAATAACTCAATAATTTGCATTTTAATAGCATTTTTTGAATCACAATCTCAAAGTATTCAGAATAATGGAGGGGCCTCCATGAAGGCTATTCACCTTTATTTTTATTAAAAAAAATTTTTTTTTTCTTTTTTGATTTTAGAGAGAAAGGAAGGAAGAGGGAGAGGAGAGAGAGAGAGAAACATCGATGAGAACATCGATTGGCCGCCTCCTGCATGCCCCTCACCGGAGATCAGGCCCACAACCCAGGCATGTGCCCTGAACGGGAATCGAACTGGCAACCTCTTGGTGCATGGGTCGACGCTCAACCACTGGGCCACACTAGCCGGGCAAGGCTATTCACCTTTGTATCCCCCATAGTAAACCAGAGGACTGAGTAATATTTGTTTAATGAATAAATGCGTTAATATGCAAAGAGTTAAAAAAGAAAAAAAGGAGGGAATATGAAAGGCAGTCCAAAATGAAGCATGAGGGCCCTTTAAAAGTTACCAGCAGACCCCTCCCCTGGCTCCCCCATAATCCGTTCCTTACCATGTGCAGGGAGACTCTTGGCTTTTCCTTCAGGTACTCTGTTCACATGGGCATCTGCCCTTGTTGGTTTTGCTTCTCCCTTGGAGACTTTTAGAACTGTCTGGGATTCTGTCACATGGAAATCTATCAGGCCAAAACGGGGCTGGGTGAGTTCTTCCCTCAAAACATGTAAAACGTAGTATCAACCACAAAAGCAAATCAAGCTCTCAACATGCATAATGACCAAGATCAATGGGTCTTCTCATAGTTGGCTGAGTGGTTGGGGATTGAAATCTAATGATCAAACAAACAGGTAATAAAATGATGTAAGGGCAGTCTGTCTTTGCCTCACTGGCTCATGGGGACGATTCAGCTGTAACAATAATATTATTAAAGAGGGAGGGGAACATTATATGTTTCTTTCTTTCAAGCAACCTAATATTATGTTGATTTATGAGACATTTATTAAATATGTATAAATGGGAATGGAATTTTACCACATAGGCAATTCCATTTTCTGAAACTTGCAAACCACCCTTTCCCCAGATTCCTGTTTCAATTCTTAACTAGGAAAACAAGGGTTGTGTGTATATGTGTGTATGTGTGTGTGGTTGGTTGGTTTTGTTTTTAAGGGGTGGGATGAAGATATTTTGTGGAGAATTAACTTTTAGCCAAGATACAGAAATTGCCCAGACCTCGCGAGTTCTCGGATTCGGGAGTCTGAGAACCAGAACTGCTGTACCCTTCCATGTCTTGCCGTCTTTGCTGAACCACTCCATCCAGATCTGAGAATTCATCGTTGAAATCCTGGAGGGAAATAATGAAATGAGGAGAGGCTACTTCCCCTCACTAAAAGGGCAGTTCCTTGTGACCCCCGGCCTTGACTTAGGCCTGACCTATAAAATGTGGAAAAGAAGAAAGGATTACCCGCGACTACTGGGATCTTCCCAGCAGGTCACTGAGTACCTGGTTACTGAATCTATCAACAAACAGTGGCCAGCTTGTTGGAAACCACAAATGTCCAGAACACAAACAATCTGAAATGCCGACGCTTGAAATGCTTCTCATCAGAAGCTTCCATTAGCACTATGGAATGAGAAAAGTGACCAAAATAGACATATCTGAGAGAAAAAAGTAAGACAGAAGGATCTAAATGCATGTTTGAATGTGCAGACACAGAGAAAGGTGTTCTTCCATTAGTTAAAAAAAAAAGGTGTTGGAAACAGATAAGGGAAAATGGCTCTAACAATTAAGACCCCAAAAGGAAAACTTCAGCTCTTTTTCTTCCCTCCTCTAAATCAAAACAGGGTCAGTGTTGTCACCTTTACATCACAGAAGGATGGCAGAGGAGAGAGGAGTAGGGGAAAGAGCAGGAACATGTTCCTTTGAACCCCCTCATTCCCCCAAAGTGCTTCAGCACCAGAGACGAGCTGTCATTGAAACACCCCATGAAGGTGCAGTGTTGGGCGGAGCCCTCCGTCCAGTTAGCTGTCAAATGGAGAGACTCGCCTTGTAAGCAAATGACTAACCTTTTACCTTCAACTAGCTATGTTTTGGTCATTTCAACATTCATTTCAATTTTGTGCAAGATTTTTAGAGGGAAAGAAAATGGAAAAAATTCAAGTCTCTTCAATTTAATAATTATTTATCAACTGCCTGTCATGTGTCAGGCAGTAGGCAGAGCTTACACACACGATGCACTTCACCTCCCCGGCCACATCGTGAGGTTAGCATTGTACTAGATGAAGAAACAGAGCAGTCGGAGCCTGTTCGATGGCATGGCTCAGCTGGGCGGAACCCAGCTCTGAAATCAGGATCGTCGGATTCCAAATCGTCTGTGTTTAATTCTGTTTTGTACTTCTTCCCACTATTTTTAAAAAGTTTTATAAAAGTTTTTCTTTTTTTTTTTAATTGGGATAAAATTCACAACATAATAACTCACCATTTCAAGTGTACAATTTGGTCACTTATAGAGTATTTACAATGTTGTGTAACCATGACCACTATCTTATTTCAGAACATTTCCATCACCCCCCAAAAGAAATCTTTACCCACTAGCAGTCATTCCCATTTTTTCTCCCGCCTACATCCCTTGGCAACCACTAATCACATTTCCGTCTGTATGGGTTTGCCTATTTGCAACATTTTATATAAATGGAATAATCATACAATATTGTAGTCTTTTGTGTCTGCCTTTTTTAACTTAGCATAATGTTTTCAAGGTTCACCCACATTGTACTGTGTAACAGTAATTATTCATTCCTTTTTAGGAAAATAATATTCCATTGTGTGGACAGATTGCATTTTATTTATCTATTCATCAACTGATGGACATTAGGGTTGTTTCCATTTTTTGGCTATTATGAATAATAGCTATGATCATTCTTGTTCAAGTTTTTGTGCAAATATATTTTAAACCCCACTACTTTTTTTTAACAGCTCTCAAGAAAAAAAAAGATCTGTAGATGCTGAAACCATGGGCTCATACCACTTCATCAAAGGTATTTCAACATTTATAACAATAATCAATTTGGGGCCCTGGCCAGTGTGGCTCAGCTGGTTGGGTGTCGTCCATGCACTGAAGGGTTGCCGGTTTGATTCCCGGTCAGGGCACATGCCAGGTTGCAGGCTCCATCCCCAGTGCGGGGGCATGCAGGAGGCAGCTGATCAATGTTTGTTTCTCCCTCACATTGATGTTTCTCTCTCTTTCTCCCTTTCCCTTCCTCTCTCTCTAAAAATCATAAAAACAACTTTAAAAAATCAATTTGGGCCAGGCCGGTGTGGCTCAGTGGTTGAGCGTTGACCCATGCACTAAGAGGTCGCTAGTTCGATTCCCAGTCGGGGCATATGCCCAGGTTGTGGGCCTGGTCCCCAGTGGGGGGCATGCAGGAGGCAGCCAATCAATGTTCTCTCTCATTGATGTTTCCATCTCTCTCTCCCTCTCTCTTCCTCTGTCTCTCTAATAAATCAATAAAAAAAAATCAATTTGGGAATACTCATTTGAATCATATGGCTAGGACTCTTTCTGGGCCAACTTATACCATCATAGGTATACATCCTGTACAAATGGGGGGTTACTCCCCACTGGAAGTTTACTGTCTACCAAGTCTAAAGAAATCAAAGAATCTCTACCTCTCACTTGGGCATTGCAGATTTCTTTTTTTAGTTACTTCTATGTATTCCTCATCTTCTCCACTAAGCTGTCAAGTCTTTGAAGGCAAGAACTAGTCTAGATTTCTCCTGATGTCCTTATAGCATACTCGAACACAGAGCCTTGAACACAGAACACAGAACCACTTGTGGGATGAATCATGCTCTGCCCCACATAGATTGGTGAATCTCTACAACAGCACTGACAAGCAAACACAGCAAGACGTAATGAACACCTCTGGTGAGCAGTAGCCCTCAAGGCAGCCCACTATCCTGTTTCTCTTCCCTTGGAGGGCCACCCCTCAATTACTTGAAAAAAGTTTATGACATCCTTTGGTCCTCCACTTACTTCTTCAGGACAGAAATGCCCTGTTTCTTCAACTTGCCTCAAATGTTACGGTCCCAAGTTCCTCCTGAACCCTGGTCATGGTGTAAGGAGAAGTGTAGCTGTGGGATATATTCCCTTTCTTTTGCATTTAGATAGTTATGTAGGCAACTCACCAGAGGCAGAGATGAAGGGCGGTCTGCCCGGAAACTGTTTTCAAGAGAAGACGGATTGGGACTGTTCCCGACGCTTATATTCTGAAATTATTGAAACAAAATGAAACTCCAGATTAATTACGAAACCACAAGGAACAGAGAAGACAGACAGCAACTGAGGCTCAGCAAAGTCGTACTCACTTCTAAGTGTCCACAAACAGATTTTAGTAGTTTATAAGTTGAGTCTCTGGAGAGGAAGGAGACAAATATGTACTGAAAAACAAAACAGAGTAATTAATAACATATGGCCAGACGAGAAATGAGTCTTCAGAGTTCAAAAATTTATTTGTATATATTTTTTCATTTTAAATGATGCAGACCATTCTCTGGTCTATATTCTCATTCTGCTCACTCACACATTCAGTTTTTTAAAAATATTTTTTTATTGACTTTTTAGAGAAGAAGTGTGTGTGTGGGGGGGGACAGAAATATCAGTGAGAGAGAAACATGGCTCGGCGGCCTCCTGCATGCCCCATACTGGGGATCGAGCCTGAAACCTGGGCATGTGCCCTGACCGGGAATCAAACAGGTGACTTTTCGGTGCATGGGACGATGCTCAATTCACTGAGCCACACCAGCCAGGCTCACATATACAGTTTTTATTCCATTCCTGGACTAAAGAAAATATACTCTTGCCCTGGCCAGTTTGGCTCAGTGCTTAGAGTGTCAGCCTGCGGACCAGAGAGACCCCGGTTCGGTTCCCACTAAGGGCATGTGCCTCGGTTGCAGTTTGTCCTCGGCCATGGTTGGGGTCATGTGGGTGGTAACCAGTCAATGTGTCTCTCTCACATCGATGTTTCTCTCTCTCTCTTCCTCCCTCTCTCCCTCCTGCTCTATCTAAAGATAAATGCAAAAATGTTCTCAGGTGAGGATAAAGAAAAAGAAAGAAAGAAAAAAAATATACTCTCCAACAACAGCAACAAAACTCCCAAACCCAATTTAAGTAATAAACAAACAGAGAGAAAAAGGAAGGCTCCCATACCCTGATAAAGGTACCACAAATAAGCACAAGTAGGAAAAGAACTGGACATTAAAAAAAAGATTAGTGATATTCACTGGATCCTTTTTTAAGTCTCTAAGTCTCTCACCCCCCCCCCTTTTTTTTTTGAAGGTATTTAGCAATTCCTGAAGGTCTGCTTTCTCTGCCCTGACCTAGCTTTCCAATGAAAATTTCCCAGGGGCTCAGATGGGCTCGTTCCTTTTCAAACCACTTCGAGATCCTGCCTTGTACAAATATGGAGATTTCTGTAGTCGATGCTTATAAGTGAGTTATGGGAAAGTAGTAAAATCAGAAGTAGACGAGTAATTTGGAGACCAATGACAAAAGGAAAAATGATTTTACCCTTAATAGTACATTGAGAAAACCTTAAAACTGACCCTTTCTCCATCTATCTGAGCCATGGAATCTTCCCAGGCTTGCTTTCCCAAGTTAGTGATTACCTCTCTCATTCACCCATGGAAGAATTTGGTACAGTTTCCAATACAATAAAGTACTGTATCCCAAAGTGGTTAACATTATGGGTTCTGGCATTAGACAGGATACAGTTGCAAATTTTGGCTCTGACACTAAGTAGGCAACACTGGGAGACTGCTTACTTAAGGCCTCTTAGCCTCCGTCTCTTAACAACACCTGCCCCTTGCAGGGGTGGGGACCGCCCGACGGGCCGAGTACCATCTAACATCACCACCTCACCAAAGAGAAGCAGTGCAGCCATCATGTTGGGGGTGAGTTAATTCAGTGTTTGACCAAATACAGCAGGCTAATTTTTAAGTTGATAATTCTGTATGGCCCGCAAATGATGTTATGAATAGTTATAAATATCCAAATGGCCCTTGGCAGAAAAAAGGTCCCCCACCCCTGCCTTAGAGGGTGGAAGTGTGGAATAAATGTGAAAACATAAGGAAAGTATTTAGCATATGCCTGGCGAGAAATTCCTGATGTTTATTCGCCATTAGCGTATCTAAAAAAATTTTCAAAAACAGATATTAACATATTTCCTAGCTCATCTGCATAACCTCTTTTATCTTCATCTGTCCAGTATGGTAAAAAAATGACATGTGCCTTTTATGCTTCCATAGAAATCGGCAAAATATCAGAAAATAATTTCAAGTGAAATATGGGTAACCAAAATATTCCACTCCCTCTCTCTTCCCCAGCTAAAAGAACACCTCTCAGTACAGATATGTCTGGTCGCACGTGTCTGTGGTAGCCCGACAGTCGACACCAGCTGGAGAATTCCCACAGGAAGTGGGATAGTTAAGGCAACCTGGAGGCAAAGCGGCCGGGAACTGGCCCGAAGCTGCAGGTGCGTGGCAAGCGCATGTTTTATGCATTTGGGATGCCTTTGGAGAGGTCCCACTGAGGCTATGGGGCGGCTGGCCACGCCTCCCTCCGGGACTCCTTGGTGTCACCTGCCTCAGACTGCCAAGAAGGTGGTGATGGTTGTTGTTTTAAATCGCAGGAAAGAAATGGAACATCAGGTTAGCCTGACCTAACAGATATTAGGGAAAGGGGTTGGGAAAGAATTATATTTTTTCTGACCTTGGTCGAGCAAATATAATTAAGTCAGCAGGAAATTAAAAGTTGTCAACAATTGTATTAGAAGAGTTGTCCTGTGAGGGGAAAAACACTACCTGAATGTCCGAAGGCTAGGAATTTACAACTTAGTCTTACGTATATTTCCTGATTCCCTGTGGGAGATAATGACATTTGTGGTCCAAGGTCTTGGTCCTGGCAGGAGGCCCCAGGGCAGTTGAGATCGGAGCAGGACGGACAAGGTGCCCGTGCTCTGTTGGTACTCACCCTGTCTGTGACTGTCGCTATAATCAGGGCATTTGGCACCAGCAGGGCAGTTTTGGTTTTCTTTATTAGGGTTACAGAGAAGGCCGGAATAGAGATCTGAAACAGAATCACCGAGTTAACATACTGGCTGACTTCACGGAACACTTCAAATCTTCCTGTTCAAGGAAAAAAGTAAACAAACCGATAACAAAGAAACCAAAACCAGCAGGCTCTCCGGGATCCATGAAAAAATGCCCTTCTTAGCCCTGGCCAGTTGGGCTCAGCAGTCAGAACGTCAGCTCATGGACCAGAGTTGCAGGTTCGATTCTGGTCAAGGGCATGTGCCTCGGTTGAGGTTCGATCCCCGTCCCAATCCCTGGAGTCGTGCGGGAGGCAACCAATCGATGTGTCTCTCTCACTCTCTCTCTCCCCCTCTCCCACTCTATCTGAAGATAAATGGAAAAATATCCTTGGGTGAGGATTAAAAAAAAGCTTCTTACTCATAATCACAAATCAGAATGCTTGAAAACTCACTGAGGTCACGCACACCCAAGACGGTGTTTCTTACTCCTTACTCTGGTGGCCTGAACGTGACAGCCCAGCTCACAGGGAAGGAATGTCAATGGGATGCAATTATCTTTTCCCTTCTTATGCCGCCCCCATCCCAAGGTCCTTGTGGTAAAAGGCGGCGCCTTGGGAAACCACCAGTTCCTTCAGGCGAGTCTCCTTAGTGGCTCAGTGTGTCATGGCCTCTGCTCCCCCACATCGGTATTTAATGGGAATGGAAAGGTGTCAGGCAGCATCCACTGGGGACTGGGGCCCTATGACTCCCTCAGACTCAGTCTTCAATGCTGCAGTTCCTGCTCCTTTGTGCTGGGGATGGTACAGAGTGAACTCTAATAAGTAGCTTATGGAGAGGCCCGTTCTTCTAGACATCTTTGATAGTTAACTGATACGAACACACAACAAAATCAGTATCTCTTACAATGGTTTTAGGTTTGCTGTGCATCTTTGAAATGGATTATGGACCCCTTTTTATATGAACGTTGGGAGTTCTCGGGGACACCTGCCTGGGCGGGTCCAGGGCAGGGAGAGGTGTGTCATCCAGAGGCACCCAGAACCCCTGCTGTTTGGAAGCACCATAAAAGAGGCTCTAAGTAAGGGCATAATAATGGCACAAATATTTACAAGTATTGCTACATTTAAAACAATTCATATTCACAAATATAATAAGGTACAGGGTTAGCTTTCTTTCCAAAAAATTATACAAACCCTGGTGTCTTTTCCAAAGACCTTGGAATGAAAACAAATCCAGTTTTCTGATACAAACAGCTTCCCTTGGTACAAAAGTTCTTTCTGTAGAGCACAGGTAAAACCTGAGAAAACACACACAGGTATTATATTCTTTAGAATTTACATGTACAATGAGAATTCTGTATAGATGCTGGTGACTCAGGCATGGGCAGAGACAATACACTCACATACTCAAAAGGTTTATCAGCTTCTTTCAATCATCTTTAGTGCAATAAAAGTATGGAGATGAGAGTTATTTTTTCATTCAAAGTCTTACAAATTTTAGTCTGAAAATCAAAATGGAGGGGCAAATCTATCTCTATCTCTACAAATGAGGTTCAAGAGGGTGTTTCAAACATCTCCTCTAGGTGGGAAGGTGTGTCACCTTTGTGCTAATGTAAACACTCTGGCTCCTCCTTCCCCAGGACTGTCACCAATGACTCCTTTTGAAATAGATGGTCTAACCGCAGGAAGAGCGCATGACCCACACCTTCCTGTTTGGAGCTTGTGGCTGGAACCCAGCGTCTTGCCTTACTTAACACTGTATACGGAGAGGCTAGAATGGAACACTGGGCCCTGATGAGCCACAACAGACACAGGTGCTTGACTGGCCTCCTGAGCAAGGTGCTCAGATGTGATCACTGCACCCTGCACAGTGCAGGTATCAATGCATGTCTGTCCACCTGCATCTGTGTTTCTTTTTAGCCTTCTTTTAGTGGCCTCTCTTGCTCCAGTCTTGTTATCCCAAATCTCAGGACAATCCAAACACAATGCATGTCAGCAGTCAATATGAAGGGGAGGACATCATTCTGGAATCATACTGGATCAGTTCCATATCATGTAGAGAGGTCCCACTGCCCATCTGACTTTCTTGTGTCTGAAGGTACTTGGTGAGAGCCGACTGGACGAAGCTGACATTGTTGGGGCATCATGATTTTCAGAAACCGATCATCCTGGGTGATTCAGTCCCCAACCCTCTTTCTCCCCTCAAAACCAATTAGCATCTTTGCAAATATGTAGCTTAGAAAGTCAAACAGGTCAGAACTTACTTTGCCGCAACGGTTCTTCAGTTGGGACATCAAGAAACAGCTTGTGAAAGTGCATGTTCGCCTTGCACTGCAGAGCGGACAAGAGAGAGATGGCCCCGCTCTCAGTTAGATGGCAGGATACACCTCCCTTCCCTTTTTGTAGCATCACCCTGCGTTCCATCTCTCTGATCTTAGCCTCCAACACGACCCCTCAGTGCAAAACAGTGGAAGACAGGGCACCAAGTTTCCAGTTCCAACCAGACTAGTGAGTGACCTGCTGGCTGCACAGACAGCGATCATCCGATGCAGCTGGGGGTCAGCCTTCTGCCCAGGAGCTAAAGATGTCCCACCCAAGAAAAGAGGAGGCATTCTAAGGAACCTCACTAGGGAAGGGAGGTGATCCCAGGGCACTAAAGATACTAGTGACTGCTCTCATAAGAGGATGGTGGTTAAAATCTTTCTAGTCACATCAACCTGAGTTTAAGTCTTGGCTACACCTCTTCTGTGGCATGTGACTGTGGTCTAGCCACTTAGCCTCTTTTGGCCTCAGTCTCCTCTTCTGCATCAGAGGACCAAAACAGTACTTGCACCCGGCCAGTGTGACTCCGTGGTTGAGCATTGACCCATGCACCAAGAGGTTGCTGGTTTGATTCCCGGTCAGGGCACGTGCCCAGGTTGTGGGCCCGATCCCCAGTGGAGGGCATGCAGGAGATGGCCAGTCGATGTTCTCTCTCATCGATTTTTCTGTCTCTCTCCCTCTCTCCCTTCCTCTCTCTAAAAATAAATAAAGTTATTAAAAAAAAACCCACAAAAATAGTACTTGCCTCAGTGGGGTGCCATTAAGCTCAAATGGGACAAGACAGCTAAAGGACCTACTGCCTGGTATTGTCACCAATACTATTATTGTTGTGAAGGCATTTCCTTAGCCAGTGTCAGGGGGAGATGACTGTCAAGACAAGTAGGATTTATTTCTCTCGAGGGAGGCAAAAGGCCCAAGAGTCTGGAATGCTGAAAATCATGTCATTTTCAAGGCATCTATTCCCACCACTGTGACCACAGCGTACAGACTGCACTGGGCATTGTGCAGAATGCGCTCACATGCCACCCCCGCCATAACCGGGAACTGCCGTCCACATCACACGGGTCAGGACACTGTGCCTCAAAGGTACTGAGTTAACGGGAACCACAGCTACTCAAGGTAGAGCTGGGTCCTCCTTCTATAGGACCACTCTGCCTGATCAGTGCTTTTGATAAAAAAGTCTTAGGAGAAAAATAGAGAGAGATACTACACTTAGGTCCTTGATGTTTTATTATCTAAACTAGGTGTGGTCTCAACGGCAAAAACGGCCCTAGTGTTGCTGTAAAGAAGAGCTCCCAACAGGCCTTGCAGATGACAGATGGTCCCCCAAGAGTTAGCTGCTTGACAGATCAACACCTCGTGTAAAGTAGGGCTACCTCACGGTGCCTCCTAGGGAGCCACCTGCACCCAGGGCAGTGCCTTGATTAAAGCGAGGTGTCGAAGGCTTTTACTGACACTGTATTTTCAGTGGCTACAGTCAAACTGGTTGCCCACTGGACTTACAGACATCCTGGGCCACTGACTCTTCAAACATGTCATTGTGATAAGGGTTTAAAAAAAAAAAGGTAGTGGGACTAACTGAAATGAAAAACAAAAGGACAAATACATGTAGTACCTGGCTCTTGACCGGATGTTAAAGAGAGGGAGACAGACAACCTTTCTAAAGGTCATTCTCTGCTGGGGTCATGGTAGACGGCTGAAAATTGATTCTATATTAATAATTTTTTTTTTTTTGTGGTATGTGCCCCTAGCAAGAACCGAACCCTGGACTTCTCTGGTCCGCAGGTAGACGCTGAACCGCTGAGCCAAACTGGCCAGGGCAATAATGTATTTTTTTATATTACTATTTAGTTACATTTTTTGGGTGTGCCAACAATGTTCTGTAATAGTTCTTAGGAGATACATATCCCACTACTTAGGGGTAATGTATCAAAAACACCCCCTGTTGGCCCAGTAAGTGCGTCACACGGAACCGGGCTTCAATTCCTATCTAGGTATTGAAGAGCAGAAGCAAAATTACGTCTGGAGGAGAATCATGACACTGGTCACAGGTTTTCCTCCTGTGTGCAGCTGGGTGGCCTTCTGTTCACACAGGTGCCTTATCAGACTCTTTCGTTTTAGTGCAAGGATGTCACACCTCTCCTGGTCCTGGCCAGTTACCAGACAAGCACATGACTCAGTGCTGGTCCCTGCTGGGGCGATGCCCGTGGGCACCTGTCAGAGTTAGAGGCACAGTGTGGAGCTCACTACCCACTCAGTATGTGTTGAAAGATCAATTGTGAAATATGATATTGATGGAAAATCAAAGGAAGGATCTGCAGCCCGTCCTTTTCCCAGATTCTCTAAAATCTACACCTGTCAGTCCTGACCAGCAGACGGCTGCCCACTTGGGTTCTTTTTCCCACTGGCTTTATGCTTCTGTCACCCACTGAGACCACACACACCCCATTCCCTGATTACCTGGCTGGAAGACGAAGACTTTTTCCTTTCAGTCTTAGCGTCATTTTTGCTTTCTGATTTACAGTCGTTCTTATCGCTTGCTACAGAGGCACCATCACAACTGGATTTTGACCTGAGGAAAGAAAATCCAGTGAGTCAATAGAATGAGTTTTTTAGAAGAAAAAATTTTAATATGTTTTTATTAATTTTTTTATAGAGAGAGGAAGGGAGAAAGAAATAAAAACACCAGCTGTCTCCTGCACACACCCCACTGGGGATCGAGCGGGCAACCCAGACATGTGCTCTGACCGGGAATCAACTAGGAACTCTCAGTCCATGGGACAGTGCTCAATCCATTGAGCCACACCTGCTAGGCTAGAATGAGCTTTTTATGCTACTCATTAATTTTATTGTAATACATCTTGATTACTATACCATCTCACAAGAAAACCTGCTGTTTTCTTTTCCCTTCTAGATGTCAGTAAGCACTCAGGTGCCCTTGAGGGCTTTACACAGAGTTGTAGGACTAGGATGATGTAGCAGGCTGGGATCTCAAACTGAAGAAAAGGTCATTTGTAGAAGAGAAAAATAACAATCTAGTTGTGAAAATAATTATATCATCTCAAAAGTATTTTAATCAGCATAAAGAGTATAGGAGGCAAATTATTAAACAAAATTGCAGCTATGGTGCAATCAACACTTTTTATTTCAGAAATCTATTCATATCGAACAAGTGTCAGTTAAGTGGGGCATTGTGTTCAAGGCCTTGGGACACACAAGACAGTCTTCACCCTTAAAGAACCTGTGTACAAATCAAACATCTTTTTAAGTCCTCATCACAAGAGAAAAATTTTGTAACAATGTGTGGGGACAGATGTAAGTCAACTAGACTTATGGCAGTGAGCATTTCGCAAGGAATACAAATACTGGGTCATGTGGTATACCTGAAACTAATATAATGTCATGTGGCAATTATACCTCAATAAAAATACATTAAAACTAAAATAAAACTTCTTTGAAAGGCAGTATATGATTTAGCACCAAAACAAAACATATCATAGGCATTAGGAGGAGGTATAGAGACAATCGGTCTGTCAGGAGGAAAGAGAGGAGGCCAACAGAGCAATGTGGGTTTCATACGTGGGGCCTCATAGGATGAGCAGGATTTGGGAGAAGAGAGACGAAACATCTCACAGTGGGAAAACGGTCAAGTGAAATTAGGATAGAAAAAGAACATGCTTGGAAGTCAACCCCAGGATTCCCTTTGAAGTGGTTCTAGCCAAGGCCCTTCACTGAGCAGACTCGTGACTCAGCACATAGCCTCAGCCTGACTCGGCACTGTCATTTCCAAGTGGGACGCAGGTGTGATTTTTAGGGCTGTGTGTGCATAGTTATACAGATGAGTTTCAAATGTCAGATATCTTTGACTAAGGAAAAAAAATAAGTTTTATGATATGACTATGCAGATTTCTTTTGTTTATTGGGGAAAATGACACATGCCAGCCATGATTTCACAATACGATTCCTTAGAATGAGGCACCGTTAAAAAATTTTGGTGCAAAGCTGACTTTAAGGAGAATCTTAAGCTATTTATGGGTGTGACAGAGGGACATTAGGCTCTGTTTTTCTCAGCTGTGAAAAGACATGCTACATAATGTCCCAGGCCCCTGCCAGACTCCATTTGAATCTGTGATGTTCAAACCACATACCGCTCAGCAATTCAAGGGACATTGACTGGATTCAGGAACTGGCCACTGAACCTACTCACAGACAGGAATTTCTTTAGAATTCTAGGGATTACTTTAAAATCATTTTTTCAAATATTAAATTTCCTATTATTTATATTACCTACTAATTTGAATTTATCAACTCTACTGATTCAAATGAACAAATATCAATGGACTTGTCAACGCAACAATCAGACTTTTGAAGAACAATGGACAGGAAGTAAATGTGACAAGTAGGGCCCTATACCCTTGACAACTTCAAGAGGAACAACACAAAGGACCTACGGTCTCTGTGGTGGTGGTGGTGGGGGTGCACATTTAAATAGTATTGATTCCTTCTGGTCTTCTCCACCTTGTTATTCTCACTTCTCACAAGTGCCTATGAGCAGGACTAGTGCACAATGAAAATGCAGGGCCCCTTGTTCAAAACCTAAGAATTTCCCTGCAGCGAGAGCAGAGCCTTAAACCAAGTGCTGAGGTCTTTGCAAGTGCATAGATCACACGCCCTGTGAAGTTTAACAAGCATGCCCTGATGATGAGGGTATTGATCTCATTCAGAGCCTGGGGAAGTTGGAGTAAAATCAACAGTGTTTTAAAAGTGCACGCTGTAGCCAGCCAACAGCGGTGAAAGACACATGCTCAGCGCCTCTGGGGAGGGACCGTCTGGGGATGACACAGGATGCCCGGGCAGGAAGCAGCCACAGAGAACATGGTCGAAGTGAGAGATCGGCTCAGGCATGCAGCACAGATGGAGAGGGTACGGGAGTGACAGAAACATCGTGGGGGGAGAGTGCAGACTTACACTTGGTCCTGCAGGAAGTACAGATGTGGAGAGAAGGTATGGGCTGGGTAGCCAGGAGGGAAGGGAAAGCAGGAGTTATTTAATCATCCTCTAGCAGAGGCCAAAAGACGCAGAGGCGGCAGTTCTGACAGCTCTAACGACCGGGAGGAGAGCGAGCACTCCTCACCTCCTACAGATCAATGGCCACACTGCTCCTACGTGAACATTGGTTTAAACACCCTCTTCGAAGGGCTCAAAAGCCACTCTTCAGTTCCTACTTCTTCCTTCCGTGTGAAGGAAAGCACATGATGTCTCTGAGGGTGATGGAGACATAGCTCCACATCTCAAAACTGTCTGTCCCCCCACAGCCCCACAACCACACTGTGGTCCCAGCACCAGCCCCACAAAATGCCCCCCACGCGTACCCTGCCTGGGGGTCCCAGGCGGGGCTCCCCTGCGCTTTTCCATGGCTGCCAGGGAAGCGAGACAGCAGGTGTGCACACCCAGAGGCTAGGCAGACACTCCAACCTGGGCGGGCCTCACAAGCAACCTGGCCAGCTCTCCCAGGTGCTTTGTAAACCTAGTCCGGAAAGAGGGCCACCCTGGCTTATCAGTGAGCAGAGTCAGTACATCAAATAAAAGGGCAGACGTTCCGCAGAAGGCTGGGGTGGGAAGGAGAAAAAGGTGCTTCTAGGAAGAGATGAGCAAGGAAGGCAAGCGCCCGTGCCGAGAATTCAAGAAAAACACCCCACTGCTTTCTCAGGAGTGTTATTTGTCTATAGACAATCCTCACTCACTCTTTTAACAACCACCATAAAGTTAGAAACACCAGCTCCTCCCAGCAACCCCTCCTCCCCAAAAGGGCAAGAACAGTCAGTGCGAGGACTCACCGCAGGCAGATGACTCTCTTCTGGTCTGGGGACTCGGCCTCGCTGGACGGGGTGGGAGACTGGGCTGTTGGTGACCTGCAGACCTTCTTTTTCTCCTCCACACCATTCTCAGCCTCTGAGCTGGAGAAGAGAGAAAAACGCTTCACCTTAAACATCCAGAGCAGGGGGTGGATGGAAAAAAAAACGGTGAAGTCACCTGGCTTTTTGCAGAGTGGAGTGATCTTCAACCCCCACCACTGGCTGAGGTCAACTTGGGCAGCTGCGCCCTTTCCGAATCTCCATTCTAAGCCCTCTCAGCTGGCTTCAGCGGGTAAACATCTGACTTTGTGGGGACTTGCTGCCTCCCAGCTCTGTTCCCGTGGGCCCTGCTCTGCCCGCTCGCCGCTGGAGTGGCAGAGCACCTGGAGGCTGGGAGGGCCCCTGCGCTGGCTCACCGCCTTCAGCCAGGTGTGAGCCTTCCTGCTGGGCAGCCCCACTGCTTTTGTTTGTACTTCTCCGGTCACTTAATCACCTTTTGTTGTGGTTGTACAGGTCCCCGCTTTGGGTTGTTATTTAAAGCAGGCGCCTCTTTAGGCAAGTTCCAGTCTCATCTGTCTGCAAACCGCCCAGGCCCGTCGGATTACCCCCACGGTATGGATGTGGAATCCGAGACTCTCAGTCAAGATTTTACCCACGCAACCGGAACTAGCATCCGTCTGAGTTGATTCAAATTCGGGTCTGTCCATCTGATAGGCCTTTGTGTGCATGTGTGTTCTCTGTCTCTCCCCATGCACACTCCCTCCCCCCACGCTCTCAACCACCCATCTATCCATCTAGCCCCCTTATTAGCTCTTCAGTGCAAAAGCTCCAGGGTAGGGTGGGAAGCTTACTGATTTTTATACTGAATACGGGATCTAGGATAGAGGTGGTACATAGTCATGATCAACAGGCTTCTGGAAGACCCGTGTTGACCTTGGTAAAGAGGGAAAGGAAGGTCAGTCAAGAGGGTCTGCATGCTGAATCACTGTGGGTGGAGGTCAACCAGTGTGGTAGACTCGGGAGTGTCCCTTCAAACTCAGGAACAGAAGAAACCATTTCCACTGTGGGAAGGAGAGGAAGGCACAAGGGAAGGAAGAAGACGTGTTCCATATAGGGATCAGAACTTCCTTGGTGTCAGCCTGCACTGCAAAGAACTCAACATATTTCTAAGAACGTGAGAGCCCCATGGCGACTAAGCATAAGGGAAGACGCGTTTATTTGGCATTGCCATGACAGTTCAGCTCATTTGAATCCTAATTTAGCATCCCTTTTGCTAACTTCACCTGCAATTGAACACACAGGTAGGAAATGTTATTGGTTAGTTTCAGCTTGGTGGTTGCTGACTTACCACTTTTTACAGCATATGAACATTCCATTGTGGTGTCAAAGTCAAGACCAAGTATCTCTGACAACGTATCCATTATAATCCCCATGCACAGCTGATGCTCTCATGTTGGAGTCAGCATTTCTCTTTTCCTATATTTCTCTTTTCCCAAGTAGATTAAGTGTTTGAGGACAAAGGTCCAACCCTCGACTCTTCAGTTCTTTTCAAAGTACTCAGATCACTTACGTACAATAAAAGGGGTCTATCCGTAACCGAAGTGCTTTATGTGACAAAAGGTACATGGAAAGCCTTGAAATAGTAATAGGACAACACTGCTTTGGTTTTTTTAAAAAAAGATGATTTTGTTAAACTTTAGCATCAAGTTTAGTTTATGGACTCCAATAATTTTAGAACTGTTAAGGGCACTTCCATCATACCTCTGCCCACCCCCCTCCCCCGCACACATAGCACTCCTGTTCTTCAAAAGCTCTGGGCAGAAATCCAGAGGCCCTCCTGAAGCAGGGAGACTGAGTGTGTGTGGAATTCCAGTAATCCACCTCAGCATCCATTCAAACACTCCCTGCATTTCGGGCAGGGTCGGATGAAGACTCGGAAGCAGAGCCACCGCTGTCCCATACAGCACCTTTGTGTGTGTAGAAAGAGCCACCCTCACACATAAAGAAGTGCCTCTCTGTTTGGATGTAGTGCCCCTGATACACAGCCTGGCAGAGACAGGGTGCCCCTTGCTCCAGGCAGAAACAGCCCAGCTCCAAGGTGAAGGGAGCAAAGCTCGGCTGGATTTCCGCCTCTCCCTGCGCTTGCTGCTTAGGGCAGGGCTCGGAGTGCTTCACCACGCGGTGGTCCTGGTTCAGCCCCCACCCCCAGCACTGAAAAGATACAGTGCTCACCTCTGTATCAACCCACCAAAGCAATGCCTCTTTTTTTTTTTTTTAATGTTTTTATTGATTTTTTTAGAGAGAGAGAGAGAGAGGAAGGGAAAGGGAGAGAGAGAAACATTGATGAGAATCAGCTGCCTCCTGCACGCCCCCATCTGGGGATTAAGCCTGCAACCCAGGCATGTGTCCTGACCGGGAATCAAACAGGAGACCCCATGGTGCACGGTTCACGCCACCACTGCGCCACACCGGCTGGGCTGAAGGCATGCCTCTTCAGGACAGAACACGCTGGTCTGCTCCGGTGAAACAGCTTCTTTCTAGATAGTCTCCACCCACTTTCCCTTACACTGGCGCTTGGCCTCCAGCGCTGGTTCTGTCCTTGAGGGGCACGGGTGGAGGGAGGGGCCAGCCCCGCAGCCTTCCGCCCCGCAGTCTTGGCTCTGCTGCTGCCGGCTTTGCGCACCAGGACCCTAATTAATCAACGCCTTGTTCTGTTCATGTTTTTCTCCCAAATGGCTTACTGAAGCCAACTGCTAGACGACATTCCTTAAAAGCAGGGATTCTGTTTTTCTCTCCCCCCACACTGCATTTGGCTCAGCATGTCGCTCACAGTGGTCATTTATGTGTGTTGACCAATGTGGGATTAGTTCCGTAGTGTCTCAAAGAGTTAAGTGAAGTTCATCTACGGACCAACTCACTTTTAGGTTTTTGTTGACTTAACGATGCTGCCGAAACTCAAGCAGGTTAATTCCCCCCACAGGAGAGATTATTCCGCGAGCAAGCGCCCTACACTGGAGGTCTCCGCAGCAGACTGAGACCGCGCAGCAGGGACAGCAGAGCCTGGTTTGCAGCAGAGCGTGGGAGGGCGATGGAATGCCTCCTCGAGAAACCGACAGCGAGCCGAAATAACAGGTCTAGTTCAAATCATGAAAATAAAGAAACCAGTTTTTGTTTTTTTAAACAAGGCCCTTTCAGGGACACTAAAGAGTCAACAAAACTAAAATTAAAAACAAAACAAACCCTCCAAACAGCACTCTTCTTTCAACACACGTGTATGGAGGAGTCCCTGCTTCGGCGGAGCTCAGAGCTGGGCAGGCGAGAGCTTGGTGAGGGGTAAGTCTAAGTAGCCCCAGAAGCAGCGGAAGAGGCTGGGAACACAGGATCCCCCTTTCCCTGGCCACGGCAGGTGGTTTCTTCTCTCATCTCCAACCCAATGTAAGCGCCCATTATGGGCCCCCAAAGCTTTTCAGTAGGAATTTCGGAGCAATGAGACGGATAGTTATGCTTGTACCAACCAAACCTGACGTCTCCTATTAGGGGATGGCATTTTACCAACGAGGAAGTCTTGTTTCACTAAGACACTGTCCACAGTTACACAATCTATAAATACCAACAGGTCAGACAACCCCTATCAACAGTTCAATATCTGTCAATTGCCAGACCTCATCACTCTGATGACAACTTGATTGGGATTTCACCACTGTTCAGAATTAGATTCTTCCATGGGGGCCACTACCATTCCTCCCAGAGAGAGACTGTGTGTTTAAGGTAAACTCAGCACTCTGTCCTCCTGACACAGCGTCTCCCGGCGGCCCGGCCCGCCTGCTGACGATGTGTTGTACTCAGGCATCCTCACACACAAGTCTAATAAGTAGCTACTGGCCACAGTGATGATTCAGCTGCATCTCAGGTTCAGGAAAACAGACGCCTCACTGTGGTTCGGCCCAGGAAGCTGTGCTCCTTTCCAGTGACTGCGGCAAGCACTTTGTATGAGTCTAGCTTCGAGGTAAATGAGTCTAGGCTAAGGCATAAAAAAAGTCACGAAACTCCCTCATGATAGTATGGGGGGTGGTAGTTTTACACCCATTATCATTTTTAAATTTTATTCACTTATTTTTAAAGTCATTTTATTTTATTATTATTATTATTTTTGTTACTCCTCACCTGAGGATATTTTTTCATTGATTTTTAGATAGAGAGGATGGGAGGGGAAGAGGGAGAAAGAGAAACCAATGTGAGAGAGGCACTGGTTGCCTCCCGCACGACCCTGACTGGGGCCAGGGGATCGAACCTGCAACCGACATATGTGCCCTTGACTGGGAATCAAACTATCGATCCTTTCTGTACACAAGCCGATGCTCTAACTGCTGAGCCACACCGGCCAGGGCCATTATCATTTTTTTTTTATCTTCACCCGAGGACACTTTTACATTTATCTTCAGACAGAGTGGGAGGGAGAGAGGGGGGAAGAGAGAAAGAGACATCAATGTGAGAGAGACACGACGACTGCCTGCCACCCATACAACCCCAACTGGACCAGGAACAAACTGCAACCGAAGTACATGCCCTTAGCGGGAACTGAACCTACAACTCTCTAGTCTGCGTGCTGATGCTCTAACTGCTGAGCCAAACCAGCCAGGGCTATCGTTTTTAAAAAAAAATCACTGATCACTAGGCCCTGGCCAGTGTGGTTCAGTGGATTGAGTGATGTCCCATGCGCCAAAAGGTCACCAGTTCAATTCTGGTCAGGGCACATGTCCAGGTTGCTGGCTTTATCCCCAGTAGGGGGGGTGTAGCCAATGGATGTTTTTTTGCATTGATCTTTCTTTCTCTCCCTCTCCCTTCCTCTCTCTCTAAAATCAATAAAAACATTTTAAAAAAGAAAAAAAAAACAAAAACAACAAAACTCACACACACAACCCCCCCTCCCAAACAACTCCTGATAACCATTTCCTAAAACCACAGTCTTGACCAGCAAAAGTTTAGAAGTGACTTAAAAGATCGGATATGTTTCACCAGAGGATCTCCAAGCACAAAATCCTCGCAATGGGATTGTTGTGACTTAGGCCAGGTCTGTGACAGTCCTGTGTTGCCAAAACCCTGTATGAAAACTGGGCTGCACCTGGCCTCCCCCAGCCCTGGGGCCGTGCAGACCCTGTGTTGGTGTGCTGCCTGCTTAGTGGCTCTGTGGCTGGCAGGCGACACTTGGGAGGCACAGAGATGGGCTACAGGGGAGAGTGCTGGGGACTGCTGGGCAGCAGCCCTACTACAGAGACATCAATCACATTAACCAAAAAAGGAAGCAGAACGGGGTGCCCGACGTGCAGGGGTTGTGGTTGTGATGGAGACAGGACCTCCCCAAGTCCCTCAGCCTCTCTAACTGCAAAGTCAACGCAGAATCTCCCAGAGGATAGTCTTTCATTTACAATTTTGACATAATATACACTTTACTTCTTTATATGTCTACACATTTATTTCTGAATAGGTACTAGAAGCACAAGTCCACAATTCAAATGTTACAAATGGAAAAACAAATCTCCCTTCTACTTCTGTTCCGTGGGGGCCCTGTTTCTCTCTAGAGGAATTTACTGTTGTTCCAGCTTGTGTGTGTCCTTCCGGGGACAGTCTGTGTGCATGGCTGTGTGTATTATTTTTAACCACAATGATAGCCTGCTATTCTCTACCTGGGTTTTTATTTTTTTAACTTACTGTATCTTGGTGCTTTCCCTATCACCACACAGTTTCCTCATTCTTCTTCTTTTTTTTAAAAAAGGTTGTGATTGAGTTTTTAGAGAGAGAGAGAGAAACGTCGATTGCCCGCCTCCTGCATGCCCCCCACTGGGGATCAAGCCCACAACCTGGGCATGTGCCCTGACTGGGAATCAAACCAGGACCTCTCAATCCATGGGACGACTCCCAATCTACTGAGCCACACCAGCCGGGATTTCCTCACTTTTCTTAATGACTGCATGTAGTTCACTATAATGGGTGAATTACAATCTAACCAGTTCCTTATTGATGGCCATTTAGGTGGATTTCAGTTTTATTACAAATATAAACAACACTGCAACTCATTTCCTTGTATGTTTATTATGTGTGCGAATACTTCCATAGCATGATTTCCTGGAAATGGAACTGTATCAAAATGTACATAATTTTATAAACTAGTCAGAGAAAGACAAATACCCTATGATCTCACTTATATGTGGAATCTAATGAACAAGATAAACTGGTCAACAAAACAGAACCAGAGGCATGGATACATGGAACAGACAGGTCAGAAGGGAGGGTGTATAAGGGGACTGGATAAAGGAAGTGAAGGGATTAGTCAAGGAACATGTATGCATAACCCACAGACACAGACAGCAGTGTGGTGATGGCCAGACGGAAGGCGTGGTGGGGACTGGGTGGAGGTGGGCAAAGGGAAAAATGGGGGATACCTGCAATAATGTCAACAATAAAAGTAAAGTTGAATAAATAAGTACATAATTTAAAATTTTTAGGTATCGCTAAATTGCCCTCAATAGAGGGTTTGTGACCCACGCCCAAGACAGTAAGTTCACAGTCTCACTAACAAGGTGTTAAACTTAAATCCCATTATAGTTTTGACATTTACATTTCTCTTCTTATGAATAAGGTTGAGTGTAGTATTTTCATATGTTTAAGATTTTTTTTCTAATTTTCTGTTTTGTATATCAGCTGTTTGTCTATACATTTTGCCATTTTTTTCTAGTGGGCAGGTTGATTAAAACATGTAGGGAAAACAATTCTTATCATAACTGCCTCACCAATTCTTCGCAATATTCTAGAATTGACTTTTTAAATGAATAATCTTAAAAATTTAGAAAAGTTAAGCAGATATTAGGGGGTCAATATAATGTCAAAACACAATGTTAGGGACAAGTTAACTTTTGTTTTCCTTGACAGGCTTACTGGCAGATAGAAAAAAGAAAGAAAAAAAAAAGGAATGCCAAAAACATTGTCTTCTCTGGTTTCAGCAAAACCTCTAGTAGAGCAGACAGGCCTCCAGGTTCAGGTGCAGAACAGGAGACAGGTGTTTGCCCTCCTCCCTGGGGCCTGCTAACAAGAGCACTTACAAAAGTAATACTCTTGCTGCAGCACTGGACGTTAACCATCAACAGAAGAGTGATTTCCCCAGATCTCTGGGAAACGGAAAGTAGAAAGTAAAGTACAATTCAACTCTTGCAGCAAAGCAGAGGCGCCCATGGCAGAGAAAGTGATCTGCTGGAGTTCCACAAGGGGCTACCATAGAAAAAGAGGGACAGTTGTGATACTTTCAACAATAAAGATATGGGGGAGGGAGGAGAAATGGATGAAAACATCTGATTAAATTAAAGGTGTTCTGGTGGGAAACCTGACTCTCCCACCCACTCTCGCCAGGTCAGGTACTTAGGCCCAGCAGGGACGATATCAGAAAGGTTGTCCACTAGAAACTGAGCAACTCGGGTGCAGAAAACCAGAGTATCTAGTATAGAGGGTGGAGCCCAGAGCAAGGCTCTTCTCATCCTTCCGTTTTGAATGAAGTCATCTCCAGGTGAAGTGCCAACTCCCTACTCGTGTTCTCCAAGGCGGCTCTAGCTCATTCTTTTTCCTCACTCATTTCCCATAGTTCCTCATTCTTACCTGTGAAAGCACAACTAAGCATTGCCAGATATTCGAAGAAAATCTGCAGTCTTACAGAAAAGACCAAGATAAACCAACAAGAAAGTAAATTTCTTTGGAAACTGACTTCAGAGAGCAGAAGAAAGCTCAATACAAGAAAAGCAAAACCCCCAAACCTTCTAATTAGTATCTTCAGAGAAAGAAGGTGGGGCCCATAAATCAGATCAGTGTTGTGGAAAAGGAAACCTTCCTTAACTCCTCAATTCTCTGAGTGCAAATCTTAATAGCCTACGAGGCACTTTGTGACCTGCCCTATCCACTCACCCTGATCTCTGACCCCCTTCTCTGCGCTCCCAGGACAGAACCTGTACACCGGCTCTCCCTCTGCCGGGAATGCGTTCGGTCCGCGCAGCCATGGGCGGGGCTCTCTCCCGCCCCTCCCTTTAGAAATCAAATGCTACCTTCTCAATCAGACCTATAGATTTAACCTAAGGGTTGAAAGATAGCATCAAGATACAGAAATAGAAAAAGAGAAAAAGTGAGGGGGAACAACAGACATGTTTAAGCCAGGCATTTCCATATCAAATGAATGGAAGTTTTAAACAGAAAAAAGGAGCCGGTATTATTAAAAAAAAAAAACAAAACTGAGCCCTAAAAGAGTGAAAGAAAGACAGAGGTTACTAATTTCTTATCTTAAAAAGTGTGGAGTCAAATTGATTTACCAAGAGATTTAGGTTGATGTCTTCTTCAAAGAGACAAATGTATGAAAATAGGAACTAGAAAGAGATGCCTATTGAAAATTGGGAGTGGGAAGAGGGAGGCAGGGAGTTAGTGTGAGTTGACTCTTATTTTCCATCAAAACAGGAAGTTGAGAGATAAGGTTTAAAATTAGAAAGAACAGGATGCATACATTTTTATAGATAATACAGTAAACCACTACACCTCAAATCAGGTACAGTTACAAGAAGCCACTGGGAGGCAGATGGAGAACGGGAAAGGGGACTGAGTCCTTAATAAACCTGAATGTACTACATTATTTTGATAAACATTTATAAAATATATTTATTAATACCCTCAAGGAGAAGATGTAAAATAGAGAGTAGGTCATAAAAACAGATGGATTTACTATCTTCAAATGTTTGAGTTCTTACTAGGTGTAGATAATGCCAGATGCTGGGCTCTCAAGGGACTTAGCCTTTACTGGGTTAGTTTATCACATAAATAAAGCATGATCCAGGTTTTGCCAAGGGATATCTCCCATAAGGTGCCTTGGCAATTCAGAAATCTCTTCTACTTGTAAAGAGCAGAACCAGGGAAGTTGTGTGGAGGAAATAAACAGGAGCTCCTGTGAGGGTGGGTCAATATGTCTTTTCTAATTTAGCAAACAAATATTATAACTGTGCTTCTACTGAAATGTATTTCAGGGGAAACCAGAAATGTAAATTATATTTCTATTGGTCCTATACAACAATAAAAATAAAACAGTTCCTTTGATGGAAAAAATCAAAACCTTCCATTACCACAGTGCAGCCATCGGTGTGACCTCTCTATCCAAAGAAACACTGTATTGGTGCAAAGCTTCTCGCGGAAGGCTTGACATTTGAGCTGGGTACACATAATCTGGACTTGTGGAGATACCAAAGGGCAGGAGAAATACAAGGAAGGGCAGAAGTGAAAACAGGCAGACAAGGAAGAGTGACACGCACAAGGAAATCTAGCACTGGGGTTTTATCTGGAATGCGGGGAGTAGAAAGAAGCAGAAATTAGGTGGTTGTGAAGTTTGATTCCTAAGAAGAGAGGGCTCCTTTCAGACTTCATTTGGTTCACAGTAGGGGTTAATTGAAGACTTTTAAATAGAAGGCAGGAAACAAGGGGATCTGAGGTGCCCACCTTGCCCCACACATACATCATGGGGGCTTGTGAGTTATTTGCTTCTAGAGGATTGAATTCCAACCAGTGTACAAGAATGGCGGGGGCGGGGGGAGGAGGCTGGAGGGTAGATAGGGGGACAAGTTTGAGGGCAAGAAGCAGAGTCTGCATTGGAGAGACAGTCCAGAGATAACACCAGAAGGAATACAGAGAGCAAGCAATGGAGAGGAACATCCAATAACCCCAAGGTTGTCCAGGGGATGGAGAAGTTGGCCTTGCCATGAACAAACAGTTACAGGGAACACGAAAGGAAGTGTAGTCTGGTGGGAGGGACTTTGCGAATGTAGTTTCAGTATAATAGACTTCCATTGTGAGCAGGTGTAAACTGTATCTAAAACCAAAACAGCCCCAAAGTACAACAAAAAGAGTATTGTCAGGTTTTACAGAGGAGGGGGTCTGCTGTTGAGGCCCAGCACGTGGCCGCAGCAAAGAGCAGGACCTAAAGCTCAGCGGCAATGCCAGGGCTGGAAGAATGGCTTGGCACAGGCCCCCCACTGGCGCCAGCACTCCTGTGACCTGGTCTCCCCGAGGTCCCCTCTGTGCTCGTGCACGTGGAACAGTCACTGACCCATGAACAAGCTTGTGGTTCATTCCCACCTTTATATCTTCTCCCAATTCTATTTTCCTAAATCACTGCTTTTCTTTCAAAGCCCAAGGCAACTCTCAACCCTCCAAACTGTTTAAATGTCAGAAATTCTGATTCTGAGAGGACAGAAACCCAACTCAAATGAGCTTATATTTAAACTCCCTGCCCCCACCCCCATCCTCACCCCCAAGGGCTTTTGTCACTGGTATAAGATGAAGTCAGCAGCAGAGAACAACTACAGACATTTCCCTTCAACCTTTGAGCACACAGCAGTGACCTCCAGGGTGTCCCTCTGCCAGTCAACTGCTCCCGAGACACTGCCTCCATGACGTGTCACTGGCCCAGAACCAATGGCTTTCCAGTGAGCACCACGGTAAGGCACCTGGAGATGAGCCAAGACCCTCCGAGCTCTGCAGTCTCCCTCTACTTTCCAGAAAGAATTCTCCATGCCAGCCGTGGTCTTCCCCACGGCCTCGCTTACATCATACATCATGCTCCATCCTCTGTGCACCGGCTCTTGTTCTTCTGCCCTGGAAGGTCCTCTCTGCTCTTTCCTTACTACCCACACTATCCGCTGTTCAGTGCCAGGACGTGACCAGTTATATACCCTTCTGATGTTGGCCCCATTGCTCCATTTCCCATGTTTGGATGTAAGAAGTGGGGTGATTAACACTTGTTGACCAGACAACTTTGAGTACATTCGCAGGACAGGGCAACACTCAGCATTTAATAAAGGGCTTGGGCTTGAATTCTGTGAGTTCTTCCAGAAGAGGGTGGTGTTGAAGGTGGGGGAGGGGAGAGGGTGGCCATTTCTCAGTGTCCCTTTCACGGAATCAACATGTGTACAAGCTTCGTTTTCAAGCCGATCATCACACTGTCCCCACTGCTAAAAGAAAAATCATAATCCAACTAAAAAACTTCTCAGCAGTGGTATTTTGAGGTGAAGCATCATTAAAAACAACAAAAGAAAATGACAAGAATATGCATCGAGGAGGCAGTAACTGACTTTTCCAATTCCCAGGAAAGGTAGATGGATGCTCTGGTACGAGTTCCTTTATTGTTATTTACAGCCTCAGCATGTAGACATTATTTGGTATGTACTGCTCAGTGCTAACAACATTTCTACAAATACAGATTTAATATATCGCCTTCCAACCAGAATATAATTTTCTCAGGGGCGGGGACTTTAAATATTCTTTTTTTGAATTTCTATCTTCACTCCTTTTTTGAAGCTATTCTTCAAAACAGCTTCAAAACCAGCAATTGCTGTATATCAAAATAAGCCACTTTTCATATACTTCAGATATACCAGAGGGAACCTATTTCATTAAGGTGTTTGGCCTGGAGGATGTGTTTGGGGGAAGAACTAGATTTTAAAAGTAGAATGAAAAACTTACCAAGACAGAAAGATAGGAGTGCAAAAGAACAGGGCATGCAATCCAGGAAAAATTTAGAGAAAGTATAATATTAACTTCTTTAGCTATCATGCACATAGTCAAAATATCATAAATATCAAATAAGATCGAAAAGTACCTCAGGTGCTTTAGAAATAATTATACACGAAAACCTAGATTACAGAAAGCACCTGGATCATTGGGAATATTTGGGGGGAGGTAATACAGAAAAAGAATATGCCATGCAACACACTGAAACAACCATTTGGAATTAAAGACAGTTCTGAATGATAGAAGGAAGCGAAGAGGTTTGCATAAACCGAACTTGCAACTGGTCAAATTCACAACTATGCCCAGAGCAGGAACCTTAGAACTTAAGAATAATTCAGAAGTTCTTTCGCGTGGCCTTGGGTAAGGCCACAAGTAACAATGTCAAATGGGAATCTGGTCTACTTTTAAGCACCTCTGAACCAAAGGGATCCCATACCCTCGATGATCAGCCAGTTGGATACCGAGGACTACTCTGTTCTCAGTAGAAATGAAGACATTAAGCACACACGAGAAACAAAAGGCACGAACGGCTACACCAACCCCGCTAAAACCCAGAATAACACATGTTAATGCCCCCATCTGGATTTTTCGCAACTACATGGGGGTCCATCACTGAGAACAGCATGGGGAGCCCCCCTTAAAGGGACAGAGGACCAAGGGTCGCACAACATCGGGAGGGTGAGGGCTTGAGGCAGAGTCATAAACAGATTCGGTGTGTGAGGAAGGACGAAGGAAGAGCAAGTACCTCATCTATCAGGAATGGCAGACAAGCGGTGGAAGAGGGAAGACCCGAGAGCTGGGCAGCAGGGCAGGGCTGGAGGGATCCGGGTGCCACCGAGCAGAGGAGCTCGGGTTCCGAGAGGAACACGCCCGCCAAGGTTGCCGGAGATGGGGCCCGGCTTTATGAAAGTGACGCTCCTGAGAAAATCACTGCCTGTCTCCTGACAGGTGGGGACTGGAAGAGAGTCCCGTCGGAGACCCGAGTCAGACGCACTTGTTCAGGAAAGAGCAGGAATGAAGACTAGATGGTAAGTGAGAGAGGGAAAGGCGGGGAGACACCCCCCCAGTAACCTCCATGGGCAGAGGGCTCCTTCGTGTTAACACATTTCCTCTTCAATTAACTTTCACTTCTCTTGTTACCACACCTATGGCAACTTTTATTTGGAGAGAGAAGGAATGTATCATGCCAGAAATACATGTATTTAGCTAGAAGGGAATATCTGACCTATTAATAGCACAGTAACATTTAAGGCCTTAAAAAAAAACAAAAAAAAACAATTAAAAAAACCCAAGGCCCTTAGAAGCTAGAAGCTGACTTGCGAAGAGAGAAGTGTTTGCTTTTGTTTTGAGAACCCCCCTGTCTCCATGGAGACGAGCTGTGCTACTTTGGCCCTCAGCTGTCGGAGGGGCCTTTTGGACTTACAGCACCGGAGGTCGGAGCGCCTCCTGCCACCCCGGCTGTGATGACTAAAGCGCCCTCTCTCCTCTTACACCCTCATTTCCTGGGACTCTGTCCTGCTCTCCCACGGGGGGAGGGGACTCGAAGGCCAGAGAGCTGGAAGACCAAGGTGTGTGGGCATCGCGGCAGAGTTAAAAGAGTCCAAACTAGCACCAGAGACCGCTCCAGAAACCTGGCTTTGCTGTTTGCCCCCAACTCAAAGTGGGCAGCACGACTTCCTGTCTCCTGGGGTCTGACGTCATGGCTGAGAACGGCGAGTGCCTGAGGACGGCTCGCTGTCCGTGGGCTGCCACAGGGATTTCCCCGAAGTCAGCGCCCCACCTCCGCCCCCTCACCGCAGTGACCACGTGGGCGTGGGTGCGTGGCTGTCACTAGCACCCGTGAAAATTCTCGTTGCTGAAATGCTAGGTATTATTATTATTTTTTATCCTCACCCGAGGACTTCCCCCCCCCCCCACTTTTTTGTTAAGATAGATTGGAAGGGAGAAAGAGGAGAGAGAGAGAAACATCGATGGGAAAGGGACACATCGAGTGGCTGCCACCCACACGACCAACCAGGGCCAGGGACAAACTGCAACCGAGTTTGCCCTTAGCGGGAACCGAACCCGGGTCTCTCTGGACCGCAGGCCGACGCTGTAACCGCTGAGCCAAACTGGCCAGGGCTGAAATGCTAGGTATTATTAAAACCCAGATTCCTTTCTCGTGAAAAATTCCTTTCTAAAGAAGAAAGGTGCTGTCACTTTATAAAAACAGGTTATCTACATGTTAGAGAATACAGGTTTCTGTAAAAGGCTTTGGTTTAACCAAAACACTTCAAACTAGATATACTTACTTGAAAGAACAGTTCATCCTATCCTATGGCAAAAAATAAAAAAAGAGTACATTTTTAGTTATTTCAAGTTGTAAGGTTGAAAGTGTTAATGTAACCTACTTATGGAGGTAAATCCATTGCCCAGCTGGTGTGACTCAGTGGATTGAGCGTCGTCCCATGGACTGAGAGGTCCTGGTCCATTTCCCGTCAGGGCACACGCCTGGGTTTCAGGCTCCATCCCCAGTAGGGGGTGTGCATGAAGCAGCCGACTGATATTTCTCTCTCCCCCTCTCTCTAAAAAATCAATAAAAAAATTAAAAAAAAACTTTTTTTAAAGAAAGTAAACCTATTAACTGCCTCTTCTCTGTATTTGTTTTTCCCTGGAATCTATGCCTGTGTTTTATACATATTATTGTAAATGATATGGAATTATTAAATATTTATACCACAACATATCATATATGATATAAATAATATACCATATATCATATTTTATATTATGTTATATATTATCATTGTTATAGGTATCAAAATATGGAATAATTATAGAACTAACAACTCCTCACTGCTGTTGAAGGACAATGTTTGTCCTATTTTAAAGACAACAAACTTGCACAGGACAGAACTAGAATACATGTAACTTATACATGACAATTACTACCCTTTTCAAGGAAGTAAGCAGTAAGTTGCAATAGATTTTAATAAATCTTACATCTAACATTCTCACTTCCTGCTCTCAATTTCTCCCATGGCAAACGTATATTTTCCCTGCCTGTGCTGACACTATTCCTTTGGAAAACACCTGATCTCTGCCTCTTCCCTGCCACTCCTTCCTACTGGATTTTCCAGATGACTTTACCTTTATACTGCTGTTCTCAAAGAACATTCACACCCACACCATGATGCCATACCGGCCCTCACGCCAATTTGATGAGGCAAATCTGTGAGAAGTGTTATCCGTATTTCACAAATAAACAGCAATCTGCGACTGGCCCCTCCATTGCTCTCATACCAACACCGGTGGCTTCGACCGCCTTCATATTTCCCACGTATAACCCCCTCCTGTTCTTTCCCAGTTCTGGTGGCTTAGCGAGGGTCCTCAATGTCAGGTCCTCCCGCCCAAACCACTGCACCTCCCTACCGCACTTGTGACACTTCCTCTTACCGCGCTCCGTCTACATGGAAAATCCCTTAGCCCTGTGATCTTTGAAAAGCCCAAATGTGACATGATATTCACATCATCTCTCAACCCCACCGTATAAAACCTTTTGTTCTCCGCTGCCTGCAGGACAAAGCCGGATCTGAGTACCAGAGGCCCTGTGCAATCGGGAACCTCCCTCACTGGATTTACCCTCTGTCAGGTCTCCAACCCTGTGCTCAGGCTGCCCAAGCCCTCTGCCCCGGCCCTGGCAGCACTGCTCATCTTCCAAGATTCGGCTCCGGCGGGGCCTCCTCCTCCAGGAAGCCTTCCCAGCCTCTTCTGTGCCCTGAGGACTGACCCTCCTCTTTTTTAATGTCCTCCTCAGTACCCCTTAAGGTATGACTGCCGTGGCAACTGTACGATTTAACACGGGGTTTGCTTTAAATTATGAATGGGCTACTGTTTACTTGTCTTTCCCTCCTTAGACCACAAGCCCCTGGAGGGCAGGGTGTGGATCTAATACCCTCTGTCTCTAGGGGGAAGGTGCTCCACTCATTTCCCTTAAGTACTCATGTCTGCAAAGCAGCACCAGAGGCCAGGCTTTCTGGTTTCCAGCCCAGAGCCCTTTTTGGCGACACCAGACAGTATAATTAGCAACAGGAAGGGATGTACTTCACTTCAAATTCCTGCACTTGGGAAGACTGGCATGGCAGAGGCCGGGGAAGTTTTCTACGGGGGTTTGGATCGTGTTCTTTCACAGACTGATCTAGTCAGGGGCACTTTTAGCAAGGCAATGGCCCAGCCTTCCAGGCCTTCCAAAGACCTGCCAAGCCCATCCCCCAAGCTGTGGGTAAAGAAGAAACCTTTTCCTTGAGGAAGCTTCACGGCTTCTTCCCGCGAGACTGGGTGAACGGCAGTGCAGGCTGCCTCGCCGAGGCCAAGTGAGCTCCTGGTTAATGCTGGGAGGGGCCCTCAGGCCTTAGCTGGACTTCAAAGGGCAATGCTTAGATATAGTCCATTCCAAGAAACTAGAAGAAAGCAGGATTGCTTTTCTTCATTTTATACCTCTGGCACAACACAGATAAGGCTCAAGGAGGATAATCTATTCCAAAATCTGTCTTCGTATGAGGAGCCCAATGCAGTTTCTGGGAGTGGCATCTTCGCAAGGATGTTTATCATAATTCCGCATCTGACTGACAGGCCAGTTTTCCCGCCCCCACACCAGGCCGGCCCTCCCACGTGTTACCGGCTGTATGTATGGAGCTGATCTTTGTCACATTAAGCTTGAGTTCAGAAAACACATCCTTTCTTTTTCTTCTTCTTTTTCATTGAAAAAGTGTTGGGTAAAGGAGCTTAGGGGATGTATGCATGTCTCTATGACCCATGAAACTAGGTGGCGGTGACAAGAGGTATAGGGGCAATGTTTGAAGATCAGTCACAGAATTCATTAGAGAAAGTCAGACTGGTCTACTTTTTTGGGATTACTACTTAATAATTTACGTCCTACCTAACTGAGTAATTAAAAGTACTCACTTAGCCCTGGCCGGTTTGGCTCAGCGGTTACGGCCTGCGGTCCAGAGAGACCCGGGTTCAGTTCCCGCTAAGGGCACGTACCTCGTTGCCGTTTACCGGCCCTGGTTGGTCATGTGGGTGGCAGCCACTCGATGTGCCCCTTCATCTCGATGTTTCTCTCTCTCTCTCTCTTCCTCTCTCTCCCTCCCACTCTATCTGAACAAAAAATGGAAAAATGTCCTCCGGTAAGGATTAAAAAAAAAAAAAAAATAGTACTCACTTAGCCCTGGCTGATCTGGCTCAGTGGTTGGGGCATCAGCCTGCAGACCAAAGAGTTGCGGGTTTGATTCTGGTTGAGGGCATGTACCTCGGTTGCGGTTCGGACTCTGGCCCCTGGTCAGGGTCATCCAGGAGGCAACCAGTCGATGTGGCTCTATCACATCAATGTTTCTCTCTTCCCCTTCCCCCTTCCACTCTATCTGAGGATAAATGGAAAATATCATCGGGTACAATGTACCCACTTGTTTTCACAAATGATTAGAAAAATTTCCACTCACTTTCTATGATAACTGTGTGAGATACACAAAGAAGAATGAGTATCTACTCACAGGGATCCTGTTTCACCTGGATCCTCGCCCACTCCTCCCACCGATTTAGAAGCAAATCCCATTACCTCCGCATCTTTAACTATTGTAGTATGTAGCTCTAGAAAACAAGGATTCTTTCTTCATTCTTTCCTTACCCCTCTTCCCTCCTTCCCTTCCTCCCTTCTTTTTTCTGTTAATCCTCATCTGAAGATATTTTTCCATTGAATTTTTTTTAGATGGAGTGGAAGGGAGGGAAGGGGCGGGGGGGAGAGAGAGAGGAGAGATACATTGATTGGTTGCCTCCCACATGCCCCTAACTGGGGCCAGAGATTAAACTTGCAACCCAGGTATGTGCCCTTGACCAGGATTCAAACCCGTGATTCCTTTGCTTCCCGGGCCGATGCTCTAACCACTGAGCAAAACTGGTTAGGGCTTTCTTTCTTTTTTTTTAAGAAAAAAGGAAAAACATAATACCAATATCAAAACCGAAGAAGATTAACAAGGTAATTGATTTAATAAATAAGTGAAATCTAGCTGTTCCTCAGGGAAGGTATTAGCATTATGTATTATTGTTGACGCTAGCAGGACATGCCAGCCCAGAAGATGCCACTTGGGTTTATTAGTTATTTAGAGCTGTAGGTACTTGAAGAACAGCAAATGCAGGGAGACTTCCTCTGATCTGCCTGAGGACAGATCCTTCAAAAGGAACAAGACTGTCCTAAGTCCCTCCCTGGGAGTTTCATCAAGCAGAGAGGACGGGGTCATCACAGCAGAGGAGACTACAAGTTATAGGAGTTTCAGCCAGGAACTCAAAGGGCTAGAAGAAAAATTACTTTCTTTTTCTCTAGTATTTAGGATTAAAGTAGAATACCTCATCTCTAGGCACATTATTTGAGTGCCCAGTGGGATTTGGGAGAGGTCACATTCCCCGAATTAGTTTGCCTGACCAGCTTGGCAACAGCAGGTACCTACCTTGATATCTTCGCTTCCTTTTATTTGGGAGCCTCCCTGCTCTGACTACTCTGAGCAGAGGAAGAAACAGACATGACATTCCCTGATCTCGATTTCTGGGCCAGATTAACTTTTCTTAGGAAGGAAGGAAAAGAGAGTCACCATTACATGGGTCAACATGAAGCTAGCTGTGATTGTGGGCAGAATGTATCCAACCGGATGAGCTCCCATGAGCTCCCATGATCTAGGTGGGATGATGGAGCCACACCTGTTTCCTGCCTGTGCACTCCCCGCTCACACCCAAGGGCCAGTCTTGACAGAAACCTGAGCAGCAGCGGACGCAGTGATAGCTCAGCCGCCCACTTCCTCTGGCCCATCACCGTGTGGTCAGAGTCTGGGCTGTGCCGGCACTGGAGGCTGTCTGTGCTTCCCACACGCAGGTTCATTTTGCCTTTGAGAATTCGCAGCCTTAGGTCAGACCTTGCGAGCATAGAAAAGCGACAATTCTGCACCTATCTAGAAAAGAAAGCAGTATGTGGGTTTGAAACAAAATATGAAGTTGAAGGGCAAAGACAGATTTTCTCAAAAGATGAGATTCTCATAATCTGTCAATTATAAATATATGCCACAAATGGTACCTGCCGCTTACCCACGTCTGATATATCCTAATATACTTAACCCACAGCACCGTGCCTAACACTAGCAGGTCCTAATAAAATGTGTTAAATTCAACTACTAATGTAAATAAAAGTATTTTAAAGAACATAAAGTGCTTTAAAATTGCTATAATAAGTATTAAACTGAAGTGGTAAGCTAGTTTCCCTGACTTCATTTCTGAGAAAAAAGCTTTGTTAAACTTCAACTACATTTTTAAAATTGTTTTTTTTTTTTTTTCTTTATTGATTTTAGAGAGAGAAAGGGAGAGGAAGAGAGAGATAGAAACATCGAAGAGAGAGAAAATCAATTGGCCTCCTGCATGGCCCCCGCTGGGGATTAGGCCCACAACCTGGGCATGTGTCCTGACTGGGAATCGAACCGGCAACCTCCTGGTGCCCGGGTCAATGCTCAACCACTGAGCCACACCGGCTGGGCTTCAACTGTATTTTGTATTCAAGTGCAATATATGATTATTTTCAGACCTGAATTATACTGGAAAAACTGGCAATTCTACTGTCTGGTCCCCATTTGTGTTATAGGTTTCACATTAGGTTATTTGATGAGCTGCTTCGACTGTGATGGTCCAGAAGGCACGGTGGCCCTGCCGGCTGCAGCCAAACGGCCAGGGTTATCTGAATGCACAGGAATGCTCACATGTATCTACAAACGTGCAAGAGGATCCTTTCGGTGTGTGGCAGTGGCAGTCCTGCCTTAACCAGGTACAGTTTACCCAGCGAGAGAGAAAAAAGAAAAATAATACAAGAGGCCAGAGCTAGGATTCTATTCATATTCAAAATGCTTTCCACGGTTGTTCAGTCTGACAGAATTCTTTACACAAAGGAGAGCAGAGAAGTAGGGCAGGTTCTTCAAAGACTCGCACTCTTCAGGTTGGAAGGGATGTAACAAATCGGGCCATTCAGTCCTCTCTCTTTACAGGGGAGGAAACCGAAGCCCAGACGGGATGATTTCCCTGAAGTTTCAAAGAATCAGTAGTAGAGCCAGAGCTGGAAATGAGCGAAGAGAACAAAGCGAGGAGGAGCATTCTGAAGGGGGGCTCAAATCCTCCCCATTCTGCTCTAGCTGCCAGTCCTCCCGCCCCAACCGGTCTAGCCACAGGAGACCCCAAAGTGCTCATCAAAAGTTCGAATTTGAACTTTCAAGCAACCTGTCCTGGTTCTCCCCTCGCCGAACGATCTTCTCCATCCAGCGGAAGTCAAGTACTTTCTTCCTCATCAACCTCACGTCCCGTATCACCTCTTAGCTCAGCTCACCTTGAGAAGAATAATTGCCACATCTCCGTTCCCATTAGCAGCTGATAACCGCTGTGGAATTCTTATCACGTGGTGCATGTGTGTGTGTGTGTGTGTGTGTGTGCACGCGCGCGTGCGTGTGTATGCACATCCTGGTCTCCTCTCCCCATACTGGCAGCTCCTAAAGGTACTGCACCCCTTTTTTCAGCCTTGTCTTCCCAGCACAGAGTAAGTGGTAGGGAAATGATTGTTGAATTACACTGCATTAGAGGAGAGGAGAGACATACCACACAAAATTTATGGAACAATACAGTATTAAAATCAGGTCTCAGATAAAAACGCTGTGCTAGTAAATCCATTCTGACCAAAAGTCAAGAACAGGGAATAAAAAAATATGCTTGAACAAGCTGGTGTGCTCAGGGCCTTACCAGCCATACACAACTCAGCTTACCGACATTCACTAGCAGGTGATGCTTCGACAAAAATACGAAAGCTTCGTGCTGGTCATCGATGGCTTCCATGTGGGCGGGTTAGGAGGAGGGCCTTGCATGCAATGCAACAACTATGATATGGAGAGGGGATCTGAAACAACGTAATGTGTAAACACATCCCACCTGTGTGAGGAAGGAGCCACCAGCACATGAAGACTAATAGCTGAACCTTCACGGTCCAAATTTATGGAAAGTTTTCAAAATTTGTGTTTTCCATATACATATGGAATACTCCTCAAGAAAAAGACTTATGCCCTGGCCGGTTTGGCTCAGTGGTTGGAGCACTGGCCTGCGGACCAGAGAGTCCCGGGTTCGGTTCCCGGGGGAACGTACCAAACAAAAGAAAAAAAAGAAAAAGACTTACATGCATGACGTTTGCATCCTCAAAGTATTTTTTTTAAATGTGTATGATATGCTCAACCCTACCTGGATATAGTATAAACACACAAAATGCTTTTCGGGCAGGATAATAACTATTACATCTTATTCTTTCCATAATGAGGTTAAAAGTATTTAAACTATTGTTATCCACCTTATTCACCAAATTTGGCATCGGGCTGTTCCCAGAATTTATTCCCAAGGAAGGGGGTTTGCCAACCTCACGACTATTCAAAAAATGGGCACTAGGCTTTGAAAGTACCTCCACAAGAAGACTGCCAGAAAGATTTTGTGCAACAGCAGCATTTTTGGAGAGGTTCTCGGGTTCCTTCAGTGACTACTGAAGAGACAACACTCAAATGCTTTTTAAACAAATCAGTCACATTACTTTGTCGAAACACTCTGTCCCTGGGCAAAGCACTTTGTGCTTGTACTTTGTACTTGTGTTTTTAAAAACTGGAATCTATGAATGACCGCTGTGCAAATCACAGTGTAAAGCTGCAGCCGAAACAGTTAGGTTCCCTACTGTCAGGCCCGAACACAGATGAACACATCCAGACAGGCCCCCATGTCTGACAACGCACAGAGAAAGCACCAGTGCCCAAGTGATAGCTAAAGGTACTCTCTCTGCCCTGTCCTCTACAGAACACGAGAAACCCTTCCAGTGGTAGAACTGTAGAAAGGAAATGAGTCTTAGTTCTATAGTTAAGAAAACTGACCTTCACAAGTTAAGAGATGCACGGACCCTTAATGGGAGCCACTTTGCCCTCTGCATCTTTGGTCCTCCTAAATCTAGTGAGGTTGCTTAGGAATGATTTTAGGAGGCTCAACACTTCAACAGCTGTTATGGCCTTGGGCAAGTCACTGTGTCTCTGCTATGCATAAAATGTGATAACACCTAATTCACTACATGCATATATGTAAGAGCACTCCGAGCAGTACCTAGAGTGCAGAGCAACAGTATTACCCATCTCAGCTGACATACCTCCTCTGAAAGAACATCAAATCTCCAAACAAAATACTCCTTTCCTCTATTTTCCCTTTGGTAAAGGCCTTATCGTCTTCAACTCGGTGACTGTCGACACTCAGCAAGGTGCCCCCCACACAGCTACTCAGTACATTCACTTGAGAACATGAGCAAATGTCTCTGGTCATTATCAACTGTTAAGTGCTGTCTTTCTCCTAGCTCATAGGATGTTTTTCCTCTCTCAGAAGTCTGATATTTTGTGATTTTAGAATATGAGTTCAGAAAAAAATAAGTTTTGGGTAAATTTTTCTGAAAAGATTCTGATTATATCAAGGAAAACTACCAACTTCATGTCAAAATGAGTCCAAATTTATATACTACAGAAGAGAGAGGGAGGGAAAGAAATATATTCTCGACAGTTCATACAGGCTCTCAGAGCATCGCACTGCATTATATAAAGCAGGAGCACAACATTTAAGTCATCAGAATCAAATAAGGAGCTGTTTGCCAATGAATTATGGAAACAATACACTGATAAAAGTTGTCATGATGAACCAGTTTTTCACTCAGTTTACAATACACTTTTTTTCCCAGCTACACACACTTGGGGTTTCAAAATAATTTGTAGGATCACAAGGTGCCTGTTTCGAGATAATCATCCTTAATAGCAAAGATGTAAAAATTAGCATTTTTCTGAGGTTCTTTGTAGTTTTTAAGTCACTGCACATGGAAGGCATAGAAGATAACAAATATGGAAATAATCCGACACCTGATATATATGGACTGTAAGAAAACAGCCACATTCGCACACAGGCCACTATCTCCATCAGGGAAGAAGACGGCTCAGCCTGAGACTTCACCGAAGGGCACAGCATAGCAAAGGGAGAGAAGTGAGGAACCCGCCAGGATGCAGCAGGAGATCACACAGGCTGATGGTGAATACGCATTTTCTTCTTTCTCTTTTCAATATCACTCAGAATTAGAAAATTCTTTTCCAACTCTTTTCTCCCTATCTCCTTACTTACTGTCTTTACCTTCACATTTCCATTTCTCCACTTTGATCTCTCTTTTTATTAATCCATTGATTTTCAGAGAGAGTAGGAAGGAGGAAGGGAGGAAGGGAGGGAGAGAAACATTGTTGTGAGAGAAACACATTGATTGATTGCCTCCCTCATGACCACAACCAGGGCCGGGGATTTAACTGTAACTGAGGTACGTGCCCTTGACCAAAATCGAACCCGAGACTCTTTGGTCCATGGGTCGATGTTCTAACCACTGCGCAAAACTGGCCAGGGCTACTTTGGTCTCTTTTTAAGCAGGTCATCATTACTGTGACCTCTATCTAGTTCTTCATAGATGACCTTAGATATTGCTCCATCATCAGATTAGGGGCCTGTCTAGGATGGTCCGGTTAGAAGAGTGGAACAGAACAGAAAAGCAGATGAACCGATAGCTTGAGAGCGGCTGAGTCAGAAATCAATCCCTCCATTCAACACTGCGTGTTCCCTTTGTAGGTCACCCTAACAAAGGTGTGTCCTCATGGATTTATCTATCTATTAATGTTCATTTAAAACTGTGTGCGTTACTTTACTGATGGATAACTATTCTGCAAAGAAGTTTGGAAAAAAGTGGTTTATGAGAATAATGCCCATGTACTAAGCTCTTGTATGGTATGCAGGGGGGTACGGTATGATCATATTTAATCCTCATGACAAGCCCATTCGCCAAGTCCAACACACTTATATGTATACTGAAAGGTGGATATAATAAGGAAAAACAAATCAACAAAAATTCTATGACATGTCAAAGATGTCTCAATAAAGTAATCTGCCTCTTGAGACATCATGTCCCATTATGAACACGGGGACCCAAGGCACACATGGAGGGACCAATGAGAGAGCGCATGTAAATTAGTTCACCTCAGGGAATGCAGTTTCAGTTGGTTCTGCTTCTCTTCTATGGGTAAATAAACTCAGGTTTGGATAAAAAGACTCCCTTTACGAAGAAAGAGTAGTCATTACGGTGGTTGCGGAGGAGTCCCTCTCCGGCACCTTTGCTTTATGCCATCTGAAAATGCTTTTGTGCCTAAAACTGAGCACTTAAAGAAGTAGAAAGATGTTAAAAAAAGGATTCCATTGGACCAGCAAATGGAAAACACTCAGCCATTTGAAGAGGAGGAGTCACGAGAGAAAAGCCCAGTGCAGGAAGCAGGGTCATAGGTAAAAGTAGTGGGCGGCAGATGTCACAGTACCAAATCAGTAAGTCAGGTATAAACAAGCTGGCAGAATGGCATGTCATCCTTTTAGCATAAACTAGACACCGAGAAGCCACCGGATTCATGGCAGTACTCAGATACTGTCAGTGTCCTCAGGCTGAAATGATGAACAAAGGCTCACTCAAGAGAACCCTGGTGCTACTGCTTTTAGCCCTTTTGAATTCTCACTATTTATTTTAATTACCTTTTCTGTCAGCCCCCCACCTCCACCCCACAGCAGGCCCCAGATCCTCAACTGTGAGTGAGGACTAACAGCTACGGTTTACGGAGAATTGGCTGGTGGGGCACCGTGCAGAGTGCAGCTCTCACATTTCCTATTTAAGCTTCAACGCGAGCCTCCATGGAACAGCTGCCATGGGTAGCACCCTTTGCAGATATGACCTGAGAATGAGAGGGCGAAGTAACTTGCCAGGGTCACGCTTCTAGGCGACGGAAAGTCAGATTTAAAGTCCTAGTTCCCTAGAGCCTTTATTCTTAACAACTTGACGTGTGGCCTCAATGGAGCAGCATCTCCTAGAACTGGTTTGGCTCACTGAATTTCTTTTCAAAACATTTAAACCAGAACACACGTTGTTTTTCTCCATCGTTTCAAGCTCCTCCACGGATGGCTTTATCTTAATGTAATTTTTATAGTTTAAATATATTATAATTTTGCCTGGCTGGTGTGGCTCAGTGGTTGAGTGTCGACCCATGCACCAAGAGGTCGCTGGTTCGATTCCCGGTCAGGGCACATGCCCAGGTTGTGGGCCAAATCCCCATTGCGGGGGCGTGCAGGAGGCGGCCAATTGATGTTCTCTCTCATCGATGTTTCTATCTCTCTCTCTTCTCTCTAAAATCAATAAAGAAAAAATAATTTAATATATTAGAATGATTCCTTCCTACCCCAAATCTTATATTAAAGAATGCATGGGGTAATCTGTAAGAGCTAGGGACCTGAAAATTAAAATTCAAAAAAAGTATGTTACAAATACACACAATCAGAAAGATAACTGATACAGACATAATATATATGATAGAGATTCTCTTGCTAAATGGGCACTTCCAAAGTCTGCAGTTAAGTAAGCACTAAGAAATCAAGCTATATTCAATAACTATTTGTCTTTACTCTTCTTGCTTCCAATTCAAGATCCATTCCCAAGTTCAACCCTTATTCTGCTTGTCAAATATCCCCAACATGCCAAGACAGGATAACTGGATAATAAATGCTCTTCCTGCAGGCAATTTATTTTTACTTGAATTCATGATTTAAAGGTAAAGGATGCCCCTAAAATCATTATCACTTCTTGACAATACCAGAGAATCTCCTTTCAAGGTAAATGTTTATGTTGTCCAAATCCACCTACTCTTTCTCCATCTGTATGTGGTTGAACACATTTCTAGAATTCTTACATCCCAAGTTATTAAAATGCAAGTGTTAAAATTCAATTTGCATTACAAGCATATGTTATGTATAAGGTAATTCATTATTTGAAATACGAATCAAAATATTTTTCCCCGAGATATATCAGCATTAGTTTTAAATACTATTTGAAATTGATTAAAAGTAACCTGGCTATTACTAAATCAGAGAATTTAAGAAATAAGAGTGTTTCTCATAAAATGTGTCAGAAGAGTTAGGCTGTGTTAGAACTGTCTACGTACTGGGAAAAACCAGGATGTCAAAGGACCAGGCTGCTAGCTGACCAATTCTTGGCAAGAAAGGGTCTCAAAATGCACTTTGGTGAAAAGCAAATCTGCAGCCTCACTTTTAGCATGAAGATAAGTAACTAAGCCACAGCTCTCGGCAAGCAACAGTACCTAAAATTTCTACCTGCTGCTGATAGAAAATCTGAGTAAGAAATGTCAAAACAGTGGAATTTCCCTGAGATAGTCCAGCTGAATGCCAGCTATAAGCACATATATCTTAATCAGGGCAAATGGGGTCTCAGCTTCCCCAGCTCATGAACAGATGCTTATTGAAAGTAATTATGTGTTGGGCCCTCTGAGAAATTCAATAAAGGAAAATATGGTTGGTGTTTGCAATCTATTTAGGGGAAAGCTAACTAATATACACTAGACTAGTATGCGAGTTACTGTATGTTAGCAACGTAAACTTAAGTCCAAGCACTTTGTATATATTAAATGTTCAATAAATATTTACTGTTAATTAATAATAATAGTAATTGTGACAGCAGCTACATTTTATGGGGCTGACCACATACATACTACGTAAGCACTGATGGGAAGAGATGACTATGGCCAGTGATAAGGAAAGGTTTTAAATGAAGGAAAACTTGAGTTGATTTATAGAAGCATAGAAACAGAAGAGAGGGAACCAACTACTTGTGCAAAAGAATAGAGCTGAGGACAAGAGAAGAATGAAGGGAACTTGATTCAGCACTGCCTGTTCCTTTTCTCCTGTATTATGACCTCTTGAGAACAGGGATGTCAGTGTGACTGTTTGGCTATAAAGACGTGCATGCCGCCTAACATTGGGAAATGAGGTTGAAATGGTCTACGTGTGTTCAGATATCTAAAGGTCTTAAATTCTTGCAGAGGACCCTGTATTTTAGAGTAGGTCATGGAGGGCCATCATAGGTTCTGGAGTAGAGTACAAATTAAGTATTCAAGTTCAGGCTCTAGAGTTGGGAGACCTGGACTTGGCTTGGAGCTGTTCTCTTAGTAACTGTGTTCTCTTATTAACTAGCTGCTTAACTTCTCAGAGCTCCAATGTCCTTACTTGTAAAACGCAGACACTGGTGACTACCCATTCTGTATGAGAATGAATGTCAAGTGTTGAGCGCACTGCCCGTCACCCAGCAAGCATTCTCAATAAATGCCAGTTACTGCTACTAGGAGACTGGGTCCTAGGAGATGAGGCCTATGTGGGTGTAGTTCAGATGCAGGGAAATGGGGAAGAGCGAGCCATTCTGACACTCTTGATAGCAATGTCCATAGGGACACTGAACTTCCACACTGAGCTTAGTGACCACTAATCTAAGTTATAAAGTTTAAAACAGAAGTTAGACTGGGTTTCCAGGTGTGACAATTTGACCTACTTAAAATGATTTCAAATATGGAATTATCACGCCATTATCATGCTGTGATAATGTATCTACCTCCCTCTTAAATGGACTCTTCTGTTACCAGAGCAAGAGTCTAGGAGCTCAGAGGAAGAGAGTGTCTAAAATCTTAGACTGAAGCAGAAGGGACTTCAGAAGGCCTGGAAATGACCACTTTGAAGGGGAAAACAAGCACAAAAACACCCCCAATAAACAAAGACAAATTTAACAACTACCAAAGGGATAAACATCCGAACTGTGGAGATTGTTATGGGCCAAACTTTATTATTAGTAGTATTTTTTAAATCCTCACCGGAGGATATTTTTCCATTTATCTTCAGATAGAGTAGGAAGGGGAGGGAGGGAGGGAGAGAGAGAGAGAGAGAAACATCAATGTGACAGGGACACATTGATTGATTGCTTCCCACATGACCCTGACCAGGGCCAGGGACTGAACCCCAAATGAGGTACGTGCCCTTGTCCAGAATCGAACCCGCGACTCTCTGGTCTGTGGGCCAACGCTCTAACTGCTGAGCCAAACCGGCCAGGGCTGGGTCAAACTTTTTATAGCATCTTATTTGTGTGTTTTGTGTGACAATCGCCACCAATGTCCCTAGAAGTATAGTAATATACCAATGTGCCTCCTCTCCAAACTGTTCTTGAAGTTCTAGAAGGGCAGATACAGCATCATATACATTCTTGTATTCCCACCATTATGGAACAATTAGCAGGTATTCCATTATTTGTTGAACTGAACTGAATTTGAAACTGGTTGTTCCCCATGAAGAGCTATGTTGGGACCTTGAGCTTCAATGCATATCATCTACAAAAATCTTTCCCCGACATCTAAAGCATTTTGAGTTAAGAGAATTAGTCCAAATACTGTAGAAGACTTTTTCAATCATTCAAAACAATCTCCCTAACTGAACACCTAGATGACTAGGAGTGTGAAGATTCCGAAACTCAGTAGCTGCTGCGTAGACTTGAGTCATTCTCCATTGTGTAAAGACAACTAAACAAATATTGCCTGGGAGTGAGTTCTGGACTACAAGTTTGCAGTCCTGAGTTCCAGTCTTGCTTGTGCCATCTCACATTCCTGTTCCCTCCAACATCTATGAAATAGTGATAAGACTATCCACAATACCTCTCCTTCAGCGAGTAACATAAGAGAATGATTAAGTGCAAAGGACATAGCTAACATTTGACGGCTCATCTTTTTCTTGAACATGAATTATTAGCATAGAGTTAGGTTTTTATTTTGGGGTGAGAAAACAAAAACATTTTTGTGAAGGTTATACCGATAGCAATTTTTCTCCATCATCGATTTGTATGTAAAGAGAAAAGAACATCAACCGAAGCTGACAAAGCTGGGAGGGCAAAGGAGAGAGCAGCCATGGACAAGAATATGACCAAAACCTTTAAACGATAAACCAAAGAAGCTAATGAAGCTCTTCTTCCAAAAGTCTAGCCCAAATGTCAACAGACACACAGATGAAATATGCTTTTATCAACACAAGTCTTTATGTGGAACCAGGCTATGGGTTTTAAAAATCAGTAAAAGCTGACATAAAGAATGATAAAGATTGAATCTTCATTTAAATAATGCACCATCTTCGCCCCTGCCGGCCGGGTGGTGGCTTGGTTGGAGCATCATCCCCTGCCCCAAAAAGGTTTTGGGTTTGATTCCTGGTCAGGTCACATACCTAGGTTGTGGGTTTAACCCCCAAGTTGGGGTGTATACAGGAGAAAAGTGATCATGTTTCTCTTTCCCATCGATGTTTCTCTCTCTCCCAAAATCAATAAACATATCCTCTGGTGAGGATTTAAAAAAAATAGAAAAAGAAAAAACAAATTTATCATTTTTAAATATTATTATCAAGAAAACATTTTAGCCCTGGCTTGTTTGGCTCAACAGTTAGAGCGTCAGCCTGTGGACCAAAGAGTCCCAGGTTCGATTCCAGCCAAGGGCACAGACCTCGGTTGCAGTTTGTCCCTGGCCCCGGTTGGGGTCATGCAGGTGGCAACCAGTTGATGTGTCACTCTCACAACTATGTTTCTCTCTCTCGCCCTCCCACTCTGAAGATAAATGTAAAAATATCCTCAGGTAAGGATTAAAAAAAATTAAATTAAAAGAAAGCATTTTAGGTACCCCAGCAGTTCGGTGCCATAAAAAAACTGGGCTTATTTAGATATTACACCTTGATATCTATCTTATTCAGATATTTATCTTAATATCACAATGTTATGGTGACTCCAAATAAGCAAATGCTGAAAGATTCTTTTCGTTCTTAAAAGAAGAATGTTTGGGAATAACAATCATGTAAATAATCATGTTTCTGGATAAAAAAAGAAAAACAAAGTACAGGCAAAGGCGTTTCATTACAGAAAGCTACTAATCCCTGTGACCAAAATATCTGCGTTTTCAGTTTCTTAAACCAGAAGAGTGGTATAGGTCAAACAACGTGCAAATCCTATTATACCCATCAATCTCTTAGGAGAAGTCACAACCCAATATTTGAAATATTTTATCGTATATTCATTGTATTCCTCCACGCCTCTCCCGCACCCTCTCTCAAAAAAAGTGTCTAACAAGTTAATGTTAAGTACCCAACCAAAGGTGGGCGGTCTTGGAGGAGGAAAGAAAGCATATTTCATATTTTCCACTATTTTCCCACTCCCTTGAGGGGCAACAGTGAAGCGAATGGGAGAAAGACACCCTCAAGCTCTGAATCAAATGACCAACATACATCACTGTGAAACTAATGACCAGTATCATCTACCAGACAACTGCGTCTTCCCCCACGTCCTTAAGAAGTAGGGCGCCGGCAGTAAATGTTAGCACTCTGTTCTTGACCGGGCTCGGAGATCTGAATGGGTCCCCCAACCCTCCCTTGGGAATCACAAAACACGAACCGTACTCTCGGCCCCCCGAACTCATCCCCACCGGACGTCACGCTACAGTACCTTCCTGAAATGCTACTGTGCCTTTTCTCTACCACGGAATCGGAGAAAAAGAGACCGGGCGCCGCAGAAAGCGCCCAAGCCTCCGGGCGGTGCGTGTAAAAGTTCCGAAAACTGCTGCCACCCCCGACTCTGCCCTGGCACAGAGGTTTGGGCTGCGCGCCTGCCGCCGCGGGCGGTCCCGGGATACTCACTGGGCTGAGCCCCCTTTGCCCTCTCTCTTCCCGAGCACTTTGGCAGGCTTTGTGTCTTCCACATCTTGCTGTAGTTCGGTCATCGGGGCCGCGTCTGGAGGGCACCGGGGGACCTCCGCGCGCCTGCTGTCCCGCTCCGCTGCTCCCGCGGCTCCCACCGTCGGGGGCGCAGGCCCTGCGCGCCGCCCCGCGCCTCCCCCGCGCCCGCCGCCGAGCGCATCCAGGCCGCCAACCTGGACACGTTCGAGCCGCCACGATTGGCCCAGCGAGCGTGGCCGAGCCGCGAAGGAGGGAAGGGGAGGGCCGAAGCGAGTGACAGCCTCCTTCCCCAACCCAGGGGCGGAGGAGGAGAAAAAGGAAACCTGTTGAACTAGTCTCTCTGCGAGAAGCGGCTAATTGGCCAAGCAGGTGAAACATTTGCCTAAGAAGGCAGCAGGCACTGTATTTAGCTTCTGGATAAAAGGGGCTCTTTTTCTGCCCTCGCTGTAACCGGGGGATTGCAGAACGGCCAGCCGCCTGAAGACGCAGGAAGTGGGGACGACTGAGCGAGGCGCCCGCACAGATGCGCCGTGGGCTGGCCTGCGTCCTGGCCTGAATTATTCACACAGGATATGGCCTGGTGGAGGGGCGCTTCCTGGGGCCTTAAGCAATAGATCCGTTCCACAGCAAAGGTGATAAAAGGTGGTTGCCTTTAGTGGTTGTCCGGTTGACCATTCCTAGTTCTGTGGGGGAAAAGCTTTCATCGAAATATCAGAGCGACTTTTTTTTTTTTTTTATGCACCCAACCAATAGAATGAATCCCTCTTCTTCCCGCCCCTTGGGGAGGTTTTGACTTGCTGGTTTTGTCTGAAGTTTTGCATTGGAAGTATCCATTGATTCACTGAACACATTTTTGAGAGCTACCTTGTTTCAGGCATCTTCTAAACATGCGCTTATTGTAGCAGATAACTTACGGGGTTGATGGTTTTCAAACTTGTGGCAGAGTGCTTGAGGACAAGAATAACTTGTTGGAAGCCTAACTTTACAGCACTTAACACTTGGCAATAGTAGAGCGTGACCTGGCTGGGGAAAAAATTACTCACTCTGTGCTCTGGGGCTGCCAGTCCGTCATTTTTCTTTTCAAATTAATTTTAGGTTTAAGAATTACAAAGACTATGCAACCATAGTGTTTATATAAATGTATGTATGTGTGGGTGTAAAAGAAAACACCTACCCTTCTTTCCAAGTCTTCTTATTCCCTCTCTATTTATAGCTTATATCATTAGAAAAGGAAAGTATATTTTTTGTAGCCTGCTTACTCCAAAATCGATTCTTGTGACACTTGAAAAACAAGTGGAAGACAAACGTTTATGTAAAATTCCACGAGCAGTCTCTCTGCGTTTTCTTGGGTTTTGTTTAGTTTAGTTTTTTCTTCCTAACCACTGACCCTCTCCTGCAGGAGCCCAGCTGGGCAGGGCAGGGAAGGTTCTCAGTGACCTGGAAGCTGGCAGTGATGCTCTGCAGGGTGCGTAGCTGACTCTTCCTGGGAACATCATGCTTTCAGCCTCCACATCCTTTCTCAAGCTCCACCCTCTACTCAGGATGGGGATGGGCTTGGAATATAGATGAGGTTGTCACCCTCCCAAACTATGGGTAGTGACTCTGCCCTTAAATCTCAGGTGCCCGCCAAGCTGCCCCCACTACAGAACTCAAGCCAGAACTGACTTTTTCCACCCTCAAGTAATTTTTTTCATTGCAGTAAAATATGCATAATATTTATCATTTTAACCATTGGTAAGTGTACAGTTCAGTGACATTAAGTGCACTCACAATGTGTGTAACCATCACCACTATCTATACCCAAAACTATTTATTTTATTTTATTTTTTATTTATTTTTTCCTCACCCGAGGATATTTTTCCATTTTTTGTACAGATAGAGTGGGAGGGAGAGAGAGGAAGGGAGAGAGAGAGAGAAACATCGACGTGAAGGGACACATCGAGTGGCTGCCACCCGCACGACCAACCAGGGCCGGGGACAAACTGCAACCGAAGTACATGCCCTTAGCGGGAACCGAACCCGGGTCTCTCCGGACCGCAGGCCGACGCTCTAACCGCTGAGCCAAACTGGCCAGGGCCAAAACTATTTTTTTTAAATGATCCCCAACATAAACTCCATATCCATTCAACAATAACTCTTCCTTCTTCACTCCTCCCAGCCCCATAGACTTTTCTGTCTCATGAATTTGTCTGTTCTGAGTACCTCATATAAGTGGGATCAGATGATAGTATTTCTTCTGTCTGGCTTATTTCACTAAACATAATGTTTTCAAGGTTCATCCCTGTTGTAGCATGTATCATTACTTCATTCCTTTTTATGGCTAAATACTATTCCATTATATGTACATTTGTTTATTCATTCATCTGTTGATGAACATTTGGGTTGTTTCTGCCTTTTGGCTACTGTGACTACCTTTTGGGTATATACCTATAAATGGAATTGCTGGTCATAATGGTAGTTGTATGTTTAAACATTGACAAACCATGGTCAGGCCTCTTTTACTGCACGAGTAAGGGCAAGTGTTCCCCAGCATGGGCTTACAGCTTAATTAATGGGCACTTAAGTTGCCCTGAAATCTGTTCTTTAGTGTGTGGGCTGAGGACTTCATAGTATGATCTTCAGTGAGAAAGGGGGGGGGGGGGTGAGGAGGAGGGGCCTGTGGGGAAATAGTCCTTTCCTAGAGTGGGGAGGAATTAGAAAGGAGCAAGTAGGACATCATTTGACATAGTGACATTTGCCTACATTTAAAAGACATTGTGAAGCAGCTTCCTAATTTGTTTATTCTTGGGGCGATTATACAAGAGGGAGTGCAGTATTTAAAAGGTGGCAGCAGCCAGATGATAGGGGAAATGTCACTGTAGTGTGAGAAAATAGACTTAAGATTGTGTCTAAAATATATCTTAGGAGGTTCTTTGATTTTTCTCCAATAAAAAACCCTTTACTTTTCTTCCTCCAAGCCTCTGGGAACATCATTTTTTGTTTGTAATATCAAAAAGTCGTTCCAGCCGATGTTTTTTCCAGTTATTGAAGCAGGCCAGTGGTAAAGACAAGCCTACCCACCTGTCAGGAGGTAGGAGCTTCCATTTAAGAGCTTAAAGCATTGATCAAATGTTGGTTTCTTTTTTTGTTTTATTTTGTTACACCTCACCTGAGGATATTTTTTTCCATTGATTCTAGGAGAGAGTGGAAGGGAGGGAGAGAAGGGGGGGAGGGAGAGAGAGAGAGAGAGAGAGACAGACAGAGAGAGATTGGTTGCCTTCTGCACATGCACTGGGATGGAGCCTGCAACCCAGACATGTACCTTTGACCAGGAATCGAACCCGAGACCCTTTGGCCTGTGGGTTGACTCTCTAACCACTGAGTCATACCAGTCAGGGCAAATGTTGGTCTCTTTTTAAGACTGATCAGATACACTGTGCATCTGTCCATAGTCCCAGGGGCAGAGTTCAAACAGGGCTTTGGAGATTTGACTGGAGCTAAGGTTGCAATGTATAGTCAAGTAGTTACCTAACTTATGATGCATGGCAGGTTAAGTACTTATTAGCTAATGTGAGTACACATAAAATGTTGTCACATGCCTGTGATTTAATGCATATTGTCAGAGGACATGTTTTAGAAGATGTTGATGCTCTTATCAAGGTGGAAACTGGAAGCTCAGTAATAGTTTAACTATGCATAATATTTAATATAACAATGTCATACGTCAAAGAATTCCAGGAACACTCATCACACCATTCCTGTTTCTAAATTAAGGTCACTATCCAAAGGAGGAAATGGGAAAAAAATACTGAGAGCTCCGAAGAGAGCTATATAGGGTAACACTAAAGAACTTAGTTATAAAACTTTTAAAAATATATTGTAAGAATGAAAGTTGAGAAGCATTACATGAAGGGACCTTTACTGGATGACTTCTGTCAGATACAAAAGAAAGTGTCCTGATGAACACAGTCATTAAACATCGGGATGGGATTCTATGGTGGACTATGAAATCTCTCAGTAAACAGGCCTTTGGAAACAAGATTTAACAAAAAAATCAAATAGAATAGTTCTGCACCAAGTCAAGTTTTTCCTCAAGCCAAGTGATACTGCAGATGGGGAAATCTGAAACATGTACTCTATTTTTCTGTCTAGGGATGAGGCAAGTTCTAAGATTAGCACCTGTGTTGGAGGACCAGGCAAGGTGGTCAGGGCTAACTTGTCTCGGGCAGGTGCTGATTGGGAAACACTAGTCAAAAATCAGATTCTGCGATAAAGCAGAAGCAATGCAAACTCTTCCAGTTCAATACTTTAAAAAAATTAAGATAAATGATGCCACAGAAACGATAAGTTCAAATCTACCCCAAATTTGAAAATATATGTCTAGCCCTGACCAATTTTGCTCAGTGGTTAGAGTGTCGGCCCTCGGATCAAAGAGTCATGGGTTTGATACCTGTCAAGGGCATGTGCCTCAGTTGCAGTTCGGTCCCCAGCCCTGGTTGGGGTCGTGCAGGAGGCAGCCAATCGATGTGTCTCTCTTACATGCATGTTTCTCCCTCTCCCTCTCCCTCTCCTTCTCCCTCTTTCCCTCCCACTCTATCTGAAGAGCAATGGAAAAATATCCTCAGGTAAGGATTTAAAAAAGTAAAATATATGTCTATTTTCTGTGTGGTAAATATTATAGATCGCAACATGTGACGTGGGGAGACCTCTGAGACCATTCAGGAGCGTGATTTTCCCACCAGGTTCTGAGGGAGTTCAGGGGGTCTTTGAACTAGCGTGGGGCGGGGCTGGTGTTTGAAATCAGGTCTTCTTACTTGACTGCCTACCTCTTACCACTGCTTGGACATCCAGCCTCTCCTGTCAGTTACACCCTCCTGTCTCTATTCCTGTGTCCCTGCTCTGCGTTAGTTTCTACATGAGGGTAGGGAAAGGGCTGCCTGCCACACACTAAACAAAAGGTAAAAATCCAGTCCTCAGCATTGTTCTTCAGAGAAGAGCCTGAGCTTCAGAGAGGTTAGCGACTTGGCTAAATGACTGTCCCATGAGGACGAAGATCCGGCTTTCCTGACTTCCAGTGGGTGCTGGTAGGTACAGGAGAGTGAACAGAACAAAGCAAGGTTTGTCATGGCAGAGAAACGAGCCTTATAGGAGTCGGGGAGCTCATGGACCCTCAAACATAAAAGTTTGCAGTTATAACATCTTGCAGTTATAACTGCATAACTCACCACTTGAAAGCTTGGTGGCCTAAAACAATGTTTTTTCTCTCTCTCATGGTATGGTGGATTGATGGGGCTCAGCTGGGCAGCCCTTACTTGGGGTCTCCCATGCAGTGGCAGTCAGACGGCACCCCGAGTTGGAGTCATTTGAAGACACCTGAGCCGGATGTGTACTCCTCTGTCTGGTGCTTCAGCTGGGACAGCTGGGGACTACTGAGCATTTTCGTCTCCACACGGCTAGCTTGGGCTTCCTTACAGCAAGGCAGTCTCAGTGTAGTTAGACTTTTTACTTGATGGCTGGCGTCCTTCAAGCCTGTGTTCCGTGATCCCCAGGTAAAATCTGCAAAGCTTTCTAGGAGATAGACTTGGACATCAGGCAGCTTCACCTCTGTCGCATTCTATTGGTCAAAGGTGAGCCACAGGGCCAGCCCAGGTTCGAGGCCAGGTATGAATACAGGAGTGTAGTTTACTGGGGACCATCTTTGGAGACCAGCTACTGTAGTGCAAATAATAGATCAGGCCTTCTGACTACAGATAACTCTGTCATTGGGCATGTGAGAAAATGGGCATTTCTAACAGCACTGTCTAAATGCATGACATAGAAGTGAGTGAAACAAACCCATTCTGCCAGGGCTTTTATGTTCTAGTGGGAGAGACCAAAGGTTTAAAAGTAAGCACATCACACAGTTTCAACGGATGAAGATGTAAAGAAGGTAAAATAGAAAGCCACGGAGAGCGAGGAAGGCCTGTTTTACACAGGAAGACGAGGGAAGCCTTTCTGAGAGGTGACATCTCAGCTGAGACTTGAACAAGGGAAAGGAAGAAGCCACGTGAAGTCTGATTGCAAGGGAAGAGGGTGGAGGACTCAAGGCTGAGACTGGCAAACTCTGGGAGCAGTAAGAAGGCCCTTGTTCTCCACTGTGCCTGAAGTATGAGGAGGGAAGAGAAGGTTGGTGGGAAATGGTCTCGGAGAGGTATTATCTTCTCTATCCATTTGTTATTTTCTGTCCTCTCCTACAAGAATGGAATCTTCTCAGAAACAAGGGACATGTCTGTCGTGTTTACCACAGTGCTTGTCCACGTTAGACACTTAGTATAATATTTGTTGAATGACCGAATGAATGAATGAATGAACAAGTCACTGGGCTGTTTTTTCCAACCAGTGTTCCTCAACCACACTTTCCCGGAACTCTGGCTGACCTGAGATGTTCTAATGTTGAACAGTATTGGTCTTTTTTTGCATCTTGCAGGGGAAGAAGAGGAGTGAATGAAAAAGAAATATAACTTGCCAGCCGGTGTGGCTCAGTGGTTGAGCGTCAACCTGTGCACCAGTTCGATTCCCAGTCAGGGCACATGCCCAGGTTGTGGGTCAAATCCCCAGTGGGAGGCATACAGAAGGTGGCCAATCAGAGCCCTCTCTCATCAATGTTTTTATCTCTCTCTCCCTCTCTCTAAAATCAATAAAGAGCCCTGACCGGTTTTGCTCAGTGGTTACAGCATCGGCCTGTGGTCCAGAGAGACCCAGGTTCGGTTCCCACTAAGGGTACCTTGGTTGTACTTTGTCCCTGGCCCTGGTCGGGTTGTGCGGGAGGCAGCCACTTGATGTGTCCCTTTCATGTTGATGTTTTTTTTTCTCTCTCTCTCTTCCTCTTTCTCCCTCCCATTCTATCTGAACAAAAAATGGAAAAATGTCCTTGGATGAGGATAAAAAATAAATAAATAGATAGATAAATAAATAAGATAAAAATCAATAAAGAGAAAAAAGTAAAAAAAAAGATATGTAAAGAAAGGCTTTGGCTCATGCTGCTTATCACTTGTCTGCTAGTTGACTGCAAATACTTCAGACAGGTCAGGGAGGTCCCATGACTCCCAGATGGTCCAGCTCCAGAGCACATCCAAGAATCACTGTTTATAATCCACAGGCAACAATTTAAAGTTATGGAATCTCCCCTAGTTTCTTAGAGAAACAGTCATACAGTTACTTCCTTTCCTTGTTTTGGTAACTAATGATCACATCGTCCATGTGAGGACTGGTCTTTGTCTTTCCTCACACCGTGGTTCGGGGTGTTCTGTGCCCCTCCCGGTGAGACGTTTTGCCAGTGCAATCTGCACATTGCTTTGAGGCAGTACAGTAACAGTTAATTATTGTTCAAGTTGGTTCTGGGTGTTACATTTTCTTTATGTTACCCATTGCATACTTTTTATTGCTTTTTCTGATTTTTTATTCCTTTTTTTTTTTTTTTTTAATTTGCATGTTTTTTTCCACCAATTTTTATAAATTTATTTTTGTTACAGATGTTTCTCCCTTTTTCCCCCTAGACACCCTTCACCCCATCTTGCCCCCCCCCCCCAGCATTGTTGTCTATGTCCATTGGTTATGCATACATGCATATAAATTCTTTGGTTCATCTCATCCATCCCCCCTGCCCCTACTCTGAGGTTTGTCAGTCTGAACCATACTCCTTTCTATGTCTCTGGGTCTGTTTTGTTCATCAGCCCACCTTGTTCATTATAGTCCACAAGTAAGTGAGATCATGTGGTATTTGTCTTTCTCTGATTGACTTATTTTGATTTTTTATTCCTTTTTACCTACTTTTTTTTTAATTAAAAAAATTATTTTTCTTTATTGATTTTACAGAGAAAGGAAGGGAGAGAGAGAGGGAGATTGAAACATCGATTGGCCGCCTTCTGCATGCCCCCAACTGGGGATCAGGCCCACAACCTGGGCATGTGTCCTGACTGGGAATTGAACTGGCGACCTCTTGGTACATGGGGTCGATGCTCAACCACTGAGCCACACCAGCCAGGACCTTTTTACCTACTTTAATTTTATTATTTCTTCTTGACAATTTTTATTAGCATTTTGTTATCTTTTCTTCTAATCTGTTCTCTATGTAACACTATTCATTTTTGAAAATTATCCAGTAGATACACTGGCAAAGAAGAACAGGAGAAGGGAATGTAGAAAATACCTCAGGCACATATTTTTTATTTCTCTCAAGTAGCTTCAAAATCTTTTGGTTGAATCATAAACAGATTCTTCATTTGAAACAAACTGAACAGCCTATCCATGCTTCCTTTTTTCCTTCCTCCCTTCCTCCCTCCCTCCCTCCCTCCCTTCCTCCCTCCCTCCCTCCCTCCCTCTCTTCCTCCCTCTTTTCCTTCCTTTCTATTAACATTTTTTTGTTTGTTTGTTTTTGTTCTTTGGTGCCTATTGTGTGTCAGGCTATATTCTGAGTGATGGAACTATAAAAATAAATAAGCTTGCTACAAGTGAGTTTTCAATCCAGTGGGAGAGAGTTTGATAGATATTCACAAAACATGCATGCACAGAACTTTAGTAAAAAATGATCACATTCATATGTCACAACCAAATACTTGGGCCAAGTGACATCATGATGTCAAATGATGGGAAGGGGCAGGAGATGGCCCCGTGATGCTTCATGTTCTTCTGTTTTGGATCACCCCCCACCCCCCATCCGCACAAGTTGTTGAAAAGGCCCTAGACTGAAAGTCAGAGGAACTGGGCTCTAGTCCAAGCACTGTGCTTTGTGCTGGAATGTGAATCTATTAATGGAATACAGCATTTAAGTCACAGAATGCTGTCCTCAAGGAAAGGCCCTAGAACTCATGGTTACAGCAATATCACTTTCTGCCTTGCATAGACTGTAAGGATGAAGGAAAAGAGCACCAAACTTTTTACACAGAAATGTTACATCGACCAAATTGCAAACCAGCGATTTTAAATAAATTTTATTTGGAGAGAGGAATTATCGAAATCCATTCACTTGGGAAGCTCAGGGCATTTACCTTCCTACAGGGCTTTGTGCTTCTTTGTGTGTTTCTCCTTTTAAAAGCAAACCAGATGCTCACACAGAATGTTTCCCTGTGTAAGATCATGACCAATTAAAGTCAGAATTTTATTTTTATTAGTAGTCAGTCAAAGAAATTAATTTAAAAGTTTATTTTTCTCCATACCCAAATGTGTGTGTGTGTGTGTGTGTGTGTGTGTGTGTGTGTGTGTGTGTGTGTGTTAAGCTCTTTAGTAAGACACATAATACAGTAGAGGGAGATTCAGATAGAAATGTTGGCCCTGTAGAAACCCAGGCCTCTGGATATTGAGAAAATATTGTATAAATTTGTAGTAGACAGAACAAAGGAATAGGGGTGAGAGCTGGTGGGCATGGTCTTGGTTCCCAGCTTCCTATTGGAAACCCCTACGGGTCCTACAGCTTTTCTGTCCTTGTCCAAGGCATTGTCTGTGGCATCCTTTCAGTAAACACTCTTGTCTGAGCTTGTTGAGTGACTTGTTCTGGCAACAAAATAGCCCTGACTGGGGGCCCGGGGGTAGAATAAGGGAATGATTAAGAGACTGATCTGAGAATACTAATATGCATCTTGCTACCTCCTTAAACTTCAGTTTTATCATGTCAGGAAAAAGAAGGGGGAATAGCAGTAGTATCTATTTTATAGGGGAATTTAAAGAGCGAATGCATATAAAGGAATTAGTACAGCATGCCAGGTACATAGTAAACACTCAATTCATATAAACTATTGGTTATCATCATCACATTATTATTGACCAGAATAATATTTTAACAAATTGAGGGTATTGCCTTTCCTCAGTTCATCGACCCTCAGTGTTTCACGACAGCATACAGTGTGGAGTATCAGGTGTCACATGCTAGAGGACGTCACTAAAGCTGTAGACGGTGTAACCTCTGTGCCCTGCCGACTCCTCTTCAGGCTGATTTCTTTATGTCACAAGCTAAGGCTGCAAACGCCAAACAGTGGCGTTGATTTGTTTAACTCACTAGATCTCGGCTGTAGTCTCCCATGTGTCATTGGATTTTTTCCTCTCAGATGTCTTTGCCACTGTCAAAGCTGTAGCTTAACTAGTAAAGGAGTCATTGAATTAAGTGAATCAATAGGAACTCTTATGGAGTGGAGGCTTATGACAGCAAGGGTGACTGTGTTTGCTGGGGACTGTCCTGATTTAGTCCTGGGTTCTGGCATAATTATAACAGAGTCCCCTTTTGAAAAGGTGTTCCTGTTTGGAAATTTTACCGATAGCCAATCTATAGTGTTGATCAAACTAAAGTATCATATTAGCTGAATTGTTTAGATTAGGTATCTAATGAACCAAACTCTTGGATCTGATTGTCTTGCTGCCTAGTAGGCTACCTTCTATCACCTATTCCCAACTTTTATTAAATGACCTGAAAGTTATCAGATTGATGAGGTAAAAACAAATGCATGCAAGAATGTCAAATCATTACAGTTTCTTGAAAAACAGCGTAAAGCTCATGTTCCATTAATGTCAAATCAGAGACATCCCATGCAGAGTGGATAGCTTCATGACCCAACCAAGCGTTTGTGTCTAATGGACTCATTGTTACTACTTATAATGACTTCACTAACCATAAGGCAGAATTTTTGCATTGGGTTCACTGAGTCACACTTATGTAGACACTGAGGTTGTCAACAATCTAGTTTAATTTTGCAGATGTTTTCTTTAATGGATCATCTGACTTTTCTACAGTAAGAACTTGAAAGCCACCCAGGCCAGTTTGGCTCAACGGTTAAAGGGTTGGCCCATGGACCAGAGAGTCCCGGGTTCGGTTCCCGCTAGGGGCACGTACCTCAGTTGCAGTTTGTCCCTGGCCCTGGTTGGGCTCATGTGGGAGGCAACCAGTTGATGTGTCTCTCTCATATCGGTGTTTCTCTCTTTCTCTTCCTCCTTCTCTCCCTCACACTCTATCTGATCATAAATGCAAAAATGTTCTCAGGTGAGGATAAAAAAAAAAGAACTTGAAGGCTGTTTCTCTTAAGCCTCTTAAGGCTGGTTTTCAGTTTATCACCAGTGAGCTAATTTCTTAGAGCCTTGGGTATCTAATGGTTACGGAACCACCAGTGAGTAAGCTTGGTAATGAAAAACTCTACCACTTACAGCAAACACAAGAAATTCAGGTCTAGGCCTTCTTTATTTATTCTTTCTTATTTTCTATTTTTTTTTGTTACCTGCTCTATTTAAAAGCGTGGATAGTGGTTACCTTGTGAGTATGGATTGACACGTGGGTAGAAGACTTTCAATGGTGTTGGAATTGTTCTGTCTTGACCTGGGTGGTGGTTACGTGGGTATATGCATGTATAAAAATCTGTGGAGGGTACACTTAAGATTTGTGCATGCCAATATATTTAAATTAAACCTCAAATTAAAAAAGTAAAAAGAAAAAAAAAGCCTCAAACCTCTTTAGCCAAAGCTAGTTTAAAAAAATGTACTCTGAGTTAATCAAATAAGAGAAAAGAGAAACAGAACACCTACTTACATACAGTTTTTAATCTCTTTTTCTCACTTGGATATCAAATTGTTGCTTTATTTCCTCTTTTATATAGATCTAGGTCTCATTAGCTCTCATTAATTTTTAATAATAAAACTTAAAGTCATGACAACAATTTTGGGAGAGGACTTTTTCTACCCACTTTCGTTCACATATTTATTTCAGTATATAACATTACAAAGTTTTATTTTATTTTAAAAAATTTGGCCCTGGCCTGTGTGGCTCAGTGGTTAGAGCGTCGGCCTGCGGTCCAGAGAGACCCGGGTTCGTACCTCGGTTGCAGTTTGTCCCCGGCCCTGGTTGGGTCGTGCGGGTGGCAGCCACTCACGTCGATGTGTCCCATTCACGTCGATGTTCCTCTCTCTCTCTCTCCCCCTCCCACTGTATCTGAACAAAAAAATGGAAAAATGTCCTCAGGTGAGGATAAAAAATAAATAAATTTGTTTTCCTTTATTGATTTTAGAGAGAGAGGAAGGGAGAGAGAGAGAGATAGAAACATCAATGAGAGAGAACATCAATTGGCTGCCTCCTGCATGCCCCCCACTGGGGATTGGGCACACAACCTGGGCGAGTGTCCTGACCTAGAATCAAACCAGTGACCTCTTGGTCCATGGGTCGATGCCCAACCACTGAGCCACACCAGCCAGACAATGTTACAAAGTTTAAACCCTTAACTATGAACTTTTTGCAGAACCTGTGAACAATCTACTGAAAGGTTCCTGACTCATATTGGTCATGGCTTGTGAATAGTATATATCTTCACCTCTTGGTGTAAACCGCATGGTTTATCATGTGACTGTTTAATAAGGCAGCTGACTTGTGTGATTAAAAGGGTCAAGAGAAACAATCAGTATTTTAACATAAAATAGATGTATTGAAAATTAAACCTTCCAGGTATTTTAGAAAATGTTTGACACTCTCAAATATTCTAAGTGTATTCTACTAACATGGACAGTCACACAATGAACTAACGTTTAGGTGAGTCCAAGAAAAAAAAAAAAAAAAGGAGAGGGAGATACGAAAATTAATTGAATGCCTCTTATGTGCTAGGCGCTGTGCCTAGCGTAGATTATTCACCCTTTACAACAACCCTCTGAGGGTGGTCTCATTGCATCAATGAAGAAACTAAGGTTCAGAAAAGGTAAACAACTCTCCCACGATCACACAGCTATTAATTCCGTTGTGTTGTTTTCCCAAACTTCCTCTTTTTTTTTTTGGTGCTATGTCTGATAATGTCACAAAAGGTGAATTCCAAGTGATTAAAATACTTAAAGGGATTTTCAGAGATAATCTCATCAATTCCACTTACTTGGAGGTAAGGAAGCTGGATCTAGGGAGGTTATATTGTGTTCATCTAGGCAACGTACATAATGTACATCTCAATTGCCATTCCTCCTGGAAGCTTTTTTTTTTTTTTCCCCTCTCTCCATACCTCCACCTCATCCTGTCTCCTGAACCCACCATAGTCAGAATTAAAATCCTTAACATGCTATATTGTGTGGTGGGCAAGGGTGAGTAGCATTTGGACACGGTTTAAATTCCTGATCTACCACTTATGAGCTGTGTGACCTTGGGTAAGTTCCTCAACCTCTCTGAGCTTCAGTTTCCTTACTGTAAAAAGGAAGTAATAGTACGTAGCTCCTAGAGTGGTTGTGATAATTAACTGAATTAATACATGGAAAGCCCTTTAGAATAGGGTGTGGCATGTAATAAGTGTCTCATGACTATTAGCAGTTTGTTTTTATTATTATGCTGCATACTACTTTTCCCTTGGTTTATGGTAACGTGTACAGGCATGTCTCCCCAGTGAGACAGAGATGGTGTTCTGCTTTGTAATCTCCCTTTGGTGCCAAGATCAGTGCTCAACAGTTCTAGACACTGAACAAAGCCAATTGGATTGACCTCATTTTCCTAGTTAATGACTTTCTACATTTTCCAAATTTCCCCAGTTAATGGTACCATCAAATACAGAATACAAGCCTTCTAGACCTTTTTCTGCTACTGGAAGATCCTGAAAGTTGATTTCCAGGCTGGTATTCCCCCCAGGATTCCCCATTGCTTTTAGGAATCAAAAGTACAGGGGTAGTTGCATATGCCCATGATTCAATTTCAGAATTAGTTATTTCCTTGTTGTTCCTTAAGGGGATTAACATCCAGTATGGACTAACTTTCTCTCCTTCGTATTATGTGGTTGATGCAGACTGGTCTAATGGAACAAGTAAGTAATTTGAATATATGCTTTCTACCCCGTTTCCCATCTCTTTTGACACTGGTACCTTCAACTCCCCCTGCGCGACTTCAAGAGGAAAAGTGAGGCGTTTAACTCGTTTTGCTTCCCTTTACACCCCTGCTCTATGAAATGTTGCTGTCACAAAAAGGACTAGTGCAAGGCTTCATTTCCTTGGGTTGTGTTGAGGCTGTGGAATCTTGAGATTTCCTGATTTCAAGGAAAGTAGCTATTGTGTTTTAACTTCCACTCAGACAGTTTCATGTCGGGATTTCAATAGCACCAGACCATTGTTTTCAAAAGTATGGCTTAGATTGTGCTGCACGTAAAATGTTGTGATAAGCTTTCTAAAAATGCGGACTACAGCTATCGGACGTTGGCCTTCCATTCTCTTTTGGCAAAGCTGAAGATTTGTTTTGTTTTTTTTTGGTGATATCGCATTTTATTTTATTTTTTTAAATTAACTAATTAATTTTTGTTACAGATGTTTCTCCTTTTTCCCCCACTGATTCCCCTCTCCCCCTCTCTCCCCGCCCTGTCCCCAGCTTTGTTGTCCATGTCCATTGTTCGTGCATACATGCATATAAGTTCTGTGGTTTATCTCCCCCCCCAACCCCTCTTCTGGGGATTGTCAGTCTGTACCCCAAATCCATGTCTCTGGGACTACCCCATTCCTCTGTTATGTTCAATATATTCCACAAATAAGTGAGATCATATGATACTTGTCTTTCTCTGTTTGGCTTGTTTCGCTTAGGATAATACTTTCCAGGTCCCTCCATGTCATCTCAAAGGATAAGAGATCTTTCTTTCTTACAGCTGCGTAGTACTCCATTGTGTACATGTACCACAGCTTTTTTATCCACTCATCTACTGATGGACATGAACATTTGGGCTGTTTCCAGATCTTAGCTATTGTAAATAGTGCTGCTATGAACATGGGGGTACATATATTCTTTCTGATTGGTGTTTCAGGCTTCTTAGAGTTCATTCCTAGAAGCAGGATCACTGGGTCAAATGGCAGTTTAATTTTTAATTTTTTGAGGTAACACCATATTGTTTTCCATAGCGGCTGCACCAGTCTGCATTCCCACCAGCAGTGTATTCGAGTCCCCTTTTCTCCACACTCTTATCAACACTTATTGTTTGATGATTTGTTGATGGCGGCCATTCTGACAGGTGTGAGGTGATACCTCATTGTTGTTTTAATTTGCATCTCTCTGATACTTAGTGATGATGAGCATTTCTTCATATGTCTCTTGGCCATTTGTATGTCCTGTTTGGAGAGGTGTCTATTCAGCTCCTCTGCCCATTTTTTAATTGGGTTCTTTGTCTTCCTTTTGTGGAGTTGTATGAGCACTCTATATATATTGGAAATTAACCCCTTATCTGATACCTCATTGGCAATGATGTTCTCCCATACAGTGGGTTGCCTTTCCATTTTGGTGCTTGTTTCTTTTGCTGTGCAGAAGCTTTTGAGTTTGATGTAGTCCCATGTGTTCATTTTTTCCTTTGTTTCTGTTGCCTTAGGTGATGTGTCAGTGAAAATTCTGCTGCATATGATGTCTGAAATTTTGTTGCCTACATTTTCTTCTAGGATTTTTATGGATTCATGAGTCACATTTAAGTCTTTTACCCATTTTGAGTTTATTCTTGTGTATGGTGTAAGTAAAAATATGGAATGCTTGACGAATTTGTGTGTCATCCTTGCGCAGGGGCCATGCTAATCTTCTCTGTTTTGTTCCAATTTTAGTATATGTGCTGCTGAAGCAAGCACTGTCGATTTGTTTTTAATGACAAATTTCAGCTGTCTTGTTTTAAGATTCAAATATTGACTGTCTTCATTTTTAGGAAAATGAGGCTGGTATTCCACTGTGAACTTTGTAAATTATTCTTTCACCGAGAGCCTCTTCTTTATTAGCAGAACTTGGGGGGTAAATATATGTATTTAGACATTTGCTTTGATCTCTGTGAAGGTTTGGAGACTTTAGTGTTTCTCAAAGGTGAATCTTTCAGTGTGTCAAATTCTATATCAAGAAATATGGAGCTGCTTTATTTTATTTTATTTTAAAAATCTCTTTTGTTGAAAGTATTACAGATGTTCCCTCCCTTTTACCCCATTGACTCCCTTCTCTTCATCACCCCCCACCTTCCCTACACTATTGTTTATGTCCATTGGTTATGCATATATGCATATAAGCTCTTTGATTTATCTCTTTCTGCCCCCCCCCCCCTTCCCTTCTCTCTGAGGTTTGCTAATCTGTTCTCTACTTCATGTCTCTGGATCTATTTGATTGTCAGCTTATTTTGTTCATTATATCCCATAAATAAGTGAGATCATGTGGTACTTGTCTTTTTCTGACTGGCTTGTTTTGTTTGGCATAATACTCTTCAGATCCCTCCATGTCATCTCAAAGGGTAAGAGATCTTTCTTTCTTGCAGCTGCATAGTATTCCATTGTGTATATGTACCACAGCTTTTTTATCTACTCATCTATTGATAGACACTTGGGCTGTTTCCAGATCTCAGCAATTGTAAATAGTGCTGCTATGAACATAGGGGTTCATATATTCTCTCTTATTGGTGTTTCAGACTTCTTAGGATGTAGTCCTAGAAGTGGGATCACTGGATCAAATGGCAGTTTTATTTATATTTTTAATTTTTTTATATATATATTTTTATCCTCACCTGAGGACCTTTGTTTTTTTGTTTTTTTTTCCCACTAATCTTCAGATAGAGTGAGAGTGGGAGGGAGAGAGAGAGAACATTGATGTGAGAGAGACACATTGATTGGTTGCCACCTACACAACCCCAACTGGGGCAAGGGACAAATTGCAACCGAGGTATGTGCCCTTAGCAGGAACTGAACCCTGGACTCTCTGGTCCACGGGCCAATGCTCTAACTGCTGAGCCAAACTGGCTAGGGCTGGAGTATTTGTTTTAGATTTGTGAAATATGCCATTGGTACTTTAATAGAGATTGCATTGAATCTATAGATTGCTTTGGGTGGTATGGACATTTTAATGATGTTAATTTTTTAAATTCATGAACATGGTATATGCTTCCACTTTTTTGTATCTTCCTCTATTTTTTTTTCAATGTCCTGTAGTTTTCTGAGAACAGGTCTTTTACCTCCTTGGTTAAGTTTATTCCTAGGTATTTTAATTTTTTTGTTGCAATGGTAAATGGGATTTTTCTTTTAGTTTTTTAGTTCCCCTTTCTGAGTGTTTATTATTGGTGTATAAGAATGCCATCAATTTTAAGATGAAACTCACCATAGGAGAGTTTTAATGCATAAAATTATAGTCATCCCTCTAGAGTGAAGCTGCGACAGTCGAAGTGTGAAGTGGCGAAGGACGACTGTGTCTAAATAAAGAGTCCTACTTCGTGGAAATTCATTTATCGCGGTAGAGTCTGGAACTGATTAACCACGATAAACGAGGGCCGACTGTTCAGCAATGAAAATGGAACTTTAATTTTACGTTAAGATAAGTTCACTTTAACTTGTGTTACATTTTTCTCCTGCTCTATCTCCCCCTAGTGTCTAAACTGTGTGAGGGCTGGCTCATTTTCTAGTACAGTACCTATTTTCGAGTACCTCTATTTCTAGTACCTATTATTTCTTGGATAATAATAAATAATGACAATTAGAAAAATGGTGTGGCCCTGGCTGGTGTGGCTCAGAGGTTAGAGCATCAGCCTGAGCACCCAAGGGTTGCCATTCCAATTCCTGGTCAAGGGCATGTACCTGGGTTGTGGATTCAATCCCTAGCCCCAGCTGGGGCATGTGCAGGAGGCAATCAGTTGATGTGTGTCTTTCACATCAGTCTGTTTTTTTTTTTCTCTCTCTCTCCCTCTTCCTCCCTTCCTTCCTTCCCGCTCTTACTAAAAATCAATGGAAAAAATATCCTCGGGTGAGGATTAACAACAACAACAAAGAAAAGCTGTACATATTATAGGCAACATCCAACTTAGAAATGCACTGTGTTCTAGATGGCATTTTGTATTTCATCATCTGAGATGCAGAATATATTTTCTCATGTAAAGAGTAACATTCCTAGGTTTACTCATAAAAGTGACTTTGTCCCATATTTAATATCCTATTGTTTCAGCTATTCCAGAAGCAAACTTTTCTGGGTTAGCTTGGGAATCAAATCAGCATGTTAAAACATGTTTATAAAAAGAAGACACTTCTTATTGTACGGTGAACTTGCCACTGAATGCAGAGGTAGGTTTTCCTCCATGTAGCTTCCTTCCCAGGTGCATATTAATCAAAGCTCTGGAGGGAGATGAGGAACTGGCCCTAAGGGGTAGATATTGTCTTCTTCGGGGCTTTGGGGAAGACTGTACCCTAACTCCTGGCTCTATAAATGCACTCTCCTCCCATTAAATTTCAACTCAGTTGTGAGGACTGTACTTTCTATGTGACTTTCACCTTTTAGCCACACATCCTGTTGCCTCAGCCCCTTGTGGAAAAGAGAAGGAAAACTCTGGAACTAATTTTGAAGCTACCACAGATCCACGGGCCTTTATCCCAAACCCCGGGGCCAGATGTGTTTTGGAATTCAGAGTTATTTTTGGATTTTCCAAAGGTAATAGGACAGATGTGCTGCACGTTCCAGAATATTCCCAGCGTGTAATTCCACAGCAACATCTCTGCAGCCGAGTGTGTGAATATTCCACTAAGGCAGATAAACAGATGCTGCTTACAGCCTCACGTGTCTTCAGTTCAGGTTTGCTGCTCTTTCTAGCTCAGAGCTGCTGGCAGGGGGTTGTGGAATATGTCTCAAGGAGGGAATGATGACCTTTGTGTCAGTCCCTGAACCCTGGACTGGGTTCTCGAGCCACAGGGACCCTATGCAGAGGAAAGAGAGGAGAAGCACCTCCTTGGAGGATAAGGCTGAGAATGGGCTTCCAGGTGGCATTTTACCAATTTGTTATTAGTGGGCTTATTGCCGGGCTTTGTTAGTTGGCTAAAAGAACTGTCACACTTGGAGAAGAAACCTCTTTCTACTTGGGATGGATGACAGAAGGCACAGTGATGGCCCAGAGCTCCAGGGGGGATGTTAGCAGGAGCCCCAATGAGACGTGAAAGCAGGGTGGGGGGTGGGGTTGCTACCGAAGATGCCGGAGGGGAGGGTCTACACTGGAACAGGGTGGGGCCTGAAGCCTGATTCAGGGACACTGCCGCCCACCCTCCCTAGGCTTTTGATTTTTTTCCCTATGATTAATTCAGCAGTGACAAAATAGTGGCCTTCAGCTACAGATGTTTTGTTACAATTTCAAAACCTAACAATAAACTGGGAATGTTCCAATTTATTGTCGGTCCATGGTCTTTATTATCTTACTGCTATGATTTGCACACAGTGTCTGTCCCTGCTGTATGACCTGGGGTCATAAGGGTTATCTGGGTAGTTCATTGTCTGAGCCCAGCCAGCAGCAGACTTGGTCTACTCGGGACACGGTTAAAAAAACCTGTAAAATATTGTAAAGCATCGTTGTCGTACTTGATAGACAAGTTTTCTGTGTAAGTACCAGGTAAATCAGATCTGTGTCCAGAAGTTTCAAAACATTCCTCTTGTTCTGGAGACTGAGCCGCATGTGCCCGCCCCTCTCAGCTTTTCAGTCCCTGCCGTGTTCTAGCGCTGATTAATGTGGAGGTCGCTAATAGGTTTGTTTTGGATTAGTCTTAGTAATAATAAAAAAAAGCTTAAGAAAATGAAATGAAACGAGCTTTTGTTAATGCTGCTTTCTTTTCCATGAAGAGCTGTTTGTGATTCCGTGTGCCGGGGGCCTGCGGGGAGTTCAGTGAGGCTAACCTGGAATTCCCCAGCCCTCCCCTGTCCAAGCTAGGACGTTTAGCTGCAGCAGGTCGCTCTCCTTCGCCAAGCTAGGACGTTTAGCTGCAGCAGGTCATTTTTGCAAATCACCGCGCGATTCAAGACTAAGATCATAGTTGTTACATTTAGATTAGGGTAAAGTGATCAAACCTTGATTAGGAAAGTGATTAGAAAATGAATTTCACGAATTATAATTAATAAGCAAGACTAGATTGTACTTAATCAGCTTTGTGCATTAAGGAATTTAATTACGAGACTGAATGTTAACTATTTTTAAAAATCCTTCTTAGTATCATCCTTAAATATATACCAGGTTAGTGTTTCTTTCCTAATTACAAAACACTGTTCCTCCATGTTTCCAAGGGAAAAGCACCTTCTAACCATAAAAAAAATATTTAACTCTAGGATGTAAGAACTGTAAATCAGAGCAAAAGGAAGATTCTACATAGCTACTTTAGAAAAATGGGTTTGAGGCTTTTATCATTAATGTGCTTTGCAGACTCACAGCTATAACTTTAATGCCTTGACCCCAGCAGTATTCTGAATATTCTTTAAATTAGCCTTAAGCTATTTCATAACTAAGGGTTGTTAATTTGGATGTCTCATTCTTAGTAAGAAAAAAACAAAAACAAAAACCACCATATTTGGTGGCTCTCCAAATGGAGAAAAACCCTGACCTTTATTTCATAGAATTGGTTTCTTGAGATTAGGAAAACTTCACACAGCCTATCTGGATGTATGTTTGAATGTCCTCTATCATCTGACCAAATTACACTACTGGACTCTAAGTTGGGTGTGAGCAGGAACGTGTCTATTTTTTTCACCTGTGTGTAGCCTGTGTTAAACCTCCTGAGTAAATATTCAATAAAGAAATGCAGAATGTTGAATGAATCTATCAAAGACTTAGATAGCTCTGGCTACAGGGAATTCATTACTGTTCACGGAGGCCCAGTCCATCTGGCAGTTCCGATTGCTGAGAGCTGTCTTTTATAATGATTGGACTCTCCGTCACCTCTTCCCACTCATTTGTTCCATTTTAGCCCTTAAGGTGTCTAGAGTTGCTCTGACACATGACAAACCTTTAAATATCTGAGTTGACCCTCAGGCCCCAATCCCTCCACCTGGCATCTGAGCTCTGCTTCTGCAGATGAACATCCCTATTTCCCAACAGACATAGATCTGAGTGTCCCCTGTGCTCTCACATGCTCACTTCTGAGCATGCTCCAGATGAGCACCTTTGCCTAGTACACAGGATGGTTCAGGGAAGGCCTGACCTGCATGGGATATTCATTTATGCATCCTAGAGTCTATTTATGACATTTGTTAGCAAAGTGAGTTTTTATGTTTTTGGAGGAATAATTTTTTTTTTTTTTTTAGCTTTTCAGAAAGAACTTCTTTTTTAGTTTTAACAAAACTCTGCCTCTGCAGGAGGGAAATTAAATGGGAGATATTTATTATCTAGGAGGTAGCGTTAATCTGCTAATAGTCCACTTGTTGTGCTTTGTTTCCAAGTTGACTTATTTAGATAAGTAAATTTTTGAGATAATTTGTCTCTTTGTGAAGCTTAAACTTGGAGAGTTAGATGGAGGGTCTCTCCCCTGGATGAATAAAAACCCCATGATCATATCAATAGATGCTGAAAAAGCATTGGACAAAATCCAGCATCCATTTCTGGTAAAAACACTCAGCAATGTGGGAATAGAGGGATCATATCTTGCCATAATAAAGGTCATATATGAAAGACCTACAGCCAACATCATACTCAATGGACAGAAACTAAAAACATTTCCATTAAGAACAGGAACAAGACAGCGATGTCCACTTTCGCCACTCTTATTTAACATAGTACTGGAAGTCTTAGCCACAGCAATCAGACATGAGGAAAAAATAAAAGGGATCCAAATTGGAAAGGAGGAAGTGAAACTGTCATTATTTGCAGATGACATGATATTATACATAGAAAACCCTAAAGACTCCATCAAAAATCTACTAGACTTAATAAATGAATTTGGCAAAGTAGCAGGATACAAAATTAACCTCAAGAAATCGACAGCATTCTTATACACCAATGATGAACTCACAGAAAGAGAAACTGAAAAAACAATCCCATTTATCATTGCGGTAAAAAAAATTAAGATATCTAGGAATAAACTTAACCAAAGAAGGAAAGGACCCATTTCCAGAAAACTACAAGACATTGAGAAAAGAAATAGAGGAAGATATAAAAAAGTGGAAGCACATACCTTGTTCATGGATTGGAAGAATTAACATCATTAAAATGTCCATACTACCCAAAGCAATCTATAGATTCAATGCAATCCCCATCAAAATACCAATGACATATTTCACAGAACTAGAACAAACACTTCAAAAGTTCATATGGAACTAAAAAGGTCCCCGAATAGCCACAGCAATTTGGAAAAAGAAGGACAAAGTAGGTGGGATCACAATACCAGATATCAGGTTATACTACAAAGCGACTGTAATCAGAACAGTCTGGTACTGGCACAAGAACAGGCATATAGACCAGTGGAACAGAACTGAAAACCCAGAAATGGACCCAAGGCAATATGCTCAATATTTGACAAAGGTGGCAAGAGCATACAGTGGAGTAAAGACAGCCTCTTTAATAAATGGTGTTGGGAAAACTAGACAGCTACATGCAAAAAAATGAAACTAGACCATCAACTTACACCATACACAAAAATAAACTGAAAATGGATAAAAGACTTAAATGTGACCCGTGAATCCATAAAAATTCCAGAAGAAAATGTAGGCAACAAAATTTCGGACATCATATGCAGCAGAATTTTCAGTGATATATCACCGAAGGCAACAGAAACAAAGGAAAAAATAAACACATGGGACTACATCAAACTCAAAAGCTTCTGCACAGCAAAAGAAACAATCATCAAAATGGAAAGGCAACCCACTGTATGGGAGAACATCATTGCCAATGATGTATCAGATAAGGGGTTAATTTCCAATATATATAGAGTGCTCATACAACTCCACAAAAGGAAGACAAAGAACCCAATTAAAAAATGGGCAGAGGAGCTGAATAGACACCTCTCCAAACAGGACATACAAATGGCCAAGAGACATATGAAGAAATGCTCAACATCACTAATCATCAGAGAGATGGTAATTAAAACAACAGTGAGGTATCACCTCACACCTGTCAGAATGGCCGCCATCAACAAATCATCAAACAACAAGTGTTGGCGAGGGTGTGGAGAAAAGGGGACTCTAGTACACTGCTGGTGGGAATGCAGACTGGTGCAGCCAATATGGAAAACGATATGGTGTTACGTCAAAAAATTAAAAATTGAACTGCCATTTGACCCAGTGATCCTGCTTCTAGGAATATACCCTAAGAAGCCTGAAACACCAATCAGGAAGATTATATGTACCCCCTTGTTCATAGCAGCACTATTTGCAATAGCTAAGATCTGGAAACAGCCCAAGTGTCCATCAGTAGACGAATGGATAAAAAAGCAGTGGTACATATACACAATGGAGTACCATGCAGCTGTAGGAAAGAAAAATCTCTTATCCTTTGAGACAACATGGAGAGACCTTGAAAGTGTTATCCTGAGTGAAATATGCCAAGCAGAGAAGGACAAATACCACATGATCTCACTTATATACGGAATATAATGAACATAACAGTCTGAGGAATACGGTAGACCCAGAAACATGGAAGTAGGGCACAGACTGACATCCCTCAGAAGAGGGGGTGGGGGGTGGTGGGAAGAGATAAACCACAGAACTTATATGCATGAATACATAATCAATAGACATGGACAACAAAGCCGGGGACGGGGCGGGGGTGGAGTGGGGACGGGAGTGCCAATGGGGTAAAAAAGAAGAAACTTCTGTAACAAAAAAATAAAAAAATTTTAAAAAAAAAGAAAGAAAAAGAAAAAATAAACAAATAGGACCACATCAAACTAAAAAGCTTTTGCATAGCAAAGAAAACCATCAACAAAACAGAAAAACAACCTACTGAATGGGAAAAGTTATTTGCCAGTGATATATCCAATAAGGGGATAATATCCAAAATTTATAAAGAACTCCTATAACTCAACGCCAAAAAACAAACAATCCAATTAGAATGTGGAAACAGGATCTAAATAGACAGTTCTCCAGAGGACATACAGATGTCCAATAGACATATGGAAACATCATCAGAGAAATGCAAATTAAAATCACAATGAGTTATCACCTTACACATGTCAGAGTGGCTATCATCAATCAACAAACAAGTGTTGGTGAGGAAGTGGTGGAAAGGGAACCCTCATGCACTATTGGTGGGGTTGCAAATTGGTACAGCCATTATGGAAAACAGTGTGGAGGTTCTTAAAAAATTAAAATAGAGCCCTGACCAGTTTGGCTTAGCGGTTAGAGTGTCGGCTCGTGGTCCAGAGGGACCTGGGTTCGGTTACCGCTAAGGGCACGTACTTTGGTTGCAGTTTGTCCCTGGCCCTGGCTGGGTTGTGCGGGTGGCAACCACTCAATGTGTCCCTTTCACATCGATGTTTCTCTCTCTCTCTCCCTCCCTCCTACTCTATCTGAACAAAAAATGGAAAAATGTCCTCAGGTAAGGATACAAAAAAAAAAATTAAAATAGAACTGCCTTATGACCCAGCAAATTCTACTTTAAGTACAGTGATACCTCGGTTCTCGAACGCCTCGGTTTTCGACCAAATGGAGATTCGAGAAACTTTTGTCTCGGAATCCGAACAAATATTTGGAACTCGAACTTCCGAGATGAGCCGAGTTGAGCCGAATGGCGTTCATTCGGCCCAGCGCGCCTTGCTCGCGTCATCAGTGTGAGTGCAGAGAGAGTCACGCTTTGTGGAGTCACGCTTTCCTATTGGTTTCATTGCTTCGGTTCTCGAACAATTCGGTTCTCGACCGTCCTCCTGGAACGAATTATGTTCGAGAACCGAGGTATCACTGTATTTATTTATTTAAATGTGTAAGTTTTTTTAAAAAATGTTGTTATTGATTTTTTAGAGAGAGAGGAAGGGAGCGAGAGAGAGAAACATCGATGTGAGGGAGAACCTTTGATCGGCTTCCTCCTGCACGCCGCCTGCTGGGGATCGGGCTGGCAACCTGGGCATGTGCCCTGACCAGGAATTGACCTGGGGCCTCTCAGCCCATGGGAGGGCGCTCAATCCACTGAACACACTGGCTTGGCACACTAAGTATTTATTCAAAGCAATCTAAAACACTAATTCCAAAAGATATATGCACCCATATGTTCACAGCATTATTTACAATAGCCAAGATATGCAAGCAACCCAGGTGTTCATCAATAGAAGAGTACATTAAAAATCCACTCTTCTATTACAATAAAATATTATTCGGCCATAAAAAGAATGAAATCTTGCCATTTGTGACAGCATGGATGGACCTAGTGCTAAGTAGAACAAGTCAGACAGAAAAACACAGTACCACATGATTTCACTTATACGTGGAATCTAAAGAACAAAGTAAATCAACAAACAAAATAGAAACAGACTCATAGATACAGAGAACATTTCGATAGTTTCCAGAGGAGAGGGGAGTCGGTGGGCTGGGTAAAAAAGGTGAAGGGATTGCCCTGGCCGGTTTGGCTCAGCGGTTAGAGCGTCGGCCTGCGGTCCAGAGAGACCCAGGTTCGGTTCCCGCTAAGGGTATGTACCTCGGTTGCAGTTTGTCCCTGGCCCTGGTTGGTCATGCAGGTGGCAACCACTCAATGTGTCCCTTCACGTGGATGTTTCTCTCTCTCTCTCTCTCTCTCCCACTCTATCTGAACAAAATATCAAAAAAAAAAAAAAAGGTGAAGGGATTAAGAAGTACAAATTGGTAGCTACAAAATAAGTCTTTGGGATGTAAAGTACAGCATAGGGACTGTCGTCAATAATATTGTTATAATTATGTATGGTGCCAGGTGGGTACTTGATATATCAGGGCATCACTTTCTAAAGTATATGACTGTCTAACCACTACGCTGTACACCTGAAACTAATACAAAATAATATTGATTGTAAACTGTAATTAAATAAAATAGCCCGGCTAGTATGGTTCAGTGGTTGAGCATCGACTCAAGCACAAGAGGTCGCTGGTTGGATCCCTAGCTAGAGCACATGCCCAGGTTGTGGGCCCCATCCCCAGTGGGGCTGCATACAGGAGGCAGCCAATCGATGTTCTCTCTCATCGATATTGCTATCTCTCCCTCTCCCTTCCTCTCTCTCTAAAATCAATAAAGAAATATTATTAAAAAAAATAATAATAAAAAACCCAAGTTGCTGTAAGCAAAATGTTATGCCAGTAGCAGCCTCATACATGGTGTTATCCCATCTGCTCATTACATCACTTTCTCTTGTGCTAGATTTAATCCTGTGTTGTTTTGTACGTAACATGCTCTTCTACAGGCTTGTAGGAGCAATAGGCTATACCATATAGCCTAGGTATGTAGTAGGTTATACCATCTAGGTTTGTGCAAATGCACCTGTAAAGTTCGCACAGTGAAATTGCCTAACGACACATTTCCCAAAACATAGCCTTGTTGTTAAGCAGCACATGAGTATACGTGGATTTCTCAAGACCCTGCCTACATCCTTTTCCTTATGACCCAGCTTACTATATCACAGTAAAAAGTCTTAGTCTTGCCCTGGCCGGTTTTGCTCAGTGGTTAGAGCTACGGCCTGCGGTCCAGAGAGACCCCGGTTTGGTTCCCGCTAAGGGCACGTACCTTGGTTGCAGTTCATATGGGTGGCAGCCACTCGATGTGTCCCTTTCATGTCAATGTTTCTCTCTCTCTCTCTCTTCCTCCCACTCTATCTGAACAAAAAACGGAAAAATGTCCTCAAGTGAGGATAAAAAAAAAATTTTAGTCACGTGTTCAACTATGTGCTGAGTTCCCATGAGTCCTTTTGGTGGCTCTCTGAGTGAGGGTGGTCTTGGGGATCACTGACACAATTCCCTTTGTTTTAGTACTCTTCCTCCTATATCCTTGTTTTAACCCTACAAGATTTCAGCAAAAGGATAAAAGGGAAGTGGTTTTGAAAAGCTAACTGGAAAATAAAATATTGATCTCGAAGATCTAATGTAATAAAAATGCGTCAATCCGTTTAGAACTCAGGGAGCCAGTTTATCAGTTGTAGAAAAATTATTTATATACTTTGCACTTAGAAAATATGAACTTTCCAAAAAAAAAAAAAGGAATGATTTCTTAGGCTTTCACTAGCATTAAAAAAAATAGTAGTTTCACTGAGATATAATTCATATACCATGAAATTCACTCTATTAAAGTTTACAATTCAGTGGTTTTAGTCCCACTACACAGAATTGTGCAGCTATCATCACTAATCCAGGAACATTTTCATCACCAGAAAAAGAAACTTTGTAACGATTAACAGTCAATTTTTGTTGTTTTCCCCCCCAAGTCCCTGAGAACCACTAATCTAATTTCTATCTCTATAGATTTGCCTATTCTGGACATATAAATGGAATCATGTGGTCTTTGGTAACTAGCTTCTTTCATCAACGTTGTGGCTTATAACAGTACTTTATTTATTTTTATGGCCAGATAATATTCCATTCTGCAGATATACCACGTTTTATTCATCAGTAGATGGACATTTGGGTAGTTCCTACTTTTTAGCTATTATGAGTAATACCGCTATGAATATCCATGCACATGTTTTGGCATGGACATGCAACTTCGCTTCTCTTGGGTATATACTTAGGAATGGAATTAATGGATCATATGATAGCTCTATGTTTAATTTTTTGAGGAATTGCCAAACTGTTTTCCAAAGGGGTAGAACCATTTTGCATTCGCACCAACAACGCAGGAGGGTTCCAGTTCCTTCCTCTACATGCTTACCAACATTTGTTATTTTCTGTCTTTTCAAGTTTAGTCATTCTAATAGCTGTGAAGTGGTATCTCATTGTGGTTTCAACTTGCATTTTCATAATGACTTATCATGTTCAGCACCATATTGCATCTTATTGCCCTTTATATATCTTCTTTTTAGAAAAAGCTATTCAAATCCTTTTCCAATTTTTAAATGTGTTGTTTTTTATTACTGAGTTATAAAAATTATCTATATATTCTGGATACTATGCCTTTATCAGGTAAATAATTTGCAAATATTTTTTTCCATACTGTGGATTGTCTTTCACTTTCTTTCTTTTTCTTTATTGATGTTCGAGAGAAAGGAAGGGAGAGGGGGAGATAGAAACATCAATGAGAGAGAACATCAATTGGCCGCCTACTGCATGCCCCCCACTGGGGATTGGGCCCACACCCTGGGCATGTGCCCTGACTGGGAGTCAAACTGGCGACCTCTTGGTTCATGGGTTGACATTCAACCAGTGAGCCACACCAGCTGGGCTTTCACTTTCTTGATGGTGTCCTTTGTATTTAGTTTTGATGAGGTCCAATTTATTTATTTTTTTATAGTTCATGCCTTTGGTGTCATACCCTACTCTCACATCCAATTTTAATCACCCTGCTTACTTAGGAGGTCAGCTTCCACTGGCCCCCTGACTGCATCACTCCACGATGGGAGGAGCTGGGGTGGGAGGAGCCGGAGGAGAGCGAGGCAGCAATAACGCTGGTTTCAGTTTTAGGATTGAGTTCAGCTCTTCTATCATGGGAATAAAGTATCTAATCATTCCAAGGCTCAGTTTCCTATCTGGAAAAGGGGGTCATAACAGTTTCTATTTCGTAAGTTACAGTGAAGTTTGAATTAGCAAATTTGTGAAAAAAGCTTGGCATGTACCTGGCACACAGTAGACGTCGAATAAATGTGAAGTTGTCATTGTTAGTAAGATGTTGTTAACGAAATCTGGACTTAACCAAGAATTATCTAACAGAACTAAAGAATCACTGCTCCTAACCGTGCATTTCTGAAAGGCAGCTGGTAGTACATAAAGCTGTAGCTCTGCTTACGGTATGTAGCCTTGGGGCACCATGGAAAAACCTGATAGGCACACAGCAGAAGAAATTTATTTCTATTGAATTCAGGAATAAACAATGCTGTTGCTCTTTGGGATCCAAAAATGAGCCCCGGTCCAAAAAACTGTGGTGTCAGCATAACTGAATGTTTCATCACAGCGTGTGCTTACTATTATTTGTAATTAATTAAGGGCCATTTATATAAGTACTTGGACATTAACAAAACTCCTTCCCTGTCACCTAGATGTAAGACTTTAAGAAAGGTCACTTGATATTGCAGTTAAATATTTACCATGCTTTACAGCATTACCTCGGAACTTTCATGTTCATGATCTAATCATTTGGTGTTCACAAGTACAGAGTAGTTTAGGGCCACAGTGAAACACCCTCTGTTTTATTATAGTCAATCTAGATACTGGTGAAAGTTCAAAGTCAAATCATCTGCAGAAACTGCTACTGCATGGCAGGTGGACAGATAAACAAGGTACCTTTCAATAGAGATATACTTATTAATACTTAATAGGAAGAGGCCTTGAAAAAAAAACTTTTGTTTAAACAACGCAGTGTAAAATGTTGCCACTTTATTCATCATCAAAAGTTAAACTCTCGGTCATTAATTGGCATCATTTCATTTCCTAATGTGGACAATTTAAAAAATATTTATTTAACAAATATTTAAAAAACCCTTTTGAAAAATAACATAATAATCCTGTGCTGTCATACATTTACTTTAAGTTAACCTACATGGTTTTCTATTTTTGTTATTATCTTAATTTGCAATGTAAAAAAAAAACCCCACTTAGGGATTACAACACCTTAGGGGGAATACAAAATAAACAAGTAGTTCTCCTACTATAAATGTGGCAATTCAGGAGCTGATGTAGAAGAAAGATGTCACTAATGGGAGAATGACAGTGGAACGAAATGAAAAGAAGAAAACGTAATCATTCCCCAGGCTGATAAGGCAGCTTGGGAGATGGCAGCCTGAGTTAGAAGTCGGCCACAGGTGTTTTAAGTAACACTTAGGCAGTGCTTCTATATGCGAGGTGGTCTCCTGAGCACCTCACAAGTATGGTACCTCCCTCAGTCCTTACAACAATCCTGGGAGGCAGGAGCTACCACTCAGCCCTCAGCAGGAGAGGAAACCGAGGTCCAGACGTGCCAGCCACTCAGATGACATGGGAACCCATGGAGTCTGGCTGCGGAGTTGGACTTCTTAACTAATCTTCCGTGCTACTTACTTCTCAACTCAAATAGGAATTATTGGTGGAGTAGCTTTTGGATTTCTGGAATCACTTAAAAAAAAACACACCCAAAAAAACACCTCTAAAATGTGGGATATAATGTAGATAACAAAAAGATTCAATAATTTTTTTCTCTTTTTTAAGAAAGAAAATATAGATGCTACCACCTTGATCTATGTTTTGCTCTAAAATTCAGTTCTACATTAAGTGTATGTCATATACTCTAATATATATGGGCTATATGATACGGTCATTGTGGATAATGACAATATGGATGTTCCCCCAAAAATGATGTCTTTGTAGAGGGTACATTTCATTTCCATATTTTCTAGGAATCAGTCATTTTGGAAATACCTTTCCATACCATCATAACAATTTCTTATTTATATTTGTTAACTGTTAGTAAGTAATATCCCATTTCCTGATAAGAACTACTGATGATAATATTTGGAAAATTGGTCTTGGTTGAAAAATACATCTTTATGTTAACAACAGCTACTGGAGCAAACTCAGTTTCTTCTTTTTTTTTTTTATCCTCACCCAAGGATATTTTTGGATTTATCTTCAGATAGAGCAGGAGGGAGAGAAGGAAGAAGAGAGAGAGAGAGAAACATTGATGTGAGAGAGACACATCGATTGTGCTGCCACCTGCATGACCCCAACCTGGGCCGGGGACAAACTGCAACCAAGGTACATGCCCTTAGTGGGAACCGAACCCGGGACTCTCTGGTCTGCGGGCCGACGCTCTAACCACTGAGCCAAACCAGCCAGGGCTAGACTTAGTTTCGTAGGGCCTGGAGCTCATACAATGTGGGGCATTTCTTTAAGGAAAACAATACAAAATTAGGTGCAAACAGTGAATATTGACTAAGAAGAGAGTCATTCAAGCAATGGGCCCTGACGTTTCAGCTTTACTAGCTTCATGGTAAATTTACCACTTCAGATAGCAACTAAAGTACATTGTTTAATGTACCATAAGAGTAAGTATAAAATAACACCTGAAAAGAATTCTTTGTTTTTTTCCCCCTACGAAGAGCTTGTAATTGAAATTTTATGTGTATTCCCTCATTTGAGTCCCCCTCCTTTTTCAGCTTTCCACTGTCTGGAAAAATCCTGTTCACAGTAGCTCCACTTTGTGAGAGGAGGAAAAGCTGAGGGTCAGTAATTTTCTCCAGGTCACGGAAGCCTGTCAGGCCCGGGCGCTTTCCACTGTACTTTCTGTATATGAATTAGGAGAAAAAATATTTTGAGTCAGATAAGAAGAAGCCTCTTCTCCCAGTGTCTTTTTTTTTGTTGTTAAATTGATTTTTTTAGAGAGGAAGGGAGAGAGAAACATCAATTGGCTGCCTCCTGCACGCCCCCTGCTGGGGATCGAGCCCACAACCCAGGCATGTGCCCTGACCGGGAGTTGAGCCGGGACCTCTCAGTCCATGGGACTTCGCTCAGTTCGCTGAGGCACACCAGCTGGGCCCTCCCAGTGTCTTTATTCTTATTTTACTGGAGAAGACACAAAGGTTGGAGAAATTCACAACAAAGGCAAAGCACAAACTCTCCAATTCCTGAACATAGAACATTGTTCAACCTCGTACACCGGCAGCAATGTTGGAAAAGGTTTCATTTAGATGTGAGATGAACTTCACCATTTGAACCTATCTTTTTTGTAGAGATAATCACTGCCCCCCCCCCCCCAATCTGGCTCTGACTAAGTCATTTATAAATTATGAAGGAATGCATGGGGGTAATCAAACCAACAGGAAATAACCCTTTGAGTTTGACACAGGGTTGTGTGGATTATGACTTCCAGCTCTGTTTCTCTAGTGACACGCCACCTCCCTTGCGACTATACTACTAGTTCACAATTCTTGAGTCCTCCTCCTTGCCAGCCACCATGTGTTACTCACACCTAATCCTCAACAGTGTCCTAAGAGGTAGGTGTTACCTTACACATGAGCAGACTGAGGTTTAGAAAGAGTCGATAACTGGACGAAGGTGACAGCAAGGGCTGGAGGTGTGATCAGATACAGGTCTGAGAACTCCCCGACCACCGCCCTTCCACCGCCCCCCACCTTTCAGATTAGAGAGAGGTGGTAGTTTGGGTGTCAGCCACCGCTCCTGTGGCGGCCGGCCTCCGAGGTGGCCCCACAGGATCTCCCCCTGGGGACTCTCCCCCTCCTCTCCTGCCCTTTCACACGGAACGCCCACGGCTGGCCTCTGAAAACAGGATGTTGCAAAAGTGCCCCATCCTGTGGATCACGCCCCGTTCGAGGGCGATGTCATTCCAGGCAGAGAGGGAGCAAGCGTGGAGGCGTGAAGATACCAAGTCTGTGGCGTGTGTGAGGGATTATTTATGAAATTAAAAATCGATGCTTTATTAAATTAAATTCTTATTTCTTTCATATCGACTTTAATTCAATTTTACAGTAATTAGGTTTCTTTTAAAACTTAATTCAATGTGAAATTAAGTTAAAATTAAGTGTATGCTTACACTTACGGAAAATGAAACGTCAGCCTCTATGGCTCCCTGTAGCCTTTTAATTGTGTAATTTTTTCCCCTCTCTTCTCGTGGCGAGGATAAAACACAGGGGACCGACATCAGCTCAGACTGCATGATAAACCCCCTGAACAGTGAGAAGGTCCTGGCTCCCGACTCGGAGGTGTGAGTGGCCCTGCATGGAGCAGGTCTCGACTCGTGCGCCCTGGCTGTTCTGCTGAGCTCCAGCCTTCCTGGGGTGAGCAGCACCCCCGCAGGGCCAGCCTTGCTTGTCAGCTCAGGGGAGCTCCTTTACCCGTCACCCAGCACCGTTTATTCGCCCATCCGACATTTACCGATGTGTACTTCGCCAGGGGCTGTGCTGAGGGAGGGTTGGAAACCACAGGCAGCAGAGTGAGGAAGAGAGAGAGCTAAGAACAGCAGCGATTTGCTGTGGGCTAGATCCTGTAATGGGGTAAAGGATACTGCAAACCCAGGGGAAGGAAGACCGGTGTCAAGGTCGGCTCTCCCAAGGCAGTGATGCCTGGTTGAGTTTGGAAGGAAGCTCAGGATTTACTCTGCCAGAGCACTGGAGGCAAGGAAGAAGGTCCAAAGCTTGGAACAACGTGCATGGCTGGCGTGTGGTCTTCCTGGGGCACAAAGAGGGCAAGAGATGGGACCCAGGGAGCCAACCAGGTCACAAGGGTCCTCCTCAGAGTCCAGAGCACAACCCTGTGGGAAACATGAGCACATGTCTACAAAGTCACTGTTCCTACTTCCAGGTTTCTTTTCCCTGTGGCAGGAGCACGCCTGGAGCGAGGCTTGTTCACGGCACATTGCTCTGCCACATGGGCTTATTGGAGGGAGTGAGGTAGGTTTCTTGTTCTCCAGTATCATACTGGCAGCTATTAGTTCTTCACATTAGGCAAAGTTTATTTTGTTTCACCAAGTCTTTGAAATGTGCAGTTTCTCTCTAGATCTAAGTATCGCAGCGTGGGGATGAACAGGACACGGGCTGCGGGAAGTGATCGTTTGGGGAGGTAGGCTAATCATTTCATCTTCAAGGGGCATGCACACTGCCCGCCTCCCATAGAAGCCTGGGCGTGTGTCTGTCACCACAGAGACTGCAGCCCCGGGAAGCAGGAGCTGGGTCTTCAGACACTTATTTACTCCACAAGGGTCTCTTTTCACCGCAGAGTTTCTTCTGTGTGCTAGGTGCTGGGGATAGAGAGGGAAAGATGGATGCCTAGCCTCTAAGAGCTTTGGGTGATAATTGTAGCACCCATAATTCCTCTATGGGTCTCCCCCACTGTCTTATGAACCCACAGCAAGCATTCGAACATTTGCTGTGTGCCAAGCACTTCCTATATTATCTCATTTACTACTTTCCACAATTCAATGATTATACCCATTTGCAGTTGAAGTAAGTGAGGCACAGAGAGATTGCACAGCTAGTAAGTGATGAAACCAGATGTGTGCAGCAGACAGTCCTCCCTATACAGAGCACCCTTACACAGAGATTCCTAAGTATTCCATAACTCTGTTAAATGAAATCGCCCATCCTACTTGTTAATTCACCACTTCTCAAAAGTACATAGGGTAAATACCCTTGCCTTTTTTTTTTCTTTTATTGATTTTTAGAGAGAGAAGAAGGGAGAGGGAGAGAGAGATAGAAACATCGATGAGAGAGAACATCTACTGGCCACCTCCTGCATGCCCCCCAGTGGGGATCGGGGGCATGTACCCTGACCGGGAATTGAACTGGTGACCTCTCTTGGTGCATGGGTTGACACTCAACCACTGAGCCACACCAGCTGGGTAAATAACCTTGCCTTTTTACATATAAATTGAAATGAAACCCATAGAATCACATAACAAACCAGTATAAAACTGAGTCCCAGGTAGGTCTCCTTAACCTTGCTTATTCACACAAAGTAGCGTACCTATTTCTAACACCAGTGTCCCCTCTGCAGTTATAAATGTCACCCTGGGTGAGATGAAGAAACTGAACTCAATGACTCTTGAAGATGGACTTGATTTTTGGAAATAGTCCAAATAATTTGAAGCCAAGCCCGGTGTGTACATTGGGCAGGGAGTTGTATAATGCTTGTTCTGGTCATGTTTCAGGCTGTGCTTTTCCTTGCACTAATTGTGTCTTAATTTTGCCCTACAGCAATAACACAAAGCTTCTTTTTCTTTTCTGTCACTTGGTTTCTCATCTAAACAGTGCAGAGAATAATCTCCACAATCCATCTACCGCAGTGAAAAGCCACAGAGGTTTATAAGGCCACATCTGTAAAAAGTTCCCATGAGTAAGCCAGGGTGCAAATAGAAGAGACTGTTCCTATTATGACTGCCAGACAATACAGAAACTCTCATTCATCACACAGGGACTTCTTGGAGGTGGTTCCCAATTTGCCCCCATGTAGCTCCTCCTAGTTACTCCTGGGGGCAACTCCTGGGGCTTCAGTTCAAATTACACTGGTCTGGTTCTGTTTCTGTTAAACACAGGAGGGGGGTGTGGAGAGAGAAAGGAAGAGCGAGAGTGAGAGCGAGAGCGAGAGCGAGAGAGAGCGAGAGCGAGAGAGAGAGATGAAGGGATGTAAATGAAGCTGGTTGATTTTTTAAAAATCTGTTACCTTAAATAGTTCTTGAACTCATCCAAAATAGATTTCTATGAGGTTTTAAAATTTTACTTAAAAAGTGAGCCAAAGAGTAAAGCATATAGGTTATTAAATTGACAATTTTAGGTATTCTGAAAATGAAGTGAACACAGATCAAAAACATTTTTATAAAATGAATGCTTTTATAAGTATTTTCAGAATTGCCAAAAGCGAGGGACTGGTAACAGGCAGTTGCTTACAACTCCGCAGGGGAGTTCGCCCCGCCGGCAGATCCCTCGGTTCCTCAGCAGCACGGCCGAGTGCACAGCCCGTGCCAAGTTCAACACACACAGGCACAGGTCTGAGAACACAGGCAGTGAAGAGGTTGGAATCGGGGCCAGTCCAGGTTCTGTAGGCCTGAAGCTTATACAACTGCAGGCTCTTCTTTAAGAAAGACTATGAATAAAAAATTAGTACAGAAGTGAATATTTATTTAGAATGAAGAAAGAAATAAAATTATTAATTTGAAAAAGCTGCCCTGGCTGGTGTGGCTCAGTTGATTAGAATGTCGTGCCATATACTGAATGGTTGTGGGTTCAATTCCCGGGCAGGTCAGGGCACATACCTAGGTTTTGGGTTTGAGCCTCGTTGGGGTGGGTATGGGAGGCAGACAATCGATGTTCTCTCTCTCTCTCTCTCTCATCTCCCTTCTCTCTGAAATCAATAGGCATATCTCGGGTCAAGATGAAATAATTAAAGAAATAAATAAATAAAAGAAAAAGCTGACAAAGTCCATAAACATCTCCAAGTCCAGAAAAATAATGTAATACTCTTATGAACTGACTGCCTAATGTACTCTATGATCTTTTCTTACAATTTTTAGCTGATACTAATTGATCTCTTTATATGGCAATAATTTTGTAATGTATTCAATACATTAAACAAAAGATAAGTTAGTCTTTTCTCTAGGAAAACATTTATTTTTTTTATTGATAGGGCAGACATTTTTTTTATCCTCACCCGAGGACATTTTTCGATATTTTGTTCAGATAGAGTGAGAGGGAGAGAGAGAGAGAGAGAGAGAGAGAGAAACATCGACGTGAAAGCAACACATCGAGTGGTTGCCACCCACACGACCCAACCAGGGCTGGGGACAAACTGCAACCAAGGTACGTGCCCTTAGCGGGAACCGAACCCGGGTCTCTCCAGACCACAGGCCGACGCTCTAACCGCTGAGCCAAACCGGCCAGGGCGGGCAGACATTTTTTTTAGATTTAATCAGTCTTGATAATATCATGCATGCTAAGATGTGGTTTACTATGTAACACACACAGAGGCAATGGCTGTTTTCAGTATTCCTTTGGGTTTGTGTCCCATAAACACAGGAGTTCTAAATTGTGCAATTAGCATTAACATTTCTGGTGCTCTTATAATTATGTCAGCTGCACTATTGCATGTATCATTCTAGCAGGAGAGACTTGGCGTTTCTGTTTTGACTTGGCGTTAATGAGACTGGAGTACACGTACAACGTACACAGCTGATGACTGGCAGAATTTGCCAGAGACCGGGTTCTGGTTCCATACATTTCCAGTCTTGTTTACCTTCCGTTGCCCGGGGTAAACTGCCTTAGTGGGTGCTGAGAGTATTCCTGGACGCCAGGGTGACTGGCAATAACTTATGTGCACATAGAAACGATCGTAAATCACGTAAACATCTTTTCACTAGTCCCCAACTCAGTGTATCTCCAAACAATTCCCCCTGAGCTCAGAATGTCACAAATGCCCTGGGCTCCTGGACTAGAGGGATCATGTGACAGAAGGAACATTGGAGTGCAGGGAGACAGCAAGCATAATCGCAGTGAAAGTATTGTCTGAAAAGTTTATAAAAAACTTATGACCGTGCGAAGGGGCCTTTATAAGGGAAGTGGACGCTCAAGCTTCATTTGTTTTATATAAACAAACCCCTGATAGCAGAACATTCATATGTGGTTCAGATGGGATATGGTCCCAACAAATAAGAAAAGGCTGCTAGTTCTGAGGGATGGACGAAGGAGGCCACAGGGAAGTTAGCCAGACCTTTCAGGAGATACATCTTGAAAGACAAATAGGAACTTTTCAGGCAGTCAAGGTGGATTTCAAGTATGTTCAAAAGCCTGATGACAGGATAGCGCATGTATGTGGAGAGACTGCTGAGCGTTTTGTGTGAGGGGACTGTGGGGAAGTGTCCGGTGAAATTGGGGAAAGATGCTGTAGATCTCGTCTCTCTTGGCAATGATAGCTGCTGGGAAGTTCTTTTCCTTCCTGCTGGGAAAATTCTAACCCTTCTATCTAAGTCTCCTGTTCCTCTGTGCTTTGCCTCCTTATTCTAACACCTACGGCCCTTCTCTACACCCTGATGCCTTCACGCTGCCTGCCTCTGGCAGCCCCCTCCCGCTCCTCTTCGAGGTCTGCAGAGCTCACAGGTGTGCCCCCCCCCCAGGCCCCTAAGACCAGATTTACTCTGTTCGCTGAAATCCCTGCTGCACACTTAGGACAAATACCATTTTATATCCTCTCAAGACAGATCTGCTACCTCCTCATCCCTGCTGCTGAGGAAGCAGCTCATTTCTCAGAATTCAGCCTCCCTCCAGCTTCTAAACATCACCCTGATCCCCGTAACTGCAGTGAACGGGAGCTGAGGCCTTGGGCTTTCTCAGTGACATGGGCCATGGTTCCGCATCCACACATTCTTGGTCTTCAGGTCCCAAACAGTGCTCCTGGCCTTTCCCTAATAGCAGGGCAAGCGGGCTTGGCTAAGAAAAGGCAAAGAAAGTCGGTTTGGGAGGGGACAATGGAAGGGGAGAAGGGCAAACGTTTTCTCTTTCATTCACAGGTGGTGGTGGGAGAGGAGAAGGAGGAGAAGTGGAGTCACTGGAGCCACTAAGTGGAGACGTGATGTGACTAGAGGCTGCCTTGGACCTGCCAAGGTGATTGTTGACTACAGCCTGGAGCGGTTCCCAAACCAGAGCACAGAGGAGGCTGAGCAGGTCTGGGCTGTCTCACTCTGGTCCCATATTCTAGCTTAGGGCTGCCTCACCTTTGACTTCTTTGGACCTTTGGACTATCTTGGACCTTGTTTGTGTCCCTGGAGCCCATAACTCCCCATTCTTCACGTTAGCACCATTGGGAAATTGTCACCTTTGCCTCAAATTGAAATAGACTGATACCCTAAGGAAATATTTTGCAAAAACAAATTTATTAAAAGCAATAGAGCTAATGGCTAATTTGCATAATAGTTCTCCAAAAGCCAGCTAGGTAATTTAATAAAAATTTATTATTTTTGTTTGTTGACTGACTAATTTATGGAACTATTAATTCTCCAGAGCCTTTTATAATCTACTTATAAAGCCTACAGCAATTCATGGTTTTCAAGACTGTCTGTTGTTCTGTGTATTTTGGGAATTCACAACTTCTTGTGAATTTTGAATGTGGAGGCACTATGCTCATTATAAATGTCAAAGATTTTCAAGTTAGGGTCATTTTAGAGGAGGCCAGGAACACATGCAATAGTTTTAACAACCTCTTGTAAAACCTCAGTTTGAAGGCAACTTATTTAACCCAAGAAAGACTAATAAAATCTAAAATGTTGAAAGCCTTCCCTTAAAAATCAAAAACAAAAGAAGAATGGCTGGAATTCCAACTTATACTCAACATTATCATGGAGTTCCTTGCTTGTGTAATAAAATGAGGAAGATTTAAAAGGAGTAAATATCAAAAAAGTAAAAAAAAATTTTTTTTATTATTTTAATTAATATTGTCTACAAAGAAAATGTCATAGAGTCTATAGATTAATTATTAAAATTAACAAGATGATTGAGCCAGGATGTTGACTATAATTTAGAAATTTAATTACATTTTATACAATATCAACAAAATAAAATGCAATTTAAAATATATTTCCAAAAAAATAAAAAAATAAAAAAAATAAACTATATTTCCAATAGCAATAAAGGTGTGAAATACCTAGGAATAAATCTGCTAAGTGATGTGTAAGATCTTTGTGTAGAGTATTCTAAAGCTTTATTAAAGGACATTAAAGAAGACCTGAATAAATGGAAGACATACCATGTACACGAATAGGTATACTTAATACCATAAATGTTACATTTCCTCAAATTGAACACAATAGATTCAACACAATTTCAAGTTTAAAAAAGTTGTATTCCATAGGCTGATTCTAAAATGTAAATGGAAGCGCAAAGGGTGAAGAGCAGCTAATCACTTCTGAAGTAGGTAAGGAGTCTTATCAGATAACAAAACTTTTATTATCAAGTGATGGTCATGAAGACAGTGAGGTATGACAGAGCTGGCATTGCAGATTCATGAGGAAAGGAAAGTCTATTCAATAAATAATGTGGGACAATTTATTTTCCATATAAGAATTTTAAATGATGCTCTAACTCACACCAGAAACAAAAATAAATTCCAAAACCTTTAGAGGATCCTAGTTTGAAAGGGAAATATAATTTTAGAAAAAATACATAAGAACATGCTTATGACTTCAAGGTAGGGAAGGATTTCTTAGACAAGTCACAAAAAGTGCAAGTCATTAAGAACATAATTAATAAATGAATAAATTAAAAACAAGAACTCGGACATGATAGAAAACATGAACAGACAAGTCATAAATATTTGCAACACATATAATTAACAAAAGATCAGTATCTGGAGTATTTTAAAAACTATCTAAAAATAAGAAAAAAAGAGTAACCCTCTCTTCCTTCTCCTGCCCCAAAAGGTCATAAATCCACAAGCAGGTGTTTTACAAACGAGGAAACTAAAATGACCAATCCACACATTGCAAAGATGCTCCTCTTATATTAAGGAAAATGCACATTAAAACCACATTGAGATGCCATGTCACACCTTCCAGATTAGAGCAATTAAGAAGTCAGATAATGCCGTGTGTTGAGGCAGAGGAGTCACTACGGGCAGCCAGCAGCATAAGAGGCACAGAACCTTGGAACACAATTCCATGTAATGAATAAGGCTAAACATGTCCATAATCTGTGACTCAGCAGTTCCTCTCCTAGGTACATATCTTACACACACGGGCAAGATGTAGAATTGCTTGAATGAGTAAAAAACAGGAAATAACCCAGAGGGCAGCCAGAATGCCCTTCTAAAGGAACATCACATCATGATACTCTTATTCTAAACCCTCCAGTGGCTTCTTGTGGCAATTAGAATGGAACTATAAACACTTTCAACCTCTGCTAATCTCTACAATCCCACTGGGTGCCACTCTCCCCAGGGTCCACAAGATACAAGATCTTCCCACCTCAGGGCAACATACCCCTTCCTGATCATTCCATGCTTGGCTCCTTCTTCATCCTGTAAGTTGGCCTTAATATCACTTCCTTGGGGGTTCCTTTCTTGCCATCCCATCTAAGTTAGTTTTCCATCTCATTCTTTCTCTCAGCCCTGTGTTTGTTTCCTATAATAAAATGTATTAATATTTGAGTTATATATGTATGCATGAATTTTTGCTTTTTTCCTATCTTTGATATTACACTAATAACCTTCATGAGGGCAGAGACCAGGTCTAGCTTTTTCACAATTGTATCCCCTGTGCTTTCCACATAGCCTGGAATATAATAACACTTACTCATAAATCTTTGTTGAATTGAATGATTGAATAAAAATACTGGATACATTATATCTGTAGTTTATTAATCTGAGAGCGTATTTTATTAGCTCTTATTCATGGAAGGGATAATCGGATACCACAACTGCCACATCAATTCCTAATATTTATTTAGAAGACCAAAAGAAGTGTTTACCTGGTCTTATTTTTGAAATAATTAACCAACATATGCCTGAATTCTTCTACAAATTATTTTCAGTAATTGTATATACAGCATATTAAATAGATCTTTCAACTAGACTGAAAGTCTTCTAATGACCAAACTGGAGATACATGTAGTGTTTTTAGGTTGGTTCTAATACATATTAAAAAAACCCCACTTATAGCCCTGGCCGGTTTGGCTCAGCGGTTAGAGCGTTGGTTTGTGGTCCGGAGAGGCCCAGGTTCGGTTCCCGCTAAGGGCACATACCTCGGTTGCAGTTTGTCCCCGGCCCTGGTTGGGTTGTACGGGTGGCAGCCACTCGATGTGTACCTTTCACATAGGTGTTTCTCTCTCTCTCTCCCTCCCACTCTATCTGAACAAAAAATGGAAAAATGTCCTCGGGTGAGGATAAAAATAAATAAATAAATAAATAAACAAAACAAAAAAACCCCCCACTTATAGATATTAATATACAGCTTTTATGTTGAGTATTTAAATATGCTGGTGAAATAGATCTGGGCTCTTTTTGAAAGCAGGTTTTTATTTTTATTCTATTTTATTTATCTATACTTATTTTATTTATCAATAGTTATTTAAATCATGTGTTATATTTATTTGTATAAATAAGTCAGACAAACACAAATACCATATCGTTTCACTTATACATGGAATTAAAAAAACAAAATAAATGAACAAACAAAACAGGAAGAAACTCATAGATACAGAGAACAAGCTGACGGTTGCCAGGTGGGAGGGGAGCTGGGGGATGGGTGAAAGGAGAGGGATTCAGAAGTACAAACTGGTGGTTGCAAAATAGTCACAGGGATGTAAAGTGCAGCACAGAGAATATAGTCAACAATACTGTGATCCCTGTACATGGTGTCAGACGAGTACTAGGTTTATCAGGGTGATCAATTATATGAATATCTAATCACTGGGTTGTAAACCTGAATCTAGTATAACATTGTATGTCAATTGTAATTAGAAAGAAAAAATATTATAAATTATTTTTATTATAAAGCATTGAGCTCCCAAATAAAATCTACAAAAGATATGGATTGAGCAGACAAAGTGATTTGAGAAATACTTGAATTTCAGCAAAATATGAAACTAAAGCAAGAGTTTTTACATTTTCAAGGACAGAAATTACGCTCTTGCTCAAACAACCATAATGCAAGTTAGATAGACTCATTTTAAAGATGGATGGGAAAACAAAGCCAACTTTAAAATAGATATTAAGCAACATTTTGTGTAAATTCAGACTCTTGGTCTCTCACTCTTCTTTTTAAAAGAAGTTCTGACATGTGAACACCATGAAATGAAATGAGACTTCTGTTCTCTATTTAATTTTTTAACATTATAATTTTGAGCACCTCTTTGTGTACATGACTTAAACTGGTGACAAACTAAGGCCGATGATCAGCTTTGTGGATGTGATGCTATGTGAACTCCGGGTGTGGAGGTCCTTCCTCTGCCTGCACCTGAATAGTTTACATGAAAGGTACACTCAAGTTCACCCCAGAGTTGGATGAGAAACTTTTTCTTATAATTGGTTTCCCCTTGCACTTGCTGTCTACCTCTAATAAGTTGCTCGAGAATTATTATGACACAAAGTGACTAAAGAGACAATAATGAAATTTTCATTAAAAGTATGTAGTTCCTGGAGTGGCATTGATGTAGATACTAATACGTACAGCTAAAAAGAATATACTCTGAATCTGGTCAAAGCTGTTGTCAATCACTATACAGTAAATAGTTGAGCCAGAACATAGCTAGTACTATGTAAATATTAAATTTAGAAAACCAAAACTCGTGCAATTATTTTAATAATTACCATTTGAATAGTAGTACTGGTCATTTTGACGCTGAAGTAAGGCTTCTGGTTCAATTATGGCTTCACTGCCTATGAACCTGAGAGTGAGTCAGGGGTTGGGGAGCTAGCTGTGTGGCTGGCCAGCTAGCAAATACTGAGAAGTCCTACAGAAGGCATTACAATACTTTCCATTAACAGCGGTGAAGTTATTTGCTCAGGAGGTCACATCCTTTGCTATGTACCCCTTCAGTACTGGCCCGGATGCCAAGGCTGTGCCTTCTCTTTCCCCGTGGCCCAATGCTACCTCAGGGAATGAGGAAGGAGCTCCTGAAGGAATGCCTGCCAGGTGGCAGAAGCCATCAGGGGACAGACAGGATGTACCCACCTGAGAAACACTGAGCCGGGACTGTCGGTGGAGCTGTGTGGGGCCTCGGCGAAGGCCTTGCCTGGGCTGCCAGGGACGTCGAACCGGAACTCCGTGTCACTGGAAGACAGCCTTTTCTTCACCATCGTGCACTTGTCGATTGCCAAGGCAAGAAATAAACTCAAAGGCTCATTTCTGAGTCTCCCCCGTGACGCAAAAATCTGCGTTCTCCCTTGCTCTGTTCCTGCATGGCAGGAAGCTCTGTCTTCATATGACTCCTGGTCTAGCTGAGGCTTTTTTTTTTTTTTTAAAATTAGTTAATGAGTAACATGTAAGTATGACACAGGGTGGTTTTCATCTTACTCACATTTGCTCTAAAAGAAAAGTAAATGTGTTTTTGAAAATTCAGCTCCCAATTGACTAACAGTAACACCACAGAACTCCGGGGATTTAGGCGGAAAAGTAAAGGCTTAAAACAATGTGGTGCAGAGAATGGCAGTATCTCCACATTAACAGCAGAGAGACTTGCTAATCCCCTGGGCCTGACACCAGGGTGAGGAATGTGGATGTCTTTATGCCTTTGCACACACAGGAAATAACCAGCCCACCTGCCTGTCACGTTTGGCAAGACGCGCAGGAGCTTAAGACTGCTGCTTGGTCCCTGGGACCTGAAGTTTTGGAGTTCCTATGGAAGCAACACGTATCAAGTCAAGGGACCCGAAAGTTGTGTATTTTGCTGCATTGCAGAAGGCTGTGACCTGTATCAACACAGCAACTAAGGCAAACAAGTAAAAACTCTGGGAGGAGAGGGTTCCTGAGCCCTCGCTGCTGCTTGCTGGTTGGGTGGTCCTCCCTGCTGCTTGCATGGGTGGTCCCAACCCTGCTGAGCGTGGCGTCTGCCAGGCCGTGTCACTGGATTGGGATGAGGATGAAACCCTATAGAACAACGTGCTGTGGAAATTTGCAAACAGGCTATGTACAGGGGTAGGCAAAAGTAGGTTAACAACAACAGAGAGTATTAATACAATAATTAAGAAATAATAATATAAGAATAAACTGTTTCTCGTACTCACAACTGTAAACCTCTTTTTGCCCACCCCTGTATAGAACCTCTTCGCATATTTGTTGTTCCCGGGATTTAGAACCCGTTTAAGTAGGGAGTTCAGAAAAGGAATTTCTTTCGGTGTTGCTCTTCAATCACTTAATATGCAGAAACAAGGAAAACATCAGTGTGTGTCCACCAGTGTTACTAGTGGCAGGGAGGGATTTGGCCCAAGTAGCTGTGCTCTCTCTCTCCTCGTTTCCCTTGTGATCAGTCAGTGACATTGGAGAATGACTGGCTTAAGTGAGGTACACAGAATCTGATTGTGGAAGAGAGCAAAGTTTCCCGGAAAATCAAACCTTTAGCCTTGGCCTCTTGAGCACTGTGCTCTAACCAGAGATAAACTGCTAAGGACAGGGTTGTGCTGCTTTGTGAGCAGTGGACTCTAAACACACTTTTGAAATTAGACAAAGTGTCTTTCCCTGGTGCCTGATAGGACAACCAACTATTCCCAGCGTGTCTGGGATTTTACGGGTTTGACACTGCATACTCTGTATCCTAGGTACCCCTTTAGTGCTGGGGAAAACGTGATAGACGGTCACCTGGTTGCCAGTGCCGTGTTGCTACAGTTCTAATGGTATACTGCACCCAGCTTCTCTCCTTGTTTTTCCTTGATGGCACAACATCTGTATTTTTCCTTCCCCCTTTCTGTGTACAGTTATGTTGAAACGACATTAAATAACTTATAATAAAATGTTGGATTAAACAAATGCATCACTGTACCTCATATAATAGCAATAACCTGCAAAGCAGTTTCTGCTCCTTGTAAAATAAAAAGTCTAATCAGCACAGATATTAGTAATTAATAAAATATAATGTTACTATTTCCCAGGGAAGGTTGGATTTTTAACTGGGGGCAATACTTAACTTACAACAAAATGTTTGTAAAGGAGGAAATTCCAGTGTCAGCAGCCAGTCTCTGGACACACACACACACATATATGTATATATATATATATATTTAAATTTATTTATTTTTTATTAATTAATTTTTGTTACAGATGTTTCTCCTTTTCTCCCCACTGATTCCCCCCTCCTCTTCCCTCCCCGCCCTGTCCCCAGTTTGTTGTCCATGTCCACTGTTCATGCACACACGCATATAAGTTCTGTGGTTTATCTCTCCTCCACCACCCCCTCTTCTGGGGATTGTCAGTCTGTACCCCACTTCCTCGTCTCTGGGACTACCCCATTTCTCAGACTGTTATGTTCATTATATTCCACAAATAAGTGAGATCATATGATACTTGTCTTTCTCTGTTTGGCTTGTTTCACTTAGGATGATACTTTCCAGGTCCCTCCATGTAGTCTCAAAGGATAAGTGATCTTTCTTTCTTATAGCTGCGTAGTACTCCATCACACATATATATATTAACAGAAAAGCTTTCTTAGTACTCACTAAATTAACAATATTTTATTAGCCATGCTCCATGCTATTAGGGGTGAGGGATACCAAACATTTTTAAGAAACAGATCCTTGCTCCAATAATGTAGCCAGGAAGAGACAATACACACATTTGAAAAGTTAACTAACAATCAAAGAGGGAGGAAGGCAGTAAATCAGGCTAGTATTTTTTGAGTCTCTGTATACCTAATATCTTTTGAGTCTATGTAGCATCTCTGCTAGATACATAATAACATCTCATTTAATTGTACATTTTTACAGATGATAAAGCTATATCTTAAAAAGGTTAAGCGAGTTGGCCATAATTAAGTGGTCATAAGAATGTGGTCATGCCTGAATGTATTCATTCATTCAATACAGGTTAGCTGAACATATACATTCATTCTAAAGGAGGCAAGATCACTGGAGACTGGGATGGTTTAGAAAACCCAAGGAAAAGGTGGAGTTTGAGTTGAGCTCTGAAGAATGGGGAGCCTTTGGAGAGGCAGAAAGGGAAGGGAATAGGGCTCATGAGCAAATAAATAGGCATGGACCAGGTGTGCGCGTGAGTGTGGGGGAACTGAGTGGGTGAGGTAGGGGAATCACTTTGGTCATTTAGATGGAGGCTGAATTGTGAAGGACTCAAAATGCTAGTTCAAGCTTTATCTTGTGGGTCATGGGAATAAAATGGTGAAAGATTAGTCTGATAGCCATGTGGTTAACGCTGTGGAAGCAGAGGGAGATGAGTTGGCTCCATACTGCAATCATCTGTTGATACGCCTTTAGGCAGCAACTAACCAGTCTATGGGAAACAGCTCTGAAGTACTTGGAACGGTATTGACTCAGCGCTTATGTAAGATGTTGAATTAATTCCTTATCATAAAAACATGCGTGTTAAAGATGAGACTGTTGCAAATCTAGAGCAGGGGTCACAAACTCAAATGCCTTCAAGAGCCAGAAAGGTAAGTACAGCCAGAGAGGGGAGAGAACCCAGCCGAGTGGTAGCCAAGTGCGCGCTCGCGCCCTGCCCGCGCAGTCACGGGGGAATCACAGGTGCTGGTGGGAGGGGCGACCCAAAGCTGTCTGAGGGCAGCCCTCGGCCACTTGCCCGCAGAATTGCGCCTCTTAGTAGGAGCTGCCTATGCTAAATCTTTCAAAGTTTGCTAAATAGCTATGTTCGGACTTTATGTTCAAACAGGAGTAAGACTCTGATGGTGCATAACCACCGACAGCAAATGTGGATTCAGCCTGACTGCTTTCTCGTTGAGATGAATGGCAGTTGGCGGCCGGGCAGTGATTTACTGGGGTGAATGTGCCGATGCCGTTGGACCCCCTCGGCTGTTCAGACGTGAACTCTGCTCAAAGCCTTCCTAGCCTTTGTCACAGCTTTAGTTTTTATGTGTGAAAATGAAATTAGAGTCCGGGCGATCAAAGATAACCAACTGGAGCAGGAAGGACACTTATGTAAATATAGCTATAGAAGGAGCATACTCATCTAAAAAAAAAAAAAAAAAAATCTATGATAGCAACTTAAATACAACTAAAATAAAGGTAGTAGATACCTTCTATATCCTTCCATGGAAAATTAGATTAAAAATAAAACCAAACCAAACCAGCCCTTGACAATTTGGCTCAGAGGTTAGAGCATCGGCCTGTGGACCGAAAACTCTCTGGGCTCCATTCCGGACAAGGACATGAACCCTGGTTGTAGTTCAATCCGGGCCCTGGTTTGGGTCCTGCCAGAGGTAACCAGTTGATGCGCCTCTCTCACATCGATGTTTCTCTCTCTCCCTCCCACTCTGTCTGAAAATAAATGGAGAAATATCCTAGGGGAGGATTAAAAAAACAAAACCAAACAAGACAAAAATTGACAACGAGCAGGCAATTTTAAGTAAGACTACCAATGATCGAAACATCTCATTTTTCTGATGCTATCCACTAAGCGACAAGGTTACATCTTTATAAACGAGACTGTAAAGGAAAGTCTGTCATGGAAAAGAGTAACACATTTGGGCTCCCCCACTTGGTAAGTTCAGTGAACACCTCTGGGCTTTCCCCCTCTTCTACCAAGGGAAGAGATACGGGGCTATATTTGGCCTGCTGACATGTTCTATTTGGCCTTTACCATGTTTTATAAGTAGACATTTCGTATCCGTTTCATATAAAACATGGTCCTTTGGCCTTGCCTGGAGAGTCATCAGATCTGGCAAGAAAGAGTGGCTGACTGGAGCTGGCTGGGACCCCGGAGCGGCTCTCTGGTGGTGGCAGCTCCCTGCAGGTGCGCAGGCGCGGTCCTCCTCGCCCTCACTCTCCTGCTTTGCTTCCCTGGTTCTCAGTGGTGTCTTCACCACCTGCGTTTGGGCTTAAAGCCCTCAGCCTAGGTGATGTTGAAAGTCTTCCGTAGCTCTAATTTTCCTTCCTTAAACCCCACTCAGGAAAGTTTTACCGTATGATTTTTTTTTGTCTTTAGTGGAGCAAGGTCCATAGATAACTCCAAGAATTTAGTCTTGTGCAATGATGATAATCTTTGGTTATTATATTCATCCATTCTGAAGTCCACAAATAAGGAACTAAAATACCTACTGATGCTAGCCCAGATGGGGGTGGGGAATTCCTGCCCATATATTCTCCTCCTCCAGCCGGAGGTGGGACTTGGTGTTGAGGCACAAGACCCAGCTGAAAATACCAGAGAAGCAGAGCTTCCAAACTGAGTTTCCAGAGGCATGGAATGCAAATTTCCGCTTATAAGTAAACCAGATTTCCTCTACAATTAGGTAGCATTATACATATTTGTGCTTCAAGATTTTTCGGCTGGATTATGCAGTGCTCAGGCTAATATTAATAAAAGTGGTTTGCATACTCTAAGCACATACTACTGCCATTTGGGCAAAGAAGCCTACGGCCTGGTGGAGTTACCTGGAGATTCAGGCTTCAGCATGGACTAGCCGTACGTGCAAAACCAGTGTTAGGTGTAACGTGAATGTCCCTGTGTTCCTGCACTGAGCTGTGTGATGTTGTGGCTTGGGGGTCATGTTGCCTGGATTGGAAGGGTGGCTTCATTTTTTCCTTGCTGTGTTACTTGAGAAAGGTACTTATCCTTTCCAAACCCCTGTAAAAATAGTCATGATTATAGTATCTTCCCCAAAAGGCCATTGTGAGGACTTGATGATAATGTAAAGTTTAAGCGTGAAGCCTGCACATAGCAAGCATTCAGAGAATCCTATGGATGAGGAGGAGGAAAATTATGACTTGAACAGGTTATATTTTCACTCAAGTCGAATGACATCTTACTCTGATACAACTGAAAGGTAGGATTTCTTCTCTGAATGTGACATCAGCGGTGTGTCTGCGTGTGGCTGGAGGAAGCCCTGATCTCAGAGGGAGAGTGAGTGTACGTGGAATGTTGACATTGGTTTAATGCCCCCGCCAAGCAGCCTGGAATATTCCAGTCTCACTAATAGACCAGGTCATCGAAAGTCCCTTCCTCTCACCTCAAGCTCCTGCACTCTGCGGTTTCCAATAAAGATGGGTGAGGAAGTTAGTTCCTCCCCTAAAGTTGGGAACCCTTCTCTTAACAGAAAGCTGTTGGTGTCTGTAGTAACTGGCGACTTTAGAGGGAGTTGTGCCTCCAGAAAGATTAGCAAGTTGACTCTGCAGTTTTAGTAAACACGGCGATATCAAACTTAAGGCAATCTTTCTTTTTGTGTGTTTAGTCTGTGAAACGTGAAGACACACGTACTTACTCTAGGCCCTCGCGCCGCTCTCAGTTGCATTTGCTTAAACGTATAAAGTGAGTTGAGATAGTTGATTTCAAATGTTCTGTTAGCATACATTTTTGTCTATTGATATATTTATTATTTAAACCGTGGTGTGCTGGTAAACAGGGTGGGGGAGCCCTGGTTTGTAGTATTTGCCAGTTTCCAGAGTGAAGATACTCCCAGCATGGCTGATTGTGACTTTGGAAAGAGATGCTGATGATAAGCTCTTTTGAGCCAGGCAATATTAAAAGTCAGTAGGGACTGATCCCCTCACACCACTGTAAACATTTAAACACCTTCAGTGTTTAGTACAATGTAAGAGTTTGGCTCCAGAGTTACCAGGTTTAAATAACTGTGTTCTTTGACTTTAAATAGCATTATATTCTGACAAATTGCATAGTAGTTATTATATAATTTGTTTGCTTTTATAAAAATTGGCAAGTCTTTCCAGAGAAATAGTTATGAATATCATATGATTTTAATGTACCCACAGGGATTTTTTAAAAAATTGTGTTAAAATAAACACAGTTCAGTGGCATGAACCGCATTTCTAACGTTGTGCCATAAAGCTTTTAACATACACGTTTTGTTTATAAAACAAAATGCACTAAATTTAAAGAAGAAAATTACAAAGTCATCTGTAATTCTTGGCCCCCAGAGATAATCACAGTGAACATTTTAGCATCATCAAAGTTATATTTTACTCTAAAGTATTGTCAAAATAATTTGCTAATCCATTTTAGCATTATCAAAGTGATGTTTTGCTTTCAAAACAAAATAGTTTGGTAATCCTGGAACTATATCCAATATTTACTAAATAGATTTTTATTATTTTCAAGGGAACTTACCATTCAATGTGAGGAACAAAGAAACACGTATTTCCATTCTCTTCCCCGCTAGAGAAGCGCCAGGAGCCAGACTAATTGACAGAAATCCAGACACATTTAGAGAAATCCATGACAAGGTTTGAGGAAGATTTGTTTGGGAGTAACCAGAACACTGGCCAGGATGTTTCGAAGATTGGTCTAGAAACTAGACAGTAGATGATGAAACTTTAAAACAAATAGAGACCTTGGGAAACATCTGATAAAGACACTTCAGTCTTTTGTGCCCAGAGGCGTTAGGTGACCTACTGAAGGTCACATGAATAGTAAGTGGCCGAGCTGGGGCTGCCTTCTGCCTCTGTCTTCACTCCTGGCCTGGTAAGTTGGCTTCTGTTCACACCAGGCTGCTCTGCAGAATTCCTCCTCCGGTAACTCCTGGGAGGATGGAGCACATACCAGGACTCCCTGCAACAGCCACCTGTCTTTTTTGTTGTCTGTCTCCAGAACAAGAAGGACACATAATCTGCCATCTTTCATTTTCCACTGGTATTGTATGAAGTAACAAAAAATATTTTCTTTACTCTTAGGCATTAACTTTCTTAGGCTCTCTCATGAATTACAATATTTTACAATTTCCCCAGTTCTCTGAATTTCAGGGATTTCCTCCCCGTAGTTTGCTATTGAATTCCAGGGCCAGTACATATTTTCCTTAAAAACACAGACTCTGTGTTTGAATTCTTACAATGCCGCTTAATAGCTTTAGTTATAGTATGTAGCCAATAGGTTTGTTGGGCAAGTAAATTTGTTAAAATTTGCAAGGACTTTTAATATTGCCTGGCATGTAATAAGCACTCAGGCAGTGTTACCATTGCTGTTACCAACATTTATAATAAAATCATAGGACCTTATGTAAAATAACTGTTTTTGAAGGTTTTAAATTATTTTTTAAAGTAAGTTTTTATTAATTATTTTAGAGAGCGAGGAAGAGAGAGAGAAAGAGAAACATTGATATGAGAGAGACACATCAATCAGCTGCCTCTTGCACGCCCCCTACTAGGGATCAAGCTCAAAGCCCCGGGCATGTGCCCTGATCCAGAATCAAACCAGGACCTCTCAGTCCACGGGGCAACACTCAATCCACTGAGCCACACGGCAGGGCTGTTTCTGAAGGTTTAAAAGACAGTTTACGCGGATTCCAAAATGGCGGCGGAGTGAACGGAGCTACACAGACCGTCTCCCAGAACCAAACTGGAATTACGACTATAACACAGACAAATCGACGGGAAAAAGCAACAGAAAAGCAGCTTGCGAGGACCATATAACCAGGGACACTGACTCCATCCCGGTAGGCTTGCGAAGGTGCGAGACGGGGGCTGGGAGCCCACGGTCGGCAGCTCAGCAGCGGCCTTAGCTGGGAGCAGTGCCCTCGGGTCACACTCCCAGGCGGCTCCACAGCGCAGCCGGGACAGAGGCTGAAACAGCCACAGCCACTCACCTTGGGCTCCGGCAGAGGGAGGGCAGACTGGACTGGAGCTGTGTGGGGACACTTGGGGTTTGGAGAGCACTCAGAGCTTTTGCTGAGTTGCTGAGTGGCAGCCACGCAGGACGGTGGCCATATTGCTCCTTCCCAGGGCTCTGAGAGAGGCAGCAGCCCCTCCCTTGGAGATCCAACCCCACCTTGTGGGCCACTGAAGTGCTAATTGAAGCTCATTAACAACCAGCATCTGCCCCACCCTTGGGAAATCCCCTTGTGCTGAGCACCTGAGGGAGTTTTTCAATCAACTGACAACCCAAAACCCATCAAGAAACCTCGATAGCTAGCCTCCAGGCAACAAGCTAGAGGATAACAGTACCTTTCTGGGCTAGCAACTTTAACCAGGAAAGTAAGACTTGACAGTGGTGTTTAACATGGGCCCTCCCTCGCTCATCTAAACACAGGAGAGGGAGCCACAAACAGCAGAACACCAACACCCACAGGGAGAACTTGACAGGCTCCAAAGCCCACAGTGATAGCCAAAATGGTGAAACACAGAAACAGAAGCCAAATGAAAGAGCAAGAGACCTCCACCAAAAATGAGATCAATGTGGAGCAATTAGGCATGTTAACAGAGCTAGAATTCAGAGCATTGATCTTGAGGAAGCTCAACAGCATGAGTAAGGACATAGAGACACTGAAAATAAGCCAATTGGAAATTAAAAACCATCAAGAAGAGATAAAAAATGACATATCAGAAATGAAAAACACATTGGAAGGTTTAAAAAGCAGAGTAGAGGAAGCTGAGGACTGGATCAGTGAATTAGAAGACAGGGTAGAAAAAATCAACCAATCAGAAAAACAAAAAGATAAAACGATTAAAAAACAGGAAGACAGCTTAAGAGAACTGTGGGATAACTGGAAACGTAATAATATTCACATCATAGGAATCCCCGAAGAAGAAGAAAATGAGCAAGGGATAGAGAATATATTTTTAAAAAATAGTGACAGAAAACTTCCCTAATTTGGTGAAGGAAGAAGGCATTCAAGTTCAAGAAGCACAGAGAGTCCCAAGTAAGAAGAACCCAAACAGGCCCACACCAAGACACATAGTAATTAAAATGCCCCAAATTAAAGACAGAGAGAATCCTAAAAGCAGCAAGAGATAAGCAACAGGTTACCTACAAAGGAAACCCCATAAGGCTCTCAGCTGACTTCTCACAAGAAACACTACAGGCCAGAAGGGAATGGCATGAAGTAATCAAGGTCATGAAAAACAAGAATCTGAATCCAAGACTACTCTACCCAGCAAGACTATCATTCAAAATAGAAGGTCAAATAAAGAGCTTCCCAGAGAAAAAAAAAGGCTAAGAGAATACATTAGCACCAGACCAGCACTGCAAGAAATGTTAAAGGACTGCTGTAATTAGCAGGAGAAATGGGAAGAAAACAATTCAAAAGATCAATGAAACACAGAACTGGTTTTTCGAAAAGATAAACAAGATCTATGGACCCTTAGCTAGACTCACCAAGAAACAAAGAGAGAGAACCCAAATACACAAAATCAGAAATGAAAGAGGAGAAGTAACAACCCACACCACAGAAATACAAAAGATCGTTAACAGCTACTATGAACAATTATATGGCAACAAATTCGACAATCTAAGCGAAATGGACACATTTCTAGAAACACACAGTCTCCCAAAACTGGACGGACGAGATAGAAAACTGGAACAGACCAATAACAACTAAGGAAAATGAAGAGGTAATCAAGACTCTCCCAGCAAACAAAAGCCCAGGCCCAGATGGCTTCACGGGGGAGTTTTACCGAACATTCAAAAAAGAACTAACACCCATTCTCCTCAAACTATTTCAAAAAATTCTTGAAGAAGGAAGACTTCCAAACACGTTCTATGAGGCCAGCATAATTCTAATTCCAAAACCAGAAAAAGACACTACAAAGAAAGAAAACTACAGGCCAATATCCCTGATGAACATAGATGCCAAAATCCTGAACAAAATATTAACAAATCGGATCCAGCAATACATCAAAAAAATTATTCACCATGACCAAGTGGGATTCATTCCAAGGATGCAAAGCTGGTACAATATTCACAAATCAATAAATGTGATACACCACATAAACAAAATGAAGAATAAAAACCCCATGATCATATCAATAGATGCTGAAAAAGCATTGGACAAAATCCAGCATCCATTTCTGGTAAAAACGCTCAGCAATGTGGGAATAGAGGGATCATATCTTGCCATAATAAAGGCCATATATGAAAGTCCTACAGCCAACATCATACTCAATGGGCAGAAACTAAAAACATTTCCTTTAAGAACAGGAACAAGACAGGATGTCCACTTTTGCCACTCTTTAACGTAGTACTGGAAGTCTTAGCCACAGCAATCAGACATGAGGAAAAAAGAAAAGGGATCCAAATTGGAAAGGAGGAAGTGAAACTGTCATTATTTGCAGATGATATGCTATTATACATAGAAAACCCGAAAGACTCCGTCAAAAATCTACTAGACTTAATAAATGAATTTGGCAAAGTAGCAGGATACAAAATTAACGTCAAGAAATCGACAGCATTCTTGTACACCAATGATGAACTCATAGAAAGAGAAACTGAAAAACAGTCTCATTTACCATCGCGGCAAAAAAATTAAGATACCTAGGAATAAACTTAACCAAAGAAGTAAAGGACCTATTTACAGAAAACTACAAGGCATTGAAAAAAGAATTAGAGGAAGATGTAAAAAAGTGGAAGCACATACCCTGTTCATGGATTGGAAGAATGAACATCATTAAAATATCCATACTGCCCTGGCCGGTTTGGCTTAGTGGTTGGAGCTTCGGCCTGCAGTCCGGGAGGGCCCGGGTTTGGTTCCCGCTGGGGGCATGTGCCTCGGTTGCGGTTTGTCCCCGGTCCTGGTTGGTTTGTGGGGGTAGTGGCCACTTGATGTGTCCCTTTTGCGTCGATGTTTCTCTCTCTCTCTCTCCCACTCTATCTGAACAAAATATAAAATATATATATATATATATATATATATATATATATATATATATATCTCCATACTACCCAAAGCAATCTATAGATTCAATGCAATCCCCATCTAAATACCAACGACATATTTCACAGAACTAGAACAAACACTTCAAAAGTTCATATGGAACCAAAACATTCTCCGAATAGCCACAGCAATTTTGAAAAAGAAGGACAAAGTAGGTGGGATCACAATACCAGATATCATGTTATACTACAAAGCGACTGTAATCAAAACAGCCTGGTACTGGCGCAAGAACAGGCATATAGACCAGTGGAACAGAACTGAAAACCCAGAAATGGACCCAAGGCAATACGCTCAATTAATATTTGACAAAGGTGCCAAGAGCATACAGTGGAGGAAAGGCAGCCTCTTTAATAAATGGTGTTGGGAAAATTGGACATCTATATGCAAAAAAATGAAACTAGACCATCAACTTACACCATACACAAAAATAAACTGAAAATGGATAAAAGACTTAAATGTGACCCGTGAATCCATAAAAATTCTAGAAGAAAATGTAGGCAACAAAATTTCGGACATCATACGCAGCAGAATTTTCACTGATACATCACCGATGGCAATACAAACAAAGGAGTAAATGAACACATGGGACGACATCAAAATCAGAAGCTTCTGCACAGCAAAAGAAACAGTCATCAAAATGGAAAGGCAACCCACTCTATGGGAGAACATCATTGCCAATGACATATCAGATAAGGGGTTAATTTCCAATATATATAGAGTGCTTATACAACTCAACAAAAGGAAGACAAAGAACCCAATTAAAAAATGGGCAGAGGAGCTGAATAGACACCTCTCCAAACAGGACATACAAATGGCCAAGAGACATATGAAAAAATGCTCAACATCATTAATCATCAGAAAGATGCAAATTAAAACAACAATGAGGTATCACCTCACACCTGTCAGAATGGTCGCCATCAACAAAACATCAAACAACAAGTGCTGGCGAGGGTGTGGAGAAAAGGGGACTCTAGTACACTGCTGGTTGAAATGCAGACTGGTGTGGCCACTATGGAAAACAATATAGTGTTACCTCAAAAAATTAAAAATTGAACTTCCATTTGACCCAGTGATCCCGCTTCTAGGAATATACCCTAAGAAGCCTGAAACACCAATCAGGAAGAATATATGTACCCCCATGTTCATAGCAGCACTATTTACAATAGCTAAGATCTGGGAACAGCCCAAGTGTCCATCAGTAGATGAATGGATAAAAAAGCAGTGGTACATATACACAATGGAGTATTATGCAGCTGTAAGAAAGAAAGATCTCTTATCCTTTGAAATAACATGGAGAGACCTGGAGAGTATTATGCTAAGTGAAGCAAGCCAAGCAAAGAAAGACAAATATCACATGATCTCACTTATTTGTGCAAGATAATGAACTAAACAAACTGATGAACAAAATAGACCAAGAGACATAGAAGTAGGGTACAGACTGACAATCCTCAGAAAAGGCGGTGATGGTGGGGAGAGATGAACCACAGAACTTACATGCATGTATGCATAACTGATGGACCTGGACAACAAAGATGGGGACGGGGTGAGGGGGCATGGGGAGGAGAGTGTCAATGGGGGGAAAAGGAAAAACATCAGTAACAAAAATAAATTAATAAAAATAATTACAAAAATAAGATGTGAATCGGGTGAAAAGCATGCAATTTATGAAAGAAAAATGCACACGTCTAATAACCAAGTGAAAAATATTCTCTCCTAGTTATTAAAGGATGCAGGGGATGACCCTGACCCAACTGGGTAACAAGTTGGACAAGTTTTTAAAGGTCGGGCTTAAGTGCAGTACTGAAAATGATCTCATAAAGGAGTTATCCTCATTTTGCAGAAGAGAAGGCAGGGAGGTACCGAGAGCTTGTTGAATAGCCCGTGTTTCACAGCGTGTGTGTGATAATGCAGAGACTGAGACACAGGGACAGACGCTTACGGACTCCTCCACAGCTACGGTGAGCACGTAGCTCAGACGGGTCAGATGCTGCTTTGAGACTGTTGGTAAACCAGTGTTGGAATTCTACACCTGCCCTGTGCACCCATGAAAACTCTCTAGAGTGGGTTGGGGTTTGGTGATTGGGCTGGGCCACCAAGGGAACTTCAGAGACAGGTTGTTTCTCTGTATTCCAGTGTTTCTTACTAGGCATTCAGGGAAGAAGACCAAGAGTAGAAGGGAACTTTATTTAGTCCTCCTAACAGCACTAGGAAATGGGTATATTTCTCATCATTTTGGAGACAAGAGAAATGGTCTCTTTCCCTAGTGCACACGTTCAGTTAAATAGTGGCGGAGCTGGCATCCTAAGGCAGGGCTGCAGGATCCAAAGCCCTGCGTCTTTCCACTGCTGTACACAGTCTCTCTCCAGAAGACACAAAGCACACGGTCCCACGTTTCCTCAGCCCGTTTACATGCCATCTCACGTTGTCTGTTCCCATCACACCTCACGCAGCGCTTGCCTTCCAGGGCTCGTGTGTACACGCGCGATGCCCTCACACGCCTTTCTGGAGGCTCTGTCTTTACTGCCCAGGTCTGGGCTGAACCGAGCAACCTTCCCACAAAATTCTCTTTCCTTTGAAGATAGGATTCTTTGAGAGATATTTAAGCAATTATAGTTGGTATTTGAGAGGAAATTTCTAAAACAATTAAATACTTCTACATGTACTTGGTACTCTGTTAGTAGCTGTACAACATTTAAACTAGAAAACAAAGCAAAATCTAAAAAAACAAAACAAAAGCCTAACCCATGGTCTCTGTTTACAAGGAAGTCGAAGAAATGTAACCTAAAACCAAACCCATCTTTCTAAGACTAAAAGGAACTTAGAACCAGAACTCACAGAGCCGGCATGGCAAGTATGACGGTGCAAGGATGTCATAATCCCCTTTTCCCTTCCCTGGGAGATGCCGCATTCTCCCGAACAAATTGAGCCCTAGACTGCAAACATACTTTTCAAGGCTTTGCTAGCATTGCTCATTGTGTCCCTCTGCTTGAGCTGTATTTCTTCAGCTTACATAACGCGAGAAAACCTCAAACTCTACCAGCTTTTCTATGCAGTAAACCTCCAGGTAAAATGCACTGTGTCTAGTTCCAGTGTACATGAAAGCATGCAGGACCACTCTTGTTTTTGCTCAAGCCCTTGATAATAAACCAAGAAAATGCCCCCAATGGGCAACCAAAGACTGCCTCTCCATGGAGACGTCCTTGCGATACCAGAAAGACCTTTTATAGAGCCAAGAGGCAGCCCTCTACTCTCAACTGATTTTTCCCAGGTCTGAGACCTGTCACTCACCATTTCAGGTCTGCATCCATTTTCACTTTCTTCCCCTGGAGCACAGTCTTCCAGGGTATGCCGTGTGCTTGGAGTATCTGCTGTCTTCTCCACATCTTCTAGAATCCAGCTGATCTTCCAGGAACTCTGTCAAGTACCAGGAAGGAACTGTAAGCTGACTCCTGATCTGGCCAATGACTGCCCTTTCAGCCAGTGGCCTGCTGCTCTTCTGTAGGTTTCTCTTTCCAAGTCTGCTCAGAGGGACGGTATGAACCACACCTGAAACCCACATCTGTGGGTCAGCCAATGACCACAGAGACACTGTGTGTAACTCCTATGATAATATTACCTCCTCTCAGGAGACTTGTCTTATCTTAATGCTTGTGTGGGGTTCCTTCGGCTGATCCCTTACTCATGATGCCCTATATCTTACTCCAATCTCAATGTCTTTCCTCACGCTAGAAGGCAGTGAGCATATTAGGTTCTCGTTCTCCCTAAATGGTCTTCAGTTCACTCCTTTAAGTTTACATTATTTAAATTAAACATAGTTAACACAAATCTTTGATGTTCACTGTTCAATGCTATCAATATTTTACCATCCATGTCTCACCTGTGCTTTTTATAATCAGAATATGCTTTTTTCTTTAACAACTTGTTTTATAATGTAATCATCATGGTTCTTTCCTCACTGTGGGGGCTCAATGAATATTTACTGATGATAAGCCTGTCATGCAAAAGGTGAATTCATCGGAAGTTGATCTTTTCTTATTCTTCCTTTTTCATAGCTGTTCCACCATGTCATTAATGCAAATAGTAACGTGGTGCATTCATTAGAAGAGTAATAAAATGACATTAAAGGTTGTGTTACTCTGTATCAAACAAAAATCTAGTTGGCTAAACTCAAGTGATTAAATATTTTTAAGTATTTAATTAATTTTAATCTAAGACTAGCGTAAACCAAAATGTATGCAAGAAGATAGTTTATTTGCATAGGAAATACTAGGATGAAAATTTACAAATGAGAAGGTAGAGTACAGTTTGCTCGAGGTCAAGATAATAGCGTAAGATTCTTAGAAATGCAAGTAAATTTATTCTCTATCTTCCCTTTCCTATTCTTTCAATCAAAGTTTGCTTTTTCATCCTGTGTTAGGCTGAAGGCATTGATGCTCTCAGTTAATATAATGGCCTATGTGTATCCATACCCTTTGCCTGATAACTTTGTAGTATCTGCTGGCCTTGTGACTTGCTTTGGTCAATACAATGTGGTAAAGTAATACAACAGTTCTGAGTCTAGACCTCAGGAAACCTTGCATGTTTCTACTTCCTCTCCGGCTTCTCTGTGGTCACCACGAAAACATACCTGAATTAGGGCATTAGACCACATGAAGCAGAGTTGAGTCGTTTCAGATCTTAAAGATCACTCAGCTCCTAGCTGACCTGCCGTCTCATCACAGACTCAGGACTGAGCCCAACCACCATCTAATTAGGTCAGTAAAACTACCTGCCAACATGTAGACTCATGAGAAACAACTGACGATAGTTTTAAATTCCTACTTTTTGAGATGGTTTGTGATGCAGTAACAGCTAACTGCTTCAGATCCTATATTCATAATATGAATAGGGTAAGATGATAAAAAGTCCTCCCAGGGGAAATGACATTTGAACTGTTGTCAACTGCTCGAGCTAAATGAAGGGAACACTGAGAGTGTCTTCAGTTTCAGTAAGTGACCAGGGGGACTTCGGGAGTGCAGTGGAGTCTTCCTGGGATAGTACCAGAGTGTGTTTAAGAGCGCTGTGACCATCAGAAATAAGGAAAAGTGGTGGAAGGGTAGGGTCCCTGACATCTATTAAAGATCTCAGAACCGTATCTGGTAGACCTACAGACTATTGCCGCCACATCCCACAGCCCCTCCTTCCAGCCTCCCCGCAGTCCTGCCGCTCCCCTTGGTCTCCCCACACAGAGCTTACAGCAGTCCCCACCACTCACTCTTCTGGGGTCTGTTAGGAAGTCCTTCTCCTCTTACCTCCTATCCGCTGCACTCCAGGTTTTTGCATCACAGGGATAGCACACCTTCAGCGTGGACACTGGCTTCCGACCCTGCCTCATGCTGAACTTCTTAGGAACCTCCGACGTGCTGAGGGTTTAGTGACCGCGTGCTCCGGTCGTCTTCTCTGCAGGACGGTGACGAGAAAGGCCCTCTGGAAAGCTCCGTTCTTTCTCTCCACTCTTTCACCTTACAGTTGAAGAAGCAAATTAGAAAACTCAGAAGCCATTGCTTTTAAGAAAGTTAGCCCGAGGTTCTTTGGATCACTGGTAAAACACTTTCTGCTGATTTAGACACTTTGTGTTTCGGGTCACAGCTTCAGTAAATATTAACCCTCGTTTTACTGCCCCTATTATTAACAACCAGAGAAAGGAAAGGTCAGAGATTTTTTTTTTGCGTGATGTGGACAGATCCAAAGTCATGCATATGATTGGTGACAAAGTTATAAACACAGTAATAATTTAATGATCTAATATGTACCTAGTTTTTTTTACAAGCTTACTTCCCATTCCATATTATGGATATGTTACACAGTCATTAGTTAGGCAACTCTTCATAAACCACATGGGTACCACCCTCAGACAAATAGAAGAACTGGAGGCCTTCTATAGGCATCACCTCAACCTGAAAGCCTACTATGAGCACCTTATAAGCTCAGCTATGTCCCCTTTACAATCAAGAGCCCAGATGATCTTAAAAAAATTATGCAATGTTACTTTTCTCCTGGAAACCTTCTGATGATTTTCCATTTCGCAAAAAAATAAAATCTAAATTGTGACCTATGGCTCTGACCAGGTCTTTGTTCATGATGCCGACCTTGTTTGGCTGATGCTTCCCTGTGTTGGCTCTCTTCCCAATCTGCAACATAGCAGGCTTGGTCCTACTCCCAGGTCTTTGCAATCACACTACCCTCTGCCTAGCTAGCTGGACCCCCAGCTCTTCATGTCACCATTCACTCTCAGCACAAATGTCACCTCCTCAGGGATGCCTTTCTTGACCACCCTGTCAAAAACAGTTCCACCCTGTGCAGAAACCATCACATCACTCTGCTTTAAGTTTTATTTTTCCTCCTCCTCCTCCTCCTCCTCCTTCTCCTCTTGACAGACAAATAGTTTATTCGATAACAAGGAGTAAAACAGGAATTCTTAACCCTTTTCCCCTCTTCTGGTGACTGAACTGCCAGAGTCAAGTGGATAGCAACGTACAAGAATCCCCTTGCAGTCCTTGATCTTTTGCAGAAATGCAAAGATGCCCGAATTATGTGACTCACAATTATTTTCTAGACAGAAGATCCAGCTGTTGCGTTTTCCAATGTAGCAACAGTTGCTACATTTCCCTTCTTGTCTTCATGTTTCATGGTAGGAAGCAGGAGTACTTCTTTGATGTTACTGGAGTGTGAGAAACATGGTGACTGGGTTGCTGTCCATGCCCCAGCCAGCTGTGGGGGGCAGCCGGTGTCCCAGGGTGGTGCAGATGTTTTCATCTATAAACACAGCCTCATCCTTGCCAGTTCCTTGGCCTTGGTCTGTTTTTAAAAAGTTGCTGTTGCCATATAGGATTGTTAGCTTGGCTGTAGGCATTGCATATTTCTTTCTCCATGACAGAGTGCTCAGTCATACCCAGAATAGTGCCATTTGGCCAAAGGTCTCCTTATCTCTCAGTGACCACAGGTGAATGTAGGATGGATGCATATCACTTCCAGGAACTTCCCAATAAGCTTATCAAGGAGCCTGGCTATGGTCTTAGGTGGAGGGCATTCAATAGCTTTTTCCACACTGATATTATCAAGAATTTTGAGAGTTTCTTCAGTTTCAAAGTTAGTGTCTGGCAGCTTCACCCTCAGTGCCTTCTCAAGTTCTTCCACCTTGCTGATTTTCCAGAGGGGCAGGGTGAAATCAATCACATAGGCTTGGTTCTCTGGGCCATCTGGATGGTAGGTAACCTTGTACTGCTGGTAATGCACTTGACCATCCCTGAAATCCTTTTCTCCGTGACTTCCATGAGATTGTGATAGCTTGAGTGAGCCATGTAGAGCTCACAGGTGGTGAACCCAGGATTGTGAGTCAAATCAATTCCTTCATTCCAGATCTGGTGTCCAATTTCATAAGCCCAGCCAATGCCACCAACCATCAGTGTCTTATGGTAGAGTTCTGGAGCAATTCTCACACGTAAATTCATGTCCAGCTCATTGTGGTAGGTGATACAAGCCTTGGGCACAGCTCCCCCCAGATGGTGTTCATCGTGGGAGTTTTAGTCCCAGCTCATCCAAGAAACTTCTTGTAAATGTAATGATCTTATAGTGGATGATACATTTATGCCTCACAAAGCCATTCAGGATCAAGTCCAAGTATCTGACAATACTGTGTTTCCTTATCTTTGAGGCTAAAATTAAGATGAGGTAACATATGCTAGCAAAGAGATCGCAGTGTGATTTCATAGGGAATGATGCTCAGCTCACCTTTCTTGCTTTTCCCAGGATTGCCCTGAGCCCCAATTATGTCTCCCCAGTGCAGTTTGTTAATGACATAAATAAATTATTCTTCTGATTTATAATTCCTGGAATTGGCCATGACTTGCAACTTGACCCTTTCTCCTCAAAGGTCATAGAAGATGAACTTCCCCCCAGAAGCTAACGGATTCTACCTGCCACCTTTTTCTGTTGTTGCTAATCCTCATCTGAGAATATTTTTTCCATTGATTTTTAGAGAGGGAGGGAGAGAGGGAGAGACAGAGACAGAGAAAGAGATAGACATCGATGTGAGAGAGACACTTCGATTGGTTGCTTCCTACATGCACCCTGACTGGGGTGGGGATGGAACCTGCAACCCAGGTACCTGCCCTTCATCAGCAATCAAACCTGTGACCCTTCGGTATGTAGGCCGATGCTCTAACCACTGAGGACACCAGCCAGGCCTCTACCTGCCACCTTTAGGGTGATGTCCCTCAGATGGTCCCTAGGCTGCAGTTGACTGTATTCTTGGATGAAGGGAGTGAGTGAGATGTATACATGGAACTTGTGTGGGTGGGGGTCTTCCCCATTGACCTTTTAGTTGGTGGACTGCTTGGCAGTAGATCTCGTAGTATTGGCTTGGGTCCAGGCTCTCCTTCTCGGCACCCACATTGTTGTTAGTGGAGTGGTCAGTGGCAGCAGCATTGACCAGGCTTACTAGCTTCTCATGGAGCTCCTTCTTAGCATCCTTATCCGCTTCTTCCTTCTCAGTCTTCAGGCGTTTCTAGCTTCATTTTGCTCAGTTTCGGCTCAGCGTTGTCCACATTCACCTCAGGCCCGTGCACCGCAGCCTGACCTGAATAGTCTCTGCTTTATGTTAAAAAAGAGTTGTCACTCTGTCACTATTTTCTTAGTTTATTTATTTCCTTTTTTTCTCCCCAGTGGAATGCACGTACACGAGAGCTCCTGGGTTGTTTGTTTTGCTCAGACCTGTGTCTCCATGACAGTAGGCAACACAGTGCCGGCTACCTAGTTACTCAATAGAGGATTGTAGGATTGGTCGAATAATCGCGCTGTTTGTCTTGCTCAGCTTTACAGTCGTTCCTGTTTAATGCACATTTGAAAATAAAAAGTAATTAAATACATGTAAGGCTACATACAAAGCAGAGTTCCAACAAAAGCACTCCCGAAAGATTTTGAAGTGAGATTATCGTCCACACAGGACTTTTTAACATGAAAGAAATCTGAAAAGGAAGAAAAGATGAAACTGTCGAAAGACGTTGTCAAATCCGTGTGCACTGAAGCACTGGAGTTAGAAAAGAGTGTACTGGTGATTCTGTGTATTTTTGAAGTCATGGTTTTGGATGGCTTTCAGGAGCTTGCCGCTTCGCTCTCCCTTGTCCAGGCCTTCACTGCTGACCAGGTGCAATTCCCGGTGCATTTCCTTCGTTCTGACATTTGCAGCCAGAAAGGAAGATGCTGGGGAAGGAAGGAGCTGAAACTCGGCTCCGAGTCCGAGAGCAAGCCTGTCTTAACCAAAACGCGGGCAGAGGAACTGCCGAGCCGATGCTGAGCGACGTATTTATTTTGGTGTGATAGAATCTTTTTCTAAAGTGTTGGTAGACGTGGGGGAGAGAGAAACAAGGAAATGAGCACACTGCATACATACTGAAAGGAAAATGCCTGTGTTCCAGAAAGTTCCATCTTTGATAACCTGGCACCACCTAGTGGTCAATGGGTCTTGTTTTCAAGAGCAGTCCTTTTCTTAAAGGGTGGTTCGCACACTTCCCCTGGTTTGTCTCAGAATCACTCAAGGACCTCATCCAAATACTCGACTCATGTAGATCCTGATTCTATAGGAGTGGGGCTTGCAGTCAGAGCTTTTATTTATATCCTCACCTGAGGACATTTTTTAATATTTTGTTCAGATAGAATGGGGAGAGAAGGGGAGAGAGAGAGAGAGAGAAATGTCGATGTGAAAGGGACACATTGAGTGGTTGCCACCCACACGATCCAATCAGGGCTGGGGACAAACTGCAACCGAGGTACATGCTCTTAGCGGAACTAAACCCGGGTCTCTCGGGACCACAGGCCGATGCTCTAACCGTTGAGCCAAACCGGCCAGGGCGCAGTCAGAGTTTTAACAAACAAATTTCTCAGGCGATTGCTTTAGCTGATGGTTTTAAAACTTAGCCTCTTGTTGTTTGTATGATTTCCCTTCCCCTTTCCTTTTAGTGTTGTTAAAAGCATTTATACAGAGTATTTTATACTTAAAATGAAAGTGAATTGTAACTAACACTACTTTGAACTTTTCTGAGGATTTTGTGACATTCAAATCAAAAAGGAGATGAGAAGATGTGAGGGGAATGGTGTAGGGTAGCCCCAGATCAGCGTTGCAAATCATTGCTCGAATCAACCAATATCCATCTCAATATGGTATATTTTTTGTCACTTATCTAATTTCAAGGCTGTTCACCCTCTCCTATCCTGTTGACTTTAATAACTAAAACATTTTAACTTTTAATTTGAAGACTTACAAAAGTCATTTCAGATTTACAAAATAGTTGCAAACATACCAAGACTTTTCATATATTTTTATCCAGTTTCCCCAAGTGATAAAACCTTACATAACCACAGTACAATCACCAAAATCAGAAAACTGATGGACATAATACTATTACCTGATACATAGACTTTATTTGACTGTCCCAGTTGTTCCACTAATGCTCTCTTCCTGGTCTGCAATCCAATCCAGAATCTCATATTGTGTTTATTTATCATGTCTTCTTCATCTCCGATCTGTGACACCCTTTAGTCTTTCTTTGTTTTCCAATAAACTTGATTTGACTCTTTTGAAAAGTAGTGAACAGTTATTTTTAGAATGTCCTTCAATTCAAGTTTTCTGATGTTTCTTCTTCATTAAAATCAGGTTGATATTTTTAGCGAGAAGTGATGTTTGTGTGCTTCTAGTGCATCCAATCAAGAAACATGATGCAATTTGTCCCCTTACTGAAGATGTTAATTTTTATCTCTGGGGGTTATGGAAAGCTCCCGTAGGTGTCTCTTTAAAATATAATCATGCGTCAGGTGACTCTAGAGGAGAAGTTTCTGATTGTCTTGCAGGAAGTTTGTCCTAGAAAGAACCCTCTGGCCCCAGGTAAGTCTAGCTGAGATAACATGGTCTGAAAGGAGAACAGGTGACTCATGGAGTCCCTGGGTTCGCATAACCACCTCAGGGGCACTGGCATTTCCCAGGCGTTTTATATGACCTCAGACGTGGAACAGCTGGAGCAGCTGGCCCGTCGGTTCACATGTGCTCAGCTGCCCTCTGACTTTGGCTGTGGATGTTCTAGAAGCCGTGCAGGACCTCTGCTCATTTGAAGTTGGCGCCGTGTCCCTTTAGGGCTTCATTGAATGCCCCTTTGGTGCTGCAGATGCTGTCAGGGACTTTCTAGGCCGTGATGTATGTCCAGCTTGGAAGCCGAGGGGAGGTTGACACCTCCGGAAAAGGGGCCCATGGATAGATACTCCTGCTTCTTCTGTTTCAGGCAGGGCCTCATTATGAAGGGTCATGGGTGCTGGGCTCAGGATTTGACCCCATAGGCAGAAGTGTATTTGAGGGAGAGAGTGGCGGCAGGCAGAATTCTAATGAGGATCCTGGATACTCTGGTGGCGACATGGAGGGTAGCTTGGTGTGGGAAGCAGTGGGGGCAGAGAAGCTATCAGGAGTCCATTACAGTGGACCCTACTAGAAATAAATCGGGCCGCAACCAGTCAGAGATGTGCTGTTGAAATTTAAAATTGGAGCCTCGATAGGAAAAGCCTGACTGTGTAGCAGTGTTCCTTGCTGAATTGGCATGTTACCTAATGAAATGCGTCCTGGGTGCCTGTCTCACTTACCTCTTGCTGTGTTAACAAACCACCCTCGGATTTAGTGGCTTGAATCAACAATTTGTTCATAAAGTGGGGCTGGGCTCAGCTGGGCAGTTCTTTTGCTGCTCTACTGGAGGTAAATTAATGCAGCTTTTGTCTTCTGGGGGTTTGCTGGTCATTGTGTTAGCCAGGGTTCCCCAGAGAAACAGAACCCAATAGACCATAGGTATAGATAGAGATAGATGTAGATATAGATCTATGTATCTATCGGTGATAGAAATTGGGTCACACAGTTATGAAAACCAAAGGTCTCAGAAACTGCTGTCTGCAAGCTGGAGAACCAGGAAAACCTGTGGTGCAATTCAGTCCACGTGTGACAGTTGAGAACCAGGAGCTCTGATGCCCAAGAGCAGGAGAATATGGAAGTCCCAGCTCAGAAGGAGAGAGGGAAGCTGCCCTTCATTCCCCTTTTCGTCCCAGTGGATTGCAGGATGCCCGCCCACGTTGGTGAACTCAGATCTCTGCACTGTCTGCTGAATCCAGTGCCAATCTCGTCCAGAAACACCCTCACAGACACACCCAGGAATGGTATTTTACCAGCCATCTGGGCATCCCTTAGGTCAGTCAAGTTGACACATGAAATTACCCCTCATAGTTGGGAACTCCAGCAAAGACAGCCTGTCTTTGCTCCACGAGGTACCCTCCTCCAGAAGCCGAGCTCAAGCCGTCGCCCATGGAGGCGGCCGGGCCGGAGGGCGAGAGAAGTCGGAAGGCACCGTGAAGCCCGGGCTGTCACACGTCACTTCCACCTCGTCCCACTGGTCAAAGTGGTCAGAGGGTAACTCACGGGGTGGGAGATGGACTGCATTCTGGATGGAAGGAGCTAAAATAATTTATGACCACTTTTAATTTATAATAGTATATTTCAGTGAAGTGGACATTGGGTATCCTCTTATATCTGGTTTTGGTTTAAAACTAGAATTCCTACTTGCTCTTACTAATAGCCTGGTAAATATTCTAACACCTCTATCTTGTTCCTGATAAATATTTTGAGCCAGGATCCGTGAAATCTGTGATAGGTTTAGTAAACCTTCTATAAATAGAAAGATGTAAAGGAAAGCTTAGATCTCAGAGTAAATATTTCCCAAATTCACTGGAATCAATTAATACCTTTTAAAAACTGTAGTAAATGAATTACAATGAGTTTTTTTTTTTTTTTTTTATCCTCACCCGAGGATATTTTTCCATTTTTTGTACAGATAGAGTGGGAAGGAGAGAGAGGAAGGGAGAGAGAGAGAAACATCGATGTAAAGGGACACATCAAATGGCTGCCACCCGCACGACCAACCAGGGCTGGGGACAAACTGCAACCGAAGTACGTGCCCTTAGCGGGAACTGAACCCGGGTCTCTCCGGACCGCAGGCCGACGCTCTAACTGCTGAGCCAAACTGGCCAGGACGAGTTTTTTTTTTTTTTTTTTTTTAAGTTTTGTGTGAATTTGTTTTTGTTTGTTTTTTAAGGAGGAAGAAAGGAATGTTTTATGGCATCAGTCAATATTTCTGGGACCATTTTGATAAGTACACTAATAAAAATCTTTGTAACAAAATAAAATTATTTATGTTTTAAATGCGGGTGGTTTTCTGACATACTAGTAACATTTTCAATATCTTAAATATCAGAATCAGCTGGTAACACTAGTTTAGTGAGTTATAAACTTTCATAAAGTGATAGTTCACGGTCACGGAAATATCAAAAACTTACAAAGAGAGCCTTTGAGACCCATTTTTAAAAAAGGCAAAAAGAGAATGCAAATGCCCCTTCATGGGCATTGTTCGGTCAGATGCCGTGCGTGTGACACGGTGCGGAAGACCTGCTCCGACCGCTGCCGCCGTCAAACCCACTGGACTCTGAGGGCAGAACTTCAGGCAGAAAAACCAGAACCTTTTCAGAAGGCCACATTTTCTTTTTGTTTGAACCAAGATCCCTGACTCCGTTCTGGGCATTTCCTTTCCAAGGCTATTTTCCTGGCTTATCTCACAGAGCTCTTTTTACTACTCCATTTCATTCCTCAAAGAGCTGCTTCTTAACAATTGATTTCATGCTATTTCAAAAGGTCATTTTCTTCACGGCTCCCTCTTTTGACTAAAGCCTTTTTATTCTAACATTGGGATCCGTGCGTCTCAACCTGCTTTCCTCAGGCCACTTGTCTGGATGCTTCTGAAACAACAGCAACAAAAAAAGGGCCATTGTACACAGTGGTGACAGGCTGGGACGTGGACACTGAAAGGATTAGTAATGTTTTAAAGGGTAAAGGTAAAAGTTTGCAAAAGGCGGGAACTGTGGAAATTGTGCTGCTTGCATGACCTTTGCTCAGCCTTCTGTTGAGTAAGGATAAGGATTATCTGGATTATCTGCAAGGCAATGGATAACCCAGCAGATGCTGAATGAGATACCAGACCAGTCCTACTGCAAAGTGGACAATGGGCCAGACAAAGTACATCAGCAAGAACTGCCAGAAGCTAAAAGTAGGGTATATAACCGTCACCCCAACCCTGATTCGAGGCTGAACCCTCTTCAGCTCAGCCCGCCTGCACCCAGGCACATGCAATAAAGCCATTTTGCTCTACGTTGGCCTTGTGTTGTGGACGTGATCTCCCACCGGCTCAGATGTTTTAGACACAAATGGGGTTTTGGGGGTGCTGCCTAGATCTAGATACCAGTGACATTGGTGGGCTTTATTTGTGAAAATTTTTTGAGCTGTGCTTTTATAGTTTGTGCACTTTTTTATTTCTTTGCTACAGGTCTTTAAAAAGTGGGACTGTTGTCTTGATTGACTTTCAAGGGAAGTCTGAGATCAGGTATCTCCAGTGGTTTGTTAAAAAATTTTAAGTTGGCAACACTTACTTTTTTTTTTTTTTTTGACCTACTTTATTGCGGTGTTGATTTTGACTTTATTGGGTTTCAGTCTCCATATAAACCACACTTAGGAGGTCAAATATCCTATAAATCAGTGGCAATGAGAAACAGAATGAAAACAGTACAAAACAAAGCAAAACACAAAACGAATTTTATTGCATTACTGAAGGACTGCATTTTATTGAAAAAAGAATCATCATGCTCCACTAACTCAAGAAACCTTAAGAGGAAACTGAAAACACACATTAATATCACTGAAGCCAGTGTTATTTAGACAACTGATCCCCCTAGTACCTTTTTTTGGTTTCCAGGAAATACCTTCTAAGACCACGTTGCTCGATATTTTTTGGCTGATTCTGTTTAGCAGAAAGTTGTGTATTCTTTCTTGGAAGGGGAAGGAAAAAGTAAGTGGACTGGTGAAATTAATGAAATATTTCACACTTGCCAAAATTCACATGTAAGAGTTAGTTACGTGTTGTTGGCAAACTTTTATTGTTTTCCGTAGCAGCACGGACTGCGGTCACAGCCGGTGCCTCTTCCCGGAGGTGTGTGGACCACAATACAACGCTGGACACAATACCCGAATTCACTGTTCCCTTCCACCCATAGAAAGAGTTGACATACTATCAATGATACATCCTGAAAGCTCTATCCCGTGCGTATCTGGGTGTTGCCTTCAAGCTAGAAGTTAGAGAGAGAAAAATACATTAGCATTTTCAATTGCTTTTGATGAATCAGGGATACAACTGTGATGGGTAGAAGTCTGCCTCATCCTTGGGCCCAGAATTTACGCTGAGCTGAATGCCTCATCCCATCTTTTTGTAAACCTGGTCCACAGATTGAGGGATTGAATTAGTCTCAACAAACATTTATTGAGTGGCAGTTACTGGACACAGCATTAGGGATAAAGCTAGAATTGTTGGAGAGGTAAATTGAACATAACATATTATAACCACATAAGTACCATTATGTAGAAATATAGAAGTGGTTTTATATACAGAGAAAAAGCAACTAACTCTCCTGGTGGTGTGGAAGGCCACGGAGGAGGACCTTAAAAGAGGAGTGGGAATTTGCCAGGTAGACAAGGTGGGTAGGGCATTATAGGTAGTAGGGAGCACACAGAGGCTTGGCTTTCCACAGAGTGTGCAGGAAATGGTGAGAAGTATGACACCCAATAGGCTTGGAGAGATGGGGGACAGGGGTGCTGGGAATGGAGCAGGAAACCTGGAGTAGAGCCAGGTTTTGGGAAGGTCTGGAAAGGAGTTTGGATTTTTATCCGAAGAGCAGTAGAAGGATTCTAAAAAGGGGAGTAGCATGATCCTCCCTGTGTTTTAGGAAGGCAGTGATGTGGATGATGGGTTAGGGAGGCGAAAGCAGATGAGGAATCCAGTTAGAAATTGCTGGAATAATGAACACTGAATAGTCTAAGGAAGCAAATTCCTGGAAGTCAGAATTCATTCTGGATTTAATTGTTGTTGCATTCAGATGATGGACCAGTGTAAAAGCATGAAAGCAATACTATTAATCTATTTTAATGATATAGACAGATGGCCCAAATATATTGTTGAATAAAACAGTTTACAAAACATGAGAAATAAGACTGTCTATCATCTATCTATCTATCTATCTATCTATCTATCTATCATCTATCTATCATCGATCTATCTATCTATCTATCCATCTGTGTACATAGAAAAAACTCTGAGAGAATATACGCCGAAATGTTAACAATAGTACTTGCTAGTAGGCTTTTGGGTAATTTGGAAAAAAGCAACTCAGATGCCCAATTAGGAGTGTAGTATGGGGGAGCTTAGAACAATGTTCTTTTCTATGTTCATCTCATGGAAGCTTAGTGGACAAGCTGCCATTTCAAGATGAGAGGGCAATATGAAGAATCAAGAAGAGTATAGAGAAGGGTCAAAAGATGAAGAGAAATAGAAAGTAAAAATATTAGAACAGAATGTAGATATGGGATTATTGAACTGAGACGAGAAGGCAGGGGGGCAATTTTATTTAAAGTGTGTGTTAAAGCTTATCTCTGAGTGCCTTTCAAATCGCTTCTTATTGTCAGAGTCTAAGGATGCTGCTCTGTGAAGGTGGTTTGAATGGCCTCTTGAGCACTTTTCCTTGTATCATCCAGTTCCTCTGTTCCAATAGATGAAGGGAACTAACAGGCTTATATTATCTCTGGTATTGTTTTCAGTATTCTTTCCTGAGTTATTCACAAAACAAAATTGGCCACAGGTGCAAGATTGAATGGATGCTTTTGGGTAATACAATTTACATGCAATTGTGTGGTAGTAAATTGATTTTACTAATTCAGAATAAGACCTCTTAGAAGGGCTGGGGTTTGAAGAGGTAGCCAAGGAAAGGAGGAGGAGTTTAGAAATGAGAGAGAAGGAAAGGATTGGTGAGATTAATTTGCAGGAGGACAAATGTATTTATGATGAAAGAGATCAGTTGTCACGCTGCCATTAGTTATTTCACTGTTTCCAAAGACAGTGATGCTCAAAGCCAAAGGAAAGTCTATCAGCAAAAGCCCGTCTTGGGTTTGTATTATGCATTTATGAGGAATTATCTCTTTCATTCTCTCTCTCTCTTTCTCTATTTTTTTCCCCTTTATTGATTTTAGAGAGAGAGGAAGAAAGAGACAGAAACATTGATGAGAAAGAACATTGATTGGCTACCTCCTGCCCGCCACTTGGGATCTGGCCCACAACCTAGGCATGTGCCCTGACCGGGAATCGAACCAGTGACTTCTTGGTGCGTGGGTCGACACTCAATTACTCAGCCATACTGGCTGGACAGGAATTATCTCTTGAAAATGCTCATCCTCCTGGGCCCTGGGACAATCCAAGTTTACTTTCTTTCATTGTTTAGACACCAGGCATTGGCTGCTTACTAGACATATTGATTCCCACCACTTACTCTTTTTTTTTTATCCTCACCCGAGGACATTTTTCCATTCTTTGCACAGATAGAGTGGGAGGGAGAAAGAAGAAGAGAGAGAGAGAGAGAGAGGGAAACACTGATGTGAAAGGGACACATCGAGTGGCTGCCATCTGCACGACCAACCAGGGCCGGGGACAAACTGCAACCAAGGCACATGCCCTCAGCGGGAACCAAACCCGGGTCTCTCCGGACCGCAGGCCAATGCTCCAACTGCTGAAGCCAAACAGGCCAGGGCCCACCACTCACTCTTTTACCAGTACTTCTCTCTGGTTATTTAACTCCTCTATGCTTCTTTTCCTTCATTTTTAAAGGAGTAGGAGTAGACTACATTGTTAAAAAATATATTAAAAAATTATGGACGCCTTGAAGAAGATACGCTTAGAGCTGTTCTGGCTGAAGTCAGGTGGAAAGTTCCATGTGGCTCTTGTCACCCCTCCAGTACTCTCCGAAGGGCTCCGCACAGCCGGAGTGAGAGCCACGGGCCGAATCTGAGCCTCCCAGAGCCAGGAGCGATGGCCGCGGCCGGGAGCATCTTGAGGACAATCAAGACCCTTGTGAAGATGGTATTTTGTTTTTCCACCTTACATTTTCAGCTGGTTTTCTTACAAAGAAAGATGTGTGTTTGGGTACCCAGGATCAGTTCTTGTGTTGGAGAAAATGAAACGTGGCTATCAGAAGCAGAAACACCGTTTTCTTGATCTGCCACTGTCTTGCTGAGTGGTTTTTGGAAAATCACTCCATATCTCCGTACCCATTTTCCCCTCACTTCTCCATAAAGATGCTGTGAAGACCTCTGACTGGGATACATACCACTTTGAGCTTCTGGGAGAATAGAGGGAGCTGTTACCAATACTTTAAAGCGTGTCTTTGTACTTGACTGAGTGGAGGTTTGAGCTCTTCTGGACCTTGATGTCTCTCTGAGTATTTCCTTGTCTGACAGAACACTCTTAGCCACTTCCCTCCTAAGGGCTTGAGGAAAGAGAATTAGTACATCTTTTGTGGAAAGCATTTTATGCTGCCATCTGGGCTTCCCCTCTGCACATAGTGCATGAAAGGCACGTAGAGTTATTCTCCTTCAAGGAAAAAAAAAATCATTGTTCTGTTGCCTATATCAGAGATGCAAGTCATTGCCATTGGATGGCCCTTCCTTGACCCTCCAAGGCTGGTGAGCACAGATTGCAGAGGGCTTGGAGGAGCATTTTAAGGGGGTTGATTCAAGGCAGCAGAAACCTCTCATGACTACAGCCTCACTGACCTTTCTCGGGATTCACTCAAAAGCTGTATCTGGGACCTCTGTTTTGTGGCTTTTGAAGTAATATATCTTCATTAGGACTTAGAGGTAAATATATATATATATATATATATATATATATATATATATATATATATTAAAGAAAGAACCAATTTGTCTTGAACACAGTGGATGTGATCTTCAGAGAGAGGTGAACAGCTAACTTTTTTTCAGTAAAAGCCGAGGATGATGAATGAAATGCCCAGGGCTAAGGAGGCCTCTTCACAGCACAGAGGTTATCTTTGGAAGGGTTTTAAATCAACACACAGGTAGTCACCTGGGTACTAGAGAACAATTGCTTAAGCTGAAGCTTTCAGAAATAGAGATTTTGTTGGTGTACTAATATGTGAGTCATATTACTATTTTGATTAATTGCAAAGGTTTACATTTGCCCTATTTTTGTTTCGCTAGAATTTCGCTGGACTGGCAACTAGTCATTGGATGCCAGTCTTTGTATAAACAAACAAATCAACAAAACCCCAAAATCCCCCAAAGCAAAAAAAAACAACCAAAAACCAAAACAACAAAACAACCCCCCCCAACTCTATAAGTGTGTAGTACTCTTATAGAATAGTGTGAGAAAACATGATTCACTTTAGAGTGGTCTGCTTTATGAACTGATTTAATGGACATCCTTAAAATGGCCTATATTTGTGCCACATACTTTTCTACGGGCTTGATATACATTATGCCAGTCAATCCTTTAAAGAACTCAGTGTGGCGGGGACTGTTACTACCCACGTCCATGCAGGAGGAGACCGAGGCGTGGATAACACAGTCACCGGCCCAGGATTGCCCTGTTAGTCCGTGGAGGGCTGGTGGTCAAGCCCAGCACTCAGGACCCGGGGCCCACGCTCTCCACAGTGTGCGTTACTGCTGCCCTCGTCACAGGGGAACACAGGATGGCCCACATTTATTCAGCACCTACTACAGTATGGATTGAAGGAGAAAAGAGGCACAGAAATATCCCATAAAGACCGTGGTGTTCACCTTGGGAACGTTACATCCCACTGGGAAGACGGCACTCAGACTAGTAAAACTCAGAGCCAGGCAAGTATGTGCCCAGTGTCAGTTAATTCCACCGCGCGGTGTGTCATTTAGAAACACCTGAATGTGAAAGAAAAGAAAAGGAAGGTTTAAGGGAATTGAGTAAAGATGAGTTATTGCTAGCTTTCTCTTACAAAAAGCCCTTGATAAATACATGTGTAAGAAAATGATAGATATTAGTTATAGACTCAGTGGAATATTTTTTTTTTTCATCTAGGGCAGAGATTCTCTTCCCTCATTGAATTCACGCGACTTGGAAAGGCCACTTAATGTTCGGTTGAGGGGACAATGCCTTTGGCACAAGTGGGTGAACTTCCACCGACCTGGACTCACTTTGCTAGAGTTTCCGGGTGGTGTATCCAGCCCACAGCGGTGTGGACCCTCTTGGCCTTTGGGGCAGCAGGGTGCAGCCCGGGGGTCCCTGATGGATGATGACAGAACGCCATGGAACACACTTCTCAAGGCATTGGCTGGATATCGACACCTGCACACTTCGATACAACCGATGAAAAGGACGGAATTCCAAACTCATGAAAATTGAGTTTTTACCATCTTTGCGAAACTGGAAGCTCAAAATAAGTCAGATTACTCTACCCATAACATTGATACTGAGTTATTGGTCCCATGTAGTATTGTCAAAAAGGATAGCCTTTAAGTCCTGCCAATGAAGAATTGGTTTTTAAGAAGCAGACAGAGTCGCTGACGGGCTGTGGGGTGTCTCTGCAGAGACCTGTGCTGTGAGGGTGTGTTCCTTGTGTACCTTGGCCCACTGCGGACAGGCAGGCAAGACGGAAACACAGGGTATAGGAGGAAAACCAATTCAGGCCCACCAATATAAGGGACCTGTTCTGATAGTAATATAGGTTTGAGTTAACGGTGCTCAGACTTACAGAGGAATAAGTTCCAAGTCCCTTTTTAAAAAGCACCATTGACAGCAAAGCTTGGGCCGATTATTAACCTTGTTTATCTAAGACACGGCCAAATTTTCTCTTCCACACATGTGGCAGTTTTCTCTGGATGAGGGCAGGGATGTGCATGTGAAAATACAATGTTCTCTTTCCCAGGCTAAGATTTTATGAGCCGCTTTTTAGGAATCTATAGAAACTTAGATTTATTTCACTATCAGCTTTATATAAAAAGAGTTTATGTATCATGAATCATTTTATCCACTCATCTACTGATGGGCACTTGGGCTATTTCCAGATCTTAGCGATCGTAAATAGTGCTGCTATGAACACAGGGGTGCATATATTCTTTCTGATTGGTGTTTCAGGCTTCTTAGGATGTATTCCTAGAAGTGGGATCACTGGGTCAAACAGTAGCTTCATTTTTAACTTTTTGAGGTAACACCATAGTGTTTTCCACAGTGGCTGCACCAGTCTGCATTCCCACCAGCAGTGTATTAGAGTCCCCTTTTCTCCACACCCTCGCCAGCACTTGCCTGATGATTTGTTGATGGCGGCCATTCTGACAGGTGTGAGGTGATACCTCATTGTTGGTTTAATTTGCATCTCTGATGATTAGTGATGTTGAGCATTTTTTCATATGTCTCTTGGCTCTTTTATGTCCTGTTTGGAGAAGTGTCTATTCAGGTCCTTTGCTCATTTTTTAATTGAATTGTTTGTCTTCCTTTTGTTGAGTTGTATGAGTTCTTTATATATTTTGGAAATTAACCCTTTATCAGATGGTACATTTACACAATGGAACACTATGCGGCTGTCAAACAGAAGGCTGTCTTACCCTTTGAGACAGCACGGAGGGACCTGGAGACCATTATGCTAAGTGAAGTAAGCCCGTCAGAGAAAGACAAACATCACACAATCTCACATATATGGAATCTAATGAACAAAATAAACTGACAAACAAAGCAGGTCCAGAGGCATGGATGCATGGAACAGACTGACAGACCCCAGAGAGGAAGGGTGGGGGGGGGGGGGTAGACAGGAAGAAATTAACCAAAGAATTTATGTGCATATATGCGTAACCCAAGGACACAGACAATAGTGTGGTGAAGGCCTGAGGTGGGTCTGGGGCCTGGTGGAGGAGGAGAATGGGGGGATAAAGGGATATATGTAATTATGTCAACAATAAAAAAATAAATAAATAAAAAAAAAGAATCAGCCCTGGCTGGTTTGACTCAGTGATTAGAGTGTCTACCTGAGGACTGAAGGGTTGCAGGTTTGATCCCTGGCCCCAGTGGCGGTCGTGTGGGAGGCAACCAATCGATGTGTCTCACATCGATGTTTCTCTCTCTCTTTTCCTTTCTCCCTTCCACTCTAACTAAAGAGCAATGGAAGAATATCCTTGGGTGAGAATAAAAAAGAATCACTCAAGTCGAAGGAGAGAAGGTGCTTGGTGGGTGTCAGTAACATCTTACCAGTTTGCCTGCAGCATCTCTGGTCTCTGACGTGACCTGTGGCTCGTGGGATTTCTCCTTCCTGGGATTGGCTGCTACCTTGAAACCGTGCTATGCTGGGATAGGTCTTGTTTTGGCTTCAGTCTCCTTGTTGATGTTCGTGTTCGACAGGTGCCATACCTCTCTGGCTTTCAACATTGTCTGTCTCTCTCAGTCATTGACTTTTATGAGTAAGGCCCCGCAGACTGTATTCACGTTTGGAGCCCACTTACTGATTTTTCTTTAATACACAAGCAATATATTTTTATTGTAGAAAAATACAGATAGAGGAAAAAATGAGAATCAAAAGAAAAAGGGAAAAACTATAAAACCAACCATAATCCTATACTCCAGAGGCATCACCGTTAGCCATTTTGTGTAGACCATTCCATGAAATGTTATCAAAATAGATACTATAAAAATAGAACCATTCAGCACAGATTATTTTAGAATCTGATTTTCCCACATAATATATCAAACACATTCCAGTATTATTACTTTTATCAAACCAATATACAGGGCTGAATATTATTTTGTTTAATGGATATACCATAGTCGTTTCGTTATTTCTAACACAACCAGACATGTGATCTGTCATTTCTGATGACTATCCTTTTGGCTACGTCACATGCACCGCCACGATTATTTCCTTAGGATACATTTGGAGAAGTTGTGTTGTGCGGAATTTGAAGTCTCTCTGTAGATTGCCGAGTTTCCTGGCAGAATGTAGGCCCCCGATTCTTCACCCATTAGCAGAATCGGAGAGCCTGGCCCTTTGCTGGACTTTCTTCCTTGCTTCCTGAGCGGGGGCTCTGCGGTGGCCCTCAGACTGTCCTGTATGCTCACCACAGCCTCTTTGCTCTAGACATCTTGGCTGCATAACGAATTGGCCATACAGCAATTTTGTCATAAGAAAGATGAGATACCTGGTTGGCTTTGGTTCTGTTTGGTTTGGTTTCATTTCTGCCTTGAAGAATCAACCACCTTCGGCTGACTTAATGTGTTAAAACTAGTTGTCAGTTAGCTTTCATTATTTCATTGACAAAGTTCTTGCATTATAAAAATTTATACAGTATATATAAATCTTAGCTCTCATAAGGGTCTGTACTGTGATGAGTAGACATGGTGGTGGTCTTAAAATAATTAGCATTTAGCATTTCTTCCAGATGACTATGATTTGCCCCAGGATTTGGTTTCTTATCTTGAGAGACACTATACTGGGAGGAGAAAGAGAGGCCAAGGGCCCTTTTCGAGGGCACAGAATTCAGCTCATATTTCCCACAGAATGAAGACAGGTGCTTACGAACAATCCACAGAATAGAACCAGTTATTTGCACAGCTGTGAATCCGCACACATTTTAAATGTATTCAAATATTTTGTATTTTGCCACAAAGTCTTTTAAGCTTCATTATGCCCTTTTCTCTATCTCTCTTTTATTTTCATGATTTTTTTTTGTGTTTTACAGCAAAATTGCCTTACAGCCAATTAGTTATGTGGCGAAAATGTTTGTGGCAAATGCTTGCGGCAGAGATGCTAGAGCGAATACACCTGGACTCTTCTCAGACACACTACAGACCCCCTGCAGGCCTGGCGTGGAGCAAAACTGCAGAACAAAAGGACAAATGAAAACAAGCCTGCTGGGGAGGGGAGGCTGGGTCGAGGAGAGAGATGGTTGGTTCCGTTCTGCTTGGCTTAGTGTGCTCTTGTCCAGCTCTGGCAGGCGCCAAGGGTTTGTCACCTTGGGGCCAAACATGGTCCCTGAGCCCCACGTCCTCTGAAGATGTGTTCTCTCTGCGTCTGCGCACGTAAACCTGTCTTCAGGTTTAACAAGGGTCTTACAGGGCTGGTAGGGTCCCTAAGGAGCTGAATGTTTCAATATAGTATTAATTTCTGTCTCATTAAATAAAAGGGAGTAAAAGAAGGAAAGAATGAGATATGTTTTTTCTTTACAATTAAAATATTGCTAAATTTGTATCAGGGTGCTCTGAAAATTGACTTTATTATGTTTGAACTCATGATTGCTAGAATCAGGGATAAAAAATGGCTGTTCTAAAACTGCCAGGGATTTGCTTCTGTGCCTCCTCTAAGAAGGGAGATGAGGCATATTTGTTCTCTATTTTGGGAGGGAGCCCTCAGGGTCAGAGCTCAAGTCAGAACTTGCTTATTGGCCTTGGCACTGCCCCTTCCAACAGTGTTCTATCCAATGCGAGGACTGCAGCCCAGTGGAATTCCGAGTGGGGGAGGACCGGAGGGGCGGAAGGGTTGGGCAATTGTTTTTTTTAAAGAATTGATTTGTAGTAACCAATGTTACCCCAATTAATTCAATTTGAAAAAAAGAATAGAGGATTTGTGAGACAATTAAAAATTAGAACCCTTTCTGGATATTTAATGATATTAAGGAATTATTGTTACTTTTTAGGTAGATAACAGCATTATGGGTATACACACACACACACACACACACATATGTGTGTATATATATACACACACACATAAACACATATATTTTCACATACACAAAAATAATTTAAAAAAAATATTTTTCTTCACTGATTTTAGAGAGAGAAGAAGGGAGAGGGAGAGAGATAGAAATATTGATGAGAGAGAACATTGACTGGCCACATCCTGCATGCCCCCCCCCCCCCGGGGGATCAGGCCCACAGCCTGGGCATGTGCTCTGACCAGGATTCGAACCGGTGACCTCTTGGTGCATGGGTTGATGCTCCACCACTGAGCCACACCGGCCAGGCCATAATTTTTTTATTGTAGTAAAATATGTGTTGTTGTGAACCGCAAGGAGATGGCAGCTTCCCATGGTACATGGGAGACAAACTGGAGGACAAGTGGGTGGAAGTGGGGGATGGGAGAATGATTCCCAGTTATTTGGAGACCAGTTTTTTAAGCATTACAGTTGAGACCCGAATTTGGGTTTTATTTCCAGAATACATAAAGGTGCAATTCCTGTATTTTAAAAGAGATTTTTTGCTTATTATCTAAGTCATCTTCTGAGCGACTGTATAGTACTTCTGGGATTCCAGGACCTGAATCTAAACCATCCAGATTTTGCTTACAAAATGAAACATTCATCACTCCCAGGAGCCCATAACACAAATAGGTTTATGATAAGCAAGGACACTACTTAAAAAAATCTCATTATTATGCTAAGTGAAATAAGCCAATCAGAGAAAGACAACTACCATATGATCTCACTTATATGTGTAATCTAATGAACAAAATAAACTGATGAACAAAATAGAAGCAGAGGCAGATGCATGGAACAGACTGATGGCTGTCAGAGGGGAGGGGGAAAGGGGAAGTGGATGAAAGAAGGTGAAGAGATTAGTCAAAGAACATATTTGCATAACCCATAGATACAGACAACAATGTGGCGTAGCCAGAGGGAAGGTGGTGGTGGTGGTGGTGGTGGTGGTGGTGGTACTGTGTGGAGGTGGACAAAGGGGGAGAAAATGGGAACAACTGTAATAGCTTCGACAATAAAAAAAAGTTTAAAATGTCATTAAAAATTCCCCTTATGCAATTTTATACTATTTAACTCCAAAGGTATTGGTAACTCTGAACCTTACAATAATAATAGATTTTAAATAAGAATACTAGATTAAAAATAAATATAAAGACATTAACCAGCTATGAAGAGATCTAGAAGAAATGTAGGTTGATTTGACACTATAGCAAGACAATTTTTAATAAAAATACCTCCATTACAATTCTGAGCATCTTTGATGATATAATGCTGCCACCTGGTGTTTATGCTCTTTCACTGCAGTGAGGTTTGTGGCATTAAGTACTGCTTCAGTGACGGATCAGCATTTCCTGGGCAGTAATCATTTGCAATTTTATCTGAGAGTAAATTGAATGCATTTCCTGTAAAATGCAAATTTTAATGACTCACAGAAGCCTTGAGTTTCCTTTATAGTTTAGTTCTTTTCATAGCATCACTCGAAAGGACCAAGTGCAGGGGCTCCAGGCTTTTAGTTATAATCTGTCTGAAGCAATCCATGTCACACCCTGCCATGGGTGAGTTTTGCTTTGCTCACAGAGATTTTCTTAAAAATTGCTTTAGACTTCAACAATAAAAAAGGATTTCTAAGATCTCTTTGAAAATCAGAATCTCCAGATGATGGGCTAACATTCCCTTGCAATCCCTATCCTGTAGCTTCTAGATTTTAGTGGGAGGAGAATAAAAATTAAGGTTTTAGAGTTGGAAGAGGGATCTGAGCACATCTAGTCTAGCCCCTTTCTTTTCAAGAAATGAAAGAGAAAACTGGGCTTGCCCAGCGTCACATGCCTAGTGAGAGCCAGGGCTAGAGCTCAGGACATTCTGGAGTTTTGTGTATTTATCTGGGGATGGGTTAGATTTTGGGTGACCAGATGCAAGTTCATTAGCCACAAGGTTCCTTTTTTTTGTTTGTTTATTCATATAATGGGTTCAGACTTGCTTTTAACTTTCTCAGAAAAACATTTAATTTAGCTTTGAACACCCCACATTCATGGAACATACGAGGGCTGCCGGGTATACAAGGAGCACAGATTTCAAATAAATACAGTGAGGGAGTTTCTTGGAGAATAAATATCTGTTCCACTATGGTATCTACTGCCTACATTTGGGTATTTCAATTTAAATTAATTGAAACTAAATACAATTCAGTTTCTTAGTCTCACTAGTCACATTTCAAGTGCTCAGCAGCCACATGAGGCCAGTGACAAGCACATTGGACAGCCTGGAGATAGAACGCTTCCATTATTGTAGAGAGTTCTATTGGGCAGCATTGAAGTGGTTGAAAACGCCTTTTTTTGGGGGGGGGGGGATATTTTCTGTAGTCTTACCTTGGTTTTTCTTTATGACAAATGGAAATAATCAGAATTACTTAATGGGCAAGAGCAGGGGAATGTTCAGCGTGCAAGTCAGATACCGAAATGAGAAACTGCGTGTTAAAGGCAGGAATGAGAGGCACCAAGTGCAGGTGGTGGAGCAGGATGTCTTTAGCCATAAAGTAAAGGGTAGTTGGATGGCCCTGTGCTTTTTTTTTTTTTTTTTTTTTAATATGTTTTTATTGATTTTGTAGAGAGAGAGTGGAAGGGAGAAAGAGATAGAAACATCTATGTGAGAGAGAAACATCAATTGGCTGTCTCCTGGACACTCCCCACTGGGGACTGAGCCCATATCCAGGGCATGTGCCCTGACTGGGGATCAAACACGGGACCTCTCTGTCCATGGGTTGATGCTCAATCCACTGAGCCACACCGGCTGGGCTGGGGCCCTGTGCTTTTAAGAGTGGCATCTAATGTGTTATTTCTTCGAGCTTCATGCCACTGCTGCACGTGCAAGTACGTCCATGCACAACTGCGACAGAAGGCAGTGGGGATGCCTGCCCAGCATCCGTTCCACCTGCCTGGGTACCAGCATTGGGGGTCTTCCCTTCCCCCACTTCAGATGGTCCTCCTGGGAGTCTCAACCTTGGAAACTGCATCCGGAGCAGAATGACATAAAAGGAAAAATAGTTGGTTTTGGCTCATCCTTTTGGTGATTCTGAAGAGACAGTCCATTACTTTTCCAGCTTTACCCTGCTTTTCATCCTTCCTGATATCTGGTCACTCATCTTGTCCTCCTATTGGATGGACTACCCCATTTCCTTCCAGAAAGTTCATTTTTTACTGAAGTTAGTCAGACCCCATTTTTGTTGCGTTCTACCAAATAATCCAAACCAATATGATGCTGTTACGCGGATATCACGAGGGATGGAAACAAGTAGATAAGACAGAAAAGAAGGATTCTTCCAGGAGCAAAACTACAGAAGATGGAAGTGAAGAAAACCAAAATGACACAGTGACTTTGAGTCAATCAAACAGAATTTGTACTTGATCAGCTGTTGTGAGCAAGCAGAAGTCTTCACCGCAATCCACAGATGTGGACATTTGGTCCCATGAATAGGGAGGCAAAGAACGCCCGCACTTTGTGGCCAGTGTAGTCTCCCGACCAGTGGGACCATTCTTTCGGTTTTTATTGATCTCACTTTAGTTCGGGACCTTGCCCTCTCCTACCTAGGGTGGCCCCTTTGGTCTGACCCTTCTGTAAGTCTACATACGCACCTCCTCAACGTAGCATCTCCTCGCGTTTGCTTGTTGTTCTAGGCCACGATCTCTCCCGCGCACTCGGGGAAGCTCAGGGTTCACAAGCGGTCAGAGCGTTAAGTGCACCAGGTAGCAGAAACGGCCGTTAGCACCCTGGGGGTTGAGCGTGTTAGCTGGAAAGCGTGGATTCTGGGCCTGCAGCTGTAAACTGAACCTGGACATGGAACATGGGAAGCTCTTAAGAAAGGCTCTGGCTCCCCCAATGGCCAACTCCGCTACGTGGCGGAGAGTGTTTTATTTATTTTCCAGATGGCCTTCAGTGTTTTCTTGACTCCTTAAGCTCTCCAAGTTTTATTTATCTATTTATTTTTGTTGACTGCCTGAATATTTTCTAATGAGGGCAGAGGGGGTCTGATACGCTGTTCAGTGGCCGCAGGAACTGAACCAAGGGCGGTGGAGGTCCCCTTAGGAGCCAGCCCCAAGACGGGAAACCCTCACATTCATAGCGCAGCAGGGCCAGGGAAGGGCTTTTATCATTTACCTAAAATGCTGCTCCACTAAACTGTAGTGGGTTTTAGGGGGTGTGGACAAGCAAGAGCCCATTCCTAAAGACTTTGTGTGGATTAAAAGTGTTGTGCATTTAAACATGGTGGAATCTCATGTTTTGTGAGATTCTATGATTTTAAAATGAGTAGCCTTTCCTTTCTCTTCATGACTGACCAGTTGCCTCACCAATGTCAGCATCGTTTTTAGGCCCAAACCACACTGTTAGGCTTTTGTTGCCGTACAGTCGTCCCTCGCCACTTCGCGCCTCGACGTTGGCGGCTTCGCTCTATTGCGGTTTTTTCAAGTATATTCATTAAAAAGTTGATCGAGACAGTGAAAATGATACAGTGCGTGCTCGGTTGTCTGAGTCAATTATACACCCTGTATTAAAATTAAAATTACTGTACGTATAGACTGGAGGCCTATGCATTCGAGCACCCCAGGAAGCCTTCAACGCCAGGTGCAACCCCTAGAGTCTGGAACAGATTAACCGTGATAAGCAAGGGACAGCTGCATTCTGACTAAACTGGGACTCTCTTTTGCTGTACCAAGCCAGGCAGATGCGTTTTAACTTATGCTTTATGAATCAGTAGCCAACCTCAAATCAAGCCCATGAACATCAGTAAATACATAAATAAATAAAAGTGGGAGGATATTTGTGCAGGGCTACTTCACAATCTTCCTACTCTCATTATTATTTGAGTTATCCAAAATGAGAGGGTGCCCCCCCAAATCTATCTGGCAATACAATATTATTTTGAAAGCCCAATGCCAATGTGTGTGATTCAGTTCCAATCGCTACTTGAACAAAGAGGAAATGAAACTGGTAAACATCGTGTAGGGCAGAAGCCCCGATTCCATTATAAAGAACCACCCCGTAGGACAGTGCTGTTCATGCCACCAGAGGAAGACAATGGGCTTCCAAGGCCCACATCTTTACCTCTCGTGGGCTGCGTTTCTCAGACGTCAAATCCGTGAGTAGCAGACATCTGATCATAGACCGTAGGTATATTAATTCTTGGTGCTGAGAACATCTAACGGCCTTGGACAAGGACAGCTGCACCGGAATGAGATGTTCCTGTCCTCCATCGCGTGCTGTACCTGGTTTCTCTCTCCCTGTAACATTGATTGATTCGGTAATGTAGAATGTTTGCTTTCCAGCTGGCAGATCTGATTGTAAATAAACAGCTGCTAGCCGCGTTCAGACAGTGGACGGCGTTGGCAGGAACAAGAGCAGGGCGCGTGGGAGGATTTAAGGCCTGTGCAGTGGCGTGTGTGGGAGGCTGGGAAACAGACGCCGGCGGGAGGGTCTGAGCTCAAGGCTAAGTATTTTAATTTTAATGCAAAATGAGGACTGGTTCGTGGATTGTGAGGGCCTGCGATGGCCAAGGTTATGAACTAAATATGAGGAAAGTAGAGGATCTCTGTGACCCAAGTGTCGGAAGAATGGAATCAGGTATTAGATGAAGTCTTGAGGACTGTTTGCTTGAACAAGGTAGATTTAAAATTCTGAATGAAAACAGCAAGAATAGAAATGTATAGAGGGGAATTCTTCCTTGTTTTTGAGATGATGTGAGAACAGCAACAATAGCTTTAGGTACATTTACCTTAGTAACAAACATGCCAGGACCTCTGTGCATGCTGTTGCCCTAGTTATTGCTGTGTGATTGCCTAGTTCAACCCTGACATCCTCAGGTATGGGATGCTTAGCACAGGGAACAGAATGTTTCCGCAGATGCTTATTGTTTTAGTGTTTGACCAACAGCCCTGGAAAGCTTAGGGGCACCGGCGCAAGCATCAGCCATTGTCACGGTGTCGGCCACAGCTGTGGCGTTGCATGTTCCCTGAGCCGACGCTCTACAGTGGTTGTCCTTCCTTTGCTCTCACGTGACGCTCTCCCGAGGCCAGTGCCTGCCCATCACAACTGACATCAGTCTGTGCCCCATCTTCTTCCAGTAGAGCTGTCCCTTTCCGTGGCTCAGAATAATCCTGAGTGTGCCTCATTTGACCTCCCGTTATACCCACGCTGGGAGCTGGCGTGCAAGAGGAATGTTCCATGGCTAGCCAAGGAGGGACCAAGGAGTGACTGGACGGAGCCGGGTCAAGGTGTCCCTCTGACCTGGGACCGTGGTGGGACACTCTTCTGCTCTGCAGAACTGAGGATGTACAATCTGCTTAAAACAAAGGACATCTTGGCTCTGAGACTGGACCAGCTGCAGAAATGAGTGAGTGAGGTGCACAGCCTCCAAGTCCTGGTGGCATCACAGGGTTTGCAGTCCCTCCCAGTACCACCTCAGTGGCTCCCTAGCCCTGTGGCGTGGAGGCAGGCTCTGGGCAGAGCAGAGCAGCAGCAAAATCAGGGATAAATGTGGAGGTGTGACCTGCAGCTGGAGGTGAATAAGGAGAGAACCTGTTTTCTGTCTGAATTCTCCCTGGTTCTTGTCACAGGCACTTCTAGAAGTTGTGGCAACTTGCCTCAGAGTATCATAGATGTTTTAAGTTTTATTTCTCTTCCTTCCTTCCCCTACTGCTCGCTCTATCTATCTATCTACCTACCTACCTATCTATCATCTAATGTTGTAAACACTGGTTAGGTCTTTACAACCTTTTCTCTAAGTTGTTATTCTTACCTGTCTCAACAGAGGCCACGTCCTCTTTCAAGTCAGTTTTCCTGTTTATATATCCTCTCAGCCATTTACATATTGGCGTCTTAAAAGTCGACAAAAATGGCTTTCTTCGGGAAAACATTTTACAGAGGAGAAGGGGAGGCCAGGGAGCTCATTGGTTATCTCATTTCATAATCAAACCCCCACCAAGGGGCCCTTTCCTTCACCTGCATTCAACAGCAGGACAACCCAGGCTGGGGGAGATGGAGAAACTTGCCAGTGGCTTCAGAGCTAATAACGGAGCAGCCTGGACCAGTCTCAGTCGGCCGGCTCCGAAGGCCCTGTGCGCTCCAGCGTGCACGGGGAGAGGCTCGGCCGCTCGAGAGGCGGAGTGTCTGCTGCACCCAGTCTGCAGAGCCCAGAGAAGCAATGCACACAGCACCGGGAAGGCGGACAGTTTACATCGTCGACTGTGTCCTGTTCTAGTTCAGGAAAGGCCATTGGCCTGGCCTCGCTTTATTCTCCTTCCAAGCAGCCCAGTGATCTCTAATGACGAGGATTTGAATTCATCATCTGAATTTACTTAACAGGATAATTAAATATGTAAAGTCAGTTCATTTAGAGGCTGGAAGGGATTACCGATAGCACACTCATGGATTTCCATCCCTACATCAGTATGCACAGCAGCACATTCCTAATTTTGGTTGTAGCTGTTTTTCAGCTCTCATATCTCTGCATTTGCCATGGCAATTAGGACTGGAGGGAGCGCGTGGTGTCCTTGGAACTGAGACAGGAGAGAAATTATGACACTAACTAATACAAAATGGGCCTAGTCCTCATTGCCGTAGAAACCACTCAGAAAAGTTAATTAAACTCAGGAAATAGGCTGCAAGATAATTAAGTTTAGGCCTAATTTTACACTGCAGGCGTGCTATATTGTTTTTGCAAGGGTCCAAAGGAACACGAGATTGAAAATCTCCCGGTTGTGGGCTTGATTCATAAAGGATCATTATCTGTAGTTAAATGGCCAGTAAAGTGGTCATGCGCAGGCGCAGATGGTTTTCCAAAGGTAAAAGTGATATCTATGCTATGCAGATAAGACATTTATTGTTTCTCTTCATTATCAGTAGAAGTGAGGATTGTCGGTATAGCTGGTATAGGAAATGATAATTGTATAAATCCCAAACCCAAGACATAAGGGATTGTATTTTCTAAAACAATAGTTAATAACCAACTCCCTATTGTATTGTGTGAGCTTGGGTATATTTTAAACACGAAGGCTGGAGGTAGCCTCGATTATTACCTTATTAGCCTCTATGTGACAGAATAAAAAAAAAAAACCACCACACCTGTCACAGTCAAGAGCAAGTCCATCATCTCTCCTTGATCTGTCCCCATTAGAGGAGGGGACGTTTGCATTTTGACTGGACCTGCTGGCTGTTACCCAGTGCCCTGTGGCCTTCAAGGGCACTGGCGATCGATTACAATTTCAATTGTCTAGTGTTTATCCTAGTTTTCTTAGGCCTGATGTAAACTTGGCACTGCTTTTGGACAAAGCAGACAAATTACTTAAAAATTGACCTGGGATTTGCCCTGTTTCTTCCATCTATTTTTTTTTTCTTTGCTTAAAACAACAACAACCACATAATTCTATAGGACAGAAGGAAAGTAAACCAAAACCTATCTGTTGGCTGCCAAAATGAATCGAGTCAATTTTATTTCTTATTTACTCTTTGTGGAAAGTTCTGAGCCGAGACAACTGACCTTTGGTTAAATTTGATTAGTGGCCATTCTTAATGCTCCATATGATGCTATTTGCCCTCTGGCTGACCCAAAAGGGACTCTTCAGGGTTCTTTCTTTCATTGTCTATAGCTTTACTGCCATCTTGTAGGTGACCTGGAATTTCCCAATACATTGGAAGGTAAAGAAGTCATCAGGACAGCATGGATGTAAATATAATAGGGTGTCAAAAGGCATATTTCCTGTTGTCTCATAATTTTGGTCTGAAAGCTCAAGGTTGAGGGCCATTGGCCGTGAGTAGTCCCATGTTCCACAGAGAGTGACAGGGAATGGCCAGACCACCACCTTTTCAGTCCATAGTGAGAAGGGGCTTTGACCGCTGCCCAGCCATGCTCTGAAAGGTGAAAACCAGAGTTCAGCGAAGGTTTTGTATTTGCATCATGAGCTACTCCATCCATCCAAACTGCTGATCTGGATAATGGGAACAAAGAAAGGAGTGGTCGAATTTCCCCATTCAGTTCTTGGAGAGATGTCCAATATGCCCTGTAATGTATAATAGCATATTTGGCCAGTGCATTTATTTACGCAGTGTATATATGCAGTTCGCATTTGCCTGCACAGGACAGTAACATATTTTCACTGTCTTGCCAAGGGTGTGTTGATTTCCTTGCTCTCTGTCTCACTATTGATAGAAGGGATTTTAAATGACATAGAAATGTGAAGGCTTTGCTTTCACCTATTACAGAGATGATGTTTTAATTAGGAGAAGCAGGGGAGCGGTTTCCTCCTTCTTTATTGAGTTTACGACCTTCAGCGGTTGGGTGAGTCAATATAAGAAAGCTCCCGAACCCTCCCAGGTCGTCACCTCCTCGGACATCCCACTCTTCGGAGACTATATACATCCACTCACACTAAAACCAAACTTCCCTGGCTGAAAACTCTCTTATAACTGCGAATGACTGCACCTTTTATACCAGGAGTTTTATTGGTAGCCGGGGACTTGGAAAAGGGGCAACAGCGGAGTTTCTCCAGTTTCCTTATGAGAACGAGGCGTGGCCAGGGCACCTTGCGCAGCGCAGTGATTGGAGCTCCGCCCAGATGGGGTGTCCCCGCATCATGATCGATCTATCGATCGATCGATCGATCGATCGGGAGCTGTTTCTCTCTTGTTTTATCTTCGTTTGGCAATGTCTGAAAAGGTTTGTTACTGTTAGTGGTGCCGTGGTGATGAAGAAAGAGAGGTGTCAGTTCCCCGGCTCTGGCAGTGACCGTCAGCGGGGGTGAAGCTGAAGGCAGCATGCTGGGTGTCCGGCCGCAGCCGACCGTGGGCGTCCTTGCGGCCTGGCTCAGGGGTCGGTGGGAAACAACAGCTGTTATTTTGACCACATTAGAAACACGGCTTTTGGAAGGGGAAGGAGTGGGGAGGCTAGACCTTGTTATGACCGAGCGGGCACCTAAACCATCTGACTTGCATTACAGAAAAGGGAAGCCCCCCAGCACTCGAAGACTTGAGATGGTCCAGGTGACTTGGGTCACATAATGGGTTTGTATTAAATTTTTTTTAAAAAATATGTTTTTATTGATTTTAGAGAAGAGGGGAGAAAGAGAGAGAAATATCCATGAGAGAGAAACACTGATGGACTGCCTCCTGCATGCCCACAACTTGGCGCGTGCCCTGATTGGGAATCCAACGGGACCCTTTGGTGCACAGGGGACACTCAACCATCTGAGCCACACCAGCAGGGCTGGATTTCCAAAGGAAACAGATATTTCCTTACATCTTCTTTACATAGAAATGAAGGCCAAGAGAAATGGAAGTTATGGCAAGTCAGGCTAGAATCGACATCTCCTGATTGCTGTTCTCATGCATCTCTGGTGACTCCATTTGAATATCATTTGTAAAATCTTTTAAGAAAATATCACTGAAAAAAAAAATCACTTCTGCATTGATGATTATTGACTGTTAGAGTGAATAGTCACAACTGTGTCTTCTAACACAGTGCTACTATGATCACTTTTCAGTTTCCAGAGGCAGAATAGCCCCAGCCTGGGGCTCCTGGGAGAGCATTCCAGCCCCGCCCCTGGCTCCTGGCCAGGCTTTGGCTCCTTCGTCTTTCTGGGCCTCAGTGTCCTCATCTGTAGCATGTGTGAATAAAATAAAACAATATGTAAAACAGTAGAGCATCTAGCAGAAGGCAAGTGACTACTGTTAGTCAATACCATCATTCTATACTATCTTTCATTTATTTTAAAGAATTATACATTAGCATGGGTTGAAGTTCAAAATGTATAAAAGTGTAGCCCGGTTGGTGTGTCTCATTGGTTGAGCATCAACCCATGCACCAAGAGGCTGCTGGTTCGATCTCCGGTCAGGGCACGTGCCCAGGTTGTGGGCCTGATCCCCAGTGGGGGGCATGCAGGAGGTAGCCAGTCAATGTTCTTTCTCATCGATGTTTCTGACCCTCTCTCCTTCTCTCTTCCTCTCTCTCTAAATATCAATAAAGAAATTTTTTTTTTTAAATGCATAAAAGTGTAGAAAGTGAAAAAATTCCTTTCCCTCCTCTATCTGCCAACCATCCCGTTTTGCTCCCCACTGGCAGTTATTTTTTCTATCTCCTTTCAGTAATGTTGTATAAATACAAGTAAATATAAATACACATCTTCCCCCTTTTTATGTAAATGGTAGCATATTATACACAGTGTTTTGCCCTTACTTTTTAAAAAAAGTAGTAATATGTCTTTAAGCATATATATATGTATATATATATATGTAAACAGGTTCTTATTCACTTTAATATCTGCATTATATTATGTAGAATGGATTTACCATAATTTATTTTATCTGACACCTGTTAGTGGACATTTAGGTTAATACCAATCTTTTGCTGTTATTAACTATACTGCACTAAGTAACCTTAGACATATGTTATTTGCATGTGTCTGTGGATAAATTTCTAGACATGGAATTCCTGGGCTGAGGGGTATGTGCATTTGAAATTTCAGTAGTTATTACCAAATAGCCTTTGAAAGGGTTATATACATTTACAATCTTAATAGCAGTGAATGAAAGTGACTTTTCCCCCTGCGAAGACTGTGTTATCAAGCTTTAGGGTATTTGCCAATCTGATAAGTAAAAAGTGGTAACTATGTAGTTTTACATTTCTCTTATTATAAGTTGGTTGAACATTTAAAAAGATGTTTAAGAAACATTCACCCTGGCCGGTTTTGCTCAGCGGTTAGAGCATCGGCCCACGAACCAGAGTCCTGGGTTTGGTTCCCAATAAGAGCACGTACCTCGGTTGCAGTGTGTCCCCGACCCCATGGGGTTGTGTGCGTGGCAGCCAGTCAATGTGTCTCTCTCACATCAATGTTTCTCTCTCTCTTCCTCCCTCTCTCCTTCCCTCTCTATCTGAAGATAAATGCAAAAATGTCCTCGGGTGAGGGTAAAAAAAAACCCAACCATTTAAATTATTTTTTATGATTGCTATTATTCCATATCCTTTACTAATTTTTAATTGAGTTTAAATTTTATAAGTGCATTTATTTTATTTTATTTTTTTTATCCTCACCCGAGGACATTTTTCCATTTTTTGTTCAGGTAGAGTGGGGGCGGGGGGAGAGGAACAGAGAGAGAGAGAGAGAAACATCGATGTGAAAGGGACACATCGAGTGGCTGCCACCCGCACAACCGACCAGGGCCGGGGACAAACTGCAACCGAGGTACATGCCCTTAGCGGGAACCGAACCCGGGTCTCTCAGGACTGCAGGCCGACGCTCTAACCGCTGAGCCAAACCGGCCAGGGCATATCCTTTACTAATTTTTAATTGAGTTTAAATTTTATAAGTGCATTTATTTTTTAAATGTTTAAAGTCTATAATTATAAAAACGAAAACATGTACATATGAAATTGAAAAGTTATAGAGGAGAATAAAAAGATAAATAAAATTGTTTTTCTTACTACCAGGCTGACTAATTCTCTTTCACAGAACTACTCCTAAGAGTTTCTTTTATAGTCTTACATAACTTTCATGTGTGTGTACAAGCATATATGTGTATATTCTTTACAAAGATGGAATCAACTTATACATACAGTTTGATATTTTGTTTTTCTTATTTAGACACCTTTTCTTGTTTGCATTCACAGGACTACTTCAGTTTTGCATACTGTACATATTTCAGTGTGTCTTAAGTACATTCACTTCAAGGGGTGTGGGGAGAAAATACTGGATCTTCTACTTATGTTTATTTTCATTTCATTTAAAATAAAAAACATTCTGTGTACATTTTGTAATATGTATGGTATATTAGTCAAGTGTATGTATATATAATTGGAAAAGAAATACAATTCATATTTTCATATTAGGAGTGTGTGTTTAATTTATTTTATTTTATTATTATTTTTTTACTGATGGGATATGCTATTAAAAAGTGTTTGTAGGTAATGGCTATACTCCATTTAACCAGTCTTTCATTAACAGACACTTAAGTTTTTTCTCATAGTCATTTACAAAAATTTTTAAATATCCTCTAATTCCTTGACATGCATTTTTTTAAAAAGGTAGAGCTTCATTTCTGTCCCCTTGAGTGTGGGCCAGACTTAGTAGTTAATTCTAAAGAATAGGATGTGGTGGAAATGCCAATATTTGACTTCCGAGACTAAGTCATACAAGACGTTGTGACTTCACCCTTGATCTCTTGGATCACTTTCTGTGAAGGCTGCCAGCTGCCATGTTGCAGGGTCACTCAATAAGCCCTGTGGAGGCAATCCTCTCACCAGAAGCCAGGCCAGTGTGTCCACTGTGTGGGGAGCCATCCTGAACGTGGGTCCTTTAGCTCCAGGGAAGCATTTAGGTGACCACAGCCCTGTGTGATATCTCGACTGCAGCCTCGTGAAAGAACGCCAGCCAAACCATCTTGTTAAAATTTCCCCATATTTATGACTCACAGTATCCAAGCGACATAATAACTGTTTACTGTGGTTTCAAGCAGTGACATTTTCAGGAATTTTGTAATTATTTTTGTATATGGTATATGATAGTGGTTTAGTTTTATTTCTTTGCAGGTGATTATTCAGTGTTTCTAACACCATTTATTGAAGACACTGTGTTTCTCCACTGTATAGGTTTGCCTCCTTTGTTGTAAATCAATTAACCATATATGTGTGGCTTTGTCTAGGCTTTCATTGATCTATGTGTCTGTATTTATGCCAATATCTTACTGTTTTGATTACTATAGCTTAGTAGTATAATTTAGAATCAGGATGTGTGATATCTCATTTGTTCTTCATTCTCAAGATTGCTTTGGCTATTTTGGTTCTTTTGTGGTTTCTTATAAATTTTAGGATTCTTTTTCTTTTTTTGTATTTCTGTGAAAAAGTCATTAAAATTTTTATAGGGATTGCATTGAATTTATAGATTGCTCTGGGTAGTGTGGATATTTTAACATTTAATCCTTCCTGTTTATGAGCATGGAATAACTTTATTTGTGTCTTCTTCCATTTCTTTCATCAATGCCTTAAAGTTTTCAATGTACAGGTCTTTCACAACTCCTTGGTTTAATTTATTCCTAGGTATTTTATCCTTTAAAAAAATGAGATAGTAGAATTTATTCACATCTATTTTTATTTAATATATAACATCTTCAGGACAGGTGGTAACTTACTTAAAGGCTATGCTAATTTTCTTCAGGCTGTATAAATGTAATTATTTTCCTTACTTAATGTATATTTATTTATTTATTTATTTATCCTCACCCAAGGACATTTTTCTATTTTTTGTTCAAATAGAGCGGAAGGGAGAGAGAGAAAGAGAGAGAGAGAGAGAGAGAGAGAGAGAGAGAGAGAAACATCGACGTGAAAGGGACACATCGAGTGGCTGCCACCTGCACGACCAACCAGGGCCAGGGACAAACTGCAACCGAGGTATGTGCCCTTAGTGGGAACCGAACCCGGGTCTCTTTGGACCACAGGCCAGCACTCTAACCGCTGAGCAAAACCCACCAGGGCTTACTTAATGTATTTTTAAAGCATATTGTTATTTCATTACAGGTGTTGTACTTTATAATGCAAAATGCAAACCCTCTTTGAAGTCCTTACTTGAACATTTAAAATTGCTTCCAATATTTTCCCATACTGTAGATAAAATGTTAAAATGAACAAGATGGTGCATTTACTATTTTCTTTGGGACACATTTTCTTCATTTCTATATTCACTCAATGAGCATAACAGCCTCATGTGGACTAGTATCGTGCCATGTGGTCAGGTAACAATGAATGAATGGAGTTTGATCTTTATAAGTGGTTTGTATTATACTTGGAGAGTCCCTCAAATGATATATAAGTGCATATACTAACAAACCAAAACTTTTCCTTCCTTTTCCTTTGTTTTCTTAAAAACATATTTCTTTGGAAAATAGGCGAGTCTCTAGGCTGTTTTTATGGACCTCATAATAGCTATTTAGAAAACTGGGAAAAAATGGAATCCTATTAATTTATTATGAATATAGTAGAACTAATAAAAATAGGAAAACACCTTTTGTTCTTTGTTCTGTTATTTTGTTCTTTGTTTTTATGCAGCTACATTGACCTTAGGCAATCTTTTGATGCTTTTGCAATCTGTGATATATAATAAACCATTTATATCTTCCTGTTTCAGAACCCGAAAGCCTATTCTTTGAAATTTTGAGTAGGCAATTTCTGCAACAGCAATTTTTTTTCTGAACTAGTTATATTGAAAGCTGACTTTTCTCTGTCCTCTGAAGTATTGCTACTAAACTTTATGAATTAAATTTAATACTACAAGCCAAAATACGTGTTTTTCTACTTTCTGCAACCATAAAAATATTGCTGGTGGAATTACTTTGTGAGTCAAGCCTTAGGCTCTGAATGTCACTGTGTTTCGCCAACTTAGAGATTTTTCCTTTTCAATTAGACTGAAGCAGAGATACAATACAGGTGGAAGAGCTTATTCAGAAGTAAAAAATATAACTACAGTCTTTCTCTTCAAGGTGAAAAACTGCCTTTGCTGAGCTTTTCTGTTTCACAGTTGCTTTATTCATGGAGTTGGAAAAGCTCCTCATTTTCTAAATTTTCTTTTAAAAAAATTTAGTTTCAAATAAAATATATCTTATGTATTCTATTGGGCATTTAATTCTCTGTGTACTATTATAGTGTCCAACATATCAAGACACTTCACGTTCAAAAGCCTTGAGCTTTCTTTTGCTATTTGTCTTACTGCTGCCGCTGCATTATGTAGGGAATGGAAATTCATTTCGTTTCTCCGACATTCAAATCGCTGTTTCACAGAATGGGAAAATTCATCCCAGGGAAGCATTCTTTACAAAAAATGGTAATATTTATGGCTTGTAAGAGCTTTGAATCCTTATGTATGATGGTGCATGTGCGGGAATAGTAATTATACATCAGGCACTCTGGCCTTGAAATTAAGACCTTTGATAAGTTTAGTAAGTCCAGGTAGTAAGTTTATGCAGAAGGCTACGATATGAGGAGAGTGGTGAAGGGCTTCACATTGAAGTAGTTAGGACGGGAATGCCGATGGAGCCTTGATATTGCTTGTTGAGAAAATTTAAACTGTATCAGATAAGATTTTTTTTTTTCTTTTCTGTGGCTGTAATCTGATATACAAATTCATTTTATGTATTTTCTAAAAGGAAACTCATTAGACATATTTTTAAAAGAGGGTTTATCAAAATCAATCTTGACTCGTGATATTAAACAAAGAAATCATTTCAGTTGGCAGTCGAAGGGGAGAACTGTGTTCTCCATGCATCTTAGCAGAGAGATTTAAGTGGATAAAAATAATCAAAATAAATTAAGAGGAACATACTGATGACAGAGATATACCTGGTGCTTACGTGTCTCAGTATTCTTTAAATCCCCCCCCCTTATTGATTTTAGAGGAAGAGGAAGGGAGAGGGAGAGAGAGATAGAAACATCGATGAGAGAGAACATCGACTGGCTGCCTCCTGCATGTCCCCCACTGGGGATCTGTCCCACAACCTGGGCATGTGCCCCGACCGGGAATCGAACTGGTGACCTCTTGGTGCAGTGTGTCGACACCGAGACACACTGGCCAGGCTGTCTTAGTATTCTTTAATGTGAATATTAAAAAACTATATTTCATTTAAAACCTGTATGAGCCCTGGCCGGTTTGGCTCAGTGGTTAGAGCGTCGGCCTGCGGTCCAGAGAGACCTGGGTTCGGTTCCCACTAAGGGCACGTACCTCGGTTGCAGTTTGTCCCCGGCCCTGGTTGGTCGTGCGGGTGGCAGCCACTCGATGTGTCCCTTCACATTGATGTTTTCTCTCTCTCTCTCTCTCTCTCTCTCTCTCTCTCTCTCTCTCCCTCCCTCCCGCTCTATCTGAACAAAAAATGGAAAAATGTCCTCTGGTGAGGATAAAAATAAATAAATAAATAAATAAAAATAAAACCTGTACGAAATATTTTCATATATTAAAAATCAGGGATTTGATTTGTGGACTAAATATATTATTTTACTTTATTCAGAACTGCCTTTCGATCATGATTGTGAAGTTACTCATAACTGGGGAGTATGCTTAGTACATGCAGAATACACTCACATGGATTGTTCAAAATAAGTTTGAGAAAAAGTTTTTGGATTGCATGTGGGAGTGTACATATTTTTTAGTATGAAATTTCCCTCTTTTAATTAAAATTGGATTATAGTAATATATATTTTTTTCTTAACAAACTCTACATAAATGTCTCCAGTCCCTGCTGAAGACAATGAAAAGCTTTAGCTGCTTTCCACAGGCCACTGGGTGGCAAATGCTACATGATTGTTTTTAATTTCTAACATTGAAAAAAATTACATAATATTGTTGCTGTTATTAAAGTCAACACTTGATTAAAATTGCCAGTATGTTTTTATCAATTTCTTTGCTCACTTTACTGAGTTCTTATTTTTACTTCTAAATTTCTTCTTGCTGATACTAGTCCTTTCCAATGAAGGTCTCTTAGGTAATAAAGTTCTTGAGGTCTTCTGAATCTGAAGTTTTTTTTTGCCCTCATTTTAAAATGACAATTTGTTCATAGTTATTTTCTGGTACAGCTTTGAAAATATCACTCCATCGACTCCTGTTACTGAAATATTTTCTGACGTTGTGATTACACAATGTCTGTTGTCAATCTGATTGTATTCTTTGATAGATAATGACTTTTCTCTTTGGAAGCTTTTAGGGATTTCACTTTAGTTTTTACTTTTATTTTGGTTTGTTTTACTAACAATATGCCTAGGCATGGATTTTTAAAATAAATGCATCCTGCCAGGCACTCCATGGGCTTTTCAACCTGAGGGTTCATGTCTGTCTTCAGGTTTATATAATTTTCTGCAGTTGTCTCCTTGTGTTATGCTTTGAGGGATTTCCTTGATTCCATCTTGCACTTGAGCAATTTCTCTTTGTGCCCAATACACTGTACAGTCTGTTTACTGAATGCTTACATTTCAGTGAGTCCAATGTTCGTTTCCAGCCTTCTCTTACTTCATGACTCTTGACTTTATTTTATGAAACCTAATCCCACTTTTACATCTTTAAGTATCTTAAACACTTACTTTAAAAGTTCTTTTTAGCGCATTATCCACTATTATCTTTATCTTACTGCAATAAATAAAATATATATTTTTGCCTCAAATAAATCTTTTCCTTGCTGTCCAAAATGAAGAACATATCAAAATAACACATCAAAAGAGGACTTCTTTAGAAGATCTTTGGTCAAATTTTTGTTTAAAGGTTTAAGACCTCTAACATTTCTACATGTTTTCCTTATGGGAAGCAAATAGATGCAACAATTTGTTACAGTTGTTTCTTTTGCTGGTGCTGATCACACTAAGTTTTATATATACCTTTGCCAGAAATAAGGAATAAAATATTTATTGCAACAAAATAAACATGTAGTGAATTCAGAATTTCCATTATGAACTCTCTCTCTCTCAAATGATTCCAGATTGCTATTTAGTTTTGATACTACAGGACAGAGAGCCATCCTCACTGAAAATGCTTCACACAAGGACAAGGGCATTGCTGAATTGTCACTGCCCTGGCATGGATTACAAAATGAGGTAGAATATGACCCCAGTTTGGAGTGATTGCTTGGTTGTGGGCAAAACCTTTTTTGCTTATTGTCTTTAAAGGTAGAATGGATATGTGAGTCCACTTGGACTTTTTTTATCTGAAGCAAAAGACATCTCACAAACAGAGGGCTAACGTAGTGGGCAACATCTGAGCTTTGCTTACATATTGCATGCTGATAGAGAATAAAGGGCAACTAAAGTATTTTTGGATTAGTCTTGTGGTTTCCTCGTGTTCTGAAAGTTCTGCTTCATTCCTTTATTATTTATTGTTTATTTTATTATTTCTCCTTGCTGTAAGTCCTCACCTGAGGATATGTTTGCTTTTCTATTGATTTTAGTGAGAGCAGAAGGGAGGGGGAGAGAAACATTGATGTGGGAGAGAAACATTGATTGGTTGCCTCTTTTACACACATATACCGGGAATGAACCCCAAACTTGTGTATGTGCCCTGACTAAGAATTGAACCCGAGACCTTTCAGTGCATGGGATGATGCTCCAACCAACTGAGCCACACTGGCCAGGGCTACTGTTTATTTTAAAAGAATCAAAATGAGCTCTAGCTCAATGAACAGAGCCACCTTGGATTTCACTACACCCCTGAAACCCCTCCTTTGAGAAGCCTATGGAAGGGATTTTGTCTTGGTTGTTCAGTGTGGGGTTTTGCTGGGTGCAGCCAGGGTGAACATGGACTTTGTCCTTTCTACATGGGACAGGGACTGCGTTCTGTGCTCTGGAAGAGATTCTGCTTCTTCCCCAGCCACAACCATGCACATGCGGGCAGAGGTGTTTCCGGTCAGCAGCTCCCAGCTTTAATAGGAGAGCCTGGTTTGAGCCACCTGCCTCGTGTGGGTACATTGAGAGCAATCCCCTGAGACCACCGAGGCCCTAGTCTCCATATCCCAAACCCAGATCCAAATTCCTCTGAGCCGTGAGGCATAAGTATCTATATACTATTGATTTCTTCTTTATTTCTAAACCATGAAGATTTTCTTGTCTTCCACTAAAAAATACGTATGTTTACTTGTCTATGTCTACATCCATTGTATTTAACCTAGCGTTTTAAGCACTAGCTGCTAAGAGGAGGAGAATTTAACATGCTCTCAATAAGCCATCTTGATCTGGATATTCTCTTTTAACGTTGGCAAAGAAGTTTCATTTTCCTATAGTGCTGTTTGCTTTATATTTTTAAAAAGGCTTTTTCTGATCTAGGTTGACTTCTTAGCAGGCATAGAATTTAAAATTTAGGTAGTAAAATAGGTCCATTTTTCTCTGGAGACAGTCCAGTACCATATGTTCTCTTAGTGTCAGAATTGTACTTGGCCACGATCGCGGACGTCGGGTCACTATCAAGTGGGCGGTTTTGGGGTTTGGCTCGAAAAATGGTGGTGGCCCCCAAGCTTCTGAATGTGCATGTGTGCATCACAAAACGCTCCATGGAAAGAGGTGAGCACTGGGACTGAGTATTTATATTTTCATTAGAAGGAACTAATTCTTTGGGAGTGGGACCGATTTACATTTTACCCATTATGTAAAGAGTTCCATGTAGAAACATCAACGAGTTAATTGGCCCCATATTTCTGATGTCTTCCAGCCGTGTTGAAGGGCCTTTTATAGATTGGATCCCTAGCAGCTGCCCTGTGACCCGTCTTTTAAATCTGGCTCTACTTTCTTCTCTGGTTTTAAGTCATTTTGCTCTGAAGCCTACAGTTTAATGAAAGGAAAATATCATCAGTAACTTTTCCAAAATGGATGTGAAGAGTCTTTGAACTGCTGGACTGTCCTTGTAGTTTTTTTTTTCCTGGATAGCAGTTGGTATAATGCAATCTTTTCATTCTATTAATAATATGTTATGCATGGTCGCATCCCTGGTTAATTAGACTTACAGTTTTCAATTAGCAGCATTTTTTGATGATACATTATTATCCTTATTAGAGAGGTCGTAGACTGTGTTATAACAAAGACTGAAGACTCTATTGTCAGCATAATCTTGAAAGAACCATTTAACTTTATGAAATGTATCTGGCGAAGGGACTTCATACTTTATTTGATGTATAATTTGACCCCCATAAAGAACCAAATGATTCTCTGCTCTCCCCCCTTCTTAGAATAAAATATCCAGCACTTCAGATAGTATGAATATTTCTCTCAGTTAAAATGAATAACATTGTCAGAAAATGAAATCTGAATTTTAAAAAATTGAGTAGATGAGCGGTCAGATATTCTTATTCAGCAATTTATCATGTCTTTGGACAAAATTTATAGTTCTATGTGAAACTGATTAACTCCATTAGATTTTAATTATTGTTCCAAAATCAATACTATCATGGGTTTCAGGCCCTTCCACTCACTCATCTGAATAAGGAGGTGGATTTGGGGGAGGACATAATCTCCTAGTTGACATTAAAACACTCTATTTAGTTTAGATTGTTGTAGTTCATTGTTTGTTTTTTCTTCTGTTCAAGTTCAAAGAAATTAAAACCAATAGAGGAGGTTTGTGATAGGTTTTTATCTAACCTGCCAGCTGCTATTGACTGAATCGGGCTCCCTTTGTCTTCCCAGCTCCGAGGCGGTAATGTGATGTGATGCTCCGAGAGATTTGCCCGTGGCCTTGTGGTGTGGTGGGGAGGGCAGAGTCTGGTGTGGGCAGTTCTCTGTAGTTTTACTTGCTTCATCTTTACTTAAAAAAATATTTTTTCTGCCCTGGCCGGTTTGGCTCAGCGGTTAGAGCGTCAGCCTGTGGTCCAGAGAGACCCGGGTTCGGTTCCCGCTAAGGGCACATATCTCGGTTTCAGTTTGTCCCTGGCCCTGGTTGGGTTGTGTGGGTGGCAGCCACTCGATGTGTACCTTTCACATCAGTGTTTCTCTCTCTTTCCCTCCCTCCCACTCTATCTGAACAAAAAGTGGAAAAATGTCCTCGGGTGAGGATAAAAAAAAATTAAAAACATATTTTTTCTTTATTGGTTTTTTAGAGAGAGAGGGAGGGAGAGGGAGAGAGAGAGATAGAACATCAATGAGAGAGAACATTTATTGGCCGCCTCCTGCATGCCCCACATTGGGATTGGGACCACAACCTGGGATGTGCCCTGACTGGGAATCGAACTGGCGACCTCTTGGTGCATGGGCGACGCTCAACCACTGAGCCACACCGGCTGGACCTTCATCCTTACTTTTAAGTGATATAGTCACGTTTAGAGAGAGTGACCAGCTACACCACTGCTCTTTCAAGTGATGATGTTTCCCTAAATGTAACCACCATTCTGACTCCTATACCACTTTGACTTATATTAATTTCACCTGTGTTTGAACTTTATATAAATTGAATCATAATAGGCATGTTTTTTCATGCCTGCCTTTTTCCTACCAATGTCACGTCTCTGGGCTCTTGTTGTGTATAGTGGGAGCAGTGGGAGTAGCTCATTCTCTTTCACTGTTGTATGGCAAAGGTTGACGCACTTTTTCTGTAAAGGTCCAGACAGTAAACATGTTCAGCTTTGCAGACTATATGGTCAATGTTGCAGCTCCTGGATTCTGCCATTGCTGGTTAAATGCAGCCACGGACAATGCTGTCAACGGGCGTGGCTGGATGTGACCCACAGGTAGTTTGCTGACCCCTGCTGTATAACATTGTATTGAAAGACCATGTGTATTTATTCATTCTACTGCTAAGGGATGTTTAGGTTGTTTTTGTGTGGGGAAATCATGTACAAGGCTGCTGTGAACATTCTTATATGTAGCTCTTGTGCATATTTTTAAGTCTTTATGTTGTAGAATTGTTGAATTATAGGGATGCATGTGTTCAGCTTGGACAGATACCAACAGAATGTTTTCTTTTCTTTAAAAAAATTTTTTTTTTCTATATTGATTTTGGAGAGAGAGGAAGGGAGAGGGAAAGAGAGATAGGAACATCAATGAGAGAGAACATCAAGTGGCCACCTCCTGCATGCCCCCCACTGGGGATCGGGCCCACAACCTGGGCATGTGCGCTGACTGGGAATCGAACTGGCAACCTCTTGGTGCCTGGGTCAATGCTGAACCACTGAGCCATACTGGCCGGGCCCAACAGAATGTTTTCTAAAGTGGTTGTACTAACTTATACTCCTACTGCTCCAGATGATTTAAATTTTTACTGACACTTGCTGTTGTCATTTAAAAAACACCTCAAACAAACAAACAAATAAATAAACTTTGGCCATTCTAGTGATTACATAATGGCACCTCATTTTCTGTATGATGAATAATGCTGAACATCTTTTCATATACCTGTTAAGCAGTTTGAGATATATATATATATATATATATATATATATATATATATATATATATATATATTTTTTGCAAAATACCTGTTCAGAATTTTTCCCCCCAGCTTTTGAAAATCGAGTTATCTGTATTTTTTCTTATTGATTTGTAATATTTCTTTGTATATTATGGAAATGAGGTTTTTTTGGTTGTCGTTGGAAACATATAGTGCAAATCTCTTTTCCTACTCAGTGGCTTCTGTTTTCACTCTTATAAAGCTATCTTTTGACGTATAGACTTTCTTAATTGTAGTGAAGTCTAATTTACCCATGTTTATCTTCCTGGTTAGCGCTTTCTGTGCCCTGTAGAAGACACCTGTTGTCCAGAGATACCACAGGACGCTTTTCAGAAGGATCCGATGTTTTTAGGTCTCGGCATGGTCACCCATGGCTGAGAAGATGTTTGTTTTGTGGTTGGTCCATGTTCTCTTCTTATATTCTACTCGTCCTGTGATTTCAAGCCCATACTTGGGAGTGATAATAACTGATAGTAAGCAGCACTTATCGTTTACAAACCACATTGTAACACATGCCCTCTTGTGGTCCTCCCCACAACCTCCTGTGAAGTAGGTGATATTAGTACGTCTCTTTAGCAGGTGAACAAACTCAGACTTAGATGGGTTAAGGGCTTCAGTGCAAATCGTATTGTCAGTAGGTAACAGATCCAGGGCTAAAATCCCTGCTGTCCACAGCACTGCTTTCTCCATCCTGTCCTTATGCTGATGATGACCAGGCAACTGGCTAGAAAACAAAGCTATAAATATAATTAAATGTGTTGACTCTCAAAGAGTTCCAAGCTTAATGCATTATATTGCATGCCATTCCAGGAAGTAGTGTTATTTTTCAGAAACACCAAAGCTAAAATGTCCTCAAGCTTTAGTCGAATCTGGAAAATAAAGATATGAGTAGACTAGAAAAGAGTATTAATCAAATTTGGAAAGTTTGGAGAAGGCAGAGCCGAGCTTTACTCTACTCACATTTTTATAGAATAATGATTTCTAGTTTGGCTTCAGGGGACATAGGACCAGTAATGTACATTTCACATGAGAATTCTCCTCTGCACAGCTCTTAGCAATTTAGGGAAACCTATGTCATCCTGACATTTTTCAAAATTTTTTAATACGGATGTGTCTTTTCCTGTTAATTTCTGTGCCTTGGGAAAAAAAATGATACTTAAACGAGAATTAGTGTCTCAGCGCTTTCATGAGGTGAGATGCATCCCAGAAAGGATGTACAGATGAGGTTAGAAATGAACCCAGCCTTGGACCACACAGACCTGCTCACACGCATGCGCAGAGTGGCCCACGGCTTGTCGAAGCCTCTGGGAGAAAGGATCGCCTCACTTGTGTTCAGAAGCCTGTGGGCATGTTTTCAGTTGTCACAATCACCTGGATGGGGGGGCGGTCACTTAGTTCCCTAGGGGCCTTGAAGTGAAGGGACTTCAACGCCAGAGTAAAGAGTTTTATATTTTATTCTGCCCACAAGGGTGTGTAGCTGGAGGCTAAAATTATTGTGAGCAGATTAATCAGGTGGTTTGGCAAATATATGTAGAAGTAATAGTCTTCGCCGTGGAATAGAGTATATGTTATTTATGAACTGATAGGTTTCTAATTCAGCCACACAAATACCTCTTAATTACATAAAATGATCCCTTATTTTAATCTGGATTTTTGGTGGTTGTTTTAACAGGGGTGTTTCGTAGGGCACAGTTTGTAGCAATTTAAATTACTACCGTATTCAGTATTTGTGGCAAGGGAAGCCTCAACAATCTGACACAGGCTAGGACTCACAGTACTGGAGTTTTAAAATCTCACTTAGAGAAGTAGAATATACACACGTGTCATGCTTGGATTCCAACAGGGTGTGGCTGGACCTGGGACCACAGCACGTATGGCCCCCGCTTGCCTGTTGCCCGATCTCACCGAGCAGCTCTCCGTGAGCTTAGCGCTAATGCACGTAGGTGCTCTGTGCACCGTAAAGCAGGTTTCTATTTAGCACCGTCCGTACAATTGCATGCGTGGTCAACATGGCTTAATAATAACTCTGGGGATTCTTTCGTTCTATTCCTGTTACTAGCTTACAATACCATCACCCATTTCTATGTTTTCAGAGTCTATAGAAGGAATTCTTAACACAAACTGAGTTCTGTTGCATCACAGAAAACATCACTATAGCTTTCTGTCAACTTCCTTCCTTGTGTTTAGAGGTTAAGTGCCAACCTGGATGCAACGGTAGGAGGTGGGGGTGAGGACTAATGTCCTTTTCTGGGCTTAGTCTCATTGCGAGGACCATGACACCTCTGAATGATTTTTGTCCTAATGAGGTGGACTTGCTTCTGGAGTTTCAGTGTTCAACAGTGCTACTAAGAGCAGAGCTCAGATTTAACTTTTGACTTTGCACACGTTTACAACATTGGTTATTCAGCTCCTTGGAAATGTAGGTCTAAGAGCAAGACTTCAGAATTTAAATCTTGACGCCACCAATGAGGAGCCTACGATACCAGGCAAGTTAAATAACCTCTTTAAGCCTTGGTTTCCTCACCTGGAAATGTGGCGTTAATAACAGTAGTTGCCAGAAGGTTAAATAATAGGTTAAATTGGTTAAATTTTTGGGCAGCCCTTAGCTTACAATCTGGCAGTTAATAACTGCTCAATAAATGCTAGTTATTATTTCTAGTAAGTCTACTGGCTCTATGTCACTCATCCCCCAATGCAGAGATATCAGACACTTTCATAGTTTGCGTTTTCAAGAGATACATTACATAGGGTTTGCTCAACCGTAGAAATGCTGTATAAGACCTGACCGGACTCCCTTTTCAGCCAAGAGCAAGCACAAAGCATGTGCCAGAGGGACACGTGGAATGTGTCCTGCTGTATTTCTCAATTAGAAGTCGAGACCATTTTAAAGTGCAGAAAAGATAACCTGTGTGTTGATGAAGTGACACTGATCCAGCACAGATACGTGAACAGCTACTAAATGTAATCAGATCTTATGCAAATCAAACCTCTGTGCAGCATTTTAATGACTACTCTCCTACCAGCAACACTTATTTCAGGATCCTGCTTAATCTCACTTAATGAGCCCAAGGTTGTTTGCATTCCTCAAAAAGGGGAGCTGTCAACAGGAACTCTGAGTCATGCTTCAGACGACATCGACATCTGTGTCTTTGATTTGATTGAATACACGTATATATTCGAGGAACCAGAGAGATTGTGAGTTTCAAATAAAGAGTGAAATGCCCCTCAAACCTTGCACTGGAATCACAGTTCAAACTCATTTGTAGAGAGCACTTTAGGAAAGGTCTAGATGTTAGGACTGACATCTAGGCAGGACTTAGAATTTTGTTTGGCAATTTTTAAAAACAATTTAAAGGGAAAATACTACAATAAAGTTGAAATAAAAATGTTTATTTTATCTTGAGCATGCAGTGATGTAAATTTCCCTATGATTCTTAGGGAACTATATTTTTTATTTATTTTTTCCTTTTTATTGAATTTGTTGGGGTGACACTGGTTAACACAATTATACAGGTTTCAGGTGTACAGTTCTACAACACACACGCTGTACACCACATTGTGTGTTGACCACCCCAAGTCTTAGGGAACTTTAAAACATTTAGGTTCTGATCTCTGCGTTTTAGTTAGTGACCAGAAAGTGGACTATAGGGTAAATGTCTACATTTGAGGCAGGAAGTCGGAAGAGCTCGTCACACCATGTCTCTTTCTTATTTGCTAAAAATGGAAATTTGAGTTGAACTTGACATCACAAGACAGCAGGTACTAATGGTGTGGACAGCTTCCTTGTGCAGGACACTCTTCCCCAGTTTAGAGAATCTGTATTATTTTTGATCATTTGAAATAAAACTAGTTATTTTGATCCACAATTCTGAGGTCTAAAGATTTATGCTTTGAGCAACCCTTTTTGACATTCTCTTAAATAAATTTACAAACTGCTTCGGAAAAGGTGAGTTTCTCAGCTGGAGTAGGTGAGTATTCTGATTCAGAAGCCGTTATGCTCACTGCAGAAATAATGTATTTAATAAGAGAGAAATGAATGACACTTTCCATTTCTTGTGTGAGATTAGCTAAGGGTTCGTGTGAAAAATTGTTTCTGAGGAGTATTTCATGGGAAGCAGAATAACTTAGTTTCTGAATATTCAAGGTGATATGCTGCAAAGGAAAAAAAAAGTCCTACCATTTCCGAGGAGTGTGTGCCAGGTCATTCTCTTAACCTTGGTGAACTCCAGCATACCAGGGGCAAAGTGATAATTAAAAACTCATTTCACAGCAGCTTATTAAGCCTTGATTCACAATTACACTGTCTTTCAAAAGTCTCCTCTATCCGAGCATTTTGAAAATAGGATGGCTTCATTATTTGTTCTATTTCCAAAGTTAGAGCTTCAAAGAGTTGCAGAAACTTTCTCAAGCATCTAGAAAGTCATGAATAAAACATGCATACCCAGAATTTTAAATTAAAGTAATTAGACCACATTAGAATATTAAAAAAAAAATTAACATCCATGTCAATGTGGAGAAAGATGCCCTTCATTAAATTACATCTTCTTCCTGTTCAACATTTTAAACTGCCACTTTTAATGTAACATTGAAAAAAATAATGGCTGTGATTAAGATAATTTTTTAAAAGTAAATGTTATAAAATTCAGACTACAACATTTTCAGAGTATTGTTTCAGTAATTTCCCCCGCCCCCCCGCCCCTGTAAATTGTGTGGAACGAACAAAGCAATATCCTGAAATTTATATCAACTTTCTGGGTCCAAGTTCACAAGTGTCAACAGGAGGCTGATGCTTCAGCAAGGACTTGATGGCTTTGGCAGGAGCAGCAGGTAAGACCAGCAACCTCACGCTTCTTAGATTGTGAGATAAAAACATCGAAGAATAGATCAGAGGCAACTCTCCAGATCAAGGTGGGAAGCTAAATTTGAAATCTGGGCGTGCTCATTCAAGAGACCTCCAAATTTAGGAAAATGCTAGCAAACCAAGAGAGATGGAGGTAGGTCCCATGGAGGAAACTGGAGATAGAGAGGAAATCTTGTGGCTTCAGTATCACAAAGTCATATTTCGATTTTAATTAAGCATCTTCTATATATAAAGACTATACACAGTCATTATGCTAAATCTTTCTTGCGCAACCTCTGCCTCTTAGATAATTTTCCCAAAGAGATACCTCTATTGTTATAATAGAAGTCAAGGGAAATGCAGAACTGATTTTATCCTACAGTAATTTTAACTGTTAGCCAATGATACTGGTACAGGAAATGCACTTTGAGAGTCCCTGGGCTGGAGCAGTGGGTTTTAACACTGGTTGCACATTAGATTCACCTGTGCTTTAACTCTGTCCATTCTGATTTAATTGTGCTGGGGTAAGGTCAGGTCGCCAGTAGGCTTAAAATCTCCATAGGTGGTTCCAATGAGCAGACAGGACAGAGAACCACTGAGCCTGAGTATCACATATAATCAGGCCGAAGGAATTGTGGGGAAAGCAACTCACTAGGCTTGGCGCTCCAGGTAAGGTCTGCCTCTGCACCAGCTGGCTATCCAGGATGTTTCTGGGCGATAGTCTGTTTATCTGGAGCAGACCGTCTTGGACGGCCAGTTTCTGCCGGATGGTGGTTGTTTGCACTTGTCTGCGTGTACACAATTGTTGGCATTGGGTCTATCTGTGTATCTAGAATAGTCAGGGTTTCCAGAGGCCTTCCCTTGATGGGTCTGAAGGGATTTGGTGACCTGGCCTGGTCAATCAGGGGCTTGGGTAAAATACTGTATTTCTCCAGCATCTTGAACTCTGCAAAGACCTGCGCTTTGTTCTGTTTCTCCTGTGGGGAGTGTGAGTGGAGATGTCTAGTTGGTACCTGCTTTCCCAGCAAAGTCCTCAGAACTTGGTGGTTAGACCTCTGAGAAAGCAAGTAGAGCCTGGAGAGAGGGTGCTCCTCCGTCTGGCTTCCTTCCTTCCCTTCTTCTCTTTCCTCTCAGCAGCTCACTCCGACCCAGCTGTGCCGTGACGGGGGCCAGTGGGGTGTGCGTGGGAGGGAAGCTCCTGATGGCCGGGCCAGGACAGCCACTCTGTCCCGCCTGAGCGTGGAGTGTAGAGAATGGACTGAAGCTGTTTGAGAGCATGGGTTCTATAAGTAGAAGGACCGACCATCCCAATTTGCTTAGGATTCTTCCAGTTTAAAACAATTTTTTTTCTTTATTGATATTAGAAAGAGAGAGGAAGGAAGAAGACGAGAGAGAGACAGAAACATCGATGAGAAAGAACACTGATTGACCTCCTCCTGCATGCCCCCCACTGGGGACCAGGCCCATAACCTGGGCATGTGCCCTGACCAGGGATGCAACTGGCGAATTCTTGGTGCATGGGTGGACGTTTAACCACTGAGCCACACCGGCTGGGCAGATTCTCCCAGTTTAAACACTGAAAGTCCTGCACCTTAGAATCTGAGTCCTCATCACAGGCAAAGCAGGACTGTTGGTCACCCCATAGGTAACCCTAAACCTGAGCCCCGCCCTGTGCTTAGCACGTGGTCCAGGCAGTGGGGGTAGTGATAGACGTTGCTGTAATGATTCAAGGACAACATATGGAGAGCTAACTTCCTGGCACAGTTACCACTCAGAAAATGGTGTTTTCTAGTTTCATTTATCAGGCACATCACTGCCTGTACCTACAGTACAATGAGATATTTTGAGAGAGAGAGACTAAAGTCATATAAGTTTTATTGCCATATATTGTTATACTTGTTCTATTTTATTATTAGTTATTATTGTTGATTACTTACTGTGTCTCATTTATACATTAAATTTATCATAGGTCCAAAAACATTCTGCATAGAAAAAAACATTGTGTGTGTGTGTGTGTCTATCTATCTATCTATCTATATATGGTTCAGTATTATGAATGGTTTCAGGCACCCACTGGGGGTCTTACAAAGTATCCCCATGGATAAGGGGGAGACTACTGTAGTCTTTTTTCTTCATTCCTCTCCCTCAGTTGTATACCTAGCATTTGACTAAGCACACACATTGACATGCGAATTGCTCCCACAATAAATGTATCAGGCTGTCTTTATTTTGATCACAAATATATAAATCACAAGATCCCTCTTAAAGTTCATTTTGGGGAACAATATAACTGTCTGTGAGCAATTTAGAGTGATTTACAATCATCTCTTTTAAAGCAGATCTAAGGGAAGTAAAAAAAATAGCTTTTTGGTGTGGTTTAAATAAGTTATTTACTTTTTAAAATAACTAACTCAGGTGGTTAATTCATACAGATTTGAAAGCTGGCTTCTTGCCAATCAACTTAAAAAATTTAAAGCGGGATATAAAATTTAGTTGACTTAAAATTAATTTATGAAAGGATGGAAATCTGTTTTTCAACATAATTCTTGACATAGCTTGGAATTAGAGAAAGGCTTTAAAGTTTTTTAAAACATTTAAAACGAAGCTTTAAGAAAACAATGATCAGTTTCTGATAATAGGAAGGTAAACACATGTATAAAGTGCTCCCAATCAATTATTGATGTTTCATGAGGCCAGCCAAACTATATAATCCTGTTTCTGCCCTTGAGCAGTTTTCAATCAAGTTATGATGATTTTTATGCATAAAATTAAATATTAGGCAGCCTCTAGAAAGTAAGTGCTCAATAATTGGAAAAGAAATGAAATGTATTAAGGATGATTGTTAGTGTGTGTTTTTAAACTATTGAATTCAAATGACACTTTAGCTCTATCTAATATGTACCAGTCATAAGTCACCAAAATTCCACTTTTAAGTTAACAAAGTCTAGTGCAGAGGGAACTCCTTCTGTAGATACGATGAATATTGGGTATTTTTACCGAAAGATCTTAGATGAAGTTCAGTTAGGGAAGTGTTTCCCTGGAAACAGAAGTATATCACACTGCAGCTGCATGAACAGAAAAAGATGTTAATTTTGTTTCTTTTTTTTTTTTAATCTTCACCCAAGGACACTTTTGCATTTATCTTCAGATAGAGCAGGAGGGAGAGCGGGAGAAAGAGAAAGAAACATCGATGTGAGAGAGACACATCAACTGGTTGCCACCCACACGACCCCAACCGGGGCTGGGGACAAACTGCAACCGAGGTACGTGCCCCCAGGGGGAACCAAACCCAGGCCTTTCTGGTCCATGGGCCGACGCTCTAACTGCTGAGCCAAACCGGCCAGGGCTCAATCTGCTTCTTAAATAGCTTATTCCACAGTCCCACCCAGTAGCGTCTGCTTACAGATCATTGGATAGAACTGGGCCAAGAGGCCACATGTTGCTTCGGGGAGCATGAGAAGGTGTTCTAATTTTCCAGCTGTGGAGTTGAGAGAAAAAAGAGCCAGTGGGGCTGTGGGCAGCTCTGTGAAATCAGCACTAAATGTCTGCCCTCATGACTTCTCAGTCTCATTAAGTGGAAGAACATATACTTCTTTGCCTGAGACAGACTTGGTTTATTCCTAATATCTTGATGTCCCATCAATTTTAGCATTTATACTGTTTACCTCTTTTTTAAAAATCAGAGGTTTTTAAAAATATATGTTTATTGATTTTTAGAGTGTGAAAGAGAGGAACATCAATGTGAGAGCAAAACATCCACCAGCTGCCTCCAACACCCCCCTCTCAGGGCCTACGCAGGCAACCCAGACATGTATCCTGCCTTTGAATTTAACTGGCAACCTTTTCGGTGCATGGGTTGATGTCTAACCAACTGAGCCACACTGGCCAGGGCCTTTTATCTTTGATTTTGATTTAAAATGAAATATTATTGTTAGATTCCTTAAAATAACCTGGGGAGTATTCTTTTTTAATTAAAGTAATTAATTTTCTTTATTGATTTGAGAGAGAGGAAGGGAGAGAGAGAGAAACACCGATGAGAGAGAACATTGATTGGCCACCTCCTGCATGCCCCCACGGGGGATTTGTCCCACAACCTGGGAATGTGCCCTGATGGGGAATCAAACCAGGGACCTCTTGGTGCATGGATCCACGCTCAACCACTGAGCCACACTGGGGAGTATTAAGTAGATTTCTATTTTGTGTATCCAGATTCTTCCATGGCCTTGATGGAATTGTGTGAGACCACTGAGCAGTGAGTGGGCAATGTAGTCAATATCTCCCTTTGGAGACCAGCATACAGGGTACTCAAGGATAAAAACGAAGTGTCCTTGGTCCCAGTGATGAGGGACAGCTAAGTCCTTCCAGTTCGGAGTTGTGGCAGGAGAAATGCTGGGTGCTGCTGCCCCTTCAGGCCACGTGGTATCTGAGCCAGTTGCGCAGTGGCCAGTGCTTCAGCCTGAAACACGTGCAGCGCCAGACTGTCATTCAGTGGGATTGGGGGGAAACCAGTGGTTCTCAACCTTCCTAATGTGCGACCCTTTAATCCAGTTCCTCATGTTGCACGTGGGAGCATCTGCATGTGGGCTGACCCGCCTGGAGAGGGATAGAGGAGCGGTGTCTTGGTTCCTAAGACCATCGCAAATTTGTGTTTTCTGATGGTTTTAGGCGACCCCTGTGAAAGGCCCGTTTGACCCCCAATGGGGTCGCGACCCACAGGTTGAGAACCGCTGGGTTAGGTGTTCAGGGAGGGGTGCTGGCAATAGAGGACGAGCGCAGAGAAAATAGTTCCAGTGCTCCTGCGTAGTGACTGTCACTCCTTTGATGGTACAACCCTATAAATGTTCGGTTCTCTCAGAGGCCAACCTTCGACAAGGAAAGAGTGAAGATATTTTATTTGTGGGGTGAAGGTAGTATCAGTAGGGTAGTGAGGAAGGGGAGCAGGGAAAGAAAGAAGGCCCGCAAAGGGTGCACAGTTAGGTCGTTTACCACAGAACATGACAGTTAATCCTGCGGAGAAACTGGGAGATGCCACCCAACACACATTGCAGAAGTGTTCCACCGAAGGGGCCCGGTGTTGGGGGGTATTTCTACATCTACCCTGAAGGGTTGTCAGTTGGGGGTCGCCCCTGGCGGGGGAAGGGGTTATTTGCTCAGCACTTCCACTCTTGTGCACAGACAAGCAGCATAGTTGTCTCAGTTCTGAGGGGGAGGGGAGGGCATTGGCTAGAGGACACTGATAGGTCTGAGGGATGTTTATAGGACCCTGACAATGTATGTTATAGTAACTGTTTATTTTGCTCATTTAATAATGCTTTAAGAAATTTTGTGACGTATCTTTGAGACGTATCTTTGAGTCAACAATGATCTCATTGGGATACAAGGACATGCATAATAAAAACTAAATACTAAAAATATTCTTAAAAAATTTGATAATGGGTAATATTTATCATCCACCATGGGCACCATAAGGGACCACTGACCACATGAAAGCCGGAAGACAGAGAAATGCAAATTAAAACAACAACGAGATACCCCAACCTATGAAAATGCCCCGGATTCAGAACACTGACACCACCAAATGCTGGAGTGGATGTGGAGCAACAGGAACTCTCATTCATGGCTGGTGGGAGCGCCAAGTGGTACAGCCACTTTGGAAGGCCGTGTGGCAGTTTCTTATAAAATGAAACATATTCCTACTATATGATCCAACAGTTGAGCTCCTTGGTATTTACCCAAAGGAGCTGAAAACTTATGTCCACACCAATACCTGCACATGGATGTTTATAGCAGCTATATTCATAATTGCCCAAACTCAGAAGCCAAGGTGTTCTTCAGTAGGTGAATGGATAAAGGGTGGGGTAGCCAGACAATGAAATATTTATTATCCAGCACTAAAAAGAAATGAGCTATGAAACCATGAAAAGACAGGAGAACCTTAAGTGCATATTACTAACTAAAAGAACCTATCTGACAGGGCTACGAATACTGTATGATTCCAACCGTATGACATTCTGGAAAAGGCAAAACTATAAAGACCGTCAAAAGGTCAGTGGTTGTCAGGGGTTGGGTGGAGGGAGGGATGAAGAGATGGAGCACAGAGGATTTTTAGGGCAGTGAAACTTCTCTGAATGATCTGTAATAGTGGATATATGTCATTATACATTTTTCAAACCCATACAATGTACAACATCAAGAGTGAACTTTAATATAAACTATGGACTTTTGAATGGTAATGATGTAGCAATGTAGGTTTATCGATTTTAACAAATGTTGATGACGGGGAGGCAGTGCACGTGTGGGGCAGGGCGTATATGTATAATCTCTGTACCTTCCTCTCAGTTTTGCTGTGAACCTAAAACTATTCTAAAAAGTAAACTCTATTAAAAAACAACAACAACAACAAAAAAACAAACAAGCCCCGCTCAGTGGATGGAGTGGCTTCCCATGGGCTGAGAGGTCCCTATTGGATTCCCAGTCAGGGCACATGCCCAGATTGCAGGCTCAGTTCCCAGTAGGGGGCACGCAGGAGGCAGCCGATCGATGTTTCTCTCTCACATTCATGTTTCTCTCTCTCTCTCTCTCTCTCCCCACCTCTCTCTCTCAAATATCAGTTAAAAAAAAAGAAAACAAGAAGACAATGATCTGCTGAAGAATCACCAGCAACTACTTCAAAAGTTAGTAGTTTTGAAGACTGTGCCCAAAGGTAGCAGTTTAGCATGTGTAGCTACAGAATGCACATTTACTCTGTGGAATATGACTGTTCTTTAGAGCAAATGAGTCTCCTTTTAAATCAGTTTTGCTCATTTTTAAATGTTATTTTTAATTAAATTTTTTACTGTTGACAGTATTACACATGTGCCCCGTTATCCCCCCACCCCTTTGCCCTCCTCCACCCAGCCCCCGACCTCCTCCCCTTCGGCCCTCCCCACACTACTGTCTGTATCCATGGGCTGTGTATATATGTTTTTACTTAAGCCCTTCAATTTTGCTCATTTTCAATTCCAAATTTTCCTGTGCGCATATAAAAGCAAAGCATAACTATAACAGTGTTGGCTTCATTAGCAAAAGAACTTTGCGAACAGTTGTATTATACCAATATTTTGTGTCATCAGATGTTACAAATAGAAATCAATAGTTCCAATTGTGATTAAAAAATTTTTTCAATCTATGGAATTAACATGAAGGCACTGAGACTTCATTTTGTTGGAAGTGAAACCATTGAACTTGAACAGGTATGTAAGATTCAGTCACAAAGTTCAACAATGAAAGGAAAGAATGCTTTTGCTGAACAAAATTAACCCAGAGACATAGAAGTGGGGTACAGGCTGACAAACCTCAGAGAAGGGTGGATTGGGGGAGGAAAAGATAAACCACAGAACTTAGATGCATGTATGCATGACCAATAAGCATAGACAACAAAGCTGCGGATGGGGCAGGAGGGGAAAAGGAAGAGGGTGTCAATGGGGGAAAAATGAGAAACATCTGTAACAAAAACAAGTTAATAAATAAAAAATAAATAAATTTAAAAAATCTGGTATCAAAATGAGACAACAAAAAAAAAGTTATCCCTAAAAAAGCAAGAGAGTAATAAAACAACTTAATCAAAGCTAGTGGTTTCACATTTTAATTTTGAAGTTTTGTAAAACAATTGGCAATATCTCAGTTTCTTAGAAGAATTTTGATGGGGCTCCATTTCATCAGGTTAAATTTATATACTGGATTGGGATAAAATTGAGGTCTAAGATTTTACTACATTTAAATGAATCAGAAACTGAAAAAGAAGTAATTTATACTCTGTATGGAGGTAAAAACAAAACAAAACTTAATACCCTTTAAAATATGTGTGCTAAAATGTTCTGAAAAAGCTTAGTGTTCACAATATGACTTCCTTATCTAGCAGTGTCTTATCTACTCTCAGTCGTGATTGTGGGTAATGTGTTAAGATCATATACTGTTCCATTATATTCTAGCTTCTTTAAATAAGACTGAAATGTTTTTCAGGTAAAGCAAAAAAAAAAAGAATTTCTATTTTCTATTATTTTGACAATTGTGTTAATGTCCCTGACTCACAATTCAAACATCTGTGCCATCTCTGCATCTGGTTTTATTGTTTATTTTATCTCTTGATGATGGGTCATGTTTTATTTATTTTTTATTTTTTGAGTATATAAAAACACTGAGACTAAGAGGCTAAAGTAAATGTTTATTTTCAGGAAACAGCATACTTTCTATTAGGTCATGAATGTGTTGGGTTGAGCCAGTGTAGTCCTTAGCTTTGTTGTTTTAGTTGCAGTTGGTGCACGACAGGCTTAAAACCCCCCTGTGGTTGAATGCTGCTGCTTCCTACTCGGCATGTGATCTGGAGTCCCAGGGGGTTTCTTTCAATTCTCTTGCTCTCAAATCTACCAGGCCCAAGTGTGCCTATGACTCAGTGCTGAGTGACTCAGTATTTCTGCCCCTCTCCAGTGGCAAACAGTCTCTATTGTACTTACGTCCAATCCCAAGATCTGAAAGGTTTCTCTTGTTGACCTTTTTCACCTCCAGACTTAGGTAAGTCCTGAATGTTGTCTATGCTACACAGGAGATCTCTCTCTATTCTCCTGCTTTAGCTCCAATCTTTCTTATGACCACTTGGTTTAGACCTGTGAAAGAGATGAGTTGGTATAGACTTTGTGTCTGGGGATCCCAGAGATACTAAATAGTTATATTGACCCGTATTTGGATTTCAGGCATTTGTTAAATTTTCAGCTTTTCCCCCCTTACTGGTATCTATGGCAGGTTCCTCATCTTCCTGCTGCCCTGTCAAAGGTGAATTCATTAGTGACTTTTGTCTTTTCTTAAAGGAGCTCGTCACTCTTCAGATTTTAGTTCATTAGTTTACCTAGAGACTTTAGCTCTCTGATGAGCTCAAAAAACCATTTTTTTTTTTTTTTTATATTAGCTTGTTTTCATTGTTGGGGTGAGAATAACATTCACTTGTGGGTTGAATCCTGCCCATCACCTATTTCTGTAGATACAGTAGTTGTCCTTCATCCTTGGTTTCACCTTTGGGAGTTTCAGTTATCTGTTGTGAATTGTGGTCTGAAAAGATTAAATTTTCCCAACTATTGACATCATCTGCTCTGGACATCAACCTTTGTCATGGTCATGGCTCGATAATACAGGATCACATGAAGCAGGTGATCCTCCTTCATAGTGGCCTAGCAGTACATCACAATGCCTACATCAGTCACCTCATTTCATTTCACCATGTAGGCATTTTATCATCTCACATCATCTAAAGAAGAAGGGTGAGCATAGTACAATAAGGTATTTTGAGAGAGGAAACCACATTCACATAACTTTTATTACAGTATATTGTTATAATTGTTGTATTTATGGAGACAACCAAAGTGTCCTGTGATAGAGGATTGGATAAAGATGATATATACACAATATAACTACTCAGTCATAAGAAAAGATGGAATACCGCCATTTTCAACAACATGAATGGATCTTGAGAATATTATGCTAAGTGAAATAAGTCAGGTGGAAAAAGCTAAGGATTATATGATTTTACTCTTATGTAAGATATAAAACTGGAACTTGTGGATACCAAGAGCGGTGTGATGGTTGCCAGAGGGAAGGGGTGGGGGTGGGGGAGCCTAATATATGGTGATGGGTTGACTTTGGGTGGTGGGCACACAGTGCAATATACAGATCTTGTAACATAGAAATCCACACCTGAAACCCATGTGATTCTTTTTTTTTTTTTTTATCCTCACCCGAGGACATTTTTCCAATTTTTGTACAGATAGAGTGGTAGGGAGAGAGAGAGAGAGAGAGAAACATCGACGTGAAAGGGACACATCGAGTGGCTGCCACCGGCACGACCAACCAGGGCCGGGGACAAACTGCAACCGAGGTACGTGCCCTTAGTGGGAACCGAACCCGGGTCTCTCAGGACCGCAGGCCGACGCTCTAACCGCTGAGCCAAACCGGCCAGGGCAAAACCCATGTGATTCTATTAACCAATGTCACCCCAATAAATTTAATTTAAAAATTGTTCTATTTTATTATTAGTTGTTAATTTCTCACTGTGCCAAATTTATAAATTAAACTTTACCATACATACGTATGTATATGAAAAACACAATATATAGGGTGTGGTACTATTTGTAGTTTCAGGCATCCAGTGGGGGTCTTGGAATGTATCCCCTTTTGATAAGGGGGACATTGTACAGTTTTATTGGAACACAGCCATGTCTGTTTGTTTGTGTATTTTCTGTGGCTACAAATTGAGTAGTTGCTGCAGAGACCATATGGCCTGTAAAGCAAAATCATTTACTGTCTGGCCTTTTACAAAAAATGTTGCTGGTTCTGTTCCACATCTTAAATAGGAGCAGAAGTCCCTTCGATACTATTAAAATTTTGTTGCATCCTGGAATGAAATTCCATACTTGGAATACAACCTACTACCTCCCTTAGAGGTGAGAATGACTATTCTTTCTATTCCACATTGCTTATTATTATTGTTGTTGTTGTTGTTGTTGTTGTTGTTGTTATTTAAAATCAGGCACATATTTTGTGTTTGGTCAAACAGACTCCCGGATCTGGACATTTGTTTGGCAAATGTTAGGTCTTGTTTAAAAAAAAAATAGTGTGTTTGTTTATGAAAATGATACTGTAGACTGAACTTTGAGTTGTTTTTCTAATGATATGGTTTGGTTTGCAGTAATCCATTTCTCCTTATCTTCCTAGACACCAAGACCTTCCTTATAAGGCTTCTGGTAGAGGCTATTGAGTTACTGGGTTATTTTATGAAGAAAAAAATATAACTGTAGTTTGCATGCAGTTTATAATTGATATGCTTAATTAAACATGAACATGTTATGTCTTCTTTAACGGACTATATTAGCCATGTCTATCAATAAATGTGAATTTGTAACTATTTAAGGCATCATTGCCAGGAGGTGAGAAATATAGTAATCAATATTTTTTTTAAGTTTTATTTGTTCTATGAGCTCATTTAAAAATAAACAAATCTATCAGAAAAGTGCAAAACTGAGTTAATTTTGACCATGTTTTAAACTCAGTTTAATTTTTATCTAGTCCTTTAAAAAATGTAGTTAACTGAATTTTGTCAAATGCTTTTTCTGCATCTTGAGATGACTGTATGATTTTTATTCCTCACTTTGTTAATGTGGTGTATCATGCTGATGATTTGTGAGGGTTGAATCATCTCTGCATCTGGAATAAATTCCACTTGATTGTGGAGTGTGATCCTTTTACTCTTTTGTTGAATTTGGTTTGCTCATATTTTGTTGAGTTTTGTATGTATGTTCATCAAGGATATTGGTCTAGAATTTTCTTTTCTTTGGAGTCCTTGTCTGATTTTGGTGTCAGGGTAATGCTGGGCTCATGAAATGAGTTTGAAAATGCTCACTCCTCTTCTATTGTTTGGAAGACTTCAGAAGGATTGGTATTCATCTTTCTCTAAATGTTTGGTTGAATTCACCAGTGAAGCCATCTGGACCTGGGCTTTTGTTTGTTGGGAGGTTTTGATTATTGATTCCATTTCTTTACTAGTAATTGGTCTGTTTGGATTTTCTGTTTTTGTTTTTTGTTTTTTTTTTTATGGTTCAGTCTTAACTAGGTTGTATGTTTCTTTTATTTTTATTTTTAAATTATTTATGTATTTATTTTTAATCCTCAACCAAGGATATTTTTCCATTGATTTTTTTTTTCCCATTGATTTTTTAGATAGAGTGGGAGGGAGGGAGGGAGAGAGAGAGAGAGAGAGAGAGAGAGAGAGAGAGAGAGAGAGAAACATTAGCCCTGGCCTGTTTGGCTCAGTGGTTGGAGCGTCAACCCAAGGACCAAAGAGTCAGGGGTTTGATTCTGGTCAAATGGCATGTACCTTGGTTATGGTTCAGTCTCAGGCCCTGGTTGGGGTCATTTAGGAGGCAGCCAATTGACGTGTCTCTCTCACATTGATGTTTCTTGCTCTCTATCTCTTTCTTTCCCTCCCACTCTATCTGAAGATAAATGGGAAAACAAATATCCTTGGATGAGGATTAAAAAAAAAAAAGAAAGAGAGAGAAACATTGATGTGAGAGAGACACATCGATTGGTTGCTGACTGGGGCTGAGGATCAACCTGCAGCCGAGGTATGTGTCCTTGACTGGGAATTGAACCCATGATTTTTTGGTCTGTGGGCCAATGCTCTAACTGCTGAGCCAAACGGGTCAGGGCAATAGGTTGTATGTTTCTAAAAATTTATCCATTTCTTCTAGGTTGTTCAATTTGTTGGCATATAATTGTTCACATTAGTCTGTTATTATCCTTTGTATTTCTGTGGAATCGGTTGTAATGGCTCCCCTTTTATTTCTGATTTTGAGTTTTCTCTCTCTTTTTTTTTTGGTGAGTCTAACTAAAGATTTGTCAATTTTGTTTGATTTCAAAACATCAGCTTTTGGTTCCATCAATCTTTTTTTAGTGTCTATTTCATTTATTTCTACTCTGATCTTTGCTATTTCCTTCATTCTAACTTTGGGCTTCATTTGCTCTTTTATTTTCTAGTTCCTTGAGGTGAAAAATTGGGTTATTTGAGATATTTCTTGTGTCTTGATGTAAGCATTTATCATAACGAACTTCCTACAATTGTTCTTAAATTCAGTGAATATTTGGACATACAGGCTGTTTGGAAAGGTGGGTGTCCCTAGTGGTTTATTTATGGGATGCCCTGAGTAGAGGAAATTCCTAGGAGCCAAATTGTTGCTTAGCTCTGTTAAGATTATAAGCAACATGTATTGCCAGCAACCCTTTACCCAGAGGGCCTGGCTGGCTCTATGGGAGCTTAGATATTTGTTCCATGTTCTTGGTGACAAAGAAACAGTGACCTTGTTCTGTGGAATGCCCTTCCCCCTTTCAAGTGTGTGTTCATATTTTCCAGCAATTGGTTTTACATTCTACTTTGAAACTTGCTGCCCAATTCTCAGTGAAGTTCTACTGCCAGTAGCCTGCATGAGGCAGAATGCTGATGTAGCTCATAAGATGCATTGAGCCATGTTGCCATGGTAACTTGCAGACAAACCTGAGAGAAGCAAGGCTGCAGAAGAACTGTAGCCATCACCAAACAGCAAATCAAAGGGAAGTGTCTCAGGAGAGATTTCAAATTATCACACATTTATTGTCCTTGCAGCCAAACCAGACTGCAAGGGAAATGGCACCATAGGCACTGGCATCTTTAGGTCACAAAATGATGGAAACTTGTCTGTGCTCCTTGGGGAATTCCCTATGGCCACTTGCTGCCTTAAGCTATACTGAAATAGATTCTTAGATTGACTTTTTCCTTAGAGTTATCACAAAGTCTTTAGTCATGATAACTACAATGCTCTATAGCCTAAGGTATTTCATGGGTAGCAAGGCAATTTAAAAGTCTCATATTCATTCATCTACTGATGGACACTTGTGCTGTTTCCAGATCTTAGCTATTGTAAATAGCACTGCTATGAATATAGGGGTGCATATGTTCTTTCTGATTGATGTTTCAGGATTCTTAGGATATATTCCTAGAAGTGGGATCACTGGGTCAAATGGTAGTTTCAGTTTTGATTTTTTGGGAAATTTTATATTGTCTTCTATAGTGGCTGCACCAGTCTACATTCCCACCAGCAGTGTGCTAGAGTCCCCTTTTCTTCACACCCTCACCAGCACTTGTTTGTTGATTTATAGTTGGTAGCCATTCTGGCAAGTGTGAGATGATCCTTCATTGTGGTTTTTTATTTATTTATTTATTTTTATCCTCACCCGAGGATATTTTTCCATTTTTTGTACAGATAGAGTGGGAGGGAGAGAGAGGAAGAGAGAGAGAGAGAGAAACATCGACGTGAAGGGACACATCGAGTGGCTGCCACCCGCACGACCAACCAGGGCCGGGGACAAACTGCAACCGAAGTATGTGCCCTTAGCGGGAACCGAACCCGGGTCTCTCCGGACCGCAGGCCAACGCTCTAACCGCTGAGCCAAACTGGCCAGGGCTTCATTGTGGTTTTAATTTGCATCTCTCTGATGATTAGTGACATTGAGCATTTTTTCATATATGTCTTGGCCATCTGTATGTCTTCTTTGGAAAAACTGAGGTACATTTACATAATGGAATACTATGCAGCTGTAAAAAAGAAGGATGGAGGGACCTAGAGAGTATTATACTAAGCAAAATAAAGCCAGTCAGAGAAAGAAAAGTATCACATGATCTCACTCATATGTGGAATCTAATGAACAAAAGAAACTGACAAACAAAATAGATTCAGAGATGTGGAAGCATGGAAACAGACTGATGAATCTCAGAGGGGTGGGGGATGGGAAGAGATTAACCAAAGAACAATATGCATAGATGCATAACACATGGACACAGATAATAGTGCAGTGAAGGCCTCAGGTGGGAGAGAAGGGAGTGAAGTGAAGGGGGGACAATAAGGGAAAAAGGGAGAGACATCTGTAATACTTTCAACAATAAAGATAGATTTTTAAAAGAGAAATAAAAAAAATAGAAATCTCATGCCTGTGAGCCTAATAGTCAATAACATCTGAGATGACTCTCTGATATCTTGAAGGGATTGCCTTTATTTATTATGTATGTACTTAGTTTTCTTTTTCTGTATCCTCTTCGATATAAGCAGACTTATTTCAGTAATCCTTAATGCAAGTGCAGTACAGTGTTTATATGTTTACATACAAACATATGCAAATCATGTTACAGTAAACAGGGTTCTCAGAATAACAACGGGTAACATTTGTTTGCTCCTGACAAAGTGCTCAAGGTTACAAAGCTATTACTACAGTTTGCTGGGGAAATAGTTGTAGAAATCCTTTCCCACCTTTAAATATGCTGAGATCAAGGCTGTTCAATTCTTGAGACAGGGAAAAGAGATGATAAATGAAGTCACTGCATCATGTGAATAAAATTCGAGTTGCCTTTATTAAGAGAGCAACTCAACCTTCTTTTTGCCATTGGCCCAATCTGCAAAGGTGTCTGCATTGGTAGGGTTTACAAAAAATCATATCTGTTCTGCATTAATTTATATTTCTGAGTGGCATATGCTGGAGGCTGACCTGAATCACCTTTGTTTTATTAAAGGTGCATTTAAGGTCAACTACCACTAACTGCATTGTTAAATATTGATTTAGCCATTTGAATTAATGTAATTTTCAGTTCTTTCCCTACTTAATGTACACCAGCACCTCTGTGACCCAGTCAGACAGAAGATCAATATGTGGGCACTCAGCTCCTATTGAAGCGGGTGGACTGCTCTCTGTGCTCGCTTGTTTTCCCATGGAAGCCAAAGTGTTCAGGATAATGCCCCGTCGGCTTGTCTACCAACCGCCTGCAAAACTTCTGAATGCTTTTATCTCTTGCAGAATGTTTCTGACCTACTTAGTGGTCAGTGTTTCTCAGGGTTGTAAATGATAGGTTTCCCTTGTTGAGGAAAAAACAGTATCAAGAAAGCAAAAAACAAAACCTGCAGCATTATAATAGCAAGGTCAGCACTACATGGACTCATAACATTTCAGAGCTTGAAACAAACTTTAAAATTACTTCACTCAGCACTCGCATTTTATTGATGATGAACCTGAGAGTCAGAACTAGTATCTTGGTCTTCCAAATATTCTTTTTTAAAAAAAGATATGTTTTCATGGATTTTTTTTAGAGAGAGAGAGGGAGGGAGGGAGAGATAGAAACATTGGTGTGAGAGAGAAGCATCTATCAGCTGCCTCTTGCACACCCTCTACTGGGGATCATCAAGCCTGCAACCTGGGCATGTGCCTTGACCAGGAATCAAACCGGGACCTCTCCGTCCATGGTACAATGCTCAATCCACTGAGCCACACCAGCTGGGCCTAATATTTGTTTTTCATTGTACTTATTGACCTCTAGTCTGTTGTCTTTCTGCAAATTGAGGCAAAATAAAGAAAATTTTGTGACTATATTCATTAAAAAATGTCATTGCATCTGGCCAAAGAGAACTTGGTATTGAAATAATTTATTTTGGCAGAGACCAAATAGAGACACTTTTCCTAAAGAGCTCCCACACTGATACTGCCTTCTTCAGAGATTTTCAGCTTGATTCTTTAATCACTAGATAGTACCAACTGGCTTCAGTTATTCTAATTTCACGTTGATGAGGTTCAGGCCAGGTCACACCAAAATAGGTCACTTTGGCATATGATTATTGTGAATTAAAGTAATTTGAGAAACAGTTGGTATGAGAAAAATACTCTGAGCTTCCTTGGAAGGCAGGAAATAAATCTCCCGGGGGAAGGTATACTCCTTATGGCAGGGATATAGGCATCCTCACCAGAGGTAGGGAATTCAGGGCTGAACAAGCTGTAAAAACAAACTTTGTTACTTCATTAATTTGCTACTCAAAGCCCAGATCCTTTTCTTTTGTCAAATGTTCACCAATAATTGTTTCGTCATCTAAAAAGGTCTATAAAGAACCTGCCTAGGTAACTTCATAGGTCCCATACCTATAAAGCCTCTATATGTATGAAACTAAATTTGTTTTTCTCCTGTGAACCTGTCTTATAACAATTTATTTTTTAGACAAGCTAGAGGAATACAGGAACAATTTTTCCTTCCCAACAACATGAAGATAGAAGAAAAAACTGTTATGTGGAGATCATGATATCTCCTCCATTCCAACATAGAGAAGCTATGTTTGCTCCCATATCCAATCAGCCCGCTTAAAAATGCAGCAAACGTTGGAGGAGACAGAGCCAAGACATGGAAGGAATTCTGGCAACATGAAGGGTCTGGATTTAGCCATGCCCAAAGCTAGTGATGACCCTGACATGTTAGGTTATAGAAGTCAAGAAATTTCCTTAAGTTTTTTTTTTTTTTTTTTTAAACCACAACCAAGAAGCTCAACTTCCTGGCTAATACATAAGCTGAGTTGGGTACTTGAGGAATACTCAGGCCTTGATGGTTGTAGTGTTAAGCTTCTAAGTCACAAAATAGTTTCACAGAAATTTCTTCCAGCATTTCTACCTCTGTTATAAAAGGTCAGGTAATGGGTCTCTGGTCAACATCTATATCTAAGATTCAATCTCTCTCTCTCTCTTTCTCTCCAGTTTGTATTTAGACAAACTCAGATGTGCAGTAGAAGCATTATACATTGGCATTATATTTTCAGAGCCCTTAGGTAATGGGAATGCCTTCTAGTGTTTAAAGATATCTTAGTGATTGTAAGGTAGTTCCTTCATGTAAAAGCCATAGTTCACGAAGTTGGTTTCCCCCACCCCCACACTTTCACTTTACCCAAAACTGTTCTAGTCCAAAATTGAAATTGATTTTACATTTAGAAAAGAAAGCACAAAGATTGAAATTATAAACTTCTAGCACTGAAAGAGTAACCTTAGAGATGGTCCAAGACTCTCAATCTGCAGGTTACACTGGGACTCAAAGGCTTGGGTAGGGCCGTGGTTCCGCTCACTGGCCGCGGAGCTGACAGAAACGCCCAGGTCTCCAACGGTGCGCTTTCTCCCGCTTGGACTTTCTCATCCCCACGCACTTGCTCGTCTTCCTTCTCTTACCTGGCAGCACGCTGGGAGCTACTTTGTATGACTGGGCTGTCTGGGGTCAGAAACTTGTGTTTTGATGACAATGGCACTATTTATAGACGAGCACAGGAGTAATTTAGTTTATGCCCACATTCCCTGAGAGCAAGCTCTCCAGTTTCGGCAGAGCTTAGGAATGTAATTAGAAAATAGAAGTTTAAACCAGGCAAGAAGAATTAAATTAACCAGAACAAACACAATAAACAGAATCAAATCTTTTGTCTCAGCCCCTGGTTACACAATGGAGCACAGGGATCAATGACAAAACCCACACAGCTTTTCGGTAACATCTGTACCTGCCCAAGGTCACATTGGTAGCAGATCTGAGCATTCCACTCCTCCGGATGCTTTTCATTCACATCACATAGGCCTCCTTGCCAACACTCTGCCTTTATGTGCAATTAAATGAACTCCCTCATTGACATAAAGGAGGTTTGATATATATATATAAAAAGATATTCATGATTTTTGCCTCTTTTTATATTGGCGATAGTGTACACGGAGCTCGAGTCTGTAAGAACTAAAGCATCAAAATTATAAAATGTCTGGATGTGAAGTTTATAAAAGCTGAAATGACTTTTTTCTTAAACAAAGGCAGATGCTTTGTGTAGATGGATATCTCTTTTCTGTGTTCTAGGCATTTACTTTCATTTCTGAAACCCTTTTAAGTGCGACATGAGGCACCTGGCCTTGGAGTGAAAAAGAGATTAAAAACACCTTGGGGAATCTTAATTCCCTCTAAATCACTTTTTCCCCCTTAAAAGAGAGAGAGAGAAAGAGAGAGAGAGAGAGAGAGAGAGAGAGTTGGTCTCAAATGAAATATGGAACCTTATCTACCTTATGAATAATCTCCTCTCTTTTCTTCTCTCCTACTGCCCCAGAGTTCCAGGGCTGACAGATAGGTGGTTATTAAAAATTCTCACCATGCCCGCGTGCCTGGCGCTCTCTCCTTTGTCATTCCGCGGTTGGGGATCGAAGCTGTAGCATCTATGTTCTTTGAAGGCTAAGCAGGTTGGACATGCAATTCAGATGAAAAACAATTACTCTGTGTTAGCTTGCTTTTGGCAAGAGTGTATTAAGGCTCATCTCACTGATGGGAAACAAAAGCTGCACTTCATCTTCATGAATTTCAAAGGAGAGAGAGAGAGAAGGAAAAAGCAAGTTTTCTGGCAGGAGCTTTTCTGCATAACCTTTCTCTGATGAGTTGCTTCCTTTCGTGATGGAATACTCAGCGTTAGCTTGGGTACAATGCGTCTCTCCCACGCACACATGGCACAGGTGATCATGCCTTTCTGCTGGTGGGAGGCTCTGGTACACATGAAAGGACTAAACGATACATGCTGTGGCATGTTTTGGAACCTATGAAAGGCAGAAAATTAATGGACACATTGCAGAGATACCTTTCGTTATACAAGTGTTTGTTTTGAGAAAACAAGCAAAGGTCCTACTTGTGAACGGGCTATGTTTCAAGTGAGATTGGGCCTTAAGACACCCCATGTTAGCTTCAGGGGCTCAGTTTAAAAGTCTTAGTTCGGGAGTTACATTGGATCAACGGCTTCTGAACGACATGCTGCACAGGGCTTGTGGGGTCCAAAGGAGCTCTTGGCCTTGGCCATGGAAGGAGAGCCCGGAGAGGATCAAATCTGCTCCAGGAGACCCGTGCTTGCCAACACGTTCACTCGGGGGAAAAACACCACCTAAGTACTGCAAGGAAACAAGTCATGCGGCGACATCGTGTGTGTTTGTAGAAATGTGTGTGAAGGAGAAGCAGGCTGGCTTCATGGGAGCTGCCTGTGCCGTCTCCCCAGGCCCTGTGCTTAGAAGCCACCATGCTCAGTTTACTGCTCTGTTGTCACTCCCTTGAAATTTTTAGTCTTTTTTTTTTTTTTAAGAGAGAGTGGAAGGGAGTGAGTGTGAGAGAGGGAGAAACATCGATGTGAGAGACACACATTGATTGATTGACTCCTGCATGACCCTGACCAGGCCTGGGAATCAAACCTGCAACCCAGGTATGCGTCCACGCCTGGGAATCCAACTCTCAACCCTTCGGTCAGTGGGCTGGTGCTCCAACCACTGACCGAACTGGCCAGGGCTTGTAGCCATTTTTGAACAAAGAGCCCTGCATTTTCGTGTTGCACTGGACCCTGCAGATTTTAAGCTGGTTCGAAGGAAGAGAAAGGTTTTCCGAGAAGGATGCAGAGTGGAGGGGTGTTTCTAGGTGAATGTGTGGCTGCCAGAATTTCCCAGGCACAGTTCTGGGGTGCAGCTTCCCTCCTGTCGCCAGGGCGGCCTCTCCTGGAGGTGGCGCTGAGTGAAAGGCAGCTTACTCCAGGTGAGCTCTGTGTCTCCTCCTGCTGCTCAGCCTGTCACATTCTTAGAGTCAAAACCGGCACAGTATCTGAGGTTAATGCGACCCCCGTGACTTCAAAATAAGATGTAGGATGTTGACTCATGGCTAAGATGTGGAATTTTTTTTTTCTAGAAAGCTATGTCTGGATTTCAGTTTAGGCTATGAACAAATTTTTATTTGTGTGTGGCATATATAGTTTAAAATTAAACCACAGTTTTTCCTTATAGCCTACGGTCAAATTCTAGTCTCTAAGCGGGTTAATCTTAGAGGTTTGATAAAATTCCACAGAATTCCTTCGATTTATTTATTCTATTTTTATTATTTTATCCTTACTCGAGAATACATTTGTTTCTAAAATCGGTTTTAGAGAGAGGGAGAGAGAGAGAGGAACATCGATTGGTTGCCTTTTGTACCTGCCCCGATCAGATCAGAGATCAAACCACAACCTAGGTATGTGCCCTGACCGGGAATCGAACACGCAGCCTGTTGGTGTATAGGACCACATCCAACCAACTGAGCCACCTGGTCAAGGCTGAATCACTCCAATTTAAATATATCATATAGGTGCAAACGGGGCGAGGGACTGATGGGCTATACCTTCGGATGCCTTTGAGAATAGAGCAGAGGCTCTGCAGGGAGAGAGAACTGAATTCTGAGTTCTGACTCTTCCACTTAAGAGCTACATGCTTTTAGGGAAGTCATTTCATTTCATTAAGACTCAGTTTTCTGAATAGGAAAATAGCGATAAGCCTGTCAGGGATTGAGTCAGTATTAAATGAAATAATAACTCTAAAGTGATTAGAAAAGTTCATGGCCAGTGGTGTAGGTAGATATACATACTATATACATAATACACATTATGTATATAACATATAACCATTTAGAGTAACTGGCTATTATTCTCTCTTCCTAATCTTAACCCTCTTATGTGGACTAAACTCGCTATTCAAAACCCCTGTTCAAATGAGTTTATTTTTAATGAAATTTCTTAAGCGCACATAGAAAAAGAAACAATCAGGAGGGTATAAAATAACTTTACATTTTAAAGGATATTTCTTCATAAAATATTTATAACTTTCCTATATAAAGTATGTGACTTCCTACCCAATAGAATTAGACCTAGACAGGGTGTAGATCTAAATTTTTCTGACTCCGAGTCTGAATGTTTCCCTTGATACGACACAGCCTCGAAGACGTCCACAGAGTGTCAACTCCTAGCCCACATGACAAGAATATGTTATTATTTTAAAAGGTAGCAAGACAGTGTTCAAGCTAATCTAAAACCTATGACAACATACTAGTAAAGAATAGTCCCCGTTTACTGAGCGTTCCGTCTCCTCCTAAACAGTAAGGCTGCTGGTGAGAAGTCTCCCTCGGAGGAAGCCCTGTTCCACGGTGACCAGCACAGCTGTGAAATCGAAACCTTGGGGTTTCATCCTAGGAGTGAGCTTTTTGGGGTGTTTGGTGGAGTTTTCATAAATACAGGATGTTTATACATTCCGTAGGCAGTTTCACAGTGTGCTAACTTGGACATTGTAGAAGCCAGCTGTCGCCATGGTACGCAGACCTCTTCCGTGGAGTTTTTAACACCGTCCGACTCAAATGTGCAGGCTTCGGCATAGCACCCTCTTCGGGAATGCATTGTTCATTTTGATTTTCCAAGCCATTGAAAACATCCTCCATTTGGTGCTGAGTGATCTCATGAACTGCCTCTATGAGCACAACCCTAAATTTATTCGAAGTGTGTGGTTTTCAAGAGGAGGCAGGTCCCACAAAGCCAGTGGTCAGAAAGGACCAGGCGTGGCAGAAGGTAGCCAGGTAATTCGTCCAGGTTTGCTGATACATATTCTTAACTATTTGACTTAAAATCATTCAGGAAGACAGTACAATGAAAAATAATGGAATTGTCATAATATAGGGAAACATTTAATAACATCTCAAAGTAACTCCACATAAACCACGTATATATTTTACACCAATGGATCGATAACACACACTTTCCTGAGAGCAGATATTGAATAAAATGAACATTACAGTTAAAAACCTTCCATTATTAAAATTTAAAATTATATACTTTATAAAATCAACATATATATGTATATACCTGTACCCCCATTTCTTTAAACACGTACACACATTTCACATTGCTCCACAGATCTACTAAATGTATTTTTCTGTCTTCCCAGTTACATGCATTTTTTTAAAGTGAATAAATCATTTAAACAAGTTGAGTGATTGGTATGCTGACTGTATTAATAGAAGGGAACTGTCACTTTTGGTGACATACAGTTCTCTTCCTGGAAATTCCTGGTTAAACCAAGAGAAAGGAATTCAAAATAAATTGAATTTTTTACTAGAATAGTTCTAGTTTTAATATGGTAGTCAGTCGTCATGGTAAGGGCGAGCCATAAGAAGAACACTTTACTTTCTGTTCCATAGTTCTTTGAAGTTATTATTTTTTTACAGACATTATTATTTTTGCCAGAAATTTAAGATTAGCTGTAATATAATTTTACCACACCTTAAAAAATTTGATATAATCGACATATAGCATTATATTAGTTTCAGATGTACAACATAATGACTCGATATTTGTATATATTGTGAAATTATCACCATTATAAGTCTAGTTCAAGTCCTCATCGCCTTTTGGTGGCTTTGAAAAAGGAAGACTTACCCAGCCAGTGTGGCTCAGTGTTTGAGCGTTGACCCATGCACCAAGAGGTCGCCAGTTCGATTCCTGGTCAGGACACATTCCCAGGTTGTGGGCCACGTCCCCAGTGGGGGGCATGCAGGGGGCAGCCAATTGATGGTCTCGCTCATCGGTTTCTGTCTCTCTCTCCCTCTCCCTTCCTCTCTCTCCAAAAAATCAATAAAGAAAAAACAAATTAAAAAAAAAAGGAAAAGGAAAACTTACGCTATATTGAGTGCCTTGCATTCAGAGTGCCATTGTTGATACACATTTGGGAGGAACGTGGTTTAGAAGAAAGAGGTCAGCTTCACAGTCGGGAAGACCCAGGTTTCGGGTCTGCCAAGGTTCTTTAGCACCATTTGGCTTTGGGGCAAGTGAATATAATTCTTTGCCTCAGTTTCTTAATCTGAAAATGTTGATGCTAAGATTAGAAGCATTATGCAAAGCACCCAGCACACGAGATGGTATGACTCAGTAAACAGAGGTTGAAATGCTGGTCACAGACAGGTTTGTGCTGCCCTGTCTAGAATTCTGCACACAGGGTCCCCGAAAGTTCATGAATTGCACTGTAATGCCTTTCTATGAAGTGGATTTTGAAAATATACAGTAACGTAAATCCATGCCTCACAGAATAAAGTTCAACAGTAGTTCTTTGGTTTTGCTTAAAACAGAAAATAATCAATTATTTTGGGTCAGCCTTGGAATATTGCCTGATGTTTAAATTAGTCGTTATTTTTACTGATCAATGTAGATATTCAATCACCTTTTTAATTTTTATTTAATTTTTAATATGTTTTTATTGATTTTTCTTCTAGAGACAGAGGGAGAAATACAAACATCGATGTGAGAGAGAAACATCCATCAGCTGCCTCCTGCACGCCCCCTACTGGGGATTGAGCCCACAACCTGAGCATGTGTCCGGACCAGGACTCGAACCAGGACCTCTCAGCCCATGGGACGACGTTCAATCCACTGAGCCACACCTGCTGGGCAATCACCTTTTTAAAAGAAGACTATCGTCCACTTAGATTACACACACACACACACACACACACACACACACACACACACACAATGAGGTCATATTTTATGACTTGAAAGAAGGACTTTGTTCAGCTGAAATGACCAAACAGAACCTGCAACACTGCTGTTCTCAAATGCTATGCTTTTTGGTAGAGATTTCGAAGAATTTATCTGAATTTATCTCTACGTAGTATACAATATGGATTTTTTTTTCTTAAAAGCAGCTCAGAGATCTATCTCTATTTTAGATTATCCCAAATTTCCACTTAAGAATTAGGAATTACAACAGAGATCTGACTTCTTTATAAGGATCAGGTTGTCATCTATAATTAAACAAAATGCCAGAAGTTTTCCAGTTGAATATATATGACAATGGATCAATGATCAAAAAATGGTTGTCAAATAAAACAACCCCAGTGAGTGACATCTGCGTTTGCTCAGAATCCCATATGGTTCCGGCCTGTATCTACTTTTCTATAAATCTTGAGCTTCAAAGAGGCTGAAAATTCTTTTTTGTATTGATTTTTCCTGGTTGATTTTGTTTAATAAAACTAATGTGCAGTTGTTGCGAATGAACATGGAAAAGGGCATTGGAAACATGTGGCATTTGTCTAATTTCCAGGACAATAAGGGTGATACCTCTGAAAAGAAAATTGATACGGAACATATGGTAGGGAAAATCTTGGAGGCTGAATCATCTCAAGCATGAAATGTTAGAATCTCTGAGCAATCCAGAAACATTGTCTGGTTCTGACACATTTCTTCTTTCAATAAAAACCAGATCTGGGCTGGTGCTGTGTTAAGCCCCAGGGTAGCTAGACTGAAGCTGACATTGGTGAAATTCCACTATTTATCATACAAGCTACATGGGTAACATCAGTACTCCACCCCCAACATTTTGACACATGCAATTATTTTGCTTTTAACAGACAGCATTTGTTTGTTTGAAAAGGTTATTGCTAACAGTACCATCTTCAGATAAATGTACTCAGATTTGTATTTCAGATGTATTTCACAGCCACGCTTTTATAAATAGGTCGGAGAATAGCTAAGTACTGATTTATGGCTGACAGCTAGTTTTAGTGGTGTTCAGAATTTCTGCAAGGTACTTTGACATGTTCCCTTGAGCCTTCACAGCTCATGAAAACTCCAAACAGCATTAAAGGCAAGAAGAAAAAAAATATCTTGAACACAGTATGTTCAAACCTCACTGGATTATCTTGCTCCAGATTTTCCAAACTAGTTTCAGTTTGAAATTGTTCTTTTTAGTTGTTTAAACAATTACTGCAGTTGTTTCAGTGTGTCCAGTGAATAATAAAAGGCCCACTAGGTGCTTAATTTAGACATGAAAATGTGAGGTTGGAGTGCTATATCTGTGGATAAACATGCATTTGTGTGTGTCTATTCTTCTGTTGGTTAAGAACAGAAAATGGCTCCGTAGGAAATGTTACATAGGCTACTAAACTACTTTTGTTTCAATTTTCTTGTTGGCATAAATATGGATACTAATAGTACCTACTTCATGGGAGTTATGAGGATGAAATAAGTTAATACATTTAGAGAATTGATAAATTCTTGTCTAATAGGGGATCTGTAATAAATATTAACCCCTATTATATATGCATGTATGTATATGTGAAAGTGTGTGTATATATGTGTGTGTGTAAATAATATGTAGTAGACATAGACATTGATAACCCTAAAATATGCTCAGTGTTCCTTCTTATACCTTATCCCTGTTCCCAGCATTGGTTATATGAAAGATTTGTGTTCCATATCTTATGAAACCTTAGACTAGATTATTTATCAAAGAAAATATATGTTGCTGAATGCTTTAACATATTTTGACTACTCCTTTTCTCTCATTTTATCCTTAACTATGTTCTAAGTGCAGAGAGTATTTAAGCTGCTGGAGTGATCCATCCGAATCTTCTAGGTGTGTTTATGGAATTGATGTGTGTAGGTGTCTCCACGTGTCTATTCCGTGTGGACATTGGGGCGAGCAAGCAACCCAATAAAAGATGAACACGACGTCTTTGTTCTTTCCCCGTATGGGGAAGGTGTGTTATTCTAACATAGCTTTTGCCTCTGCGGTGTTCTTTGGAGACCTCAGTGAATGGTTCCCTCCCCCGCCCAGTCGTTTACCACCCTTTCTCTAAGGTCGTGTTTTCTGTTGGTCAGCTAGGGTTTGGCGTGGAGCTCGGCTACGGGCGTGGCAGGTGGAGGGCGAAGCCAGGATCGCACAGCAGAGCCCAGGAGCTCTTTCCTCCTGAAGCTGAAAGATTTCTCGGACATTTGCCCCCAAACCTTAAGGGTGACCCTCATTTGGGGACGTGTCTCACTCACCTGTCCTCTGTGAGTGCCCAGCACCGAGCAGCATCTCCCCTTCCTGTTTCACGTCTTTCATTTTAAAGACCAGGTTACCTTTTCCTTCACGTTGCAGGGACCTGCTGACCTGGAACTTCTCTCTTCTCTGGTTTTCGTCATCGTGTCCGCTGGAAGTTGCCCCCCACACTCGGGCCGGAGACAGCGTGAGGACAGAGACAGTCCCCTCTGACAGGAAAGGCTCTCATCCCTTCTCAGAGCTGAGTCTCAAGTGCACCCCAGATGCTATTTCCTCACCTTGGGGAGCACCGTCAGGTATGCTATTTTAGGTTTCATTGTGGCGTCACCAACGACAGTAGCACAGCTGCTCTTCGGAGAGGCAGAGAGAGGCACAGCAAGTTCACTACTCCGTGAGTCTCCAGGCTCAGTGGTGCGGAATCTTTGCTCCTCGCGTCCATTCCGTTGTCACTGCCTGTAATTGCCAAAGCCACTTAGCAGTGTGCAACATGTTCTTTTTGACACACGACTGTCACCTCTCTGATAAATTTACAATTCCTTATTCTTGGGGATTCAGCAATGAGAATGTGTCACCTTTCCTGATGCTTGAAAAGCTAACTCTCTCAACTCTGTTCCTGGTAGGTATAATTCTGGTAAAACAAAGATGATGTTAAGCTAACTAACAGCAACAGCAGCAGTTATCATCGTGGAGGGTCTGTTTGTGTTAGACACCATCACAAGTGTTCTGTGTATAATACACTGTGCTGCACAGCAGTCCTGCAAGGAAGGTGTTATGCCCCCCCCCCCGGCTCCCCGCCTTTACTGCAGGGGGCTGAAGTTCAGAGGGTGGAAGATTTTTGCTTAGTTGGCACAGTACTAAAGAGAGAGGTAAAATCTCCTGGTGACTAATTCTTTCTTCCTCCTTCACAGAAGCTTAGCTGCTGAGATACTCCAGTGTATCTTGTTTTTTTTTTTATCCTCACCTGAGGATATTTTTCCATTTTTTGTTCCGATAGAGTGGGAGGGAGAGAGAGGAAGAGAGAGAGAGAGAGAGAGAGAGAGAGAGAGAGAGAGAGAGAGAGAGAGAGAAACATTGATGTGAAAGGAACACATCGAGTGGTTGCCACTTGCATGACCCATCCAGGGCCGGGGACAAACTGCAACTGAGGTACGCGCCCTTAGTGGGAACCGAACCCGGGTCTCTCTCGACCGCAGGTGGACGCTCTAACCCCTGAGCCAAACCGGCCAGGACTCCAGTGTATCTTGAATATCTGGTCCATGATGTCTGTGGGAGAACCTGCCAACTGATGGGGATGCAGAGGAAGTGTGAGATGGTGGGAGGCTTCCGGCCACTCAGCTGGCATGGTCTGCGAGTGTGCAGTCGAGAGGGAGCACCTGGCGGGGCTGCCAGGCCAGGCCAATGGGACCCCTCGTCTCTCCGCACTCTGCTCATTGGAGGGCCTGGCTTACTTAAAAAAATTTTGTCATAAAATATGCATGACATAATAGCTATCATTTTAACGACTGTAGGAGTATAATTCTATGGCATTGAGTACATTCACAATATTGTACAGCCATCCTGTACCACAGAATTTTTCATCATCTTTCCCCATTAAATAATAACACCCCTTTCTACTCTCTCCAGCCCTTGGCAACCTCCATTCTCATTCTCAACTCTGAATGTTCCTCTTTCTGCTGAGTATCTCGTATGAGTGGAATCATACAACATTGGTCCTTTTGAGTCTGGCTTATTTCACTAAGCATACTGTTTTCAAGGTCCACCCGCATGCTAGCATGTATCAAAGTTGCTTTCCTTTTGATGGCTGAATAGTCTGTTGTATGTATTTATCACATTTTGTTGATCCATTCATTCACCTGCCGATGGTGCCTGGGTTTGATTTTGGTGGGGGATCCTCGGATGATTTCCCTTTCCAGTTCCTCAGGGACGCTCATGCCACACCCGGTACACCCAGGGTTTTGTTTTGCAAGAGTATCTAGTGTTTCACAGTGTCTTAGTCAAAGCAAAATACCACAGACAAGGTGGTTTATAAATCACAGATATTTATTTTCCACGATTCCGGAGGCTGGAAGTCTGAGGTCAAGGTGCCAGCATGGTTCGGTTCTGGCGAGGGCTCTATTCTGGTTGCTGCGACTTCCTGTATCCTCACATGGTGGAGAGCAGAGAGAGAGGGAGCAAGCTCTCTGCGTCTCTTCTTATAAGGGCATAATCCTACTGGTGAGGGCTCTGCCTTCATGACCTAAATATGTTCCAAAGGTCCACCTCCTGACACCATCATACTGGGTATGGATTTTGGGGAGACACAGATATTCAGTCTATAGCAATGGGATTCTAATACCTTCAGGATGGAACACATAGAGTAGAGATTCCAATCTAAAATTAATTTCTACCAATATTTATTGAGCCCGAAGTAGGTATCTGTTGCTGTATTGGACACTAGGGGATGTCTGTAGGCAGTTACTAAATGCGCTGCCTGTCTTCTGGGGAGACTCACCACAGGCCCACATGCATGCACACACATTCCTTCACACCCCCAGTCACCATCCCTACCATGTGCACATACACTCTGCTGCCCCTCCCGTTCCCTCCCCAAACAGGTCAGTAACCACGGAAGTGTGCAGCCAAATGAGTTCTAGAGAAGATGTTGATGGAAAGTATGAGGAAGACAAGATGGCTGTTTTTCATTTGTTTGTTAATCCTCACCTGAGGATATTTTTTCCATTGATTTTTTTTTTAGAGTGAGCGGAAGGGAGGGAGGGAGGGAGGGAGGAGAAGGAGGAAGAAGAGGAGGAGGAAGAAGAGGAGGAGGAGGAAGAGGAGGAAGGAGAGAGAAACATCAATGTGAAAGAGACACATTGATTGGTTGCCTCCTGCACGTGCTGTGACTCAGGTGCATGCCCTTGTCCGGGAGTCAAACCTGTGACCCTTCGGTCTGAGGGCCAATGCTCTAACCACAGAGCCACACTGGCCAGGGCGAGATGACTGTTCTTTGGCGTGGTCAGGCATGCCTTTGAGAGGAGAGAGAGTTTGAACCGGATCATAGAGGGTGGTATGATTTGTGCAGGCGTAAAGGGGTCGGGAGTCCGGGTATATCAGAACAAAGGAACGACTTGAGCAAAGTCAGCGAGTCCGGAACTGGGACAGCCAGAGCGGTGGGGATCCTGGGGGGAGGTTTATGTTGCAGAAACGAGGAGGTGTAACAGGATGGGAGGAACAGATTATGGAAAGCTTTTAATTCTGGGCTGAGGAAGTTGAACTTTATCCTGCGAGCAGTGGGGAGCTTTGGGACAGATAAATGACGTAATCGATCTGAAAGTCCTGTAAATCAATACACTGCATTTATGAAGGGGCTCCTGTGTGCAAGGGGTGGTGTTGGGTTGGGCACTGGGGAATGTTTCGTCCAGGATGGACCCTGACAGCCACTTAGTTTGAGGGACAGAGGAGAGAGCCTGGAAAAGAAGGCAGAAAAGAAAGATCTAAGGGGAGGATGAGTCAAGAGTGTGATCCCCAAAGCTAGCAGTGGGGGAGTTTGTGGGAGAGCCTGGTTAACAGTGTTAAAAGTTGCGTTAAGATTCTAACAGGGAAGGAGGAGACTTCTGTGATTGGTTTTGACACTTGGAAGGACATGGATGGTTTTGGTTGGCAGAGCCTGACTGGAGCAGGGCACAGGGAGTAGGAGCCAGTATGCTACGGATTGAAGAGAAGGGATTCGAGGATGTGAACTTGCTGAGTGGAGACCATGCTCTCCACATACTTGACGGCGAAGGAAGAGGGTGAATGCAGTGGTAACTGGGAGGACAACATGCTCAAGAGAAGAGACTGGTGGTGCTGTTGGAACACGGAGAAACCAAAGTGTGTTTTAAATTAGTGGGAAGGAGTAGAGGAGAGGCACAGTTTCATTAAACAGCCAGGAAAAAAAAAAATCAATGGAACAAGTTGTTTTCTCAATGGTGGGGTAGGAAGATGGATCTGGCAGCAGAACACAGGCTAGACTGAATTCAGAAGTGACCAGAGGCCAGGAGACCATCTGGGGAGTTGCAGGTAGCAGGGATGTCAGAGAATCCGTGCCCGGACACAAATCCAATAAAGGGGGAAAGATAGTTATCAGTGAGCCTCCAGGGAAGAAAGAACTGGATTTAGTATGGATTGAAGACTGAGAAGTAAATAACATCCAAGAGATCCCCAAGTTAGGCTTGGGTGATCTCATGTGTTTAACGTGCTGGAACCATTTCTGCCACACTCCCTGTAACAGTCCAGGCTCATAGACACCCCCGCTCAGGACCTCTGACAGTGACCCCGAAGGAACACCAGACCTTCAGTTTTTCTTTGAACTGTGTCCTTTTGTTTTAGGATTAGTATTATGTGATCTTCCCAAACTAAGTGGTCTGATTACTGTGCCTGTCCTCTGCCATCTTTCTTCCCATGAGTGTGTGGCCACTGAAAACAGGCTGAATCATTAGGGGAAGGAAGGACACAAAGGTCACTTCCACAGGCGCTCAACAGCCCGTCTGGACGAAAGCCCGGAGCCATCACACAGGGTACCTGCTCACATAATCGTTTTGTTGTCAAAGCTGCTTTTTTGTTTCCTTCCTTTTGCTTCTGCTTCTAACTTATTTTGGGAGCGTTTTAGAGACCTTGAACATGAAATGAAATAGGGATGCCACTTCTCGAGGGAAATGTGTTTAAGGTGGGCTGGTTCATGAAAGAGAATCATCAGTCAAAGTTCCCCAAGGGCTTAACCTTCATCTGCTTTTCAAAGAGAAAAGCTGCATCCTTCCACTCACAAAGAATGCTCTCTCGGCTCCCGCCTCTTCCAGAGCTTTTCTGTGTCACGGTAGATTTTTTTTGTTTTTAATCTTTGGAATTTTGAGGTGCAGATACACCATTTGTAGTTCAATAGTGTAGTAAATCTCTTCCCTCCCTCCCTTCCTTCTCTCTCTTTCTTTCTCTCTCTCTCTCTCTCTCTTTTTTCTCTCTCTCTTTTACTCTTACTTCTCTCTCTGTATTTTCCTGGCACCCCAGTAATTTCTATCCTTGTATTGTTGTAAGAAACAGCAAACATGTTGACATTGCGTACACAAAGTACAAATTCAGCTGTTGCTCATGAGATTGATGCATGTTTGGGAAATCTTAGTTTCTACAGCAGAATATCAATGCTAGATGTAGTTTGATAGCAAGAGTAATTTTCTCCCTTTAACAGTCCAGGCTCATAATGACACCCCTGTCCAGGGCCTCTGACAGTGACCCCTTTGTTTATGATCCTTTCAGTGAGTTGAAGAGGGGGTTTAGGAAAAGAGACTCACGCAATTATGTTTCCTGATGACAGAGCCATACAAATCTCCTCTTCCTCTGCCCCTTGCTCCCCAGCCATCCATGGGACTCACTCAAGCTATCATTAAGGAAACGAGACAGGGCTTTGGGTGTGACTGGATGAAGACAGTGCAGATGGGATGCTGGCGATGTGAGAGAAGGAGGGAGAAGGAAGCTGAGTCCCCAGAGCCAGAGCCGAAGATAACAACATGGTACCTTGAACGGGCTGCAGCAGAGACCACAGCCAGGGATGGGCTTGGTAGAGTGCCCCGGAGCTGGGCAGAGTTGAAGAAAACCAGTTTTAGTTGGTGCTTAGTCTTCATGTCAGTGGAAACTTTGCTCTACTTGGTCCAGGTCATCTCACTTGCAGCTAGTCCAGAAGTATTTTAGGGGCTTAACTTGGGTTTCCAAATTGGATGCCTATTTTTTTGGAAGCCCAATGAAGACGCTTTACAGTCATATCTTGGGAACAACTGCTGGACCCCATGTGAGTCCTGGATCCCTTGTGCAGGAATAGAAAGGGGCTTAAGAGCCTGTAGTTAGAGGGTGGATTATCTCGGTCCACGTCTGTGGGAGCAGATATCACTGTTCCATAAGGAATACACATAAAAGTGTGGGACTTGACCTCTCTGGACCTACACCTACAATGTCCTTGTTTTTGTTGTTGTTCTGGGTGAATTTTATCCAGCACGAGGGGTTATCTTTTCTGGCAGAATTATTTTTCCTTCCTCCCTGTTTCTACCTTTGCTGCTTCTTCTCTTGATATTTGTAAATATGCACACCTGCGCACACTGTCCCTGATAAAGTTTTTAAAAAGAGTGGACTACCTTCTTGTTTGCTAAAGGAAAGTACCCAAACTATTCATCTTATGGAAACAAACATGTTTTTGGTAAATGGACACACACAGAACTCTCTCTGTTAGGTACGTACTCATTTCAGTGTTTTCTCGCTGTGGAAGCTGTCACAGGGCAGGAGCCGGCGCACCCCAGGTGAGGGCTCCTCGGCTGTGTGTCACCTGCAGACACGCTAATGTCTAAGTAGAGTAACTTTGGAAGATATCTGATTTTATGAAATAAATTATCCTTGCTTCCATAGATTAACACAGAAAGGTGCTTTATCTAAAACTGATGTAAAATTGTTCTCTAGTAGTATGTCTGCTCTTGGTCTCTAGCCCGTGAAACTTGGATGTTTGAAGAATGATGGCAAGACAATAAAAGCAGCCCTTCTTGAGGAGATGAAATTCAATAATTTTGAAAGATGTAAAAGAAGTTTGAAAAATAAGCAGCTAGATTTCCATGTTGACTTTAAGTGAAAGTTGAACTTACTTTTCTACTATTATAAATTTTGAGTAGGGGCCATTAGAAAAGAATAATTAAAAAAAGAGTTGATTCTTTAGAAAATTTCTTCGTCCCTTTGAAATTCCAAGCAGACAATTTCTCTCCAAAGCATTAAGTACTAGCCTCTTTAGGATACATTCTTTTCCAATAGCAAGTACCAAATGATTCAGCATAAAAAAAATTTTTTTTTTCAAGAATATAATCATAGGTAATTCTCACCATGAGAGAATTTGAAAGTGTACTGTCTCAATATATACCCTATGTCACAAGAATAACCATGATAAAAGAAAAATAACATAAAGCATCCAAAGAACACAAACTATAAGAACACTAGTAAACGTGTTAATTTATTTTATGTTCTGGCATGAGGGTAATGGAGCTTCTGTGATTGACAGTTATTGTGAGATATCATGAAATTCATTATCTGTGGGTTGTTTCCTCTACTAAAGATAGATTTACCACGAGCTGACCCTGTGTAGGCAGGCGTGCGGGGAAGATATAACTGCAATTTAGAAAGGGAAATGGCCTGGGATGATAGCCCAGCTGGAGGTAAGGACGTGCCTGTGCTGAAGACCAGTGCAGTTAAAAGGATTTAGCCACCAGATTATCAGGGTCCTGGAGGGCTTCCTCATTGGCCTCAAGATTTCTCCCGCTGCAGTGAATTACATGGGAGGGAGGATGTAACAACCACAGCCCCCCAATCAGGCAGGTTGGGATTGTACCTCTCCAGAGTAAGGCAGTTCAGGACCACGTGTCGAGGGCAGACGTGCAGTGAGATGGGCAGAGCTTTGAATCAGGGGCCATGGGTAAAGGGCAGGTAGGAACTGCTGGATCACTTGCTCTGTCAGCTGCTGGTCTAGGGTATGTCTCTGCGGTGTAAAATTCCAATTTACATTGGAAATGTAAATTTCCAATCAACTTGAAACCGAGGGCCTTCGTGTTAAAAGTATTGCATTTGCTAGACAATTCTAGAAGTATATTGTTTGTTATACCTATATTATGGGTTAAAATTCTTTTTTGTACCCTTGAGGTGGCATGGCGGAAAGCAGTGAGCTTTGGGCTTAGGGTCAGATGATGTCATTTCCAGATCTGGACCTGCTTCTTCCAACTCTCTGGACTGAGGCGCATCATCCAGCCCCGTGTACTTAGTTATTTTGTTACAAGTGGCAGTATTGTCATGGCTCCTACCTTCTCCCGGGGAGAGGCTCTGATCATCCAAGGAGATGCTGTTCTTGAGAGAGTTTTGTGATAACAACAATAATTAACAGAAGGGAGATGTCCCTCCTCTCTCATTCCTTTACGATTTTGTTCGTGTCCTTTCATCCTTGTCCTGATGATGTTGATGATTCGTGTCATTGGATGGAGATGTGTCATTGATTGAAGCCATCTTAGCTCCTTTCCTGGAAGTGTGCATAATACATTTTACAATGAGCTACTGTTTTATTATCTACCTCTTAGAAGTTCTAAAGTCTATACTTTTAGCTCCTAGAAATATTCTAAACCGAATGTTCCTCTAACTGGTGATTTAAGAACGTGGATACATTTGATTTACATATGAATAGCTTATATTTTGTCCTAAACTTTAAAAAGTTTTTAGAGTCTAATTTATGTACATTATGTATGCTATCATAGGAAAAATAGAAAGAATGACATTACTTAACTGTGTGGTCTGCGGAGGGATATCTTGTTATTGCTTCCTTCTATGCTTTTGTGATGGACGGAATAATAAGGATTTGATCTGGAGCATGTTAAGGAAAATTGTAATGCAAAGATGTAGCTGGTTCTTCCCCTGGTAAGGATGAAAATCCAGAATAGATGACTAAGTTATTTAGAAAACTATGACAATGGCTTTTTTAGGTTCTGAATCTCGAGCGCCCTGACCACCACCACTTTCGCCCTTACTAGAAGAGGCTTGATAGAAAAGGGCTAATGTGCTCTGTCAAGTTTTACTGCTCTTCTGTTGGGGCAAGTGTCCCTCGCACATGTGGGGCCCCTGGAACCCAGAGAGAAGAGGTGAAAAAAGACCATCAGTGAAGGGAGCAAGGAAGGGGGCAGGGAATGGCGAGTGGACCAGATCCACAGACAAAAGCAGCCAGGGGGAAATTTCCATGAAAGGAAATAGTCAAATAAACTTCAGGAATGTTAAGATGTTGTTTTATGCTGTGTTGTAATTTCCTCTGTTATTCCCAAACCCTTGGGAGGAACCCATTAAACCCCACAACTTTCTGTTAGTGGTGCTTGAGGGAGTAAGGGAAGGGGAATTTGTTAATTACATCTGGAAGGGTGCAGGATTTCCTAGGGTTTAGGGGCCAAGACTTGGATATTAAATCGGATATTACAGAAAAGATGTAAACTCAGAAGAGTGAACACCCAGATTATACTAGTGTTAGGGAATATTGTGAAATACTGAGAATTGGGAACAAAGATTACTGGGTGCTGTAGAGGTTTGATGTTCATAGGAAAGCAAATGGTCCCAGTTCAGTGAGATGCAAGTAAATTTTGTCAGGTGGGTGGCATGTAATTAATGCCTCTTCCCTCCAAGATGATTCTAAATAGTACATTTTATTGCCCTTGCATATGGATCATTTTTCTCATCTATTAGCAAATTCATTTCATCATTGCCCATATATAAGTCCTTCAAATACTCATTTGAATTGTTTTTGACGACTTACTGATTTCCTCATTAATTGAGTTAAAAAAAATCTTCACATGTATTTACTTTGTATTTATATAAGAATCATGAGCGTACTTTTTAAAAATTATCTTTTAACACAGTTTTCCACAGTGTTTCACACTGATCCTTCAAATGAGTAAATTCCTAATTCCTTCTTTTCTTTAGTACCACATTCCTCTGCTCTGCGGGGGATGGTAAATGATTTTTACCTCTAACCCTCACTCATGAGTTAATGCTGACTGACAATATCCTCACTTTCTCAGACCTCAGACAGAAAGGCCAAAGGAACAAGGATTAGCCACGCAAAGTTCCACTCTGAGAAATGGCATGCTCAGAAAAAAATGATCAATGCAACCAAGTCTGGGGCTAAACACAAAAATGTAGTGTCTCTGGTTTTCATCCCCTTACTCGGTTTTCGGAAGTTTATTGTATGTGGGCATTGGTGTTGACTGAATTATCAAAGTTATAAGTGAATTGTACCATACAGTAGCTATTATGATCATAACTGGTACACATTTCAATCAGTAATAAAATCAAGTGGTTAAAAGAATAGAAGTTTCAGGAAGATAGCATGAAATTAACAGGTTTGTGGAACCATGGAGATTACTCTTGGATTTACAGTTTCCTATTAGAGAGATTTTTTTCCTTACTTCCAACTGTTTGATTTAATGTTATGTTTTCCAGAGGCAGAGGAATTTGGAACATATAATTTCCTTCCAGATGGAAGGGAGAGGTCAGACACTATGATCAGTCTTGCTAAGGTATGTTAATTTCTTGTTAAGATGAATGAACTCTTGTCTTAGCATGGCTAACACAGTAATACTTCTTGTCTTCTGTTTGTGAATTATAAATAAATTGATTCATAAAGTGCTCTTCAAAAATACTGGATTCCCCTATTGGTATGTTTAACTATTTCAAATATAACGGTTGCTGATGGAAATAGTGTCCTTTTACGGAGTTTCAGAAAAAGCATTTCGGGAGACTCATATGTGAGAGGATGAAATTTAGTGGTGAGATTCACTGTAGAAGCAAAATCTAAGGACTGCCCCTGGGCTTTTAGTGTGTGGTCTCCATCCTTCCCACTGTGGAAAAAGTTCAGCCTTGTCTTCATCAAGCCCAGTACAAAGGCCAAGGTCCAAAAGTTCTGTGCCATTGGTTCGGTTCAGTCCCTGTCCTCATCTGGCTAACTTAGTCTGTGCCCAGGCCCATGCTTGGAGTCCCTGTGGCTGCTGGCCATGCAGTTGTAGACGCGCTTGGCTTATCTCTGGCATGGGAAGGACCAAGCACTTTTTCAAACTAACCAATCAACTTCCCAGTCTTTTGTGGGCTGGTGTTAGACCCTCCCCCTAACCAATCTATTTCTATATCTTCCAAAGTTCTGTGTCCCTTATCCAATTGGATCCTTTTTGCAGGCTAGACAGACAAGCCTTTAGGGTTGCCTACAGTGCCTGTGCTTGGTAGAAGCACCCGGTCCTGTGTCGTCTTGGTTTCTACTGGGCATGCACCCAGCAGAGATATTTCTCCTGCTGTTTTTATTCCTCCCACAGTAATGACTGGTAATATCCTTCCTGTCGGCTTTAGGGACTAGGGATTAAGTTCCAAAGGTGGAGAATGCCCTGGGGAGTGTGTGAAGGTGTAACTTCCCAGTGAAGCAAGCAGGCCTATTGTCTGATTCAGCTTCCCGTTCACCAGGCTTCTTAATGTCTGATTCCCTTTGATCCCTTCCTCTATTAATATTTCGCTACCTATGCTAACACAGCCACAGACTTTTCTAGTATGACCTTTATTAATCCATTCCTATTTCAGTCTTTTATTTTTCATCCAGGCCTTCAGTTTTTCTTTATTTTTAAAAATTCATCATTCAAATATGTCTTTTCTGTGATTTCCATCTCTGATCATTTAAACTCTGGTTTATTTTTATAACCAAACTTAACTTTTTAAAATTATTAAAATAATATACCAAAATAATATACCAAAATAATACAAGTTGTTGTAGAAAAAATAGAAAGTATAGGTAAAAAAGAATGAATCCTTCCTCATAATTTCATTTCTCAGAAATAAGGACTATTAATGCCTCTGATATATCATTTCAGGACTTTTTCTTTCTTTCTTTTTTTAAATTTTCACCTGAGGACATTTTTGCATTTATCTTCAGATAGAGCGAGAGGGAGAGAGGGAAGAAGAGAGAGAGAAACATCAATGTGAGAGAAACACACGAACTGGTTGCCACCCACACGACCCCAACCCGGGCCAGGGACAAACTGCAACCGAGGTACGTGCCCTTATCAGAAACTGAACCAGGGACTCTCCCATCTGTGGGCTGACGCTCTAACCGCTGAGCAAAACTGGCCAGGGCTAGGTCTGTTTCTATGGGTAAATGTGCACATAAATTTAAAAATGTATGATCTTGCTGTTTAAATTTCGTTTCATTAAAGGAATTAAGTGCAATCCTCCCATGGTTATAATTGGTGCTCTGCTAGAGCATATGTTCTTACCCATGAGCTCTAGAGGCAGGCTGGTTCAGATCCCCACTCTGGCTGTGGGAATTTGGGAAATTACTTAACTTTACTAAGCCTCAGTTATTTCATGTTCCAGGAGTTTAATATTAACTACTTACTTTATAGATATGTTGTGGTGATTAAGTAAAATAGTACATGTAAAGTATCCAACCCATAAAAGCATTACATAAATGTTAACTATTATAAGCTCCCTGTCATCCAATATGACTGTATTTTGACTAGTTTTCCAAGTTAAATTAAATAAACTGAGTTGGGATTGAGGTAATGGGGACAGGAGAGAGATTTTTTTTTCCATTCATATCCTTTAAAGATAATCAGTGTGTTTGATAACCTGATGCTCTGTAACAACAACAAAAAATACGTGAGTAGTTGTCCTGACGTCGTTATCCTCTGTTAGTGGGTCCTGCTCCATTTAACTGCGGGGTGAAGGGTTACCCACTTGGAGGGATTGTTTATCGCTGAAGGTGAGCTACAGTGTTCATTATTGGATTAGATTCTAGCTCTGGCATTCGGGAGACAACTGAACTTTTATGGTTGGCAGCTGTGGAAATTTAATTTTGGTGGAATGGGGCCATTAATGATTAACAAAAGAACTCTATGCTTGAATTCATCTTAACAGCTAAGCTCCTACTGGGTTTCTGGAGTTGCAACAGTCATGGCAAGTTAAATCACATCTAATTCAAAGCAATATTTATTACAAACTGGTCATACAATTGATTCTTATCTCATGCTTTTCTCTATTTCAATAGCAAGGAGATGTTCGAGCAAGGCAGGTAGCACATTTCTGGAATTTGATTAATTTTTGGTCTTAAAACCAGTCCAGTCCTTTGATTATGATGCCAGAATGACTTACTAACCCTTTTAATGTAAAGATTATTTTATGCTCATATTTTTTTTCTTTAGGTATACATTTATGATCATCTTACAGTGATTGGAAAGTTGAAATTTTTTGTTGAAGAACAGGGAATTTTATTTTTGGTCTTTATTGAATCAGCCAACTCACCGTGTTTTGATTAATGAGAAGTAACTGCTTTTATGCATTTATAATATTTGATCATGCTCTCCCAGGCCCCATCTTTTTAGAAAGGATACTACAATTTTTTTAAAGTTATTTTTAAAAAATAGTGACATCATCCTGAACAGTATGCAATATAGGGTTGGAAGAAAAATACAAATTGGAAAGACAGAGCTCAGAGGACTAAATGACTATTTGATTCACATATGTGGCCAGAGGTAGATCTCACCTTGGAGGCCAGGGCTGTTTGTGCCCAGATTTATGTCTTGTCTACGGCACCACATTGCTTCTTCTGTAAATAACTTATGAGGTGAAAATACAGTCCTGAAAATTTTATACACATATTGCAGATAAAACATTGTTCTTTTAGTTCTGTTTGAAATGAACATGCTTGCTACAATCAACGTTAATTCAAAATACTTTTCTGTATCCTTTATGTGAATTGAGATTGATTCTGGGGATAGTTTGGGTGGGTTGTATTTCGTAAGGGGGTCGAGTAGACTTGAACGAGCACTTTATTTTCATTGTGATTGAGCAACCTGAGGTGTTGGTGGACACCTTCCTGGTTTACCCAGGGCAGAACCCGAATATCTGCAGGTTGGACCAAGAGCCTTGGTCCAGGAGAACCGAGGGCACCTGTGTTCTCCTGATCTGTGCTGTGGTTTCTTTCTCTCTTCTTTTTTCTCTGCTCTACTTCCTTGCTCAAGCCCCACCATCCGCCCCCATTCCCCATGCAGATGAATACCCTTTCAACTATTCCCCATAGTTTTTCAATGAATTATAAAAGACTGGCCTACGTAAATTTTGAGCTAGGATAATATTATGCGTAACATGTAATAAAGTAAAATTATATTTTATTAGCGTCTGTCAATTTTGGCATTTTTATGGACCCGCTATGATTTCAATTCAACTGTCCTAGTGCGTTGTCTGAAGAATGAGCAGCTCAGGTCATGGTGACTTCTAGCGTGTTGAGATGCCGTCCCAACCCTGACTTCATGGGAGAATAATTGACCAATATAATTGTGTACGTTTAAAGTGTACAATGTGATGATTTGATGTACATATACATTGTGGAATGATTACCAAGGTCAAGATAATTAACACATTGAAATGCTCTTTTGTAGGAAAATATCAAATGGTTTCTTTTTAAGAGTAGTTATGTAAGAGTTTACTAATCCTGACAAAATTGTTCAAAAGCTTGTTTATTTAACATTTTATTTGTCATGTTATAAATTACTAATATTAATTTTACATAAAAGAATCTTCTTTGAACATAGTTTTGTGTCCATTTTATATACAGAGTGGGAAAAAGTAGGTTTATAGTTGTTCATGTGGAAAATATACAATAATTAATAAATAATAATACAGGAATCAACTGTGTTTTGCATACTCACAACTGTAAACCTACTTTTGCCCCTGCCTGTATAAATATATATATATGTATTTTAGGGGGAAAAATCATGATATAGTGTTATCTTATTTTTTTTATAACACATTTTCTGGTACAAAACACTGTAGTAACCAAAAGCAGAATATAGACCTTGAAAAATGCTAGCATACAGACTCTGAATAAACTATAAGTAAGTATAATAGTTGTAATGCCTTAAAATTTTACTTTAAATATATTTAAAGTCAAGGTTACATTAGTGTTACTTTCCTTGTGCCTCTCTCTTGCCCAGATGATAAATTAGATTTTTAATTTATTTATTGATGTCACTATTATTTCATTTATTTCTGAAACACATTCCAACATGCAATATACTCATACTTTCCCAGAGAGCATATTTTCCTCTGAGCTTTATTCACGTATATTACATTAATTTGATCAAAAGTGACATGTGAATGGCACTGTGGTGTTAGAAGAACTTGTATTCATATTCATGTTCGAACCTGGCCTTTTACCAGTTCTCGCCACTACACACGTTACCTGCTCTACTTGGGTCTCTGCCGTCATTGGTAAGAACGGGATGTGTGAGACTAACGCAAAGATCTCACAGAGAGGTCAGAATAACAGAGTGAGTTATTTGGGGAAATGCTTACTTGGGAACTGTACTAATCTATTAATTGTGAGCTGTTCTGTGTTCTCTTTTCTCGAGGTGATTCCTCCCAGCCCCCAACTCATTGTCCTCCTTCATACTTTCATCGCTCCTAGACTCTTTATACTGCTTTCTTGTTGAAATGTCTTACAAACAATTCTGATGTATGGGAATCTAAAAATAATTACTTACATAATGATCAGAATCATCTTTCCTTTGAACCATCATTTCCCTTGGTGCACTTCAGAAAGTCTTGCAGCTGTAATTTTAACCATTCTTTGTTTTACAAATACCCATTTCTCCTTTTCTCACTTCCTGTCTTTCTTTAGAGTACGGGTCCCATTCTTTCCTTTTAATATAGACAATATTTTTTAAAAGTACGTGTTCACTGGAGAGAAATGAAATGTATAGAAAATTTGTATACATCACAAAAAGGAGGATAAAAATGTACATTTTATACTACTTTGTGAACACGATTACATTTTCGGTGTATTGCCTTACACAATATTAATAAATATTATATATCACAAATAAAATACAAAGTGAATTATACTGAACTCTTTTACTTGTGTTTTCATATGACATTTTGTGTTAAGAAATATGCCTCCAATATCTAGTACCTGAAGCACATTTCACTGTGTGGCTGGGCTATAATTTACTTCATCAATCCCGTACCTCAGATATCTGGTGTGTTCCGTCTTTATTTATTTTCAGTGTTTATTTTAAACAATGCTAAAACATCCCTATAGCTACATTTTTGTCATAAACCAATCTCAGTTTTTGACTCCTCCATAAACTTCTACCATTTCTATAAGATTATTTATTTTTAAATCAGGCCATGTTTTGCAGTGGTTTGTGACTAAAGGCCCAGAACTAGGGAACTGCCAGATGTGTTTAGGAATCCTGCATTTCCCCAGGGGCCAGTGTCCTGATGTCCCTGGGAGTGAAGCTGAGGATTTCGTACTTGGTATTTGAGGAAACGGGAAGGAGGGATGATGTGTTTGGTCTGTGTTTGGAAAAGGCAGTGACATGCTGAACAGACCAGAGAGAGGAGGCGGGTTGGAACGGTCTGGAGTCAGTGTTACGGAGAACTTGGGCTGAAATTTCGGCAGTAGGCACCTTCCCTGGAGGAAGCCTCCGGCATTGATTAAATGAATTTCTGAGAGGGACAGCTTTCAAATGGAGCCTGGGAGAATGATAGTATTATTAACAGAGATAGAGAGGTCAGAAGGAAGGGAGGGATGGTGATCATCTTAGGGAAATATCAAAAAAAGAAAAAGGAAAAGGAGAGGGAGAGGGAGAGGGAGAGCGAGTCAAGGAGCTGATAAGTTGAAAGCAAATAAGGGAAGGTAGGCAGGTCAGCAACATCCACTGAAGGGACGTGAAAGGGGATGACGCTTGAGGGGACCAGCGATTTTGTCCGTTAGGAAGGTTCATTGGCAAACCTGGGGAGATTGGTAGAGCCGTAGGTGTAGAAGGAGATTGCAGAGTCCAGAAAGGAATGGGTGTAGACAGTATCGCACGTACAGCTCTTTGAAGAAGTGTGTTTGATAACAGGTAGTGTGTTTTAATAAAGTTTACTGAGAAAGGATTAAAATGGTGACTAAATTGAGGAGCGAGCAGGGCCCCCTTACTTGTTCAGCAATTGTTTCCCCCAGCCACTGTGTGCTGTGCCTGGCACCAGGCAATGGGGTAAAATAATCCTGGTCTCTGCCCCTTGAAACCTGGAGCAGGGAAGACAGATGCTTATCAGAGAATCCCAGTTAAACACAAACTCCTCAGAAGGGGGCAGGGGAGGGAAGGGATAAACCACAGAACTTATATGCATGTACGCATAACCAATGGACATGGACAACAAAGCCGGGACGGGGTGCGGGGGGATGGGAAGGAGGTTGTCAATGGGGGAAAAAGGAGAAACATCTGTAACAAAAATAAATTAATAAAAAAAACCCCACAAACTCCGGACAAATGCTCTGTAGGAAAGTGCAGGTGGTCCTGGGAGTGTCTGAGCAGGACAGGACCTAGCCTGGGGGTGTTGTCAGTTGCATCAGTGAAGAAAGGAGCTGAGAGCTGAACGCAGAAGGGGCTGCGGAGGGAGGGCCAGAGGAAAGAGCCGGGCAACGTGGAAAAGTCCTGAAATGGGGCGATGGCAGCAGGTGGGTCCATGTCGTGTTGCAGGAGCTGAAAAACGTCTAGGAAAGGGGCGGCCTGCCTTTCTCGTAGTCCAGACCAGACCAACAAGGTGGGCTGTGCGTGTGAGTGGGGAGCAGTCCGGGCACGCAGACGGAAAAGCGAAGATTTCAGGAGCCGGCATGTCATGCTTTATGCCGGTTAATAATACAAGTGATTATTAACTCTAAATGCTGTTTTATTTCACTGAAGAGGCTGAAATATGTTTCCCTGGAACAAATAGTCAGACCTGCCGTCTCCAGGAGGTGTGCCTTGTTTTAGGCAGCAAGCGCATTTCTGGAGAATTGTGGCTAATTCGCATTCTTGTAAATGGACTAATTTTACACACAGCAGGGAGGACGCTTTCTAAAAGAAACCCGTGGTGCATCCTTTTCATAGACTGCGGACTTTTTTTGGGAAACAAATACGTTCTGCGAATCTCTGCTTTAGTGACGGGGTGAGGACACCGCTGGGTGAGAGGCACGCACACTCCTGTGGACTCTGTTGCGCAATCAGCGCGTGTTCTGCGCACCGGCACCGCCTCCCTCGCAGCCTCCGCTCTGCCACTCTTGGTAGGAAGGCCTCGTCTCTTTGTCAGCGTTCTTATTTTTAGAAAGCTCGTTGCTATCAACCATCTCTGGTTTCAGTTGGAGATCACAACTTCTTGAGAACCCTGGGGAGATAGTTTCAGAAGAAGGGCGCAGGTGTCTGTAGTTTTCAAGATCTGCACCTGTCTTTCTTCTCGTTCTTCTTGAGTAGCTGCTCAGAAAACAAATGATGTCTTTGTGGGGAGCGCACTGACCCCTTGAGTGCTTATTCTCAGGGCGTTCATGGAAGCGTGTGACCACAGCGGTTCTGATGCTGTGGGATCGTGTTGTTGGGGCATCCAGGCGACACTTTGCAGACACCACCCTGGAGACTGTGATTTTTTTTTTTTTGCTTCTTTTAGTGTTGGTTTCGAGGCCTATTGATAGGGAATTTATCTAAAGAAGAGGAGCTTTTTCCAATTGCTCACCTTCCTCTGAGAATCATAGATTTCTAAGAGAGTTCTTATGTCTACGGTTTGGTGTGACAGATGTTTATGTTTGATGAAGAATAAAACACAAAATGTACTTAACCTTTATTCAGCCTGCGTTATAAATGTATTCTACATGCTTTCAGCCACAGTGAATTATATTAATAACCTGTTATTGTAAAAATGTCAAGAGTATTTTCTGTCTCTTGGAATGATTATTTATCTGCTAAAAATACAGTGTTTATTTTAACATTTTTGACAAGAAGAAGGGAAAAATTACCTTTTAGTGAAATGTTACGTTTCAAGCAGTTTTTCTTTCAGATTAGTCTAAAAACAAGCTGTAGAGATGACACAGGGAAAAGGTCTAAGTAGTTCATGGGATCTGAACTCGCCCTGCCCCCCATTGATTATAAGAGAACCTACAGACTTTATTCACAGCTAGACTGACACTGATTTCACATTCTGTTGGTTTCTTATCTAGTTTATTTAAATAGCTCTTGGATTGTATCAGATTACATTTTTTTTTATCTATCAACTGGAGCAATTATTCTTAAGTCCAAGTAAAAAAATGAATAAAAGGGAAACCAAGGGTAGAAACGTAGATAAAATAATAAATAAAAAAGACAAGTAGTGTTTTGAGAGTGATCACTCAGGGGAAAAAGAGCTAGAAGCCAGGTGTGCACCTCATCTGAAACATCACGGATGATCAGGGTCGATGGTTCCTTGTGACAAAGGACTCCCAAGGAAAGCTCACCTGCGTATCCAAACAGAGAGGTGCAAGACACCTGTGAGTATTTATATTGGTCTTCAGTCATTCTCTCTCCCATCATTCTCCCCTCCGTCTCTAACATCAGAGCCTCAATACTATGTCTTGCATTTAGAGAGAGCTGAAATGTAGATAAACTCAGCGCTGCTGGCTGGATGACAACAGGTGAAGTACAGGGAAGTGGTGTTGGTGGTCATCACACCTAAGCTTTGGTTCTGGCTGTGTTGATCTAGACACTTTGTCCAGCAAGACCTTCTGAACCGGTTGGTTTTCCCGAAGCTAACTCACACCATTGAAACTCATAATGGTCTGGTGTGTAAATCAGAACTTTAGTTTAGTAATTGACAGTGGTGGATATTCCTTTACAGGGGCCAGAATATATCCATTTCTGGGCACCCCAGAAACCAGGGACACTGAAGGAGGGACAGCGGTTGTCTGGTGAGCGTGGTATCAGAACAAAGGGCAGTGGGCCATTTGAGGAATACTTCCCTCAGTCCAGAGAAAGTCTGGTGAACTGTTGCTATCCCACAAAAGAGCAATCAATATTGTTCATGTGAACTGAAACATGTGCCCCCCCCCCCCCGAAAAATCAGAGGAAAGCAGTTTGGCTTGATGTGATGAGGAAGCTTAGGGTAGGGATCAAGGAAAAGACATAATACAACCAGAAAGCATTACTTTGAAAAGAATGCATTACAACTTACATGACTAGAAGTTATAGGCATTTCCAATGCAAACAAGTGGACTTCTGTTTATAAGAATATTTTTGTGGCTTTGAAATGTTTTTAGATTTTTAGATCCTGTGAAAGAAGCAGCCTCAGCTTCTCCCCTCATTGGATACTGAGCTAGAGATTTCTTACCTTTTGTACATTTTACAAACTCAACAAAGCAACAGAAGCTCCTGACATTCAAAGCTGGCAGGGGTAGGATTGCAGGACAGAGGGGGAGAGAGCCACTGACAGAGAGGACGGCAGAGGCTGGAGGAGGAAGGGCGGGGCGGATACTCCCAGTGATAGCATTCCGTGGGAGGTGAGAGGTTGAGGGAAGTAAGGACGCAAGAGGAGAGGTAGAGAATGAGAATGGTGGTGTGGACTGTATCTGAATGACATGGAGAGCATCTGTGTTGGGTGGCAAAGCCCAGCCCTGTAGGTCTATCCCAGTTGGTGTGAAGAGGGGCAAAGTAGCTACTCCCTCCCCTGAACTTCATATAACTTGGGAACAATTACTGAAAGTCTTTCTTTTAAGAACTACTTAAGCTTTCAACCAAGTCCAGACCATGTTTGCTGCAGAAACATTTGATAAGACTGCAACTAAAGAGAAGAACTTTGCCCCTGTCTGGTGTGGCTCAGTGGACTGAGCATCATCTCATGGACTGAGCGGTCCCGCACATGCCCAGGTCTTGGGCTCAATCTCCAGTAGGGGCCGTGCAGGAGGTAGCCAATCAATGTTTCTCACATCGATGTTTCTGTCTCTCCTTTCCTCTCTCTCTAAAAAAATCAATAAAACATATTAAAAAAAAAAAAAAAAAAGAGAGAGGAGTACTTTTTCAGCCTCAACTGCCAGAAGCTCCCATTCAACTGGGATTAAATAAAATCCTGAGATTAAATAAAAAGGGATTGTGTATACACACACACACACATATATAAAATGAAAATATTCCTTGGCTTCAGATGTGACGTTATGGGGCCCAAATCTCTTACCAGGACCCAGTCTCCTGCCCTTTTTCGGCTCTGGTTCCCTCTGTGCGGCCCCTCACAGGTCCAAGTTCACATTCATTCCATTTCGAGTCCAGGGGGAAAAATGCACCACTTCCTGGTAGCTGCACAGCAGGCTCGGGGTTCTGTCTGTGGGTCCGTGCCCCACAGGGTCACTGTGCTCACCCCTAAACCATCGCAGAGACAGGGAGAGCTGGCTGTCACATCACATTTGCCTCACTGATAACAAAAGAGCTGAGTGTGGGGAAAGATGGTAATTAAAAAAGATTCCATTTGCCAATACGTTAAGCACATAGAATATATAACATCAAGAGTAAACCCTAATGTAAACTATGGACTTTGAGTGACAGTGATGCGCCAGTGTAGGTTCGTCAATTGTGCGGGAGGGAAAAAGTAGACAGCAAAGGTTACATAATAACCTTAGTTATTGGTTGAGCAACTACTTTGTGCCAGGAACTGGGCCAGCATTTTATATTACCTAATTTAGTTCTTCAAATAACCTTATGTTTTAGGGACTGTTCTAATACTCATTTCAGAGAGAGGAAAACTGAAGATAAAGAGGCTAAAAAAATCTAAGATAATACAGCTGCGAAATGGCTTTAGGGTGGAGTGTATTATACACGAATCTATGTACTTAGGGGCTGTCTGTGCCCGTCACTGGAATGGGAGGTCCATGATGAGGACTGTCTTTTAGAGGACGGAGTTCCCAGGGCCCAGAAGAGTGCCTGCAAAATAGTAGGTGCATCATGAACACCCCTTAAATAGTTGGCAAAACGACGACTTCTACGGTAACCAAAACGCTTCTCAGAAAATATGTGGAAACCAAACACATTAGATATTTATACGTTTTATTGCTCATCCCACCAGTTTCAAACCATTCTTGAGCTGTACGTTTTCCTTGATATGGATTCTGATGCTGCCCACCAGCCTGCACTCCTCCTAGCCCACGGTGCGGGCTCCCCGCTCAAGCCGAGCAGACCTGCCAGCTTGCTGTCCGCCGTGCACACGCGTGTCCCTGCCCGTCCCCGACGCCCCGGACTCTTCTACCCACTTCTCTCATCCTCGGCCGTCTGACTGTGCCCTGCCAAAGCGGCACACGTGGAGAAACGCTTTGATATGAAAATAAGATCCTGATGCCTTTAGAAAGACTTCTGAGGCTGTCAAAACTGGTTCGTCCTTTAAAAAGCTCAAGTAAACTTTCTCTATGCGGTCATAGCTTGATTTGGAAGCATTTCCAGACAGTCTTTGCGGAGTTTTGGTGGGGAGATGATGGCTCTCAGACTTTCACAGAGCTGAAACGAAGGCGGCTGGTGTGGCTCCAACGTGCGGAACTGACACAGGGGGCGAGCGACGGGGAAGCAGGCTCTAGGTCAATGTACAAAACAGCTTTCAAACCACGAGAACTTTGTAAGTGCAGCGGGCACTGAGGGACTGAGCAGGTTACAGAGGGACACGAGCGTCGGCGAGGGTTTGTGGTCATCATTGGTAGGTTTCTAGTCTCTCTGTCACCACAGGCCATTCCCAGATTGTGGGGACATCGGAAAGGACTGAAGCGTGTTACGCTGTGCATAGATGTGACACTGACTATTTAATATTAAAGTTGAGAAGCTATGGTTAAGAATAAGAGTGGGTGTAGGAGCATGAGAGCATAAAACAGCAAGAATGAGAAAGGGGGAGAGGGGACAGAGGGGAAGGGAATCCAAGTCCGCGTGTAAGAAACAGACCGCTCACTCCCGCGTTCTGCTTTTGTTATTTATTCTCAAAGGATGTGCACTCTTTGTATTCACTCTGGCACCATTATCACAGCTCTTGTGGGAAGACGCAATTTCCCCTAAATGTGGGAAGTGAAGCCTGCTTCCTAGGCTTTTTCTTTTGCAATCAATAACATCTGGGAGTGTGACATGATTTGTGACAGAGCAGCATGGAGCCCGTGTGAGCTATGTCGGCCAGATTCTAGCTTGTGTTGTTTCTTGTAATGTTTAATATTTAGGTCCAGGGCACTTTATAATCATTACCTGATCTTCACGGCATCCTTGACAGGTGAGCAGTGCCATTCCCAATTTAAAGATGAAACAATGGAAGTGATTTAAGATTCTAGGAGTGAATTTCAGGGCTACAAACATAAGCTTAAATGCCTTGGCTGTCAGTTTTATGCTTAAGTTCCTTGATTAACACTTTCAACCAGCAATTCTTGAACTGGAATTGGTCCACAGATGTGCTTTCTGCCAGCCTGGGCATGTCTGGCTTTGCAGTGGAACCGCTTTTACTGTCCTAGCAGCTGGAGAGCTCCCAGATGTCTCTGAGCGTCACAGGGCTGCCATCTCTCACTTAGTCCAAATGTCAACTGCTCATTCAGAATGTTAATTCTGTGGACTCTGGTCCATGATTCTTTCCTTAGAATTCTATTCTAAGCCTGAGCATGTTTGTGAGTATATGTGTGTGTACATGTGTGTGTGTATCTGTTTGTGTAGTATGTGTGTGTTTATGTCTGTATCTGTGTGTAGGTATATGTGCATGTCTTTGTGAGAGTATGCATGTATATAGCACACAGATGTGTATATGTGTGTGGTTGTATGTTTATGTCTGAGTGTGTGTATGTGCATATGTGTGTATGTTTATGAGTATATGTTTGTGTGTGAGTGACTGTGTGTGTTTGTTCCTGTGTATGTTTGTGGATATATGTTTGTGTGTGGGTGTGTATGTCTGTCTATGTGTGTGTAAACATGTGTACATGTATGTATCATCTTACTGTCCTTGCTTTACCTCTATTTGTGCTTCATTGTTCATTACTTTCAAAGATAGATTGAACTTTTTAATTGTATCATTCTGCTAGCAACCTTCCGAATACTAATAAGAAAAAATTATTTTTTTCTGAGAAAAATATTGCCGTGCGTCCTGACATTTTTGGCAAGTCGTTTTCTACTCATAATGGGTAGTTTTGATAAAGTGAATTATCTTTTGTGCATAATTGTTTTCCTTTGTATTTCTCGGTGCCTACTATTCTCTCAGTTTTCTATTAAATTATTATTTTCTCTGTATTACTTTACAAGTTGTAATTGCTTTGTTATCAGGAAGAGAGAGGTGGGTTCACTTTATCCTTTTATCACCTTGTGAATGAATTGTAGCACTCCTCATTACCATAGCTTTGTTCTGCTCAGCTTTTAATGATAATTGCCCTTGTCATTTCTTGTAATATAAGCTATAGAAATCTGCTGGTTAAAGAAGAGAGAGATGAACAAGTCAGAATATACTTTCAAAATGAGTTGATAAGGAAATTTCATGTTTCCTTTTAAAGCACTAATTAAATGACAAGAAGCTTATGAAGTGCAATAAACAGAAGATGGACAAATGACATTATCATCTCAAGTTCACGGGCGTGTGGTTAATAGAGACAGAACACTGAGTTGGTCACTCATTCTGCCACCCTCACATTTAATGCTTTCAAATGTGTTTACCTCTCTCCTTTCTTTTTCACATGGGTGGTCCCCCTATTTCTGCTCTTTACATGCCAAACTTTCTGGTATTACAGCTCTTGATGAGAGAACACACGTGCTTCTATTCAAATGATTACAGTGAGAATAACAGGGGCGGGACTTGTGCGAGCCAAAAGCTCCACACTGCTCTCTTCTGTCAGATAGGGGTATTGCTGTCAAACCAAGGACATCAAATAAGGTGCCACCTTGTTGAGTACACGTGAAACAGGCAACAGTTCTGTACCATGTGATGGAGTAACTCTGTGGAATGGATAAGGTCGGGGAGCAGTACGGCAAGGAGTTTCTTGCTCAAGATAATCACTGGGTGGATTTTGAAGGATATTGTATATTTTGGAAGGAGAATCTAACTTTATCCCTCTTTGATTCAAATCTTCTCTGTCATTCTTGCCAAATTCCAAGCTAGTCTAATTCCAGGATCTTACTTTTGAGAAGACAGAGGGACCCTTATTCTGTGTTCCTTTTGTCATTTTGACCAAGGTCAGAACAATTGATACCTGCCCAATTCAGCCAAAATGTAGTTTTGGAAAAAAAATAAAAAATAAAAAAGCAAACCCTATTTTTCCCACAAAGCCAAAAGAAAGTATCCTAGCACGTATAAGGGCATAGAATTGAGTACATTTGTGACTTTCGGGTTTGTGCTCCACTCTGTCTAGCTGTAGATGAGATTTTGCAGGTCTACAGCCAGCCTGAAGGAGATCGTGTTTCAACTACCTCCACCTTCTAGGTCCTAGCCAGCATTTGTTGCCTGAACCAGTGGAAGTTGTTTTCTACTCATAATGGAAAGTTTTGATAGCAGGAGGAGGGTGTGAGTGGGGAGGAGGGGGTCAATGGAGAAAAAAGGGGGACATCTGAAATACTTTCAACAATAAAAAAAAGAGAACGTTTTGATAAAGTAAATTATCATTCATGTAGTTGTTTTCCTTTGTATTTCTCTGTGCCCACCGATCTCTCTGTTTTATATTAAATTATTATTGTCTCTGTATCACTCGACAAGTTGCAATTGCTTTGTTCATAATTGCTTTCTACTAGAAATTGCTTTCTGCTTTTCTCCCACGGTGTGGGTAAACAGATCAGCTGCTTCCGGGTTTTCATGTTGGCTCCTAAAGATTCTTCTCCTGAACCCCAGTTGGTCCTCCTCACCTGTAAGTAAAGCCCTCCTGCATTCAAAACTCTGTTTATTCTGTCTGAGTGTTAGTGCTGTTATGGTGAATAAGAACCACTCTTTCATCTCTAACACCTAGCCTGGAGTCATGGAGTCTAACGCATATTGGGTCTCCATAAATATTTGTTGAATAAATGAATTGAAGATAGTCTTTCTGTTTTAAGGGCATTTGGAGTCAGATGGAAGAGTTTATGGTTTAGAGCTGTGGGCCCCTGGAATTCCTGTCCTCACATTTGACCTTTTCCCTGAAACTTGCTTCAGGCCTGTTCACTAGATGTTTCAGGCTTGTTTAACTTTTTTGATGATGCTCAGCAGTTCTAGCGAACATCTGGAGATAGTTCACGGTAGGGGACATGTGGACCCAGTCAGTGCCAACTTTCCCTGCAGCCCCATTGTAATAAATTACTTCCTTGCAGTAACCAGAGTCAGACGGTGCCTGGTTACATGTTTCTGTTTCTGGTTTGAAGGATGCCTTCCACGCTGCTCATTTACAAAGCAAAGACAATTGTTCTATCCCGTGCCCGTTGGTTGGACAAGACATTGCATTTCAGTCTCCCTAGCTCCTCATTCTCTCCCAGATCCTCCCCACTTTTTTAAAGGTACCTTGGTGAAAGATGATACCAAGTCATATTCCTATAGTTTTACATTTTGAAAACGATCTTTACTTACCAATGAATGTGCATTCTCCGTTAATATTTGAAATTAGAAGTTAGATCTTCTGATTCCTGAACTAGTGCCATTTTCATGTTATAATACTTTTGAAGATGTAATGACTTTTGGAAATACATGACTGACTCAGCGATACCATGGTACTTAATTATTAATCATTGTGATACTTAGTTGTATTCTAAATCACATTTTTCTGTCTTTTCCTTGGTGGCCTAGAAGCCTTGTAAGAATTGTCTATTTGTATTTTTGTCACTTTGTCCTTGATCGTTTCTTCCAGACTTTCGCAGTCTGCTTTTATCTGTGACCTTTACTCATACTCAGACTGTAGTTGTCCTAGAAGTTGAGAAACCACTGGGCACCCTCTGCCTGGAAGCCGAGGCTCGGTTTTCCCTTCTCTTAGCACTAGAGACATGGCACTCTCCAGATGATACTGCTATGTCGCAGCTAATTCACTTTTGAAAACCCCCCTTTTTTTAAAAAAATCATGTCTTTATTGATTTTTAGCGAGAGAGGACAGGAGAGGGAGAGAGAGAGAGAAACATCGATTGGCTGACTCCTGCAAACCCTCAATGGGGGTTGAGCCTGCAGCCTGGGCATGTGCCCTGACTGGGAATCAAACTGGCAACCTCTTGGTCCGTGGGTCATGCTCAACCACTCACCCACATTGGCTGGGCTTGAAAACCTTTTTAATTATAAAAAATTTCAAACATATCAGAAGTAGGAAAAATAACGAGTCACTCAGTTTCAATCATGTTCAACACTTTGCTATTCTGCTTTTATCTATTTCCACATACTTTATTTTCCAGGGAATAAAACAAATCTCAGACTGCATATCATTTGAACTATAAATGATATGTATGTATCTCTTATGTATAAAATAACTGATGGCATTAGCACACCTGGGCGTTAGTGATAATTCCTAAGGGCCATTCAGGAGTCGGTCTCAGTGTAATTCCCCATCCATGCCATCTGTCTTGAAATAGGAATCAGTTGTCTGTCAGAATTTTCCTTCTTCTGAATTTGGCTGATTGAAACCTGTGTGTCTCCAATATGTCCTTCTCTCCTCCAGTTTTTTTTTTTTTTGTAAACTAGTGATTAGTTCTAAAGTAGTGCTGCCCAACAGGAATATTGTGCAAGCTACATATGTAATTTAAAGAATTCTAGGTACTGCAAATTCCCCTCCACGGGGACGGTAGTCTTTGCCTTCCCCCCAGCAATGCAGGGTCTGAGGACACTCATTTCCTCAGAGCCCCGCAAACAGCGCTCTGACCTGCTAGGCGTAAGGGCTGTTGTCAATCCGATTCGTGAGAAACGGTGTCTCAGTGTCGCTTCCACTAACACTTCTCTTATCAAGGGCCAGTTTAAGCATCTTGTCATATGCTTGAGGGCTCTTTCCACTTCCTCTTCTCCGTATCGTTTGTCCATTTTCTGCTGGACCGTCGATCCTTTCATTCTCAGCCTTTGCAAGTTCTTTCCATATGGAGTGTTTGATCCTAGTGTTTGATGTAAATTGCAGATTTCCCCCCCCACAGAGTCTTCCTCTTTGACCTTCCCACTGGGCTCTGGCTCTTCCTTCTTCCCCTTTGCAGCTCTGCTCCAAGGTTCAGGCCTCACTCCGGTCCTGACTGTGCTTCCACCCTGCTCCCGGAGCTCCTTCCCCGCAGGAGCGCAGCGTGCAGGCTGTGAGCGCGCCAGGGGACGGACTCCCGTGGCATCGCTTTTTGTATTTCCAGCGCCAACCACAGTGGCTACCTCATGCGAGACGTTTGATATGGTGAGTGTTTGAACCGCTGTGTTGTGATATTAAAAACTTGAAATTCTAATCATTGCTTGCTTATGTTTGTTTATATTGCTTATATCATTCTTACCACCTGGAATTTCCCTCTGTTTTTACCCCTAGATCTGAGAAGATTGAAATTTTACCTCTTATTATTATTATTATTATTATTTAATCCTCACCCGAGGGTATTTTTCCATTTATCCTCAGATAGAGTGAGAGATGGGGGGCGGGGAGGGGGGGAGAGAAAGAAAGAAACATTGATGTGAGGGAGATACATCATCTGGTTGCCCTTGTCTGACCCTGACCAGGGCCAGGGACCGAACTGCCACCCAGGTACGTACCCTTGAGCGGAATCGAACTCACGACTCTTTGGTCTGCAGGTGGACGCTCTAACCACTGAGAAAAACAGGCCAGGACAAATTGTGCCTATCTCTGCCACTTTCTTTAGGCAAGCTTCTCTGATTTCCTTAAGGTGATATTTTCTTTCTTTGAATCTTTTATACTTTGTATTTCTCTTCTGATCCTTACTGTGTGACCCCCTCCTTCCTTTTAATTCTCTCCTTTGCAGAGCCCAGCACACAAGCTGCAAAGAAAAGAATAGTTGTTGAATTAAACAAAATATAAACGATGTCTTCTTTATCCATCTTATGTATCTAAGCCATCTTTCCAGTCTCAGTTTCCATCACAAGCTTCTTAATGGCACATCAAATCAGACTCAAAGATTGGAAATATTTGAGGCATTCAACTAATATCTTATGAAATAAAAATTAACTTGGTTTTAAAATAGACTATAGTAATTTTAGTGTTAGTTACAAGACTGATGGGTATTATTTTACAAGACTTGATGGGTTTATTTTAGAGATGAGAATCTATATAGTGCAGTTGGAGGAGGGAGTCTTTCTGGCTGAAGCTTAGCCATAACTAGTGGATAAGTAACTTAACCTAGAGAAGTTAGTTACCTGGGTAAGTGACTGCAACAGTCTGAAGATGCTTCTTTTCTTTTTTTCTTTCTTTGGAGGGTGAGTGCAGAATTTATTTGCAAAGAATTGAGTTACTCATGCTACTCAGTTTATAGAACATTATTTTTATTGGGCTGTGCAAAGCTCCTTTTTTGTTCTAATTACTCATTTAATTACTCATTATCCCAGGACCTCGCCCCCATTCCTGCCGACTTTGTCAACACTTACGTGAATGTGTTTGATATATGTCTTCAGATATGTATGTATCCTGATAAAATATAAGGGTTTGGTTTTGGCCATGCCCCTGTTTTAACCAACAGAATGAGGAAGAGAGAATATACCGGATTCACACCTAAACCTCAAGAAGAACCACATATTTTCATTTGCTTTCTTGCGCTGTTACTGTCACCAATAGAAGTATCCCGATGGCCTCAGGAGGAGACAACTCTGTTTTCAGGTGGTTGATCATTAAATTCTTATCTTCTGAAGATATTTTGTTTTCTGTTATGCTGTTTGACACCAATAAAGAAAATATGACCTATAAACAATGTAACATGAAATTCATTCCGTGCAAATACCATCATTTTGGTGAATCTGCTAAAGTCCTGAGTTTTTGATGCTTCCAGAGATTCAGAATGAGGAATTCTTTCAGGAATATGAATTTTAAAAGGTTTAGCCAGTGATTCAAATGCAGGTGGTTCTTGGATCTCATTTTGAGAAATACTGGTTTTGTTCTCTGTAGTAGAATGTGATAAATACATAGATATAGGAAATTTATCTATCATCTATCCATCACCGATCTATTATATTGCTCATGTATCTCAACATATTAACTTTTATTTAAAAATTTTTTTTACTGATTGATTTTAGAGAGAGGAAAGGAAAGGGACAGAGAGACACATTGACGGGAGAGAACATCAATTGGCCACCTCCTGCATGCCCCCCACTGGGGATCGGGCCTACAACCTGGGCATGTGCCCTGACCAGGAATTGAACCAGTAACCTCTTGGTGCACGAGTCATCACTCAACCACTGAGCCACACTGGATGGGCAACAGATTAACTTTTAATTGTTTAGTTAATATGTTGTAGAAAGCAGAGACATATAGCCTTGTGGAAATTTGGAAATGGACTTGAAATGAACACTTCTATTTTTTTAAAATCATTTTTGTTAATTTGATTTTGTTACAGATGTTTTTCCTTTCCCCCACATTGACACCCTCCTCCCTATCCCCCCCGCCCCATCCCCAGCTTTGTTGTCCATGTCCATTGGTTATGCATACATGTACATAAATTCTGTGATTTATCTCTTCCCCCCGAATACCCCCTCTTCTGAGGTTTGTCAGTCTGTACCTTACCTCTATGTCTCTGGGTCAATTTTGTTCATCAGTTTGTGAAATGGACTTTTAAAGAGATGGCTTACTTAAGGATGCCGAAGCCAGTCACTGGTAATCTCAACCGCTCTCTCAACAGATTAAGTTGATCTGCTTCAGATTTTTTTCTGCTGTGGAGAAAGCTCTTTTTTGGGCTTCTTAATTATCAACTTTTAAGTCACTGAACAAAGTTTATATTTTCTGATTGGTCCATTCAAACGGACACCGTTGGCCTATGTGTAGGTAAAATAGCAAGGTGACTAGATGATGTAACTTCTCAGATGCTTAAGGGCCCTTTGCCCTGAACTATTTGTCTCAGTCATAAAACCCATAATTCCCACTAGCCCAAGCATGAAAGGTTCCTATGAAATGTTTTTGTTATTCAAGAAGGGCTCACTCACTTTCCTTTTATGGTCATCGATACCTATGTTTGAAATAGTTTCTCAGATTTTTAGCCAATCACTTAATTCAGACTTAGATAATAGGCAGTTAAAAAAATGTTTTTATTGATTTTTTTAGAGAGAGAGAAAGGGAGAGATGCCCAATCCACTGAGCCACACCAGCCGGGCGATAATGGGCAGTTTTGATTACAAGATAGGAGACAAGAAGTATCAAGAATGTGGATCATTTTTATAAACAAGCCTAGCTAGCAGTATGTATACCTGGACAAACTGGGCAAAGGCAGGACTGATTGGAAAGGGACTGGACAGTCCTTTGGACATACTTCTTGTATTTTTTTCTAGGACAAGAAGCCTTTGTTTACAATGGCAGTCTTTCCTATTTCTTATAATGAATGTTTATATTTAGCTAATTAGTGCCACATCCAGTTTTGAAATGTTGAAAGCTTTTCAGCTAAGAAATAGTCTTTAGGTGCCAATTGTTATTTTAATGCTAAAATTAAATAAGGAACCAATGATTTTGCAGGGAAGCACGCTCCTTTAGCATGTTGACTAAAAAAGCGTCTGTGAAGATTGGGGCAGGAATTGAATAAATAAGCTTTGTGTATGGGTCATATATATATTTTTCCGGTTAGAATGGAGAAGTATTCTTTTCCTAAGAGGAAGGATTTGCCGTGGCTGAAGGGAGAATTGGTCATTTATAAAGATCTTAGTGAAATTCAAATAGCCTTCCTCACTGTGTTTCTCTGTGTGTGTGCTCCTGTGTGCCCAGGTGGGTAGGTGCTTGAACTTGTTTTCCTCTATAAAGCTGCAAAAACAAAAAACAAAACCAAAGCAAACCTTCCCTAGACCTGTCTTTTAATGTTGTACAGCCTTCATTTTTGTTAGAATTAAATTCTTTGTGCACATGTCAGGGGTTATTATTGTCAATCTTCTTCAACCTTGGAAATACTTTAATTTGTAAGGTGTGGATTTTTTCTCCCTTTGCACTTAGGCACTGGAATTGTAATTATATAGTGTCTGATTTGAACTGCCCAAGTCAATCCTAACAATTTCCTCATGTAGTTGGAAGACACTCTTTGGTATTATTATTCTTTTGGTCATGTATCAAATGCTTTTTCCTTCTCACTTGTGATTTTTTTAATCCTTTTTGTGTCATATGACTAATGCAATGTAAAATTTTATTTAGGACCATATTTTGCTCACAGCCTTCACAAATATAATTAGGATTTTTATGTAGAAGCTGATTTGCTTTTTGAATCTTGCTTTTAAACCACACTGCCAATTCATTAAAAAAAATGTTTTAGTAGAGTGCTTAGTTAGACCCAGGAGCACTAAGTTGCTTAATAAATACGATATGATAGTGACTAAGCTGACATTTTTCATCAAGCCATCAGTGTTTTCGCCAAATGCTAATCTTTATGTCACTTATTTGAAGCTAAGCATCCTTTATGAGCCATCCTAAATCCAGGTGTCAGTGTCAACTGCTGTTGGGAGAGTGCCACAGGTTGGTCCCCTGACATTATTTTCAAAATATCACAAAAGATTATATAGCTGAACCTACTAGGAATTTTATTTTGATGGAGCATTAGGAGATCAAATGTGTTAGCTATCTAAAAGGGGCCAACTTTATCATTTTTTATTTTATTGTTAGATGTATGGTGGGAAGAAAAGGGAAATGGAATGGGGATGCTTCAGCTCTGTCTGATCAGATCGTATTCAAAAGGCATGTAGACATAGGAATTACATATAGTAATAATGGGTGGGATATTATTTGATATTGTAATATCAGTACAAGTGATTTAAGTTATCACATGTGTGCATCCTTTTAGTTATTACAAAATGTCTTAATGTCCTTGATCCTTTCGTTTAAGGGTGTGCAAACTATAGCCCATGGGCCAGATACTGCCCACAGCCTATTCTGTAAGTATGTTTTACTGGGACTCAGCCACACCCCTTCATTTGGATAGTGTCCCTGGTGAAATGGCAGAGTTGGGTATGATCCACAAAGCCTAAAATATTTATTATCTCACCCATTACAGAAAAAGTTCGCCAATCCATGCTTTGGTTGACTCAAGTGTCTTGGTGGTGTATACTTTTTGGGATATTTGCTTATTTTGGTAATCATATTTGGGAAGCTGATAAAAAGATGTTTGCCATTTGTTACACATTTTGCGTCTTTGAACACCGCCCCCCCCTTCCCGAATGAATTGGTTTTCATCCAAGGATTTATCAGTGTTTGAATCTGTGAAGAAATAGCCATTACTACTTTGTACTGTGTGTCAACAAACTGCAGAGGGACAATCATACTTGCAAATTCTATGGGCTGTATGTTTCTGAGAGAGAAAGAGAAAAGGAGAGGATACAAGATGTTTCTTTTGAGTTCCTGTACATTTCTATTGCTTATCTGCATTGGCTGTTTTCCTCTCCCATTTCTTGCTACATTAGTATCTGCTTTCCATGCGTGGCTGTGGCTTTGGCTTCAATTAGCATTTGGGAAATGGAGACATTTGGTATTTTCTCAATACCTAACATTTGGTCAGTTTATTCTTGCTTATTTGTTTTTGTCCAAGTAATACATACCCAAAGTAAGAAAACAGGAATACAGGAGAGCTACTTAGGGTGAGATATGAAACTCTCCTGCCCTGTCCTTACTTACACAGGCTCATTTACACCAGCATCTCTTTTCACCATAAAAAAATAAAATCTGGTAGTTATCTGACAATTTCTGCTTACTCTCAATATGAAAGATGAGGATTCGGCTCAGCCACCTCCATGTCCCTCTCCTTCTCCTGAACTTTGAATGCTGCATCATTTTTGTCACATTATTGGTTCTCGTAATAACATTGGAAAATATATCAATAATGCTATTTTCCTTGTTCACTTCAGTCAATTGACTTGATTTTGCTGTAAGATGAAGCATTAGTATCTCCACCCTTCCTGTCTCTTCGCTTGTTGTTTTCTTTCCACCTTCCTTCAATTCAATCTTGGCTTTTGTATTGTCAAGGTTGATAACATTTACCTTGTGTTCTGCAATTTCAACCATAATTTCTGCACATTCTGCCTATGGGTGTTGCCTTTGAGGCTAAAAAAGTAATCAATATTTATATTATTATAAGTATGTAATTATTTTTTACTGCTGAGACATGTAGTGTGCTATGATTCCATTTCTTTTCTTCTGGAATCTATTACATCCCCCCAGGCCACTCATCAAGCTAAAATAGGATTCTTTCTTTTGTACCTCTGTTTTCCTGTTATAGGATTTCTGTTAATCAGATATTGGCCGACTTGGATTGATTTTTATTTGTCCCTTATCTCTTTGTTCATATTTTCAATTTCTTTATCCTTTCTGCTCTATATTCTCAAAGATGTCTCAACTTTATTTTCTCTCCATTTCATTGCATTTAAAAATTTTGGCAGTTGGTTCTGCTCTGTGTCTGAGCTCTTTCTGAAGTAGTCCATGATTAATTCCTCACCTTAGCCTCCCTTCCGATCATTGTTGAGTGATGGCTCCCTCCGTGTTCCTGTACACATAGTGCCATTCTGTTCCCTACTCTGTCCTCCAAAACCTGCAAAAATGTCTGCTCCACTGACGTCCCATTTGTTCTTAGTGTTGTTATGAATTTACTTCCTTGTATCTTTTTAAACTGCCATTTTATGAGTTTTGAAGGAGAGGGAAATGCATACGCTGATCTTGAACTTTATTACTGTAAGTTCATATCTCACTGTGATTTTTGTTCTTTTCAGAATCCCAGACTATTTCAGTTTATAATAGTCAATACATTTATCTAGTATAGTTAAATTTTCTTCGATTTTTCCAAGCAAGTCAACAATTTTTAAAAAAATATTTGATTATATCCAGGTTCTTATTTATGCAATAAATGCACATTTTAATTTTAACTTTCTATAATTTCTTTCTTCAAGTCAGTTTTATTTGTTTAATTCTTAAAAAATCCTCACATGAGGATATTTTTCCATTCATCTTTAGATAGAGTGGGGGGGGGGGGGGAGAGACAGTGATGTGAGAGAGACACATCAATTGACTGCCTCCGGTTATGACCCTGACCAGGGCCAGGGACCCAACTGCAACTGAGGTATGTGCCCTTGACCAGAATCAAACCTGAGACTCTTTGGTCCTCGGGCTAATGTTCTAACTACTGAGCCAGACTGGCCAGTGCTTAAGTCAATTTTATTTTAAACTTTTCTACATACTTATATATTCTTTGAACTCAGAGTTTTAAAGCTTAAGATTCTACATCATTTTAACATGGCATTTAGATTTAAATTTATTTACATCATAAATCAACTATAGACTCCACATGCATTTAATTAATTATATAGTTTCTCATATACACGATAGGGTCAAACTCACTTTTTCTTTTTTTCATTGTAATTTGCTTTTCTAATGAATTTCCCTTCTGACATGTTTTTGTACTTACATGTAATATAGCAATTCTTCTCCTCAGAAAAGTTTGAGCACAAAATTATTTTTCTCCTTCTTACCTTTAAGATACTTTACTGGTGGTGTAGATTGCTTACTATTTTTTCTCAATAGATGCCTTCCCAAATAATTAAAAAAATAATAAAACTGCCATGGACTGAATAGTATCCTCCTAAAATTTGTGCATTGAAGCGCTAACCCTCAGTGTGACTGCATTAAGGAGAAATGAGGTCACAGGGCGGGGCCCTGTGATGTTAGGTTAGTACACTCATAAGAAGACACACCAGAGGATTCCAAAATGGCGGCGGAGTGAACGGAGCTACACAGACCGTCTCCCAGAACCAAACTGGAATTACAACTATAACACAGACAAATCAACGGGAAAAGCAACAGAAAAGCAGCTTGCGAGGACCATACAACGAGGGACACTGACTCGATCCTGGTAAGCTTGCGAAGGCGCGAGATGGGGGCTGGGAGCCCACGGTCGGCAGCTCGGCAGCGGCCTTAGCTGGGAGCAGCGCCCTCGGGTCACACTCCCAGGCGGCTCCACAGCGCAGCCGGGACAGAGGCTGAAACAGCTACAGCCACTCCCCTTGGGCCCTGGCAGAGGGAGGGCAGACTGGACTGGAGTGTGTAGGGAGACTCGGGATATGGAGGGTGCTCAGAGCTTTTGCTGAGTGGCAGCCACGCAGGACAGTGGCCATATTGCTCCTTCCCAGGGCTCTGGGGAGTGGCAGCAGCCCCTCCCTCGGAGATTCAACCCCACCCTGTGGACCATTGAAGTGCTAATTGAAGCTCTTTAACAACCAGCATCTGCCCCACCCTTATGCTGAGCACCTGAGGGAGTTTTTTAATCAACTAACAAACCAAAACTCTTCAAGTAACCTCGACTGCTAGCCTCAAGGCAAAAAGCTAGAGGATAACAGTACCTTTCCTGGGCTAGCGACTTTAACCAGGAAAGTAAGACTTGACAGTGGTGTTTAACGTGGGCCCTCCCTCGCTCATCTTAACCCAGGAGAGGGAGCCACAAACAGCAGAACACCAACAACCACAGGGAAACCTTGACAGGCTCCAAAGCCCACTGTGATAGCCAAAATGGTGAAATACAGAAACAGAAGCCAAATGAAAGAGCAAGACACCTCCACCGAAGATGAGATCAATGTGGAACAGTTAGGCAAGTTAACAGAGCTAGAATTCAGAGCCATGATCTTGAGGAAGCTCAACAGCATGAGTAAGGACATAGAGATGCTGAAAATAAACCAATTGGAAATTAAAAACCACCAAGAAGAGATAAAAAATGACATATCAGAAATGAAAAACACATTGGAAGGTCTAAAAAGCAGAGTAGAGTAGCTGAGTACCAGATCAGTGAATTAGAAGACAGGGTAGAAAAAAAATCAACCAATCAGAAAACCAAAAGAAAAAAACAATTAAAAAGGAAGACTGCTTAAGAGACCAATGGGACAACTGGAAACGTAATAATATTCACATCATAGGAATCCCCGAAGAAGAAGAAAATGAGCAAGGATTAGAGAATATATTTGAAGAAATAGTGACAGAAAACTTCCCTAATTTGGTGAAGGAAGAAGGCATTTAAGTTCAAGAAGCACAGAGAGCCCCAAGTAAGAAGAACCCAAACAGGCCCCCACCAAGACACATAGTAATTAAAATGCCACAAATTAAAGACAAAGAGAGAATCCTAAAAGCAGCAAGAGATAAACAACAGGTTACCTACAAAGGAAACCCCATAAGGATCTCAGCTGACTTCTCACAAGAAATACTACAGACCAGAAGGGAGTGGCATGAAGCAATCAAGGTCATGAAAAACAAGGATCTGAATCCAAGACTACTCTACCCAGCAAGGCTATTATTCAAAATAGAAGGTCAAATAAAGAGCTTCCCAGACAAAATAAGGCTAAGGGAATACATTAGCACCAAACCAGCACTGCAAGAAATGTTAAAAGGACTACTATAATTAGTAGAAGAAATAGGAAGAAAAATATAACCACACTAAACAAAAATGGCAATAAACAAGTACATATCAATAATTACCTTAAATGTAAATGGACTGAATGCTCCGATAAAAAGACACAGAGTAGCTGATTGGATAAGAAAGCATGACTCATCAATATGTTGTTTACAAGAGACCCACCTCACAACAAAAGACTCACATAAGTTGAAAGTGAAGGGATGGAAAAAAATTTTCCAAGCAAATGGAAAGCAAAAAAAGCTGGGGTAGCAATACTCATACCTGATAAAATAGATTTCAAAATGAAGGCCATAACTAGAGACAAAGAAAGTCACTACATAATATTGTAAGGATCTATCCAACAGGAAGATATAATAACCCTGATAAAAATATATGCACCCAATATAGGAGCACCAAAATATATTAAAAATCTACTGGAGGACTTTCAAGGAGAAATCGACAGCAATTCAATCATAGCGGGGAATTCAACACCTCATTGACAGCACTGGAAAGATCCTCTAGACAAAAATTAGCAAGGAAACAGGGACTCTAAATGAAGCACTAGACCAAATGGATTTAATAGATAGCTACAGAGAATTATACCCCAAAACTACAGAATTCACATTCTTCTCAAGTGCACATGGGATATTCTCAAAGATAGACCACATGATAGGACACAAACTAAATCTCTACAAGTTCAAGAAGATTGAAATCATATCAAGCATCTTCTCAGATCACAATGGCATGAAACTAGAAATCAATTGCAACAAGAACATGCAAAGACATTTCAACACACGGAGGCTAAATAGCATGTTATTAAACAATGAATGGGTTACCGAGGAAATCAAGGAAGAAATTTAAAACTTTCTGGAAACCAATGAAAATGAACACAAAACAATACAAAATCTATGGGATGCAGCGAAAGCAGTTCTGAGAGGGAAGTTCATAGCACTACAGGCCTACCTCAAAAAACAAGAAACATTTCTAATTGACTGTCTAACCTCACAACTTAAAGAATTAGAAAGCAAAAAAGAGAAAACCTCAGTGCAAGTAGAAGGAAGGAAATAGTAAAGATCAGAGCAGAAATAAATGACATAGAGACCAAAAAAAAAAAAAAAAGAACATTTCAAAGGATCAATGAAACAAAGAGCTGGTTTTTCGAAAAAATAAACAAGATAGATGGACCCGTAGCTAGACTCACCAAGAAACAGAGAGAGATCCCGAATACACAAAATCAGAAATGAAAGAGGAGAAGTAACAACTGACACCACAGAAATAGAAAAGATCGTTAACAGCTACTGTGAACAACGATATGGCAACAAATTTGATAAACTAAGCAAAGTAGACAAATTTCTAGAAACACACAGTCTCCCAAAACTGGACTGGGAAGAGATAGAAAACTTGAACAGACCAAAAACAACTAAGGAAATTGAAGAGGTAATCAAGACTCTCCCAGGAAACAAAAGCCAAGGCCCAGATAGCTTCACGGGGCGTTTTACCGAACGTTCAAAAAAGAACTAACACCCATTTTCCTCAAACTATTTCAAAAAACTCAAGAAGAAGGAAGACTTCTAAACTTGTTCTATGAGGCCAGCATAATTCTAATTCCAAAACCAGAAAAAGATGCTACAAGGAAAGAAAACTACAGGCCAATATCCCTGATGAACATAGACACCAAAATCCTGAACAAAATACTAGCAAATCAGATCCAGCGATACATCAAAAAAATTATTCACCATGACTATGTGGGATTCATTCCAGGGATGCAAGGCTGGTACAATATTTGCAAATCAATAAATGTGATACACCACATAAACAAAATGAAGAATAAAAACCACATGATCATATCAATAGACACTGAAAAAGCATTTGACAAAATCCAGCATCCATTTCTGATAAAAACGCTCAGCAATGTGGGAGTAGAGGGATCATATCTCGACATAATAAAGGGCATATATGAAAGACCTACAACCAACATCATACTCAATGGGCAGAAACTAAAAACATTTCCATTAAGAACAGGAACAGGACAGGGATGTCCACTTTCACCACTCTTATTTAACATAGTACTGGAAGTCTTAGCCACAGCAATCAGACATGAGGAACAAATAAAAGGGATCCAAATTGGAAAGGAGGAAGTGAAACTGTCATTATTTGCAGATGACATGATATTATACATAGAAAACCCTAAAGACTCCATCAAAAATGTTCTAGACTTAATAAATCAATTTGGCAAAGTAGCAGGATACAAAATTAACGTCAAGAAATTGAAGGCATTCGTATACACCAATGATGAACTCACAGAAAGAAAAACTGAAAAAACAATCCCATTTACTATCGTGGCAAAAAAATACCTAGAAATAATCTTAACCAAGGAAGTAAAGGACCTATTTGCAGAAAATTACAGGACATTAAAAAAAGAAATAGAGGAAGATATAAAAAAGTGGAAGCACATACCTTGTTCAAGGATTGGAAGAATTAACATCATTAAAATGTCCATACTGCCCAAAGTAATTTATAGATTCAATGCAATCCCCATCAAAATACCAATGACATATTTCACAGAACTAGAACAAATACTTCAAAAGTTCATATGGAATCAAAAAAGTCCCCGAATAGCCACAGCAATTTTGAAAAAGAATGACAAAGTAGGTGGGATCACAATACCAGATATCAGGTTATACTACAAAGCAACTGTAATCAAAACAGCCTTGTACTGGCACAAGAACAGGCACATAGACCAATGGAACAGAACTGAGAACCCAGAAATGGACCCAAGGCAATATGCTCAATTAATATTTGACAAAGGTGGCAAGAGCATACAGTGGAGGAAAGGCAGCCTCTTTAATAAATGGTGTTGGGAAAATGGGACAGCTACATGCAAAAAATAAAATAAAAAAAAAAATGAAACTACACTACCAACTTACACCATACAAAAAAAAAATAAACTCAAAATGGATAAAAGACTTAAATGTGACCTGTGAATCCATAAAAATTCTAGAAGAAAATGTAGGCAACAAAATTTTGGACATCATACGGAGCAGAATTTTCACTGATACATCACCTAAGACAACAGAAACAAAGGAGAAAATGAACACATGGGACTACATCAAACTAAAAAGCTTCTGCACAGCAAAAGAAACAACTACTAAAATGGAAAGGCAACCCACTGTAAGGGAGAACATCATTGCTAGTGACATATCAAATAAGGGTTTAATTTCCAATATATATAGAGTGCTCATACAACTCAACAAAAGGAAGACAAAGAACCCAATTAAAAAATGGGCAGAGGAGCTGAATAGACACCTCTCTAGACAGGACATACAAATGGCCAAGAAACATATGAAGAAATGCTCAACATCACTAATCATCAGAGAGATGCAAATTAAAACAACAATGAGGTATCACCTTAACCTGTCAGAATGGCCACCATCAACAAATCATCAAACAACAAGTGTTGGCGAGGGTGTGGAGAAAAGGGGACTCTAGTACACTGCTGGTGGGAATGCAGACTGGTGCAGCCACTATGGAAAACAATATGGTGTTACCTCAAAAAATTAAAAATTGAACTTCCATTTGACCCAGTGATCCCGCTTCTAGGAATATACCCTACGAAGCCTGAAACACCAATCAGGAAGAATATATGTGCCCCCATGTTCATAGCAGCACTATTTACAATAGCTAAGATCTGGAAACAGCCCAAGTGTCCATCAGTAGACGAATGGATAAAAAAGCTGTGGTACATATACACAATGGAGTATTATGCAGCTGTAAGAAAGAAATATCTCTTATCCTTTGAGATGACATGGAGAGACCTGTAAAGTATTATCCTAAGTGAAGTAAGCCAAGCAGAAAAAGACAAATACTGCATAATCTCACTTATATACGGAATATAATGAACATAACAGTCTGAGGACACAGATACATGGAAGTAGGGAACTGACATCCCTCAGAAGAGGGGGTGGGGTGGGAAGAGATAAACCACAGAACTTATATGCATGTATGCATGACCAATGGACATGGACAACAAAGCCGGGGCGTGGCGGGGGGGATGGGAAGGAGGGTGCCAATGGGGTAAAAAAAAGAAACATCTGTAACAAAAAAAAAATTAAAAATTAAAAAAAAAAATAAAAGAAGAGACACCACAGAACTCGTTCTCTCTACCATCTGAGGGCCCAGTGGGTAGGTGGCCAAATGCATACCAGGAAGAGAGCCTTCACCAGACATCAAACTGGCTGGCACCTGGATCTTGGACTTGTGAAATCAATTTCTACTGTGTAAGCCACCCAATCTGGTATTTTCTTATGGTAGCCCAAACAGATCAGGACAGATACTTACAAAGGTTTTGAATTGTTTTTCACTTGTTTTTTATACCCTTCTATTTTATAGTATGATTGGTTTATTGAATGACCTGAACTGATTCAATCATGAATAGATCTCTTTTTCTGTTATCATACTGTTTTTGGAGCAAGTTTCTTTGGATCTCTCTTTCTGGACTCTATCTTGGAAGGATCTATAGCTTTCTGGTCTTTTTCAACTATAAAAACAGTCTGATTTTAAAGTGTTCATCAAACACCAGCCTAGTTCAGTCTCAAACCTCAAACTTTTATCCAATTATTCTGATTACCTCTCCTGCTCATGTTGTACCTATAGATATGATCCAGAGGGGAAAGGAGGTTTGGTCTCTCTCTTTTTTTGTTTTCCTTACTCTCCAGTCCTCTCCTATTTACTCTACAGAGTCATTGATGAGGGGAGGGTAGATTTAGAGAAAAAAAAGACAAAAATAGATGTGATTGCTGCTACCATAATCTGACCATTGATACTGTTGATATAACAAGTGTTGAGACACTGGTTCCCTCCCCCTTGTCCATCCTCTACTCTTCCCTCATATGGGTCAATGCACACTGTGACTCTTCCTCCGATATTCCTGACCTCAACAGTGTATGCACAGGTTCTTCCTGCGGGGTCACGCTCTCCTACCGTCAGCTGTCTTAGGTGAGACCCCTTCAGGCATTCCATGCTTTGCTACTTGCCAAGGTGTCTGTGGCCACAGAAGCTCGAAACACATCACCACTGAAGTTTGAGCAAATGCTGTGCTTCCTTCTCGCCCTGTAAGTATTGTTTCTGTCATTGTCATTTGCCTTAGATGGCCTCCTATCTTTATGCTTCTACAGGCATGAGGCTGACACTAGTCTTTGCCTACTGAATTTCACCTAAATCGAAGGATCTGTGTTCATGTCTCCCAAGAATTTCCTTGCACTCCCCTTCAGTAGTGGCACAGCGCTGGCCTCTGATGTGCTCAACAAAGAACCATCTGCTAGCGAGAAGCCCTCTCCTTTCCTACTGCAACTCCCAGTACCTCTGATTGATTCTCCTGAGAGCTTTCCTAGCTTGGCTTGAAGGTGGAGCACAATGATGCCACCTTCTCTGCTTCTATAAATTCCCTTCAAACAAACTCCTGAATGAATGCTTAGCTCTCTCTTCTGTGGGCTGGAGGTGGGGGACAGTTACCAAAAGACTAGTTTTGCCACCTTTAATAAGTCTTAGGAGAATACTCGACATCTCTCCTTAGAAAGAAGAGTTTCTCATCTGTTGTCCTTGGTTTTGATGCTTTATTGAAATGCTACGATTGCAGGAAAAGTCCATTTAGCGTCTTGTTACACTGCGTTGGTGCTTCACATTGATTTCCCCAAAGCTGGTCATTCTTTCCCCGTGAGACGTAAGTGTGACACTGAAGCAAGGGAACAGAGAGCTTCCCTTCCTTAGAAATCCTAACTCCGAGTTCGTTTGTTCATGTGTATGGAGAGACAATGCACATGTTCCTAGCATCCTTGGTGTTCTGCTCTGAACAAGGCTTTTTTCACTGAACAAACTGTTCATCTGGGTTTCTTCCCTGCCAGAAAGTGGCCAAGTTTTACTCAGGCCAGTGTTCCCAGCGCACCGCAGAGAACGTGCATCATACCTGGAACTCTATAAATGTTGATTGAACGGGTGACTGGGAGCTGAGGGGTTCGTCGTGAAAGGGAGGTGGCTATGAAATGGCCATTTGAACCACAATTCCTAAAGACTTGAATTGAAGACGAAGTTGTGGGAAGAACGAAGCTATATTAAATTCAAGTATGTACTGTGAAGAGGAAGGTCGTGTCTAGTTGGGCAAAGAGGAATTGAAAAGGGTAATCAGTCTCTTCCTACCTCTAGTTAGCTTCCCCAAATATTCCAAATTTAGAATAATTCTAAAGTTACTTGAACAATTGTGCTAGACCTGAAGCAGTTTATAAACTGGCAAAGAGTGACGGTCAGAACAATACCTTTGCTTACCTACGGAGATACTTTGTAGAATCACTTGATAATCCTATTAAAAGCACTAATTCACCTCTATTCCATGCTTAAAAGACCTGAAATCATGTACTTTAGGGGGAAAACTTCCCCGTTTAGGGCTCTGTGCGTTCTGCTGATGCAACAATGACAAGGTTGGCAGCTTCTTTCGATGAACGTGTGGCAGAATATTATTTTCCATGGTAACAGATTTTTGTAGCACCAACGTGGGATCGACTTTGCAGTAGGTTCAAGCAGAAGTACATGTTGACTCTCCGGAAATAAGCTGCTATCTAAATTCGACTATTTGGAGAAGGTACAGACCCAAAAGAGCAAATTGCATTCCGTATAGGACATTGGTGTATTCCGTTTCCTCCAGCTTAAAAAAGTCTCAGCTTGGAAAAACCAAGTTCAAACAGTCTGATGGGAGAACGGATTAGGGAAAGAAGAAGGGACAGAGGGAGGGGGGTGAGCGGGCCTCTGCTGGCCATGCTTGTAGGGAGGGATCCAGAAGGAGGCCTCTGCATCAGAATGGAGCAGAGACTGACATTGCTTGGTGATCCCACCCCCACCCCCACCCCCACAGAATTTAGAGGATGGCAGCCTAGCAATCTGCTGTTTATGTAAATAAAAAAAAAGTGTCAGTTGAGAAAAGACGTGTACTCAGCATGCTCTTAAAACATCTGTTCTAGTAAAACACTTGAACATAATCATGCACTAACAGGAGAAAAACAGCTGTGCGTGAATCGATGCGCTCCACCATACTCAAGCCTGGAATATATGGACAATAAAATCTTCAGAAATGGGCCCCCAGGGTATTTGGATCACTGGACAGACTATTGATTTTGTGTAATTTTACCCTGAGCTGTTGTTATTTAGTTGCATGGAATACATTGTGCCCGGAGTCCGGGGGAAGCTCCTCCTCACAGACGCCGGCACTTGAAGCTGTTTACATCAACTCTTTCAAAGCAATGGATGAACAAAAACTGCCCCCAAGGGAAGGTTTTGAAGCATGAAGAGGTGGTGTGTCTGCAACTAAGTAGTCATGGAGGTGGGGTTGTAGGCCAGGGCTTCCCTCCTGCCCTTTGCATTAAATGGTATCCCCAAGTTTGACTCTGTTCTTTATCCCTTTCATTTGTCAACTCCCTCTAATGTGATCAAATGTTCTGACTTGCAGAGGTGGAGTGATTCCCTGGGGTCCAAAGGCATTGCCCATATGGATCTTAGTATTCTCTTTTTTCCCCCTTCTTTTCATTCTGTCCTGGGAAAGTTGTTGGAGTAAAACAAGTGGGAATTTTCTTTCCCCAGGAGGTAGAAAATGTGACATAAAAAAAAAAAAAAAAAAAGTCAACTCCATCTGATCTTTCCTCCCCATATCTTTAAAATTTTTGTTTCTGGGATTGCTCACTAAGAAAATTGTTTCTAAATCCATAACCTGTTGCTTACATACTATCACTGCAGTTAACACTTCAAAAAGTCATTTGAAGTTAAAAAATATGTGGGTCAGCTCTCGTCCTCCAGATGTTCCTGGGAGAGTCTGGGAATGCGTTTCAACGTCTCCCTCTTCATGTCAAATGGTGAAAAGCACTGATGTCTAGGGTTCTCCTGCAAGGTGCAAAGTGTTGTAGTCCAGTGTTCCATCGAGAAGCTATTTTTCTTGGGTTGAAAGAGCATTCCAAAATTTATCAGCCTTTGCTGGATCCAATCAGTCAGCCACTCAGAGCTGCTAGAGGCAGAACTGTGCTTTCCACCGCTGACATGTGGAAAAGCAATCAGACGCTGAATTATATGTCTGGCTTTCTTTGTCTTCATCTGTTTAAAGTACTTACCGAGCCCCAGTGAAATAGCAGTGCTGTGTGTAAAAGCACTTGGAAAACCTCATTCATCATGAAGTTGGTAGGGAAACCTGAACAAATTGCTGAAGGGCCGACTTCACAAAAGGCAAGAACAGACAATGTTTTGATGTTTTCAGAGATCATGCTGTGAACATGATTTTGCCTCCCCTGCCCCCACTCCCAGCTTCCAGACTTGAAACATTTGGATCCTCAGACCTCCGTCAAAAACAGACATAAAGTGAACTTCTCGTAGAGGGTTCGTGTGGCAACTATTAAAATAATAGCAGTTCCAGATCTTGATGATCTACTTTGAGAGCCACAAATATATCATTAAAAGCAGTTTACGCATCTCCATGTATCAAGGACACTGGCACCTGCCAGTCTAGCTGAGACCACCCACGTGGAGGGGAAGGGACAGACCCACCAGGCCAGGGTGGACACAGGTGGGCTTACTGCTGACCTCCCTGTGGGGATGAGCCACTCTGTCAGTTATTGTTAGTGGTTTAAACTTTCAGCTGGGCTTTTTCTGGTGTTTGGGCTTAGGGTATGTAAGGAAATGTTAATATTTGCTGAAGCTAACTATAATACTGTAGTTTGGTTTCAGAAAGGGAATGCATTACAAAACACAGGATGTGTCACTTTTTAGATTATTTGCAGTTTGGATAACCCATACAATGGATCCTCCACAATGTAGATAATGTGGAGTGATTTTAAAGTATCTTGGAAATGAACTGTCAGTTCAGGTTCATTTTAAGAGAGAAAAGGAGGTCACTGAACATTGGGTTTCTTTCTTCTTCTTTTTTTAATCCTCACCCGAGGACATTTTTGCATTTATCTTCAGATAGAGCTGGAGGGAGAGAGGGGGGAAGAGAGAGAGAAACATCGATGTAAGAAAGACACATGGACTGGTTGCCACCCACACGACCCCAACCAGGGCTGAGGACAGACTGCAACCGAGGTACCTGCCCTTAGTGGGAATCGAACCCTGGACTCTCTGGTCCACAGGCCAACCCTCTAACCGCTGTGCCAAACCGGCCAGGGCGACATTGAATTTCTTAGGGAGATATAATGGCCTATCTTCTACTTAGGGAAAAGGCAGAGTTTCATGCAAGTCTGAGGATCAAGTATGTGGCAGTCCAGGAGGCTCCCTCCTTTGGCTTTGCAAGCCATTGATACTAGAAGTGAACTGGGAGATGTGTGTGCATGTGTGTGTGCTCATGTGTGTGCATGTGTGCAAACACTGTGCACTATGGTGTGGATGGGGAGTGCTTTCATGAGGTCCACATTTCTGCACAGTGGTGAATTTGATTTTAACTTGGAGCCTAACCAGACAGGTAGGTTACTTGTGAAAGAATGATTAGTGTGACAGACTTTTCTTTTTTATATCCTGCCAGAAAATGAAAAATAAAAAATTTAAGGTATAGATTAGTTAGAGCACAAAATGCTCAGGTTAGTGAAGCCATTCTAGAGAAGAAATGAAGTATATTAATGCCGGGCACTGGAGAGAAGCAAATCTCTGGAGGAATGCTGTTTAAATACCAGCATCTTACAAAGAATTTCAGCAATTATTGGATTTAGAGAGGGACCCTTCATTTTATAAATAAATTATGGCAGCACTGGCTCAGTTGGAGCACTGTCCTCTACACCAAAATGTTGTGGGTTTGATTCCCGATCAGGGCACATGCCTAGGTGCATGTTTGATCCCTGGTCATGGTGTATGCGGGAGGCAACTGATTGATGTTTCTCATGTCAATGTTTCTCTCTCTCTCTCTCTTCCTCTATCTCTAATATCAATAAAAAAATATCCTCAGGTGAGGATAAAAAAAAATTATGGCTGTGATATATGAGGGCAACGTGAATCCAAGGTAGCATGAGACAGAAATGTGTTTACATGTAGATGAACCCCAGCAACACTGGGACAATGCGTGAAGAAAAAGACTTCAAACTGATCCAAGATAGAGTCTAAACTATGAACTGCTGCAAAGCCTGAAGGGACTGAAGATGACACAGGTCCATGCTGAGAAGAGCTCAGTGTACTTACATTGTACACGTAGGTAGCTCTCATTCTACACTGTTGAGTTCAATTCTTTTCAACAAGTTCTTTTGTTTTCTTTACATAGTTCAGAGCTGAAGAAGTATTCTAACTGTTGTAGACATCTCTCTGTAACCCGGGGTCCATTACAATTCTGGGGTCCAGAGCTGCAAAACCAGCTAAGCAGCACCACTCAAAAGGATGTAGCTTTAATAGGTGTTTTTCCCAGGGGGTATTCTAGCATAAAGTCACTCCCTGTATCCTCACTCATTAGGCCTTTGAACTCTTTCTCCTAGTTAACTTGCCTGCATTCCTCATCATGGTCTGTCTATCTCAATTCCAAAAAATGATCAGCTAACCAAATATAGATGACTCAAGTAACCAAATGACAATCCTGGGATGGTCTTTCTTAGAATGAAACAAGATAAAACAAGACAAAACCAATCTGTAACAACAACAACAAAAAATAATAACACTCCAAGCAATCCTGGTACTATCAGCACAGTGTGGTGGAAAGAGCATTGGGCTGAAAATCAGTCTAGTTCTCACTCTGCTCTAGTAGATGGTGGACTCTTGGTGATTTCCTCAATCCGTCCGAGTATTGGTTTCCCCGTCTATAACATCAGGAGGTTGACTAAGATCACTACTCCTTTCTAGCTAGTCGTAAAAGTGTAGGATTTTGACAAAAATCTGTTACACTAGAGTAGAGAATTTCATAAGTATATATGTTTCATATATAATTTCATTTATTGTATATTGTAATTTGGCTTCTCTAAGCAGGGGTGGGGAGCCTTCTTTCCTGCCAAGGGCCATTTGGATGCTTACAACATCATTCGAGGGCCATACAAAATTATCAACTTAAAAATTAGCCTTCTGTATTTGGTCAGGCTGATTTGGTGAGGCGTGTGATGTTAGCTGGTATTGATTTCGTGGACCTTAAGTGGCCCGTGGGCTGGATGCCCCTCACCCCTGCTGAGGTAATGCACTATTAAACCAAGGATGCAGCATTTTTAGATTATTAACAGTTTGAAGAACCCATTCATATGAAAATATACACTCTATCAGTCTGGCTGATTTAGGCAGAAAAGGAATTTAATAAAAGAATATTGGGTAGGTCACAGAATCAATAGGAGGACTTAAAATCCAGTTGGGACTCTGCAGTCAGAAAAACATGCTGGAGATGGTGTCACAGAACAGGTGTGGTGAGGGAACTGCCACAGGGAACTAACTGCTGCTCTCACCTCTGAGTCAGACTTGCGTTCTGTCCACTGCTGCCGGAGGAGCTGGTCTCCTCCCACATCCCCAGACCCAGCGGCCACGCCCCACAGGTCCTGCATCTTTGCACATGGCCTTCTGATTGGTGGGTGTGGGCATCTGTCTAGAATCTCCCCACTAGGACTTACACTGTGGAGAATTCTCCCAATTAAATAAGCCTTCTGAAAAATGACAACTGTTTGCTCTATCATCTTTATTCAGTTTAGTAGTCAAATGCTCTGTGATGGAGGATTTCTCTGTTGAAGTGCTTGAATTCAGCCTACCCCAGGTTGAAGCTCTCCCAGAGGTCCGTGTGTCTCTTCCTTGTTAATATCACTGTCCCTGTTCCCAGGTGATTAAAGCCATTTCTCTTTGCTCACCTCCAATTTCTACCAAAACAATCTTTCTCTCTCTTCTTTCTCTCCATTCATCCATCCCTTCCTTCCTCTCTCTCCTTCATTATTCTTTGGAATAAACAAGTCAGAAAGTTATTTGTCTTTGGATAGCTATCAACTGACTTGTAACATGTAAGCCTTAATTTTAAAAATGTTCTTTATAGAGTATTTGCTTAACAGTGTACTCAGGCCTTTGCAGTGATTTAGGAAAATTTTATTGCCTTTTTAAAATTTTTTATTATTATTACAAAGCAACTTGAATAAGATTTGGAGGTGGAAACAAAAGACTTACATGAGGGAATATTGAAAAAAATTGCCCAGATGTACTCTAGGTAGGGTTGGAACGTGTGATTGACATGGGGACCATGAGGTATGTTTGGGTAGCCCCTTGAGGGGAGCTCTTTGAGAAAGAGGATGGATATTTAATTCTGTTCCACAAGACTGTGAGAACATTGCTGTGTTGTCCAGTAATTGGTTACGAAGACAGAACTGCAGTGTGACACTGAGTCCTGCAGTGCAGGGATCCAGGAGAAGCAATTGTTAATGTTGTGTAAAACATTACGGTGCTTACACAGAAAAATGCAGCTCTTCGGCTCACATTGGGAAATGCTATGAAGATACAATAAAACAAAGCACAAGCAACTCCACGATAAGCCTGAAGAATAGTAATAAGTGAAAATGACTGCTAATAGTATATTGTCAGTGATATAATGTTGCTGCCCTTTGGATGTCAGAGCTGGACCTTCTCTGAATTTATTATAATAGTCACAGGGGGGAATGCATGTTCATTATGAGTACTTAGAGCATCTGGTAAGGTAACCTCTAATTCTGCTTAAATGGAAATCGACAAAGCAGATCCATGTTATCCTGGTGCTTGAGAATTAGTCCCCTGGGATGGCTCTTCTGATTCGGCATTCCTGAATTATGTGCCCTCCTCAGAACAAGGCTTGAACATCAGATGACGCTCAATGGTTCAACCTGTGTGCATAAATCTAAGCCATATGGAGCTGCCACAAATCGCTTGAGTCAATGAATTGAATGATTGCAGGGGGCTTCCGTGGTCTGAACACTGCTCTATATACTGACTGCAAGATCTAAGTCCCCTGCCTATACAAGGAGGTGAGAGACAGTGGTCATCACAAGTCCTGAGAACAATCTGAATGGCTAATCCTAGCTGGTTGGATTGCAGACCTCGAGGGAATATGAATGCTAAAGCAGGAAAGAGTTTCTTCCTTTCAATCAATAGTTATACAGATGGAAGGTCCTGTGTTTTAACATGCTGGGGACGAGGGGTCATTTTGTAGAGAATATTTTATATATAAAACAGCTGGACTCTGTTATGAAAATTGTTTTTATTCTCCATAAGCCAAGATGTCAGGGAAACTTCATAAAAATAAACTGAATTATTTGACTTCTTCGTACCCTATTTCCTTCATCGACAGTCATTTCTGTACGATATGGGAGGAATAACCTTGAGGTGGACCCAGAGTTGATACAACTTATTTAAATTGCTGAGAGCAATCCAGCTATGTTCAGGAGCTGACTTTTAAAGTAAGCTAGATGGAAGGGTGTCTCAGAAGAGTCCCACCTTGTTGAGCTCCGGGCACGTGGGAAACTCTCCATGTGTCGCGTGTAAGTTCTGGAAGAATGCCACAGTTGCTTCTGACCAAAGTTATCAGGTGGATTGGGAGGAGAGGAGCAGAAAGAAGGAAGGAATGAGAGTTGTTTTAGGCACATAACACGATAGTGAAGAGAGGGACGAATGAAGAAAGGGCAAGTGGCAGTGGCTAAGTGCAGTTACCGAGGGTTCGGAGGCAGTGTTACAAGCGATCCCACGTACAATCAACACGGGGACGTTCAGACCATTAGCGCTCAGTGTGGCAAAGGAAGGGGAGAGCTTGGCTTTTGGTGCAGTGGAGGGTTCGGATGCCGGCTTCACCTGCTTCTGCTGCCACTGGAGCCAATGCTTGATTTGCGGAATATTTAGTCTTGTCAGGTATCATGATAAAGCACTGGTATATATTTTCTCCTTTACCAGCTCCAGAGATTTCTTGGAATGCGGTGGCATATTAAAAGCTGCATGGCCGGGTGCCAGGAGACTGACCTTCTACATCAATCAGCCATCAACTAGGGTGACTCACATAACTTTTTAACTGTAGGATGGAAATAACAAGATGTAGTTCATAGGTCTGTTGTTAGGAATAAATGACTCCAGTATAGAGACTAGCCCCACTATCATGTCAAGTTTCTTTTTTTCCCCTCTTTCTAGTTAAACTCGTTTCTGCATCGATGATTATTAAATTTTTAAAAGTTCCTTTCAGCTGGAATATTTAATATAAATTTTGTCTTTATTCTGAATCATCGTTTTGGAGTTCATCGACAGACATTGTATTTGATTTATTGCCTTACCCTTGTCATTGATTGTTTTAGTGTCTAAACTCTATTGTAGTACCTTGCGCATAGTGGGCACTCAGAATTTTTATTGAATTAATGGTGAGAATACGAAGACACAAACTACCTCATTGGAAATAAATATTTTCAGATGGGAAGACTTTCAGTGAAACAAAAGAGTACAGGCAACAAAAACATTATGAATGGAACGTTTAAAAGCCATAGTTCCTGCAGGGGACAGATGGGTCCAGGAAATGTCACTCCACACAGCACTGCCAGGTGTGTTCTTGAGTCTGACAAAACGTTTCTTTTCTGGAGCACAGAGAAATTATTTGCATTTTGCTCAGAACATCAAGATCTCAGTGTGAATTTTATGGGCAATACTTACTCGGAAAGAATCCAACTTATCCAGAGCAAATAAATGCTCACCTTGCGCATTACCTTTCTGAGGTGAACGGGAACACAGATGGACTGAAGTAAGCAAGCTCATTTATTTTCTCCCCAAAGGAACCTTTTTCCCAGAAATAATGTTTTCAAGTAACTCACACACTGTTTTTCGATGATCACCTTTTCTATCTGGGTTTGGTAGGCATGTAAATTTTCCAAAGCATTAAGTGAAATCTGAGTCAACGGAGACATTTTTATTTCTTTTTGTCTTTAATATTTTTTGTCTTTAATACTCTTTGGGGAGGAGGTCTTAATTCCCTGTTCCGTTCCAGTGGGCACTGCTGGTAATTAAAAGCGAAGCTAGAGGCAGATAATTTGGAATACTTCAGACCTCTTCATCAAAATTGTTGGTTATTTTTAAAATTGGCTGCCACTGTTAGTTCTAGATTTTATTTGTACTATTGGGTAACAAAGGAAGAATATTATAGAAACAATAATAAAACCTAGTACTCTGGAGCTAGATCCCTTCAGTATGTATCTGGACTCTCTGTTGACTACATAATGGTCTTAAGCGAAATACTTCCCCTCTTTTCATCATCCATAAAATAGGGAAAGTAATAGGACCTATCTTTTGAAGATTAAATGAATTAATATATGTAAAGGATCTGAAAGAGTATCAGGATAATTGTTGCCATAATATTAGCGGTATTAGTCTTGTATGCTGGTGGTGAGTTTGGCTTTGAAATTTCTAATCTTACAACATTTTTCTTCTTCATAATCATATCAGGTCATGGGTCCAAAAATTGGGGAATTTATGAGTGTATATACATGTGCATGCATGCATGATTTTTCTTCTTTTAGCTGAGTGAGCAGGTTTTATTTCAGAAAGTTAAAGTCATTAACTTTGAAACATCCTTCAATAATCCAATTTGAAGACGAGCCAAACAATAAAGAACCATATTCTTCACTGAGAGGGAAAATGTGCACTGGGCATGGGCAATAAAGGAACATATTATGGAGTGAGGCTAGAAAGTTAAATGTCTGTAGGTGGATGAGGAAGTTCACCCAAAAGGACAATGATTGGGGAGTTCCAGAACTTTATGGAAGAGGTTTTGTATTTTGTTCAATACGGTGTGGTAGCATTTTCCAGGCTGAGGTCTTCTTCTCTCTGGACCCACTCTTTGAAAGTCTGAGCATTGCAAATGTTGTTTTCATAGCCACAGTGGAACACTGGAAGGATAAAAGGAAAATCAAATTCTCAAATTTGATTTCAAGGGACAGAATGGTGAGGAAACTAACAACCAGGCTGCTCATCAACAGATCAACGAGGTGAGAAAAGAGGATCTGTCCCCAAATAGATTGTTAGAATTTTGATGCATTTGGGGCATAAAAATACGGTTTTTAAAAGTTGTCTCACTGAAACAAATCAGGTTTATTTTTTTGTGAAAGAAAGACAGTGTGCTTGAATGCCTCAACTCAATATTCTGTGTTTCATTTTTTTCCCTCACTAATAAAATAACATGTGCTTCTTTCGTGAAGATCTGGCTTTGGTTCGCAACTCGGTCACTTCCTAACAGTAGGACTGTGGGCAAGTAGCTTGACCTTGTTGAATCTGATTTTTGGTGTTTGTGAAATGAGAGCAAAAATGCCAACCACACGGAGAAGAGCACTGTTAAAAGGGATCAATGCCTGGGATGTAGTAAGCATTCAGCAGATGTTGGCCGTGGTCACCTTAGATTTGAACACCCACCCCCAATCATCTCTCAGTCCTTTTCTCTTTTTGTTTTACATTTCAAAGCCTACAAAAAAAAAAAAAAGACCATTGAAAAGTAGGAAGTTAAGGATTTCAGCAAATAATTTTAATTTCTGATGACCTGTACCACTGTAAGGAACTGTGAGTGTGAAAAAGAGAAAGAATAAATGTCTTTTTGAGATTTCCTACCTCTCTTCCTCCCCTGTATACATTCTTGACTGCTCCTGATAATGATAATCCCTTGAAAGGTAAACCAATAGCAAGGATGGGTAGACTCTTTGGTACTTAGAAGACGATGGTTAGCAACAGATTTTTAAAAAACCTTACATATATTTCTATTTCACATCAGTTTCTTGATAACTGCATCTTTTTGGGAAAAAAAAGAAACATTTTAATTTGCTACAGATGTGTCATGAAAACCATTATTCGAGTAAAGAGGAAATACATTTGGAAGCAGTTGTACAAAGGTTAAATTTTTTTTCTAAGGGAAAATGTGTCCATGCAATGTAAGTAATAAAGGAAAGCTGAATTTCCCTGGAGGTGTATGAGGCTGAATAAAATCTGCTACATTATCCTTCAATCAACTACTTAAAAATTTTAATTGTGTAGACTCTTAATCACAAGGAAAGTAACCTTTGCTTTCCTTTGTGGAGGGGAGGCAGGAGGGCTACCATCTTTTTTCCCTGCATCTTCAGAAGAATTCTCTTGTTTGAACATTTCTGTGAAACCCCGGTGCTCCTCCAGGCTCTAAGCATTGACTTCCAGGCTCCTGATGCCGTGTTGCATAGGAAACAAACAAGCAGTAATGAACAGACCTTGGACAAGTAGGTCCTTGGTGATTGTAAAGTGCCTCCAAGTTCACCCCACTCCACATCCCGGTAGCGTATGCAGGCAGGGTCCCCAGAACACTTGCTGTTCAACAGCCCCTGACTCAGCAAACCCCTGTGGCTCATTCCTCCAGCTCCTTCTTTTAAGTGGCACAGTGACATAGCACATTGCCATTCTGGAAACACAACACAAACTGGTAGATCTGATTCTCTTTTTACGCATTCAGTGGCAATCAAGGGATTTATAGAGTGTGGTAACATTAGAAGATTATGATTTCATGACTCTTAAATGTTGACTTTTCACATATCTTACATTTACTTGAGATTTTCTGAGTTTGGGATGACTTGAGAAGAGAAGATGATGAGAATCAGCGACTCTAATGCTTCTACAGTCTTAAGGAAGCTAGGGGCAAAGCAAATTACCCATATGATCCCAGCAAGCATCTCTTGAAATAGTTTGTTTTAGCATCAGTACCGTTGCTCTGTGCCATTAGTCTCTTCCTACAGCTCTGCAGGGAGAAGTTTGATACCGAAGTACTCTGCCCTTAGTGCTTCTGCCAATATCTCCTGGAGAGTCACTCCGTGCCAGCCACATTAGAACAGGGTCATGTCTTCTGTCTTGTGTCCTCCAAAGCCAAAGGGAAATGGAAAGAGCACAGCACAGGAAACATTTTAGGCAGTTTTGCTCATTTAAAAAAACACACAACTTTATTGAAGTATACTAGACATTTACTAAACTACTTGCATTATAGTACTTAATTTGATATTTTGATATGTGAATATACCTGTGAAACCACCACTGAAATTAAGATAATGAACACACTTCTCACTTTCAAAATTTCCTCTGTGTCCTTTGCAAGTCTTCTCTCATTCATAGGCAACACCTGATCTACTTTTCGTAAGTATACATAATGTCCAAAAATTTTATGTAAATGCAATCATGCAGTATGTACTTACTGTTTTCTGTTTGGTGTTCTCATGTAGCATTTTATTTTGAGATTCATCTATGTTGTTCATAATACCAGCCATTCATTACTTTTTATTGCTGAGTAGTATTCCATTGTGTGTGTGTGTGTGTGTATACATATATACATATTTACAAAGTTATATAACCATCACCATTATCTAACTTCAAAACATTTTTATCACCTGCCCTGCCCCCAAACCCTCACACCATTAATAGTCACTCCCCATTTCTACAACCCTTGGCAGCTGATAATCTACTTTCTGTCTCTGTGGCTTTGTCTATTCTGCACAGTTTATATAAGTAGAACCATATAATATGTGCCCTTTTACATCTAGTTTCTTTCACTTAGCATAATTATATTCTATTGTAAGGAAAAATAATATTTTGTTTATTTATTCTTCAGTTCGTGGACATTGGGGTTATTTCTATTTCCTAGCTATTATGAATAATGTAGTTATGAACATATTTACACAAGTTTTTATGAATATATATTTTTAGTTGTCAGGAGTAGACACCCAGGAGTGGAATTGCTGAGTCTGTGTTTAGCCTTTTGGGGACCTGCCAAACTGTTTCTAAAGTGGTTGTATTATTTTACATCCTGACCAAAGTGGGGGCTCCAGTTTCTCTACATCCTTACTTGTTATCATGCTAGGATGGGTGTGAAATGGTCTACCATTATGGTTTTCATTTGTCTTTTCCTAATAAGTTGAAATGTTGAGCACCTTTTCATGTGCTTATTGGCCACTTGTATATTTTCTTTGGATAAATGTCTATTTAAATGTATTGCCCAGTTTTAAAATTGGGTTGTCTTTTCACTTTTGAATTGGAAGAGTTCTTTATATCTTCTGGATACTAGACTCTTATCACTTATATGATTTTAAAATATTTTTTTTCCCATTCTGTGGGTTGTCTTTTCACTTTCTCGATAGGGTTCTTGGAAGCTCAGGAGTTTCTCATTTTGAAATAGTCCAATTTATTTATTCTTTTTGGTTGGTTGTACTTTAGGCATCATATCTAATGTGTAACTTTTTGGGAAACTGCCAAATTGTTTTCTAAAGTGGTTGTACCATCCTACATTCCTACCATCAATGTATGACAATTTTAGATTCTCAACATTTTTGGATACAGTGTATGAGGGTTATAGTTTCTCCAGAATCTCACCAACACTTGGTATTGTTACTCTTTCATCTTTGACATTCTAATAGTTGTATAGTGGTATCTCATTTTGCTTTTAATTTAGTTTTTTTTTTTTCTGATTATTAATGATATTGAACATCTTTCCATGTACTTTTTTTAAACAACTATTTGTTATCTTTAGGGTGTCTATTGAAATATTTTGCTCATTAAGTAATAATGGGATGCAGTTAAAAGCAGTTTAAAGAGGAAATATTCAAGTAATCAATGCCTACATTAAGGAAAAAAAGATCTCTGATATAATTTAACTTTATACCTCAAGGAGTGAGAAAAAAGAACAAACTAAGCCTAAAGTTATTGGAGGGAAGAAAATAACAAAGATCAGAGCAGTAAAAAATAAAATGGAGCCAAGAAAGACAATAGAAAAGATAAAAAAACTGAGCACTGGTTTTTTGAAACGTAAACAAAATTGACAAACCTTTAACTATACTAAGAAAAAAAGAGTAAAGACTCAAAATAAATATAAGCAGAAATGAAAGAGGAGACATTACAACTGATATCACAGCAATATAAAGGATGGTAAAAAATTATGGTGAACCATTATATTCCAACAAATTGGATGACCTAGGAGAAACAGATACAGTCCTAGGAACATACAGTCTACCAAGACTGAATCATGAAGAAATAGAAAAGCTGTCCGAAAATTTCTATGAACCACAAAATATCCTGAATAACCAAAGCAATCTTGAGAAAAAATAACAAAGTTAGAGGCATCATACTTTCTGATTTTAAATTGTATTAGAAAGCCACAGTAATCAAAATAGTATGGTCCGGACATAAAAACAGACACATAAATCAACCAAATGAAATAGAGAGCCCAGATATAAACTCATGCATATGTGGTTAATTATTTTATGGCAAAGGAGCCAGGAATATAAATTGAGGAAAAAATAGTCTATTCACTAAATGTGCTGGGAAAACTGGCTATTTACCTACAAAAGAATGAAACCAGATTCCTATCTCATACCATACACAAACATCAACTGGATTAAGTAGTTGAAGGTAAGACTTGAAACTGTAAAACTCCAAAAAGAGAACATAGTAGATAACTTTTTTACATTGGTCTTGGCAATGATTTTTGGATTTAACCAAAAGCAAAGGCACCAAAAGCAAAATAAACAAGTAGGACTACATCAAATTAAAAAGCTTTGGCACAAAAAAGGAAACCATTAATAAAATAAAAAGGCAACCTACAGAATGGGAGAAAATATTTGCAAAGCTATATCTGATAAGGGTTAATATCCAAAATATGTAAGGAACTCAGATAAATCAATAGCAAAATACCAAACCAAAACAACACCATCCATTTAAAAATTGGGCAAAGGATCTGAATAGATATTTTTCCTATGACATACAAATGGCCAGTTGGTACATGCAAAGGTGCTCAACATCACTAATCATGAAGGAAATGAAAATCAAAACCACAATGAGATATCACCTTACATTGTTAGGATGGCTGTTATAAAAGAAAGGTGAGTGAGAGAGAGAATGCTGGCAAGGAAGTGGGGAAAGAAAATTCTTTCCCACTGGGAACGCAGACTGGTACAACCACCATGGAAAACACTATGGAGGTTTCTCAAGACATGAAAAATAGATCTACAGCCATTTTAC